>NC_139254.1:108100-1308100 GCF_977018435.1 Lepisma saccharinum | reverse complement strand
TGTTGCTAACAATTTGAATGTAGTACTGCTAAATAACCACATAAGTTGTTAAAAGGACTGATTATAAATTTTTGAAGCTTGAATTTCCATATTAGTTCATAAAGAACTCTGAAAGTAGCCAGAAAAGTTGCCTGTCACGTTGTGCTTGAATTTTGTTGCCAACTGTTGTACAAATCCACCAGATTTAGCAACTTTTTTTGCTAAAGTTTGCAACTGTGCTTGCAACCTCTATACCTTTTGTCACTTTTTTTTTTAAAAAAAAATGTTGACAACTGTTGTACAAATCCACCAGATTTAGCAACTTTTTTTGCTAAAGTTTGAAGCTGTGGTTGCAACTTGTATACTCACCAGACTTTGCCCTCTTGATGACATAAGAGATTATTGCAATGAAACATTGAAATTTGTTATTGTGCTAGGCCCATAGTTGTGTGTGCACACAGTACCTATTGGTATTAAAAAGAACAAAACCCAGTTGTTTGCTTTTCCATGTAATGCACATAGTTTGAAGAACCTACCATAACGAGTTCTATGATGCAGGTGTCTCTGAGGGACTTTGGACCAAACTGGTAGTAGTTGTGGATGATGGAGTTTGTGTCTGCATCGTTGAAGGATTTCACTCGGCAGGCAGATTCTCCCAAAGGCACCTGGGCAACCCTAGACTGGATTAAAAAAAATCATATCATGTAGTATGTGTGTTGTTAAGCAGTTTGCAAGCAGTATACATGGTGTGTCAGCAAATTCCGGACAAAACAAACGGTGTATTATAGCAAGTGGTTATTCATCAAAAACTTACATTTACAAAACAAGCTTTTATATGCTTCTACTGAAGGGATCCTTTCTGTGTCCTGTTATTTAATGTAGCCCACTTTCACTTCCATCACTGCCTCGATTCTCTGAAGCACGAGTATGACCTCTTTAACTGCTCTCAGTCCAAATCTGCTAATGCTGCCTCAATAGCATCCTGGGGAGATGCCATGTTGGGATGCCTGGACTTGTTAGTAACCCTTTCAATAATGCTCCACACTTAATAGTCCAGAGGGTTTAAATCTGTATCATTCAGAGGCCAGAATTCCTTGGACCAGAACATGTCCACATTGTCAGAGAGCCAGTTTTGCACTAAATGGCTTGTGTTAACCAGCGTGTGGCATCCTGGATATCACGGTGGTCTCACTCACCCATAAGATATTCACCAATTTTCTAAATGATGTCCCTGGGTGTTGGGTTCATTGGGCAACTGCCGGTCCTAGCCATCTTCGTCTTTGAAAGAATCTATCTTGCCAGATTAGCTGAACCTTCCTCAAACTTCTCTGAGGTCTCATACTTGTGGTCAATGTCAGTCGATCTTGGGTACCAGAAGAAACTTATGGTTTCAGACCAGAGGCATGGCGTGCATGTAACCGGTGTTACCGCAGGTAACAGCAAAATGTAAAGAAATTAAGAAGTTTTTTCCCTCAATAAAATAACAACATTGTTAAATAAGCTAACCGACAGCGTTGCAGTTGAGTGTATATTGCAGAGGACATTTTTTCTGCAGCCGACAAAAGTGAAGAGACAGGCTGTTCTGCTACCCTCAAGAGGCAACAAGAGGAAAGGGTGCCCGCCAATGCGAGGGAACAGCGGGGAAAGACTTGGAGGCAATTGTGCTAGGGGGTTATTCATATGCCTGTTTAGGGGCCCTGTTGCCGCTGCGTCCTTCCGGATCAGCAAGTGTTGTCACATTGGATTTCCAGAAAAGAGCTAAATCCCACCTAAAACGGGGATACTATTTCTCTGAAGCAACAAGAGCTGGACTGCAAAGCCAAAGCTGGATCTAACTACAAGTGAGACCATTTAGTAATAGACGAAAAGATAAGTACTTGATGCGATTCGTGAATTGGACAAACCTTGCTCCAAAAAACTAAGTTGGCAACAGTAGTATGTACATCTGGACTTCCCTTCCACTGCTGGAGGAGGGGCATTCTGTCGTCTGCTCAAAGCAGAAATGTCAAACTGACCCGAATGTGTGGTTCTTCTTCCCCTTTCCACCTCTTTGCAAAAAAACAGAGATTGTTGACAAGGCTCAACTACTATTCACTGAATTTTCACGGTAACTCTGTCATGAGTGGTAGTTCTTTCTAGGAGTGATTGTGGCTAAATAAATCATTGAGTGGATTAGAAAAAAAATGCAGATCAAAGGCATGTTTTTTTTAGGGGGGGAGGGGAGGGTGGAGATGATAACGTCTGATGGCCGGTAACGCTTTTGAAAAAGTCACGCTACGCCACTGTTTCAGTCAGTGACCTTCAATAATTGTTGCTCTCTGATTGTATTCCACACTCGATCTCACTAACTTGGCCATTTCGACCTTCTGCATGTCTTACACACACGTCTGGTCTCTCAACTCATCAAGGACTAACTACTGCTGAAGTCAAAATTAGCATGAACTTCAACTTCAACTTTGACGGAATTCTACTGATGCATGGTCTGCACATATACACACAAATGTGCAATTTTGTAAAGTTATACATGCTGTGAGGCAGAAATTGCAATAGAAATGTTTTTTTTTTTTTCAAGCAAGTATACAAAGTAATTCAGAATTATTGTGTGGTTTGGGTGGCCTATACTGCTCAAAGCAATGAGACAAAACTGTCCACAGCAGACCAAAGATCAACTCTCAAAGCTTTATTTGCAAGGTTTCCTGTGACCTAGAAAGTCTGGTAATTTCATAAAAATATTTTTTTAAAAACTGGAAAACCCAGGGAATAGAGTTATTTTTTCCTTTTCACATATTCGTATAACTGATTTTCTACAACATGTCTCATTTGTGTACAGAAATGCTAAAAGAAATGTTTCCTGTACAAACTGTAGTCACTGCTATCATAATTCCATAAATTAGGGTTTGACTGAATTAAATTTTGGCTGATACCAATAAGGTACTGATACAAAATTTACCGATACCAATCTGATATAAAATTTAAAAAGTATGTTGAAAAGTAAGTTAGAACTGAACAGAATGGTGTGAGCCCCGGTCAAGTCTGCATTTTTTGCTGAAATTTCTACGGACGACGTACATTGTTGTGGACTGGGGATGAACGATATAGGAAATTTGATATCGTGATATATCGTCAAGAAAATATTGTCACAGACGATACGATACAATATTTTTCCATATCGTGATATCAATGATATATATTGCTAAAGTATCATGATATCAGCAATATATATATTGCTAAAATATCGTGATGATATATCACCAACATGATACTTGTATATATTGCCAAATATTGTGATGATATATATCGCCAAAATATCATCACGATATATCATCTAGTTAATATCGCCTGGACAATATTTTTTACAATGATATATCGTCTGGATGATATATTGCCCAACACTATTGTGATTTATTGATTGATTGATTGATTTAGTTTATTTTACTTCGCGTTTTGAGCCTCTAGGCTAATTTGCGAAGATGGGGATGAGTGATGAAATGATGAAATTGATGAATGGACATTCACAAACAACCAAGCCTGACCGGGATTCGAACCCGGGACCCTTGGCATCGCAGCGCAATGTGCTAACCACTCGGCCACAGGGTCGGGCAACATTATTGTGAACCAATGAACATGAACATATCAAGTTGTGAACTAGGCATTCCCCAGTAAAGGCAAACTCTCTACGCTTTTACTAGGCTTACCTCTATTAATGGCGATCCTTGGCAATCGTGTCGCAGGATGGTTTTCACCATATTATATGCATTGACAGCCTGCTCTTGGGAAACATTTCCTTGAACGAGACACTGAATATATGATGTCCTCAGAAAATCATCCATATAGTACAGGATCTTATCAACAGTCACATCTTCAAGAGCTTTATGATCTTCAATAGACATCCAGTACACTTCTATGATGAGGGACAGGCGGACTTCGCTGTAAGAGAGAAATATGTGCAGAAAAATCATTCATGCTCTGGAAAATGAAAGGCACAGTCGCAAATTGATGTACTGAAATAAAGTACTCACTTCTCTGTGAAATGGGTTTCTATGATGCCTCATTAATTTCAGTGAGCACATCATAAAACCTAGTTTCGCAGACAAGAGTATCGTAGTTGGAAAATCATGTTTTATAAGAAATTCCGATGTTATAAATACCAGATTTTATCAAGTTATTAGCTTCGGCATTTGATTTTATCACCACATATCATATTTCTGGGCAATTTTCCAATACGTGAAGTAATAATGAAGGCAACTTCCAAACAAATTACACTGTCTCCAGTAGTGTAGTATCTAATGTAGGCTGTAACTAAATGCAGTAGCAGCTGCTGCCTGTTCGCATACTCGCATGTGCAAACCCAAATAAATGTGCAATGCAAGTAATTTTTATTATATTGATTCATTCAACATAATTTCTTCAAAACATCAAAATGTTCCCGGGCCACATCTCCTTCCATTTATTTCCTTACGTCAGTGTTTCTATCCCACAAGCGTGGCGAATAAGTTTCGCATGACGTGAGCAAAATTGCAAAGTGCACACCTCCTTGGTGCTGTTTTCAACGGCAGGTAGAGGGAGCAGAAAGGCTCTTATGGCTTGGATCAGTGGGCTTTCGGACTCGCTTCGCACAAATAATTGAGACATAGTATGTACTTGAATGTGCCGACTTAGTATTTAATGTAAATTAGTATTTCCCGTAACATTTGTAACTTGCACTTGTATATGTATATCGAGTCTGAGCATGTGAATTGGCAAATGTAAATTCCGCACCTTAAATTTAATATTTTATATATATATATATATATATATATATATATATATATATATATATATATATTGTTTAATTTAATTTTATGAGAATTTTTGGATACTTTGGAATCACACACACCTTTTATATTGTTAATATATTTTTGTGAGTATGTGTGTGGGTGGTGAGAGGTGGTAACATGTATGGTTGAAATAGAGCAAAAATCTGCTTGTAGCCTTGAATTTTTGGAAAGTTCGCCTTGAAAACTGGGAATTATACTTGAATTTTATCATAGTCCTAGAGTGGTCACTCTGTACCAGACAGCTAGCAAAATCGATCACGAACAAAAAGTGCACGGAAAAATTAACCGTAAGTATAGTAGAGTGAATATCTCCATTGCATATTCTTTGCTGTCTTTAAAAAGGCTTCGAATGGTGCACTAGGCTTCAGCCCCCCCCTCTCCCCTAGCCTAGAATTGGTATTGTTAGATACAGAAATATTGTAAGGTTGGCAATTTTACCAATGTGCCTTTATCATTGTCCAAAAGGAAGAGTGATGACGTCACACTTACTCAGCCAAGCAGCTGGGATGCAAGACGCTGTTGTAGTATCCTTTACTTAGCTGGTCCTTCAGGACTTCGAACATCTTGGGGTCAATGTTCCTTCTGAATTTTTTTAATTTCTTCACAATAGTTTTCAGAAGGTACTGAAATGAATAGCAGAGATACAGAATTACTTTCTTATTCATAATTGGGAGAAGAGAGAAATGGTAGTAGATAAATATGGAGAAACTATTTATTTCTTCTTCGTTCTATTAATTTCAGTGATCACTGCCATCATCCTTGTTGGAACTTGTTGTACCGTTGCTTGGCGTGCTTCCATTGTTTGTAGGTCTCTGGCTTCCGCTAGGTGTGCTGTTGTTAACTGTACATCTGCATCCGTGTCGTCTGCTATTTCCTGGCACTAACTGTTGTAGTGGGGGAATCCAAGTATGGTGTGGTTGTCCGCTATCGATGTTTAACTCATGTGGCATGTGTTTCCTTAATTTTGGTGTTTACGAGTGTGTGGGCAGTGTGCTTGACTTGTACCTGTTGTATTTTATGGCTATTGTAAAATAGCTAAACATCGATAGCGGACAGGCACATCACACTTGGATTCTCCCACTACAACAGTTAGCGCCGGGAAATAGATGACATGGACACAGATGTACAGTTAACAACAGCGCACCTAGCGGCAGCCGGAGAACAATAGAAGCACACCAAGCAACAATACAACAAGTTCCAACGAGGATGGTGGCAGTGGCCACTGAAATTATTAGGCGCATCCAGAAAGTAAGTTTCCCACTTGCTCACAGGTGGCAGGTCATATGTATTGCTAATGAATGTCCTAAAGAATGCCTCCCGAAAGTCCTCAGTAGCGTCGCGACAGCGATGAAACATGGCGGCTCTTATTCCATCTCCCAAGTCCTTGAACACACAAAACATACAGTCAATTGAAATTCATCGTCAGCTGTAACAGGTGTATGGACCACACATCATGAGCAAGCAGATTGTGCGACGTTGGTGCAGGACATTGTTACCAAACGCCTCTTGTTCTGGAAATTGTGTGCTCGGTGGGTGCTGAATGAACTGACACCCGAACACAAAGGAAAAATGCATGGGCACGGCACTGACATTTCTGCAGCGTTACAATGATAATGACGAAATTCTCAACCGGATCATCACAGGGGTTGAAATGAGGGTTGCATTCAGCACCCCACAAAGCAAGCAGCAGTCCATGCATTGGCGTCACAGTGGATCTCCATGCAAGACGAATTTCAAACAGACTGTGTCGGCACAAAAAGTGATGTGCACATTGTTTGAGGACAGACAAGGCATTCTGCTTACTGAGTTTCTGCCCAGAGGTGAGACTGTGAATGCTAACCGTTACTGTGAAACACTGGGGACATTGCAACAAGCCATTCAGAATAAGCTCAGTGCCGGGGTGATCTTGCTGCACGACAATGCGAAGCCACATATGGCTAGGTGCACTGCAGCCCTTCTGGACAGATTCGGTTGGGAGGTGTTCGATCATCCATCGTACAGTCCGGATCTTGCTCCCAGTGATTACCACCTGTGCTTGTACCTGAAAAAGTTCCTGTCCGGTCAACATTTTCACAGCGACGAAGAGGTTCAGACGGCTGTCACACAGTGGTTTGGGGCTTAGGCGGCTATAACGCTATGACAAGTGCTTGAATTCCGACGAGAATTATGTTGACAAGTAACTGGACAAATGCTGTAAGTGTGGCAATAAATCATTGAATGAAATAATGTTTCCTTTTTGTGCATGACCCCAGGGAAACTTACTTTCTGGATATACCTAATAATACAACAAATAATAATACAACAAAGAAGAAGAAAACAATTTTGAGGATAAAGTGAGTACTAGTTTCTCTGTGTTTACTTTATTATGGTAAAAAAGTACCTTTAATTGATTTTGATATTATGGCACTTTAGTTAACAGGCTATATTTGTTCGTCATTCAATACAGGGATATGCCCCTTAACAAAACTGAGGACAGAAATATATCTATTAAAAAGTTTTGAAAACTAATTAATTCATTGCTTAACACAACCTAAAACTATACTATCTCTGAGTACTAAAATGTCCTTAATTATTAAAAACTGAGACATAGGTCCAGACGCCAGAGCCTCGTTAGCCTGCAACATTGCAGTTACACGGTTGTACTATGTGGAAGTGAGGTTGACTTTTGCGTGCTTCTGAACCCTTTGTTGGTTGTCTCCAGAAATTCAGGGTTCTTCGTAGGTTCCTTCATCTATTTAATCATCATTCATCCTTACTTTTGCAATGAACCTAAAGTGATAATCCAGCAACTTTGAAATAACTAAAAAGTACAAATCCCAAAGACTTGCCGGCCTCTCCGATGGCGCAGTGGTAGAGTTGTCACCTTGTAATCAAGGAGTCCTGGGTTCGATACCCGGTGGAGGCACATAGTGGTTTGGATCCAACTTTAAACTGTAGCTCCAATCCCAATTAGCCTAACTAACTAACTCTCTAGCCTTCTTAAACCCGAAGGTTCATGGCTGCAGCAACACAGGCCTTCCATCTGTCCCTATCCTGAGCAAGATCTATGTACTCTTTTCCATCCTTACCGATTTCCTTTAGGTCCATCTCAACGTTATCCCTCCATCTTCGTCTTGGCCTTCCTACAGGTCTCTTATCATCAGGTTTCCCAACAAGAATCCTGTAAACTCCTCTTTCCTCTCTCATTTGTGCCACATGACCTGCCCACCTAAGTCTTCTTGATTTAATTATTCTAATAATGTCTGGACATGAATACAAATTATGTAACCTTCTCCATTCACCTGTCTCCTCATCCCTTTTAGGTCCAAATATTTTCCTAAGGATCTTATTTTCTAATACTCTCAATTTATGTTCCTCTTTCAATGTAAGGGACCAAGTTTCACACCCATATAATATTACAGGCAAAATTACTGTTTTGTATATTTTAACTTTTAGTTTCTTAGATATTAAACATGAAGACAAAAGTTTATGAATAGAAAAGTAACACACATTTCCTGAATTAAGCCTACTTTTTATTTCCTTAATATAATTTTCACTTGTTAATATTACTTCTAAATATTTGAATTTGGAAACTGGTTCAAATGAGTTGTTATCAATAATTAGATTTTGATTATCACCTAACACTTGGTTTCGACCTGTAAGCATATATTTAGTTTTCTCTTTGTTAACTTCCAAACCTATCTCTTCAGCAGTTTTGAAAAATATTTTAGCATTTCTTAATTATATTTATATCATCCCCTGATAAGTCTACATCATCTGCACATGCTAACAACTGAGTCACACCATTTAATTTTAGTCCTTCTTTAGTTTCTTTTACCTTCCTAACAGAATATTCTAAGGCAAAATTAAAGAGCAATGGAGATAATTCATCTCCTTGTTTTAACCCATCATGAATTGTAAATTTGTCAGACACATTAATACCAACACCCGATTAGCCTTACTGTGCATAAAATTGACTTAAAACGCCAACTCGAACCAAAACACTTACCAAGAGCTTGTGATTGTATCCAGAGATGCTGATGGCAATCCCCTTGTCCACTGAGGAGACAAAGTAGTTGAGAGAAGCAAGCTGAGCATCATATCCCTCCTCTGTCATCTGGTCACTCAACAAGTACGAAAACATCGCCAGCATTGCTTCACTGAAATAACAGAACAGGTTTGTTAAAGGTCCAGAAATTGTAAATAAATTCAATTCTGGTCCGGAATGGAAAATCAGCGAGTGTTCTGAACCGTAAAGAACCTTTTTGTATGTAAAGTATTTTAATTTGGTCCAAAAACCATTTTCCAGATCAATTTAAATAAGGTCCAAGTTCCGTATTGAAATGAAACAATATGCAACTTGGACCAAATTTATATTGTGCGAGAAAACAGTTTCTCGTCCTGTTATAGAACCCATAAAAATTTATGGGTTCCTGACCTTGCACAACTTGTAACGGAATTCTTAATTTAAAAAAAAAAAGAAGTTTCTTAGGGCTGTCGGAAGGATGTAAAAATTTGGCAAAAGCAATGAAAGGCACTTGAAATTTTAAAATTGATAATACAGTAGACTCACGATTAACTGAGTCCTGATTAACCGAGGCTCCGGGTTAATCGAGGGAGTGGTTGGAAAACATCACGCTTCATAACGCACCCCCCTGTTTGTTTATGGAGTCAAGTAACCCTTCGTGCTGCACGTGTTCGTTACATTGTCGGTGTATCCGATTGTTACGGTGGTGTTTAAGTCTGTGTAGGCCTATTCTAAGCGGAAAAAGTAATCTTCTCATTTATGTTGTACTAGTAATAAATAATTACTAAACAGTTTTAAGTGTTGTTTCGTCATTTACAACACATTATCTCCATATTATCAGAGTTTTTCCATATCCGATGTAATCTCGGTCCCAATTAGCTCGGATAATCGTGAGTCTACTGTATGGATAAGTAGGATTTAGATAAAACTACTTTCCGTTGATGAATGTTGATGAGAACTGGAATATTAAAATCTAATAATAAAACTAAACTAGATAGTGCAACAGCCCTTTCAGGACTGGGACCTGCCTTTCTACAGGGTGTCCCACGAACGGCGCAACTGGGAATTAAGAGTGGCGTTACTTTGTAACCGAAACCTGTACATACATAAGTCATACACCAAATGTTAGCCCTGTCCAAGTAGATATTTTTAAACATAGAAACAACAAATGGGGTGCAGTGTTGTTCATGCAGTGTTGCCAATTGTAAGTGAAAGTGTAAATTTATTTTTCCACAAAGCATGGAAAATTGCATGTCAAACATTCGTACGGAAATTTGGACGTCAATTTCCACCTTGGGTAGGTGGACTATTTCGCCATCTATAGTTCAGAGAAGAAAACCGATCGTTTTCGCGTATAGAATCCTGAAATGCCTTGTAAAGGCGTACCGGTCCAAATGGGTGTTTTAAAAAAATTATGAGGTACAGTGGCAACACTGTTGATGTTTGAAGGCAACAAAAGGTGTGTTTAGTGATGGTCTATGACATGGAAATACTGGAAACAGGAAAAAAAGAAAATGAAAATTATGGTGAAAAAAGTGTTACTTACCTACTCCTGGCGACCATGCAATGCGATAAGAGCGCCCACCCAACGAGAACAAAAGAATCAGTTTACATTAATAACCCAAGAACACTTGATGATCTAAAAATAAACATTTGCACAGCCATTAACAATATAAACCAATCAACCTTGCATAAAGTTGCTTCCAACATGATAAAACGTGTTGATGAATGCCTCAGGGAAAATGGTTATCATTTTCATCATCTTTTGTAAAGCTACACTGCCTGTTACGTGCATTGCATGGTTGCCAGGAGTAGGTAAGTAACACTTTTTTCACCATAATTTTCATTTTCTTTTTATTGGACGAAAAGGCATGAATATTTAACTTTTTTCAACATTGGTCATATGACAATGATGCAAATGTTTTTCTGTTTCTTACATGCCAGCGATAATTTCTATGTGCATTTTGAACTTTTCATATCCTTTTTTTCGGGGGGGGGGGGCGGGGAGGAGAAACAACATTTTAAAAAAAGTTTTTTCAGGGGATTTCCCCCCTTTTCACCTCCATATGTACGCCGAATGTGCATAAATTATATATCGTCTGAATCTGTGATTCATTCTGCGTACAACTGTATAGCGTTCATCATGTATATCATTTTCATCATCTTTTGTAAAGCTACACTGCCTGTTACGTGCATTGCATGGTTGCCAGGAGTAGGTAAGTAACACTTTTTTCACCATAATTTTCATTTTCTTTTTATTGGACGAAAAGGCATGAATATTTAACTTTTTTCAACATAGTCACCAAGCTGTTCCAAGCACTTTTTGTATTGTGTGACCAGTTTTTCGATTCCTCGTGTGTAAAAATTCCGTCCAATTTCTTTGAACCACTTTGAGACTGCTTCCTGCACTTCCTCATCTGACGCGAAACGCTGACCGAAAAGGTGGTAGTCACAGGGTGCGAAATCGGAGCTATAGAGAGGGTGAGACCACACTTCCCACTTGAATTTTCTGCAGTAAATCCTGTGTGACACCAGCTGTATGGGGGGTAGCGTTGTCGTGAAGAAGAACAACCCCATCACTCAATCTTCCAGGCCTTCGATCTTTAATTGCTTTTGTCAGCTTCTTTAAAGTCTCCTTGTGTTTCCATTCCATGCATGCCCTCTTTGTCTCGGGAGTGTATTGGTGCACCCAGGACTCTTCTCCTGGATGATTTAGCTCAGAAACTGCAGACCATCCGTGAATAACGCCGAAGAAATGACAGCACAGCATCAAAATGTTGATTTTTGTGCCCGTCGGTTAACAAGCATGGCACCCAGCGAGAGCACAGTTTACGATAACCCATCTGATCAAGAATTAGCATAGATATACTACCATACGATATGTTCAGTTCACTTGCAATCTCTTTAATTTCCATGCGGTGGTTAGCAACAATGATTGCATTCACACGCTCCGCATTGTCGATAGTGTTCACAGTTTCAGGCCACCCAACATGCAGTTCGTCGTTCACGTTTGATCTTCCCTCTTCGAACATCTGGCAGCATTTTGCGATCATGGGGCATGACATCGCATTCTCACCATATACCTCAACAATTTGGCAATGGATTTTGCTCCAATCATGCCTTTGTGCTCACAAAAATTGGACGACGGAGAGCACCTCAATCTTGGATGCCACTTCAATACGATGCACCATACTCACACTGTGACTATTCACATACTAAACCAGCTGAAGCATGGCTGCTTCTGGTGTGTGAAGAAAGTATTCCAGACAGTGATGCCACCAAGCGTGATTATTTTATCTTTCTTAGTACAGGAACATGGGTCGGGTGTAACTTACTTTTTGATTCACCCTAGTAGTATTAGTTTTATCAATCCATTGAGGAAGTTATAACACACAGAGTTCGTAATTTTTCTTGTATGTACGCATCGCTTGCATTGTAGAATTATTCTTTTGTAGTGCGGTTGTTACAAGCATAAAAAATGCAGTTTTTGTTGTGGTTTTAACAACCGTAGACTTCAGGAGAAATAATAGTTGTTCTTGTTAGGATACTGTGTTCTATTTACTTTTAGTTAAGGAGCTTATCCCCATATTGCATGATGGGTACAAATAGCCTATGTGCTGATATGCCCATAATTTTCAAATCAATCAAGTACAACCATTTTTTTTTAAGTCTCTCTCTTCATTATGTGACAATGTTCAGTCAAGTAATTTAGTAGTATTTTGTCATTTTATACAGTGCAATTCTGATGCACTTATTTTAATGTTTTCTAAAATTAATTATATAGAAAAAACTAATTTTCATTAACAAGAATTGAAGACTAAATATATGAAGTAATACTTAAAAACAATGAAAGAAAGTTTGTGTATTGCACCTTGGGCAAGAGTGACATATAAAAGCCGTGAATTGCATGAGTGTACAGTCACATGCACATTTATTCCCTTTTTTAGGAGTTGAAGTAAGCACAATGTCTGCAAATGGCTCAATGCTACTTGACTCGTACCAAGCTTAGGAATACAAAAGGTTACGACTACAAGAATTCTGCACAGACATAACAAAATACTGTTGTTTCCACATACAAATACAATGAGAAAAGAAATTTACTTCTGTGGGGAAGATTCTGCCACTGGAGAAATAATTTGGAAACTATACGATGCTGTTGGCAGTTTGAATTTTGTGTCTCGCCTGTACCACAATTCACCACAGTCTTCTCTGAGTATCTCTACCGGGTGTGGCTCATCTTTGGAATCGAAAGGCAGGAGAGAAAAGTTGGTGGACAGGTAGATGTTCGGTTCCGGGAGGTGAAAGTGCTCTCCTATCTTCTCTGCATCCCAGGATTCAAGCCATTCATCGGGAATTTCTGAAAGAAAGGGAAAAATCAATAATCAAAAGGATATAGAGCACTCAATTGTTTACTATTAGAGTTGGGTCAGTAGGACTTTGAACCAATACTGATATGATTGAAAATTATAACAAACTGTTGATTGATTTTGATATGCAAGTATTGGACTGTAAATATATACTAACTAACTAACTAACTAACTCTCTAGCCTTCTTAAACCCGAAGGTTCATGGCTGCAGCAACACAGGCCTTCCATCTGTCCCTATCTTGTGCAAGATCTATATACTCTTTTCCATCCCTACCGATTTCCCTTAGGTCCATCTCGACGTTGTCCCTCCATCTTCGTCTTGGCCTTCCTACTGGTCTCTTACCATCAGGTTTCCCAACAAGAATCCTGTAAACTCCTCTTTCCTCTCCCATTCGTGCCACATGGCCTGCCCACCTAAGTCTTCTTGATTTAATTATTCTAATAATATCTGGACATGAATACAAATTATGTAGTTCTAAATTATGTAACCTTCTCCACTCACCTGTCTCCTCATCCCTTTTAGGTCCAAATATTTTCCTAAGGATCTTATTTTCAAATACTCTCAATTTATGTTCCTCTTTCAATGTAATGGACCAAGTTTCACACCCATATAATACTACAGGCAAAATTACTGTTTTGTATATTTTAACTTTTAGTTTCTTAGATATTAAACGAGAAGACAAAAGTTTATGAAGAGAGAAGTAACATGCATTTCCTGAATTAAGCCTACTTTTTATTTCCTCTTTAATATAATTTTCATTTGTTAATATTACTCCTAAGTATTTGAATTTGGAAACTGTTTCAAACGAGTTGTTACCAATAATTAGATTTTGATTATTATCTAACACTTGGTTTCGGCCTGTAAGCATATATTTAGTTTTCTCTTTGTTAACTTCCAAACCTATCTCTTTAGCAGTTTTGAAAAATATTTTAGCATTATTCTTTATTGTATTCACATCATCCCCCAGTAAGTCTACATCATCTGCATATGCTAACAACTGAGTCACACCATTTAATTTTAGTCCTTCTTTAGTTTCGTTTACCTTCCTAACAGCATATTCTAAGGCAAAATTAAAGAGCAATGGAGATAATGCATCTCCTTGTTTTAAACCATCATGAATTGTAAATTTGTCAGACATATTAATACCCACACGAATTTTACTTTCTGTTTCACTGGTGCATACTTTTATCATACTAACAAGCTTCTTAGGTATTCCAAAGTCTACTAATATATTATATAATTTATCTCTTTTGACCGAATCATATGCTTTTTTGAAATCAACGAATAGCTGATGGACATTTTGATTATATTCCCACTTTTTTTCGAGTGTCTGTCTGATGTCAAAAATTTGATCTGTAGTTGATCTGTTGCGTTTAAATCCACATTGATAATCACCTATAATTTCATTAGCATATGGGGTTAGTCTTGTTAAAAGAATGTTAGATAATATTTTATATGTTGTTGAGAGTAGAGAAATTCCACGGTAATTATTGCAGTTCATTTTATCACCTTTTTTAAACACAGGAACAATTATGGATTCTTTCCACTGCTGAGGGATTTCTTCTTTATTCCATATTAAACAAATTAATTTATGAATTTGACATATTAATGAATTTCCACCATATTTAATTAACTCAGCTGGTATTAAATCAATACCAGGTGCTTTGTTATTCTTTAGCCTTTTAATAGCATCTTTAACTTCAGTCAAGTTAGGTTCTGGAACTAAAGGTTCTGCTGTGTGGACTTCATTTACTTCTGATTTATCTCCTACATGGACATTTAAAAGGTCATTAAAGTAGTTCTTCCATCTATTTAGAATATCGCTTGGGTCAGCTAGAAAATCACCGTCTTTATCTTTTATCAAGTTTACTTTAGGTTGCCACCCCTTTCTAAACTCATTTACACCTTTATATAAATCTCTGATATTTTTATTTTTGCTGTTTGTTTCAATTTCGTTAATTTTGCTTTTCAAGTAATCTCGTTTTTTACTTCTAAACGTGTGGTTAACTTCTCGCTTTATTCTATTATAATTGTTTAGATTTGTATCATCAGAGTTATTTAACCACCTAAGTCTAGCCTGATTTCTTATTTCTATTAGATTATGACATTCATTATCAAACCATGGCTTACTTTTTCTCGGTTTATGGTATCCTATACTTTCTTTAGCTGCTGATTCTATTGCATTACGTATGTGCTCCCAATTCTTATTTACGTCTGTTTCATTTATATTTTCATCATCATTTAAATCCTGCAAAACATCAAATCTATTTGACAGTTTAATTTGGTAATCTTTCTTAATTCTTTCATCAGTAAACTTTCCTGTATCAAATTTTAGAACTTTTAGATTTTGTTGCTTATGATTTATCACTGAGAGTCTTTCTCTTAATTTAGCAATTACTAAATAATGGTCACTGGCACAGTCTGCACCTCTATGTGTACGAACGTCAATTATACTAGTATGCCTTCTCTTATCAATGAGAATATGATCTATCTGATTATGAGTTTTACCATCTGGAGAAGACCAGGTATATTTATGGATATCTTTATGTTTAAAAGTGGTACTTTTCACAATTAAATTCTTTGAGGTTGCAAAAGTAATCAATCTTATACCATTATCATTACTTAATTCATGAAGACTTTCTTTACCAATTGTGGGTTTAAATGTCTCTTCTTTGCCAATCTGTGCATTACAGTCACCTAACAGAATTTTCATATCATACTGAGAAAATTTATCAAAGACCTGTTCTAACTCTGTATAAAAATCATCTTTAGTATTATCATCTTTATCTTCCGTTGGTGCATGTATGTTTATTAAAATAATTTTACACCACCTACCCTGTAAAACTGCATATGATATCCTATCATTAATAAATTCTACTGTTTTAAGAGCCGAGATAATTCTATTATTTATGAAAAAGCCTGTTCCGAAATTATGATTTTCAGTACCACCATAGAAAAAAGTATAATTTTTTGTTTTACAATTTCCTTCTCCTGGCCACCTAACTTCCTGGACAGCTACTACATCTAATTTATACTTCACTATCTCATTAACTGTACACTGAAATGCCCCAGGCCGGTAAAGGCTCAGAACATTCCAGGTGCCTAATTTAATATCCTTATTCCTAACGTAGATCTTATCCTTAGTCCAGGGACCTCCCAAAGTAGTCCCCACCCGGAGATCCGAACGGGGGACTATTTTACCTCCGGAATATTTTACCTTGGGAACATCCATGGCCTTATATTGCTGATTCTTGACATGGCTTTTTACAGTGCAGAGTTGTCAGCTCTACGCCTAACCCCCAATATGAATGGAGGCTGTAAATATATAGCTGTTATTAAATCAAGAAATTCAGTGTTTCACACAATGCGGATGGGGCATTCCAGCGTTATGTGTGTGACATTTTACACACAAAATTTAACATTCTAGACATATTGGATTAAAATATTCATAATGAACTGATTTCATAGAATTATGATGTACTTTATGGTGCCTGCTAACAAATGAAAAAAAACCTTTAGTATGATGGCATAGGCTTTACGTGCGAAAAGCATTAACAAAAGTATGTTACGAGTGACACTTTAAAAATGTAACACATTTTGACTTCACTTGCCTGTGAAGCATACAGGCTGCAGATGCTAGTAACTTCTATTGGTGAAATGTGCAAATTATATGCATTCACAAACATCTAAACCTTAATGCAATTAAAAACAATAATAATTTTCATATTAATACATTTTGTTTATTAACATGGCGTAGGACCACTTTTCGTGAAATGGCCCTGATGCAGAATACATGGAAACTTCAAATTTTGAATTTTCAAGATAATTAGACTCTATGGAAGTAATGCAGATGCCATGAAATACCCAAACTCTTGAAAAGTATTGGCCTGTATCAATAAATAAATTCTGATACTTTCTAATACCAATACCACTGATATTGGCTGGTAACGACATCAGTGTCTGCTCAGCTCTTCTCATTTGGAATGTAAGAGATTAATCACCACTTTATTGGAAGCATATCAGTGAATGACCAATCTACCCGCTCATTGCTCAAAACTTTCATTATGTAAGACTTCCCCCCCCCCCATACTGTGCCAGTTATAGCAGGAATAGGTGTAGTATATGCTCACCATGTGCAAGTGAATATTTATTTATTTTTTAAGTGTAAATAAGCCTAAGTCAAGAGTATGTAATGAGCCTTGCATACGTGTATGACTCACTGAGATGAATGTTATTTGCATTTAGACTAATTTACACTTTAAAAAATGCTCATGGTGAGCGTATACTACACCTGTTCCTATTATAAATTGTATTACTGCCAAGGACATATTTAGGGGGTGCAGGGGTTAGGACCTCACCCCCCTGAAAGCCTTATGAAGTACATAAAAAATGAAAATGCACTTCTTTAGCATTTATTGTATACAATCTTATTTATTTCCTCCAAACTTGGAAGGCAAAGATTAGTGAATACAGATTTGAAGGACAGTACGAAAGAAGATTTGTGCACATTAATACTTATGATAATATGCATGAAATATTAAAGGGAACTTCACTTTTTGTCAACTGGATAAAACATTCTTTTTTATTATTCAATAAATGTAAAGCATTTTTTTCTTTTTGACATTAATTTTCTTACCAGAGCAATTGTTTTATACAAATTTTGGTAATCCTGGGTACACATGAGCTAGATAATGAATACATACTGTTATATCTCTATTCTTATGCAATCTTTTTACCTATTCATGTAATAATAACAGTACAATATTAATTAAATTTACATATTTTATTAATATTTAATTTAATTTAATGTAGTTATTATTATTATTACTGAGATACTTGGTTTGGACCCCCCCCCCCCAAATAAATTTCTAGATATGTGCCTGATTACTAGCGGAAGTTGATGAAATGTCATCTTTTTTCTGACATCTCGGACACGACACCCATTAAGTATACACAATATTACACTTGGTCTAGAACCCAAAAAAGGTAATTTTAAAGAGCATTTTTTTGCATTTTTTGCCAATTTTCAGGTTTTAGGTCATTTTCCTTTATTTTTGGCATTTTCCCATTATTTTTCGCAATATTCGGTATATTGTTTCATCATATTTTGTCACTTCTTTAATTTTGGTAATATTCTTGAGTCTGGTTGACAACAGAAGAAGATTCTCGTTTGAGAACCTCTGAAAGACAATGGTGGTATACTGCAACTCTGTGTAAGGTAAGTGGAAAAAATCGTTAAATATTTAGAAAGTGCACTTATATGTGAGATATGTCAAACAATTTCTGATGTTAAAAATTACTTTTCAGACATACTTTTTCCTGGGGGCCCTGTCTATGAACCCTTTCCCGGATGCGTCCATGATTTTGGTTTCCCTATTTTTTATACAATTTGTTAAATTTCTAAACAAAAATTGTCTTACGTGGATCGTGATAATTTCTTCTTCTTTACAGTGCCACAAAAACACACCACACTACATCACCAGGCAAAGATGCGGGAAATTAATGCATTTCACACCAATTCATTCAGTGTATATGACTTTTTCATTAAATTGTTTTAAAATTATTGGGTTGTTTCCATTGGAAATCCTCGTTGCATATTTTAATTGAATTTGGTGTCTTTTTTTTTTTTTGAAGCATGATGCATTTTGTTTAATTTCCTTTTCATTTCAATTTTTAACCTGAAACTAACAAATTTAATGGTAATTTTTTCCATTTTTTACGTCATTTTCCCCCATTTTTTTTAGGACATTCTATAGGTCATATACCTATATTTTTAGGTCATTAACTTCCGCTCCCTACTGATTACGATCCATAGAAGTCTTGAATATGCAATGTTGTTTGGCAGAAGTTCAAGAAAAAAATTGATTAAAAAAATCATTGCTACATAATTAAGGAGGAATAATTAACAATATATAAATAAGAACACTAAAAAGTAAAGCAAAAGAAGTATGAATCGCAACTTCAATTTGAGAGGAATGAGATATATTAGTGACAAAAAGAAAGTGTGTGACTTTTATATCTCTTAAAATGCAAGATTGCAAAAAGAGACAAAATTTAAAGATGTACTAACCTTCTGTACAATACTGTGCTTGAAACCATGGTTCGATCGTGTTACAAATCCCTTCCTTCTCTAACGACTTGGACAGGAGCAGTATGCTCATTGGCCTTGGTTTGAGGTAACGCAAATATTTAGTGATTTGCTGATGGATAAAATCAGATACGGATAAATTCAGTGAAGTGTTGGTGTTTCATGCCAAATAGTGTCACAAAATATATAGTAAAATCTCAAATTTCAGTGACATGGCACTTCTGCAAAAGAATTTAGATTCTCTAATAAAGTGGTGTGAATTATGGAACTTAAAACTTAACCCTCAAAAATGTACCATGATGACCTTCTCCTTAAAGAAAAACATATTAAATACAAAATATTTCATAAAACATAATTGTGTTCAAAGAGTTGTTGCACAGAAGGACCTGGGCGTCATATTTTGACAACAAACTTTCCTTTTCTGAGCACATTTCCGCAGTCACTATTTCCGCAGTCTACTCTATTGTTTTACTGAAATAAACAACCTGTGCGCACTCAGAACTCTTTACAAATCTTTTGTTTCACCAAAAATTGAATACTGCTCTCTGATATGGTCTATCGCATGCCCCTTAAATTTAGATAGACTAAATGCCATCCTAAATTTCTTCCTGGTCATTGACAGTCACCGAATTCCAGCACAAAACACTTGCAAAAGCCCATTCTTCTGAAGATGTTAAATATCCAAACTCCTCACGAGAGACATAGACTGGTGGACCATATATTCTTGCACAAAATAGTGAATGGCAACATCAGCAGTGACCGCCTTCTTCAGGAAATTCCCTTCCGAGTGTAGCTCCCGCTCAACAAGAAGCACTCAACTTTTGGCTTCTCAGAAGCCAAGAATTGTGCCTCATCCAGTGTTCACTGTTCCATACACTGCCCAGCCAATATAATAATCTAACAAGCCAAATAGACATTCTTGATAATCTGGCATGTTTTAGAAGACTGTTGGCTAAAAGTATGTAAGTCTCTTAACCACATGTAAGTTTAGTTCATGCTATTATTTTTGTTGTTATTTTCTGTTGTTAATATGTTCCAATGTAAAATGTCTAATTCTGTATTTGGAATCTTCTATTAAATAAATAAATAAATAAATAAATAAGTGGATACATTAGAGGGAAGGAGTAAAGTTGGTCAAAACTGATCACACTTCCATAAATGGCTGAGATTGTGAATTTCCGGAGCCCTACCTCAGTGCCTTCACAGTATATTGAAATGTGCAGGGGCTGACTTGGTTAAGTGGTCGACCTATGATTTTTGCACCAAAGTTTCTGGTCAAATCCCAGCATTGTCATGGGTGCTCTTTGTCCCTTCATCAATTTTATATCACCATTCATCTTTATTGTCCTGGTTAGTCAAAAGTGGCACTAAATAACACAAATACAGCAATGAGCAGACCTGTGTGTATTACATTATGTTGGCAATGTAACTTTTTCAACTGTTTCTTTGAAGTTTCTTTTTATAATTTAATGAAAATTATTGTTGATTCCAGATGGTCAAGACTAAAAATAGAACAGTCTATTTGCAGTCCACACGTTCCACAACTTTCATCTTATCTGAATTTAGGGTAACTTTTTAAAATAATGGTAACTGCAACTGGGTTACTTCAGATATCTGGTGGTTATTAGTAATTGTGAGAAGTTATTTCACTGAAAACTGATGTGATAATAACAAAAAAGTTATTTTAAAAATTACATTAACTGAGCACCAACATTCATTGTGATGTCTCTTAACAAATTGTATTCAGCTGAATTTTCCACAACGAAAAATTGAGAAAGCAATTTGTAAAAATCATCTCAACTAAACAGCTGCATGCTTACCCACCTCTGGAGCATAAGCGTAAACCAAAAAAGGTCCACCTAGATAATCTTCTGGAGGATAGTGGTGCATGTTCCTACATAAGAAACTGACATATGACATAGCTGGATTTTCTTCCATGAACCTAAATCCGGTGTCCATTTTCTGTTTAATTTCATTGAAAATATGCTCCTGGGGTCCCACTTTCTGCAGCATTGCGATGTAACTGATAACTGCTTGAACTACCTGAAAAAAAAAAAGGTCTATGTAAGCAAGGTATTACCAGGTCAGCATACGCCCTTAGTATTAAGGTCTATATTGATTATAGTGTATTATTCATTTAAAAAAAAAAACAGTTACACAATTATATTTTGAGGGCTATACTAGTATAGCATTTATATAGCAACAAGTATTTTAAAAATCACTTCCACACATAATCTTCATCACACAAGCAAGCATGGTTCAAGAACTGCATTGCAAAGGGAGGGTTTAAACCAAGCATTTGATATGTTGTTGTTCTACTACCCATCCCCCCTCCCCAAGACCCTGGATGCAGTCCCCCAAAATTCGTTCATCATAATCCCCTCCAAAATTATTTTGATAATGATAACTATTTAGTAACTGATTTTAATTTGAATGCAATAGCTGTAAAGCGGTAGACAGTTTTATCTTAAAATGTTGTACGTTTTTGTTGAAAAGCCCGCAACTTAATGATAAGATAGAAAAACTAACTGAGCACACTATTGATGCATGCAGGATTTATTTTTCGAGGGGGTTGGAATTGTAAAGGTAGATATTACATAGCTACATTCTGAGAGGAGACGGGATACAGTGTAAAATATTTTGTAAATATCATTTTTTACCTTCTTTTTAAAAGTTATTTAACGACAAAAATGTTAATTGGGGTCGTTTTAAGGGGAGTTTGCTTTTATCATTTTGCCTTTTTTTACTGATTTCATTGGAAAACTTTAATTTTCCAAAAATGTCAGGAGCTGCAGCACCATCAGCTCCACCCCTCCCCAAACCCAGTGGGCACCCCAACTATTTGTACTGCTTTTGTCTTAACCAAAACTGGTTTGTTCGTTTAACTGATTCAATTATTGTTTGATACACAGAGTTGTAGACAGTGAAAACAGAATGTAGTGCCCACTGCAACAAATTTTCCTCCAATTTCAGTCAAAATTTTCTGGATTGTATCTGAAGTGCAAAATTCACTTCCTGCAACAAGTTATATTATTTATTATTCGTTGTATCAGGTTACTTATAATGCGCAACTATGAATTATATTTAGTAAAATTATTACAGGACAGGGAATAGACAATACAGTAGTATTTCTAATAGAACATCATTAAAATGATGCACCTGCAGGAAGAAATTGCACATGGCGAGTCCTGTGAATAGGCTGGATGGGGAATAAATTAATTCAATTTCGCTATTCTGACGCTCGATTTGTGGGATGGTGCATTTTCCTGTTGAAGAAGCACTTTTTGAGCTATTGTGAAAGTGATCTATTCACCTAACGAACTGTGGCATCATTTCCTGAAAATTTACTAAAACATTCAAATAAGCCTCGTATTGTAGTATACAGTATTGTAGTTCGTGCTGTGTAATGCAGCTGCCAAACTTAGTGGCAGAGTGGTTATCACTTAACATTGATAGTCCAGAGTTTTGTAGTGTTCCCTCCCAAAAAAATTAATGCTTGATCTCCCCATAAGACAATTTAAAACTTAATAAGAACAGGACACTGTACCCCCCCCCCCAAATAATACTTATTACCTGTCACTTAGCAGTATATTAGTGGTATATGAAGTGATTATTATGTGTTAACGATGTTCAACTTCTGTCCAATGCTGAAATTTTTATTCAGTAAAAATTTCCATCACAAAAAAAGCAAATAAAAAAATCCCCCAAAACAACAACAACGGCAACATCCACCACCAAAACCTAATATATGAAGGGCTCAGGTGTAAAACATGGTAAGTGACATTTTGGACATTTCTGAGTTCATTAAGAATAAAGGTTATTAGAAGCTATACTGTAGATAAATTGTTTTCTTGTTGTGTTTATCAATTTCAGAAGGCTTCACTGAGTCCAATGCAAATTGTGACACGGCAATTTTACTCAAAAATTGAAGGATGGCATATTTTACTTTGCAACTCAAAAATGACCAAAATGTCACTTACCATGTTTTACACCCGAGCCCTTCATATGTAAAAATATTGAAAATAATTTTTCAAGTCTACATGCCATGATGCGCAAATATAATACAAAATATAATTGATTTCAGCTTCATACATAAATATGCATTTACATATAAATCCATTCCCTGGTCATGAGACTTAATGAAAGACAGAACACATTAACATAAGTAACGTTAGTGCATTTCTTTACATGTTGAAGGTTTGCTAGCCCCTCTTCCGTCAGGGTGATGTAAATTATGAACATCGAGTGAGTTTCGTATTCTTCTAGTCCAGCATCAAGCGAGAGGGCCCACACCCTGGAAGAAGAGAAATCTTTTATGACCATGGAAGTATTAGCATCAGTACTGTATAATATTTAATAGGGTGAAGGTATAGTATAGTATAGCTTTCCAGCAATTCACAAAATTTCATTTGGTTACGTATTGTAATGGCTCCTAAGTCTGGAGGCTGTTGCCCCTTGGAAAATGAATGTCAGTCTAAAATTATATATTTCACACATATAATTTGATTGCATTAACCTTTTGGGTCCCAAGCATCTCGGTCGAGATACCCAAATGTAACCCTCGCGGTCCCCAGCATTTCGATCGAGACGCTGTGTCAAGGTCGTAGTTTTTACGTTATAACTTTTCTATATATATATTGTTCCTAACACATGTATTTAACAGAAATGTTTCTTGCACTTTTTTTTCTTCATGAAAATGGAGGGGAGAAGGTGGGGAAAGGGACTTCTCTTTTGCGTCTCTTTTCAAGGGAAAATTTTTGCCGACATAGGAAGACCGGCTTTGTTGTTCTAAAGCAATGCTTTTCACTCCCGCCTGTTAACTGAATTCGAAGGAAGCTTGTTTATCAGTATCCGATGTCAAAATGAAAGTTTTCCGTGCGGGCGCAAGCAGGGGGTGAGGGTGGGGGGAGGGGGAAGACTGGTTGTTGAATCTGCATTGTGAGAATGCATTGTGAGGCGCGCTGAAGGAAACCTTTGATTTTAAGCACAAGTGTTTTTGTGTTTTTGTGTTTCTTACATGTCAGCAATCATTTCCATGTGCATGTCGACACTGTCATGTACTTTTTCCTTGGGGGGAGGGGACCCCATTTTTTCCAAAATTTTGGAATTTTGAGAGTTAGCCCCCTCCCACCCGCCACATATACACCGAATTTGCATAAATTTCATATAGTCTGAATCTCTGGTTCATTCCGCGTACAACGGTATATCACTCATCTCTCTAGGGCAATTAGCCTCCGATCTACACTCTTTTAATTAAAACTCTGCATTTTGCTCAAAATCGGCTCGGGACCAAGGGGTGTTACATGTGAAAATGGCCTTGGGACTCAAAAGATTAACAGTAATTTGCGTTAATTTTTATAAAGGACTGTAAAGTGCAATTAAGACTAGTATAGATCGTTGCAAGAACATGATAACTTCGAAATATATCAGTGGGGGGGGGACACCTTTTCTGCCCCATCCTGGAAAAAATCTTTGCTTGCTCCCCTCTCCAACCTGAATCAAGATTTGGAATATACACTTGTTACTAGGATGTTGTACGCATTTGCAAGTCGGAAAAGTCTTTGATTTGATTTACTTCTAATAAACTTTTGTATTACCAAAATATGCCCAAATAAATTCTGATGATTGGTGTATATACAGTGAGCACGCACTCACACACATACAACGTAAACATACAATTCTTCATATCTCTCTGTCTACATGTGTGTACAAGTACAAAATGACTCTGTTGAAAACAGTGAACCTGCTCAGGGGCAGCATCTTATAATATTTTTTTGGGGGGGGCAAGGTTGGCATAAATATGCATGTAATGTCTGGCTATCTATGTAAATTTTGAGGGAAGGTGGAGAAAGTTCCTTCCCCCCAAAAAGTCGAGGCCTATGAACCTGCCATAATATAGGAGTTCTTCCCAAGTAAGTGTCTTTATGTGTTACTGACCATCTCTTAACTCATATTTTTACTATTATATGTGTGTGGAGAAAATATATGAGCTTACTTATACCCCTTCCCTGCAGCAACCTTGAAGAGAAGTGTGTTTAAATTCGCTTCATTGTAAATAATGCAAAATCTAACTATAAAAAGACTTTCCGCAAAATGAAACTAAGGTAAACAAGCTATATGTAGACTCTGCCACAAATAAACATTACATACTAGATAAGGTAAAAGTTAAAGTTCCCCCTGCATACAGCACCATACCATGAAGGCACATTTAGGGTATTTGGAGGGTAGGGCACCACAACATATTCTCGATCTCGGCTAAATTGGAGGTGATGTTATCAGCACAATGTTCCGGCCACCTTTACCCTCCAGGGTTGCCCCCAGGTATTCATATATTTGGGGCTGGGTGAGCGCCAGAGCCACTTTATGCATGGACAAGGCTGGTAAAATTCCGACCTTAGAACACCCAACCTTTCAGGAACTGAAAAAAACATCAACAATCAGGCCCGTAGCCAGGATTTTATTTCGCGGGGGCGGGGCTCATCCCTAATCAGCACAGGCATCGCCAGAAATATTTGTAGAGCGGAGCACGCCACTGATGAAACTTGATTAGTAGAAATAATAATTACCTTTGTCATTTTACAATAATAACTATTATAAGTTATAAAAAATAAAAAATAATCCAAATTTATTATTATTATTATTATATACAGATGGGGGACAAAATAATACGAACACCTGTGAATGTCGAGAAAATCTTTATTAATAGGGGGTTGGACCACCCTGTGACTGAAGTACACTTTGTATGCGACGTGGGATGGACGCATAGAGGTCATGCACAATGTTTAAGGGAATATGGAGCCATTCTTCCTCCAGAGCAGTCTCCAATTCCAAAAGTGTGGCTGGAGGCGGACTTCGAGCACGAAGTTTGGACTCCAAATATCCCCACAAATGTACTATAATGTTCAGGTCAGGAGACTGTGGGGGCCATTTAAGATGTCCTACTTCATCGTCATGTTCTTCAAACCATGTTTGGACAGACCCGGCAGTGTGGATAGGAGCGTTGTAGTCTTGAAAAAGCAGTCGGTCCCCAGGAAATAAAGTCTGGACAAAAGGATGGAGATGATCCCCCAGAATGCTGCGATAGTGACTGGCATTGATCTTCCCATGCAGAAAAACAAGTGGTCCCACACCATGCCAAGATATCGCGCCCCATACCATAATGGACCCACCTCCATGCTTCACAGTCGGCAAGAGGCAGTCAGGATGAAATGCATCTCGAGGCGTTCTCCACACATAAACGTGCCCCGTGGTCTGAAATAACGTGAATGTTGATTCATCAGACCAGATGACTTGTTGCCACTGCTGTGGGGACCAACTTCTGTGAGCTCTGCACCATTGGCGTCGCTTGACAGCATTACGTGATGTCACCAATGGCTTACGAATTTCCACTCGGCCATGAATGTTTGCAGCATGGAGTTCCCTTTTGACAGTTTTGGTTGAAATGGGGTCCTGGAGATGCCTGTTCATTTCAGATGTTATCTCGGATAACGATTGCTTGTGCTTTCGGGCCACTATGCGCTTCAACACCCTTCTATCCCGAGCAGCAAGCTTTGTCTTTCGTCCACTGTTGTGCTTTGAAGATGCCATCTTACCTTGTGTTGTGTACACTGTCATAACGGCTGATACTGTGCTCCTTGCACACCCAACAAGCTTTGAGGTTTCAGTCACGTGGCTCCAGCTGAACGTGCTCCAACAATCATGCCTCTTTGGAACTCTGTCAGGTCTGACATTGCAGTGTCTCTTGAAAGCGTATGATAGACAAATGCACCACCAATGACTGCTGTTGGCAAACTAATACCTTCCCCTTCACAGCCACTAGGTGGCAGACTTCAGTGCCAGGTGGTGCTGCTGTACTGCCGGTGTGAAATGTGGCATACTTTTTCGCAGGTGTTCGTATTATTTTGTCCCCCATCTGTACATGGAGAAGCTTTGCTACTCGATGCACTGTATGGGTGAATATCGAACACAAGTGTCCATTATTTTCCTTACATTTTGTACAGTTAGTGTACTGAAATTCATAGTTATTGTATTTTGTTATTAATGTGTACACATTCCATTCAAAACAAGGCTTTAAAAGTTAGGGCCAAATTTTACTCATAAAGTTTATATTGTATGACCTCTCACAAAGAAAACTATAAATTTTGGGAGCTCTGGATCCATTTACCTATTCTTTGGTTTAAATGGTAGAATATAAAAATATAACCAGGTTCCTCTATTATACATTAATTTTTTTCCATCTACTTCCTACTAAGGAAGTAAAATTAATTACCACTATACACTATTTAAATTAGATATTTGTAGGATTTTATGGGAGCTTCAGCCTCCTTAGCCCTCCCCCTCGTTATGTGCCTGTCAACAATGGATTGTTTCATTGCCAATAACCCACATAGACTACTAAAAGTACAAAAAAATGGTGTCTATAAAAATGACTACGAACTGTTAATTTTGAAATACCGTCTACATATAGATGCTCCGCAAAAAAGGCCCATTTTTGGAGAGTCTATATATAGCTCCGCCACAGTTATTTACCAACTTACTTTTTCTTCAAGTATGACAACACACTTCCCTTTCCCTCATGGCCTACCAACCATGCCACGTAAATCCCTGGCTTGGTTTTGTACAGATTCCTCATGAATGGCAACGGCCAAAGCAACTGAAGCTGAAAGCAGAAAATAGGTTGGCTTTAAATTCCTCAGTACATAACGAGGTGTGGCTAGAAAAAAAAAGGATTGATGTTGCTGTCGACAAACGGCAAGCATGTCAAGGATAAGCGTTGCATGGGTGTATAACGTGATATCTTGCCTACCGACTGTGCGATTGCCCAGGGTGTGCAGCGCTCAGTTCTTCTGTAGTTTGTGGACGAAGTGAACCGTACATCTGTGCTCCGTCAGAAAATAAATTAAGTGTGAAAGTGGAACAGCGTATCAATCTGAAGTTTCTTATCAAACTCGCAAAATCCACCACAGAAACTTATGGTTTGTTGAAGGAAGTGTAGAGAGATGTGTGTTTATCACACACTCAAGTATTTGAGTGGTTTCAAAGGTTTAGAGAGGGACGAGAAGTGATTGCGAACGACAAGCATCCTGGATGGTCTTGCACGTCAAAAACGGAATCAAACATTTCAAATGTTGGTGAATTGATTTGAATTGTGTACCCGAAGGTCAAACTGTCAACCAACAATATTTCATTACGATGCTGACGACCCTTCGTGGGCGAGTAAGAAGACGACGACCTGATTTGTGGAAAAGCAAGTCATGGATTCCTCATCAGGACAATGTTTCTGCCTGCACGGCATTGTCAGTCAAGGCTTTATTAGGCAAGTATGGGATCCCAGTGTTAGAACATCCACCCTATTTGCCGGATCTCGCTCCGTGCGACTTTTTTTATTCCCAAAGGTCAAATCAGCACTGAAAGGAACCAGATTTAAGACCGAGAATGTGTGAAAACAAAAGCGACGGAGGTCATGAACATGGTTTCGGAAAATGATTTCCAGCACTGTTTCCAGCAATGGAAGATTCGTATGGAGAGGTGTATTGATAGTGCAGGGGAGTACTTTGAAGCGGATAATGTTCATATGTACAAAATAACCAATAAAAGATTTTGTAGCAACAGTCCAGTTTTTTGCTAGCCGCACCCCGTAGTGCAAGGGACAGGCATCTGAGAATAAAAATGTATATGAAAAACTGTAATCAAATAAATCTTTCATTACGTGAGAGGTTTCTATTTTCTTGTCAAGTATCAAAACTACGCCTGAGCCGATGCCAAAGTATCACTATTGGCGAATACCAGTAGGTTATAGAAAAGGAAAGTTAAAAATTGTACTTACGTATGTGAGTATAGTGCTCTAAAGCCCCTATCACACGGAACTGGATTTCTAGTTGGAATGCCCTAGTTGGCGATGAACTGACTTTCTAGGTAGAAATTATGGCCGCCTGGCTGACTGCTTGACTGGTTTTGAGGAATAGGACATGTTCTAATTGCTACTAACTTCTTCGACTAGATTCTGTGGAACAGCCAATCAGAGCAAAGTTTGGCCATGTGAAGATAATCTGTGAGTTTGCAAAGTAGCCTTTTTTTTTGTCTGTGGTTTCCGAGTGCATACAGCACGAAAGGCATGTTTACAATTAAAAAGGTAAAATATTCTTCCATACGTGTAGAGTAAACGTCGTAAAGTATGTATTTTATCAGCGCCGTTCTTCTTTACCTAAAACCATTTAATACGAAGCGATATTCCTATCGGTTGAATAGTTATCGTATTTTAAAAATGTGATACGTTGTTTACTTCTCGCGCGGCCGCCATTATGGGAACGAAAGACTATCGACAAGTACGGTATAACAAGTACCGTGTGAGGCGAAAACTAGCAAATGGGTAGCCAGTCCAGCGTCAACTAGAGCGTTCCTACTTGAAATCCAGTTCCGTGTGATAGGGGCTTTATTGTAGAACGACGTTTCAGAGATTGACTATCTCTTTCCTCAGGTTCGTATAAAAACTAAGTACTTGGCATAGTACTGCGTCAAAAATGTAATATGAGGATTGTGGTTAAGGGTTGGTTAGGGTACATTTAAAATATTAAGTTTTTGCTATTAGAAGTACGTAAAAACCAAGCCGTTCCCTAATAAAACTTGTACAGTAGACCTATTCACAGGTAAAAAAGTTAAAATTCTAAAAAACCTGCATAAATCACAATGCAACCTGCAGGTTTGGCCTTTCCTACCCAACTGTGCTTATCTATCCACATGAAGGTCAATTCTCAACGAATATTTCCCCTCCCCTTAATTTTCTCGTTTCCCCTTATTACGTCACAAATCCAACGTGAATTCACGTTCCTCTCTTGCAGCTTGCATAACTTCCGGAGTGACGTGGAAACCGATATTGGGTTCAATCTTCCAGGCTTTATCCCATTTTTTGAGGAAATTGATCCACCCTTCTTCCAAATTTCCTTCGTCCCTATTAAGATTACTCTTCCCCCCCCTACAAATACTCGCTGTTTCATACACGTTTCTTCCTAATTTCCTCCCCTCTTTTCTGATTACCTCTTTTTTTGCGATTCTATGCCCACTTTCCAAAATATGTTCTGAGAGACCCGTTTTGGAAACTTTTTCCCTTATGTCCTTTTCATGCTCGCTCCATCTTTTACCCATATTTCGGCCCGTCTGTCCTATGTACTCCTTCCCGCATTGGCATTCTATTCGATAAACCCCCTTCTGTTTTTCCGGTATTTCCCTAGTTGTCTTTCCTTTCTTATAATCGGTGAAGTATTTTTCTACATTCTTTGGTGCTTTCATCCCGCAAACGATTCCAAAATCTCTCGTTATTTTTCCGATTTTTTCCGATACGGATTGATGGTAAGGGATGCCAACGTACTTTACCCTCCTATTTTCGATTTTTTCCCCTTCTTTTTGATCCCCTTCTTTCATAATAATTTTCCGTGCTCTCTCCGCTATCTTATCCATTTCTCTATTTGTGTATCCATTTTTTAATCCTGTTTTTCTTATCCACCGAATTTCGTTGTCTTTTTCTTTTTCATTATTGCATAGTCTACCGGCCCTAATAAAAAAGTTAAGGAATACGTTTTTCTTTGTTATTTCGGGGTGCGCCGATTCCTTGTTAATATATAAGTTCCCCGATAGGGGTTTATGATGTACTCCTGTTCTAATCCTATTCCCTTCTTTCAAGATACTAAGATCCAGGAAATTGATTTTTCCATCGCTTAAGTTTTCCCTAGTGAAGTTTATTCTTTCGTCTTGTTTTTCTAATTCTTCAAAAACCTTGTTCAGTGCTACCCCCTTTCCTATAATCAAGATATCATCAACGTATCTCCCATAATATTTAATACACATTCCTGTTTTTTCCAAAGCTGCCTTCTCAATGAAGTGCATAAAAATGCTCGCTACTATACCCGAAATGGGGTTTCCCATTGCCAAGCCTTCTTTTTGTCTATAAATACTGTCATTGACATAGAAAAAAGTTATATTCCGTTACAAGGTTATACCATCGTACATATTCCCAAGCAGTTAGGATGTCTATTCCTTTTTCTAACAGCCACCTTAGTAAACAATCTCCCGCCCGCCCCCTCGGTACACTTGGGTATAAGTTAACAACATCAAAACTACTTATTGTATCCTCGTCATCAATTTCCAGATTTTCTATACATTCTTTAACTTCTACGGCATTCCTAACGCTATATTGGGTGTTCTCATTTACCTTCCTTATTCTTTTTACCAGCAATTTTGCTAGCCCATATCCAGGATGTTCGTATGTTGGTATAATAGGTCTAAGTGGTATGCCTTGTTTGTGTGTCTTAGGTATTCCAAAAGCAATTGGTATGTTGCCAACTTTAATTTCCTTAATAAGGATTTTCTTTTCGCTTGTGCCCAATGTAATGCTTGTCTCTACCCCTGTCTAGCGAAAAGAAAATCCTTATTAAGGAAATTAAAGTTGGCAACATACCAATTGCTTTTGGAATACCTAAGACACACAAACAAGGCATACCACTTAGACCTATTATACCAACATACGAACATCCTGGATATGGGCTAGCAAAATTGCTGGTAAAAAGAATAAGGAAGGTAAATGAGAACACCCAATATAGCGTTAGGAATGCCGTAGAAGTTAAAGAATGTATAGAAAATCTGGAAATTGATGACGAGGATACAATAAGTAGTTTTGATGTTGTTAACTTATACCCAAGTGTACCGAGGGGGCAGGCGGGAGATTGTTTACTAAGGTGGCTGTTAGAAAAAGGAATAGACATCCTAACTGCTTGGGAATATGTACGATGGTATAACCTTGTAACGGAATATAACTTTTTCTATGTCAATGACAGTATTTATAGACAAAAAAAAAGGCTTGGCAATGGGAAACCCCATTTCGGGTATAGTAGCGAGCATTTTTATGCACTTCATTGAGAAGGCAGCTTTGGAAAAAACAGGAATGTGTATTAAATATTATGGGAGATACGTTGATGATATCTTGATTATAGGAAAGGGGGTAGCACTGAACAAGGTTTTTGAAGAATTAGAAAAACAAGACGAAAGAATAAACTTCACTAGGGAAAACTTAAGCGATGGAAAAATCAATTTCCTGGATCTTAGTATCTTGAAAGAAGGGAATAGGATTAGAACAGGAGTACATCATAAACCCCTATCGGGGAACTTATATATTAACAAGGAATCGGCGCACCCCGAAATAACAAAGAAAAACGTATTCCTTAACCTTTTTATTAGGGCCGGTAGACTATGCAATAATGAAAAAGAAAAAAGACAACGAAATTCGGTGGATAAGAAAAACAGGATTAAAAAATGGATACACAAATAGAGAAATGGATAAGATAGCGGAGAGAGCACGGAAAATTATTATGAAAGAAGGGGATCAAAAAGAAGGGGAAAAAATCGAAAATAGGAGGGTAAAGTACGTTGGCATCCCTTACCATCAATCCGTATCGGAAAAAATCGGAAAAATAACGAGAGATTTTGGAATCGTTTGCGGGATGAAAGCACCAAAGAATGTAGAAAAATACTTCACCGATTATAAGAAAGGAAAGACAACTAGGGAAATACCGGAAAAACAGAAGGGGGTTTATCGAATAGAATGCCAATGCGGGAAGGAGTACATAGGACAGACGGGCCGAAATATGGGTAAAAGATGGAGCGAGCATGAAAAGGACATAAGGGAAAAAGTTCCCAAAACGGGTCTCTCAGAACATATTTTGGAAAGTGGGCATAGAATCGCAAAAAAAGAGGTAATCAGAAAAGAGGGGAGGAAATTAGGAAGAAACGTGTATGAAACAGCGAGTATTTGTAGGGGGGGGGAAGAGTAATCTTAATAGGGACGAAGGAAATTTGGAAGAAGGGTGGATCAATTTCCTCAAAAAATGGGATAAAGCCTGGAAGATTGAACCCAATATCGGTTTCCACGTCACTCCGGAAGTTATGCAAGCTGCAAGAGAGGAACGTGAATTCACGTTGGATTTGTGACGTAATAAGGGGAAACGAGAAAATTAAGGGGAGGGGAAATATTCGTTGAGAATTGACCTTCATGTGGATAGATAAGCACAGTTGGGTAGGAAAGGCCAAACCTGCAGGTTGCATTGTGATTTATGCAGGTTTTTTAGAATTTTAACTTTTTTACCTGTGAATAGGTCTACTGTACAAGTTTTATTAGGGAACGGCTTGGTTTTTACGTACTTCTAATAGCAAAAACTTAATATTTTAAATGTACCCTAACCAACCCTTAACCACAATCCTCATATTACATTTTTGACGCAGTACTATGCCAAGTACTTAGTTTTTATACGAACCTGAGGAAAGAGATAGTCAATCTCTGAAACGTCGTTCTACAATAAGAGCACTATACTCACATACGTAAGTACAATTTTTAACTTTCCTTTTCTATATTCTGGATTTGTGAGTAACACGCGACAAACCTATAAAATGCTATGAATACCAGTAGTATTGATAGGGGAAAGTATCGGCTGGAATTTATTTACCGACATCTGCTGATACTTTTTCGTCATTTTGTTCTTTTGTAGACTCTGCCAAAAATACTGGACAGTACGTTCACGGAATCAAATTATCCTGGAAACTATGTTTTATTTTGCACCAGTTTTGTTTGAAGAGACTGACTTTTGTGCTAACATAACATGTAAATTAATATTCAGATTTAATTCTCAAATATTTTAAAGCAAAACTCCTGTTAAATTGCTGCATAATTAAAGTGGAATACTTCATACTAACAGGGGTCCTCCGTAGCCAAATGGTTAGCACTCTCGCCTTTGGTGCAAGCGGTCCTGGGTTCGATTCATGGTGGGTGTCCCCAAAATTTTGGCACTGACCCAGCATCGTGAGGACAATTGGGAAGCTACTTCAAGAAGTAGCGGGTTCCGGTCACGAAAGCCAGAAAACAGTGGCGATGGGATCCGATGGGCTGACCACGCATCAGCCAATGAAAAGCCGCTCTGGCAGGCCCTGGCCCTTCGAGGGCTGTTACTCCACGGAGTTTTTTTACATACTAATATCAATATTTTTAACAACTTTTAATTAATGCAACTTTCAAGCATCGGTATCTGTGGGAATCGCAGAGAGTATCAGCATCGGAATCAGCTCAGCCATAAACAAAACATTTATGATCATTTAACATACAAGTAAAAAAGATAAAAGGTAAAGTGTTCCCCTGTGCATAGCACCACGCCATGAAGGCGTATAGGGGGTGTGGGGGTAACGCCCCACACTTTCTTGATCCGGTCGTGAGTGGGGGTGATGTGATCAGCATCACGCCCCTGACCGCCTTTACCCCCCAGGGTTTCCCCCAGGTACCCATGTTATTCGACGCTGGGTAGGCGCCGGGGCCGCTTCCACCGTTAGAAAAGTTCCCGGATTTGAACCGGCCGGGGATCGAACCCGGGACCTTGAGCATGGTAGTCAGACGCGTTACCGACTGAGCCACCGCGGCCACTAAAGTGCATTCAATTTAAAAGCGGTATGGAGCACAAATATACAATATACAAAATATACAAGTAAGATTCTTAAAGCAAATGTTGAAAATGATGACCTTATTCTTGAATACATATGTTAACACGTTTTTCCATATTTCTTGCAACATTATGGAGGACATCTACAGTTATACTCCTAATTTCCTCAGTGATGTGGTGCCTCAGCTCTTCTAAGGTGCGTGGATTCTGCCTGTATACTTTTTGCTTCAAAACCCTCCACAAGAAGTAGTCCGAACTTGAAAGATCTGGGGGGATGTAAGGGGTGACCTTCCACGTAGTACACCCAAATGTCAACCTCACTTCCACATAGTACACCCTGGACTGCAGACTAACGAGGCTCTGGCGACTGGCCCCATGGTCAGTATAATTTTGTTTGTATTGTCCTGTTTTTTGTCCTTATGTGTGCTGAGTGCCCCTTTACAGCCTCAGCCTTTAACGAAAGTCAGAACATTTTAATATTTTATGATTTTAGTTGCAACGATAGAGTTGTTATTTGTAACGATAAGGGACTGGACCCCGTATAATGTGACGGGTGCAAAATAGCCTTAGTGCTGACGCACCCACAATTTTAAATTCAAATTCAAATTCAAATTGAAAGATCTGGGGATCTGGCGGGCCACAGTCCCTTTGAAATAATCCTGTGTCCAAATAAATCTCTTAACATGGCCATAGTCTCATTAGAAGTATGCGGAGTTGCGCCGTCCTGCTGAAACCAGCACCGACGTTCATCTGGTTCCAACATTGTAACAAACTGCATTATAATGTTTTGGTAAATTTCACTATCTATTGTGTTTTAAAAAATATGGGCCCTACCACTCGCCGCCTGGATATGGCACACCAGATACCAACTTTCTGAGGGTGGAGGGGGGGACTCCACGAAAAGATGGGGATTTTCAGAGCTCCATGTTCGATAATTTTGCGAAGACACGTAACCATTGAGGTGAAACCATGCTTCATCGGAAAAGAACACGTAGTCCAACACAGTGATGTCATTCCCAATGAAGTCCGAAAAACTTGAATTCGATGTGGATATAATTTCAACATTTTCCTCACTGCTGTATGGGCTGATCCTACGGACATTTGCGTCTCCTGGCTTAGGCGTCGTAAAGGTTTGTGGGGAGATCTTGTCATTATTTCATTAACATTAGTCACTGCCTCTTGTGTTAGTACAGTCCTCCTACGTCGGTGTTTCACGTTACATACAGACCCTGTTTCACGGAATTTATTGACCATTTTCTGAATTGAACTTACAGTCGGAGCACTCTTACCGAACATTTCCCTGAATTTACTGCAGCTTTTTTTGAATGAATTTGTTCTGAAATATTGTTCAATAATAATCGCACGTTCCTGAACACTAAATGGCATCGTAGAGGGCAATTTCTCACTCACTCAACTCAACGAAGATCAAACACAACCCAGCAGTACAGCGGAACACCTGCAACTGACAATGCATCCATCCCCTCCCTCCCTCCTCGTCACCTCCCCTTCCCTCTCTTCCGCTACAATAAACTTTTCCTGTAACAGTGGGCATAACGGAACAGACGGAACATAACGGACGACAACAACAAAAACAGGACTCAAATATACCTTACGTACTGCTTTTAAATTGAACGCACTGTATAACAGTATTCTCTAATGGGGCATACATTAAATGACAAAATGACCTATGCAACCAGTGCAGCGGCGTATACTCTGGGTCACCTAGGTAATCGGAGATGACCCGGCTATAATTTTTTAAAAAGTTGTTTTTTTATTTCTTCACAATATTCTTCCGAACCAATCTTTGTCACATATTTCTTTGCTTCCAGCGCGAAAATGTTTTCAACCGTTTGCCGCGGAATGTCCGTGAGGCTTTTTCTCCAGCTGGTGGAATCTGGTGACGTCATGGTGAGATTCCACCGGCTCCCTTTAAATCCCTTACGGGAGGGGTAGGAAACACTGCTTCTCAGGCGCGGTTATTCCGTGGCAAGGGTAAGCTCCTTCTGGAGAGAGTCCATCGGTCGCACTCTCCACCCCAGAGCCTTTGCCGTTCCCTCGGCTGGCAGTGGCGCCCTCTTCTGCCATTCTTCCCCGATGGCCTTTGTATCGTAGGAGCTGTGTTGTTTACGACAGGGAAATTTCTCGGGAAAAAAAAACAGAATTCTGGGTTCACAAATTGCGTACTGAAAAAGAAAGTAGAGAAAATACATCTGAAAATGCGCGAGAAACAGGGAAATCTGAACAACATTTGCGAACCAATTCTATGTTAATTCTCATTTTACATTTGCTTCTGTCTTACTGATCTCTGCTATTTCAACAGATATTGTAAAAGGAAAAAAAACTTTAATATTGAAAATGAAGGTAATTAAATAAATTAAAATTTGAACTAGAAATTCAACAAATTACACCGACCTCCGTTGCGGAGTGTTAGCACAGCTCCCTACGACGCCAGAGCTACAGGGTTCGAATACAGGCCTGGGTGTTCTTGGTAAATGTCCCTTCATCAATGTCATATCATCACTCGTAGTGATTAACCAAAAGTGGCAGAAAAGCAACCTCAAATAACAATTTAATCAATCGATTAATGAAGTAATTAAACTATATGCTTACTTTTTTCATTTTTGTATTTTAAGATGCGTGATTACTTTCTTTGTAGCCTTCAAAACCAGTACTTCTTTCACAGAAATGAATAATTTTTAAAAGGGAAAGCTATCAGAAATAAATTATATATATATACGTACACATAAATTAGTTAATTTAAGTTGTTTTTCCCCCGCTTTAGATTAATAATGATCATAAAGATAAAAGATGTATGAATAAAATATATAAACAAAAAAAGCAATGATTCCAACTTATAAAACCTTGCGCATCGCAGGGAATTTAAAGCTGGGAAAGGGAATTTTTCAGCATCCATAGGGAATTTAATTCTGAGTCAAGAAGTAAGGAACCACAATAGAAGATTGGCGCAGGGAATTGAATGCGTGTTGTAGGTGGCTTTGTGCTGTTCTTCCTATTAGCGATTCGAAAATGTAATATTTGTTTAGCTGTTAGTGGTTTGTATTCGTGCTAGTGCTGTGTTTACTGAAGTTAAAAGCAATGGATATAATACAATATTTGCGTGTGAAAATATTTGGAACGGGATCTTTTCCGGAGAAATTGGAAATAGTTAATGTAGGTAGGCCAGTAACATCTCTTGTACACAGGTCTTGAACTTAAACTTCCATGTATACAAACAAAAATCGGGAATGCACGAGTAACTGGACACTGGGGTAACTTGAATTTTAGACTTCAATTAATATTGACGGTTTTTATTTCACTACCGCATTCCTTTCATATTCGTTGTTACAGGTTTTTTCTTATAGATTTATTATATTTTCTTGTTTTATTATTTGAAATTCTAAACGTAGATTAACTGCAAGTGCAATCACAACCAGGCGCGTGCCCAGGATTTTCGTAAGGGGGGGGTTATGAATCCAATACATTTTCCAGTTCACAGGTCAAATTTCTTGTAATAAATTAGATAATTAATATACTTGGATTTTACCCCAATGAACGCAATCAATGTATTTGCTATGGATGCTTCATGTTTTTATTGCATCATATAAAAGCACCTGCTTGAATATTTCCAAATTATTAATATTTTATATTTAATTGCTCAAATATAATTTTTAAACAAAAAATGTACACTCAACATTGTAACAACATTAAAGAGATTAAGACTACTTGATGTCTTAAAGACAGTAATAAATAAGGTACCACAGTTCAACAATTTAAATTCTGAAATTTAGGCATCGAGGTTTCTGTGCGAGTTCTGACAATATGTCGTCACAAGTAACTTTTATATCCCAGTGAATGTTCAGAGCAGCTAACCCATTTAATCTTTCTTCGCAAATGGTATTTCGAAGATAGGTCTTCAACGCCTCAAAGTTGAGAATGATTTATCATTTGATGTTGTTGTTACCGGGATTGTACATAATATGCGCAAACGTGTGTTTACCCAGGGAAATATTACTTCAATGCATATATCAATTGCTTCAAGAGCATTTACTGGACGTCTTTGCATTGCTGCAAGATGACGATACCACAGTTTCATTTCAGTGTGAGCGTCGTCGCCTTGTAATCAAGGTGTTCCAGGTTCAATACCCACCCGGTGGAGGCTAATAGTGGTTCGGGTCTCACTTTAAACTTTAGGCCCAGTCCCTATTAGCCTTACTGTGCATAAAGTGGATTTAAAACATCAATTCAATCAACATTGTACTTGTTGTGGAGATGGATTTGCTAAATATTGTGTACATTTTTGGCATTGTATTATTATATTATTGGTCAAAACATTTGTTTGACAGTCGATAAACAAATACGAACCCCTTCAGTAATTAACATTTTCTACTACAGTGTCATTAATGTGTCATATTCATTTTCATATTAGGTCTATGGAGAGGAATTGTGTATAATGTTAACGTTATGGAACTGCGAAACCAACTGTTGAAGGGGCCACTCCCCCCTTCCCCTCCGAAGCCCAGTACCGCACCACAGGATCTGTCACTGAGCCCGACAAAATCTTGCCAGACAGTGCTCGAAATAGAAATTCGTAGCCGAAAAGGGAGGGGATATTTGATCGATTTTGGAAATACGATGGGGTACATCCTTGTATGGATCAACATGGAGACAATACAGTAGGTGGAGGATGCTCAATATGAAAATTATTCTAATTGGGGGTATGATTTGTGAAACTTTCTTAACTGGAGGCAGCATCACCTACTTCGACCACTGATGCCAGAAAAGATGCTTTCAGAAAATGAATTTATTACTGCACACGTATATTACTTATTGTATTTGTTGCGTTTGTATAAGAGAAATATTCAGAAGATTTGTAAGGAATATTTACAGTTAATAGGATGCCTATCTAGTCTATCCCGTGTCGTAATACAAATTTTATCCCTTTCCTACAAAATAATAAAACTGATTTTATAATGTGGTTGCATACATATACACTGTATAGTAGCACCAAGCTTTCTGGGACCTCGGAAAATACGTGAACCACAGGCTTCCCCGTTACTTTAACTAGCGACACTAGTGCCACTGCTCCGATGCCAGGGTTTCAAATGCCTTGGTGGATCTATCGTTTTTCGAGGGTTCGTGAACAAAACAAAAATAAATGATTGTAAAGTCCATTTTATATTCAGATACGTTAATCGGGACTGGACTTAAAGTTTAAATCGGGATACGTACCACTGTGCAATGCACCTTCACAGGGGATCAAACCCAGGACCTCTTTGATTACACCACCATCGGTGAGGCCCCTGAAATCATTGAGGGAACTTGTTCATCCTCATGTTCTCTCGCCCTGCGAAAGTTTATTGGTGATATAGGGTGACATCCTACACACGTCTTCCAGACATACACACGCGGGTACCCCCCTCCCCTGCACACACACGATTGTATGCTTACAGCACATGCTGTGCCCTCCCAGAAAAACAATTCTAAATCCGTCTATGGATATATCTGCTATCAAATAATGAACGTCACTTACCTCGACAGTTCCTTGACATAATGTTGCAACAAGGTTTGCAATATCTTCTGTTATGCCTTCTTGTTGAATATCAAGAGTCTGAAAGTTCGCACGTTTCACTCTCGCAATTCGGATGGAATTCCTCTGAACTTAAATCGACCTTTTCTGACGTTCTATTTGTGGAAGGTGAAGCTTCAACTTCCATTTTTTGTTTCTTTTTTAAATAATCTAATACGTATTTCTCCTCTTTTCTCTATCCATCTTTAGTTCCACGTCAAAAATCTATTACACACGCAGAAACGTAACACACAACACAACCACTTCAACTTGCTACCTTGCAGACTGCAACTCGCTACAACCCCAGAGAACACCAGGACTTGGGACAAAGATACCGGGCGGTCGAATGTCTGAAACATGCATCCAACTTGGTCCAGCTCAAATTACGTCACCAGTGTTGACAGCAACCAGTAGTGTCAGTAGTGTTGGCAACTGCTTAATTATTTACGCACAAATTCAAGTGAGATCTTTCACACATGTTACAAGAAAATTCAATAAACTGAAGGCTGGAAATTGGTTGAGAAAAAAATATCTAATTTGTAAAGAGCACAAGAGTAAAACGTATAATATTTTGGCACATTAATTGCTTTTATTTTGTTTATGAAACTGACTGGGCCAGTTGCGCTATATAACGCATCCCTCCCTCCCTCCCGGCATGCTATTGTACAAAACATCGCTTGCCTCCTTCGTAAAACCATGCCTCGCTACTGCCTGCAACAATTATTATTATTATTATAATTATTGATATTTTGAAATAAATATGCATCCAGGTGCGAAATAAGATTTTGACTTACTTTGCCTACTAATTGTAGTGATTCAAATCTAACAGAACTTTGCTCTGCTGGCATAAATGGTATAAGAAGGGGAAAGAAAGAAAAGGGAAGTTAGCAGCACTGTCGTAACAGGAAAGGGAGGGTCATTCTCCTAAGAGGGTCATCGTGGGTGAAAGAAAGGGGAGGAGGGATTCCTTCAGTTCGCATTCCAAGGGTTGCGGCTCTTTTCTTGACCATACTGAGAAGGAAATTCTACTTCCTTTTCAGTGACTAAGGAATGAATGAATGCTTGTGCATTGCTGTAACTCAACTCCAATATTATCAAAAGTAATACATTTCTAATTGCCAAATGTAAACATTTTACAATATTGGCGATTTATGAAATAAAATGTATTTCTGCTTTGAATTTTTTTAAATGACGAAACCAATGGGGGGGGTTTTAACCCCCACCAACCCCCCCCTGGGCACGCCACTGATCACAACAATTATTCGACAGTGGTCGCAACAATAAGGTAACATTTTTATCACATATATTCATAAATCCTGTATGGATGTTGAGGTAAATTTGCAGGGAGACTTGAGGAGTGGGTGGATGAATCAAGTGTCGGAGATTACCCACTAGTTAAAACCAGGATACGCCACTGAACCAGTGCAATATACTCGTATTTGGTGGTGCAAAAGTATCCCTTCTGTAGCAAATAGGTTTCAAGGCACTTTTTTCTGCACACGATTTAAAAATTCTATTGTACTCTATTTTCCATCTTTCGAAATACATTCAGTTAGTGACTAAGGTTACCTACAATTATTACTCACCTGACGAACATCATTACTAGGAATAACCTTGTATATCCTATTAAAACTAGGACAATTGCTGAACGGATTTCCGAAGTGGCCAAATGTCTCAAAGCGAAGTCCATTGTTGGGAACGTCTGAAAAGTACTTTTCCACCCATTCCTGAAGCGTGTCAAGATCTTGGCATGCTTGGACTGTAAGCGTCATGTAGTGTGAGGAATAGTGTCGCTCTCTGAACTCGTGCACACGTTTATACAGTTCCTTTTCGCTCACGTCATCCTGCAGCGTCTTTTTATTTCCCCAGCGAAACTTGTTGATTGGATGGCTCTTTTCTGCTATGCTGCAGAGAACTTGGTCCAGTTTTGTTCCATCAGATGTTAAAGCCATTTCGTATTCTGTCAAGCAAAGAAATTTTGTATAGTATATGTATTATAACCAGGGCCAGGATTTTGATGACTTAAAAATATCAGAAAAAAATTATCTATAAAATGACCTAAAAATATCAATAAAATGACCTAAAAATATCAATAAAATGACCTAAAAATATCAATAAAATGACATAAAAAATGACTTGAAAATGTTGTCTTTATTTCAGGGTATGACAGTTCGTACGGTACAGTTCTTACTTCTGTAACATTAGAATTACAAGGTGTACGCGTATGTGAAATTTAGGTATAAAAATCTGTCAAAATCTTATTTTATTCAGAATTATTGCAGTAGGTAATGAGGCAACGCATTTTCGGAACATCTCTGAGGTGTTCTTATGCGCAAGTTGAAAGCGAGTCGCACAGAAACCGAATCAGCTGGTGAGGGAGTTGCAACGCGCGACTGTTGGCGCGTGTTTACAATTCTCAAGCAGCGTTGCAAGTGAACAAAAAAACAGTGGGCCACAATGACTCAATGCAGAATTGTAGAACAACAAAAGCTCACTAGCGAAAACAATACAATAAGCTTACCTTATGTGTTGTAAATACTGCAAATACGATCAAATGAAGAAACCAATGATTTATTCCAGGTCTTCTATGCCGTCAAGTTCAGAACCTGAATCGGACATTTCGCAACAAGAATCTTCTGCACTCGACAATGAATCGTCCGCACTGCTGCTACTGTCGCCAACCCTGAAAGCCAGACGCTCTATTTCTGGTTCCAGCAAACCCTCCGTCCGAATGTATTGTTCCTCAGTTTTTCTAACATTGCTGCAACATGACTCCAATTCCTCCTCTCCAATCACCGAAAACGCTTCCTTACAAAGTTCCCACACATCATTTAATTTGAAAGTCACATTGCGATTTGCAACCCATTGTTTAGAAATGCCCCAAATTTTCTCTATAGCATTTAATTCGGGATGATATGCAGGCAAGCGAAGGACTGTGTGGCCATGTTCATTCATCAGTTCATCTAAAATGTAGGATTTCATCTTCGGTTTGTGCAGTTTTATAAGGCTGTATAGTTCAGGCTTGAACATATCGTCCGTAAATGGTATATTGTTTTTTAATAGCCACTCTTGCATTTCCTTTTTCTTGGTGTTAGACGAAGGGCATCTTTCTTTCTGAATATTGTGGTAGGATGCGTTGTCGATTACGAAGACGGAATTTGAGGGTAAATTTGGAATGACCATTTCTCTTATCCACCGCATGTAATTGCTGGAATTCATCTCCGAGTGGTAGTCTCCAGTTTTCTGATTGGATTTAAATATCAGAAGGGCGTTAGGGATGAACCCCTTGTCGCTGCCTGCATGGACAATAATGAGACGTTGCCCTTTGGATATTGGAGATTTCAGGCCCTCGAGACTATCGTCTCACCATGTTTTAGTGGTTGTGTGGGAACTATGAATGTATGTTTCATCGGTGTATACAATAGGACGGCCTTCCCGACGATATCTACTGATGGCCCGTAAATAAGCAATCCTTGCATTCCGAATGTCATTCCTCTCAATAAGCACACGTCTATTAGTTTCCACTTTCTTCCACCTAAACCCAAGTTTTTTGAAGATCTTCAATAAACTGGTTGCCTGCCCTTTATATCCGATGGTTTTCCTTAATTTTGCAAGCACAGATTTTACTGTTGGGACTTGCCTGTCTACGGTGTAAAATTCATTAATTGTTCTCCGAACAACGCACATGTCAAAATCATCTATATCTGTACACGGCCGCGGACGATTTTTATTTCTACGGGGCGTACTGTATGATGACGATGATCCAGCACGAACCGCCGAACTTTCCTTCTTAATTGATTTTACCGTACTTAAGGATACACCTGTCTTGGTTTGAGTTGGTGTTTTTTAAGTCCACTTTATGCACAGTAAGGCTAATCGGGACTGGACCTACAGTTTAAAGTGGGATCCGAACCACTTGTGCCTCCACCGGGTATCGAACCCGGGACCCCTCGATTACAAGGCAATGACGCTACCACTGCGCCATGGGGGAAAAGATACACCTGTCACAGCACAAACACGGTCAATGACTTTTTTAAGAGGCAACTTTAAATCATTTTGGTCAGCCTCTTCTTGCATGAATTGCAAGACGTTTGCCACAACTTCACGCGTTTGTACCCTAAGCGTTCTACGATAAACTTTGGAATGAACAGGAGGCATATTTTATGTGAGGAACACACTACGAAATCGCACGCTCAAGTCTAGAAACCAGATCCTCGCACCTCGGTAACACTTTCACGAATGATTTCTGAGCATGTCGTTCTGCGCAACCTGCTACGCCGTCAGAAGGAAGAAGACCATTTTAGGCTCGCTGACTAGCGAAGCGACAGAACTCAGAGATGTTCCGAAAACGCGTTGCCTCTAATGTCGCACAGCATGTTGCTTCGTTCCTACAATTGTGTGGCGATAGAATTCATTTTATTATTACAAACATCAAGGCGATAAATGTCAGTTCCTGGCTAAAAATCAGTGAGTGAAACATAATGCAATTATGGCAAATTACGTTTTTTTTGCAATTATGTCAGAAAAAAAAGACCCGAGAAAGATCTAAAACGTGAAAAATGACCAAAAATGACGTAAAACTTGAAAAGTAGAAAATATGACGTAAAAATGCACAATAAAATTCACATTTTTATAACCAGAAGTTCGTATTCAGGATTTTAATACCTAAGAGCAATGCATACTACATAAGAAAAAAAGATGCCGTCATCAAAATCCAGGCCCTGATAACAACACACATGTATATACAAATACAAATATGAAAACACATGTACTACCTTCAGGGCTTCTTCACATTTTGCAAAACCAAATTCCCTAACTTTTCCAGATAATTTTCAACAAGGACATCTGCAGGCTTTTTCGTGGGGAAGGAGGAGAGTAGAATCCCCCCTTTCAAGGAATGATTAAGATGTTCGGTGTTATTGCATTCACAAAAAATAAGGTCTTTGCATACGGGGCATACAAAATATAACATTTGGGTGTTGATTTCAGTTGCATTGCCTTGCATTTTAAAAAAAGCTAAAGCTAATCAAGAATAGATAGTGTAATTTTTCAAATTCAGCACCTGAAAATGTATTTTAAAACGACCACTTTTTCATTTACAAGTTGCATTGTGGAACTATGTAATTTGGCAAAATATCGGGAGTGCTGGCCCATTCCTGCCTATGCCAATGGTCACCACTGCACCAAAAAATTGTCACAAGGTGTGTGTAATGTAGTATGGATGCTTGAATGCTATTTCATTCGTGCGACGCATACCACTATCCACAGCTTTGATTTCCCTCGATATAGCATCCTCCTTCATCAGGGGAGATATGAAGAATTGAGCTAGCTTATCCAGGCCCTCTTCAAAGTTCTTCTGCTGCATCGAGAAGTAGAATATAGTAATTTCCCTCTCTGTTGTGGCATTGAACGTACCACCATTCTTCTGGAAGTAGAAAAAAATAATCCTATGAAACGTGAAGGCAGTAAAATACTAGTGTTTGTTCTTAATGATTGAGATTTGAGAATTTGTTGTGTGAAATTGGTGTCCTTGTTAAGAAGGTAAAAGAAACTAACGAAGGACTAAATTTAAATGGTCTGACTCACCTGTTAGCATATGCAGATGATGTAGACTTACTGGGGGATGATGTAAATACAATTAAGAATAATGCTAAAATATTTTTCAAAGCAGCTTAAGAGATAGGTTTGGAAGTTAGCAAAGAGAAAACTAAATATATGCTTACAGGCCGAAATCAAGTGTCGGGTAATAATCAAAATCTAATTATTGATAACAACTTGTTTGAACCAGTTTCCAAATTCAAGTACTTAGGAGTAATACTAACAAATGAAAATTATATTAAAGAGGAAATAAAAAGCAGGCTTAATTCAGAAAATGCAAGTTACTTTTCTCATCATAAACTTTTGTCTTCTCGTTTAATATCTCAGAAACTAAAAGTTAAAATATACAAAACAGTAACTTTGCCTGTAATATTATATGGATGTGAAACTTGATCCCTTCCATTGAAAGAGGAACATAATTTGAAAATAAGATCCTTAGGAAAATATTTGGGCCTAAAAGGGATGAGGCAACAGGTGAGTGGAGAAGGTTACATAATTTAGAAGTACATAATTTGTATTCATGTCCAGATATTATTAGAATCATTAAATCAAGAAGACTTAGGCGGGCAGGCCATGTGGCATGAATGGGAGAGGAAAAAAGAGTTTACAGGATTCTTGTTTGCCACGTTCTATTTGACACGAGCCAGCTTAGCTCTGGGTAGAAACAAAATATACCTAAGGCTATTAGGATTGAGTAATAACGTTTATACTTGAAAGAAAACACAAGGTTTACCCACTACGGAAGGTCTAAACCAAAAATATATTCTGGAAAAACATCTATACAATTTATATGGTGAATAGTATTCTTTTTATTATACAATTTCCTTTAATTGTTATTAAGTTTATCGTTCTTCTTCTCACATTCCACAGGCTTCTACTTTATTTTACTTATTGACTCACTCTGGATCCTGGTGATCTTATTGGCTGGAGCTTTGGCTGGAGTCCCATGTCCCTGTATCACAAGAAAGCACCAATCTCTATAGGGATGTGGGACTCCAGCTCAGTCACGCCTGGAACTCACTCCTCCGTAAAAACAAAGCTCCAGCCAATAAGAACACCAGGATCCAGAGTGAGTCAATAAGAAGACAAGAGTCCAAACTTTGTCACATAATAGTCATATATTTAACCCTACAGTGGTTTCCATTTCTATATTCCCTGATTATAAGAGCAATGCATGCGCTCGAAACGTTGGAAGCCAACATCGACTTAACCTGGCTGGTAACCCGAGAACACTTGTTCGAATCCTGTCGCCAGGAAAGCTACCATACCTTCCTTTTCAAGGAACGAATGTACATAACATTTTATTCACTATTTACTGTCATAAACACCACATTATGTTAAATTCAATCCCAGATGGCTAAATGGTTATTTATAAAAACATTTGGTCTGATGATAGGAATGAGAAGTTGATGCAGTTTTTGTTTTAAGTCCACTTTATGCACAGAAAGGCTAATCGAGACTGGACCTACAGTTTAAAGTGGGATCCAAACCACTATGTGCCTCCAATATACTCTATGTGATCAAAAGTATCCGGACACACCACGAAACGTGTGTTTATCATAGAGGGCGACACAGTACTGCCATTTACCATGTGGAACACATAGTCAGCGAACTCAGTAGTCTGCAGACAGTGTGAGACAGCAGTATGGGATGGTCTGAGGAACTCACAGACTTTCAACGTGGTCAGTTGGTTGGGTGCCACTTGTGTAGGAAGTCTGTGTGTGAGATTTCCACCCTCCTAAACATCCCTCTGTCCACTGTTTCCGATGTTGTAGTGAAGGGATGTGTACAACCCAAAAGCGTGCAGGCCAACCTCCCATGTTGACCTCCAGAGACCATCGAGTGTTGAAGAGGGTCATACAGCATTATCGTCAATCATCCATCGCCACCAGCACACAGAGATTCCGAACTGCATCAGGATCTACTCCAAGTACCATGACTGTTTGGCGCAAGGTGCGGCAACTTGGTTTCCATGGCCGAGCAGCTGCCCATAAGTCAAACATCACACAGACAAATGCCAAACGCCACCTCATGTGGTGCAAGGAGGGTCGAAACTGGACCATAGAACAGTGAAAAACCATTTTGTGGAGTGATGAATCACAGTACACAATGTGGCGATCCGATGGTAGGGTGTGGGTGTGGCGAATGCCTGGTGAACGACACCTACCAGCCTGTATAGTGCTGACAGTGAAATTCGGAGGTGGCGGGGTTACAGTCTGATCATGTTTCTCCTCGAGGGAACTTGGCCCCCTTGTTGCTTTACATGGCAATGTCACGGCACAAGCTTACGTTGACATTTTAACAGCTTTCATGCTGCCTACCATCGAAGACCAGTTCGAAGACGACCATTATGTCTTTCAACACAACCGAGCACCCGTCCATACTGCAGGGCTTGTGGGGGAGTGGTTTGACGACAACAATGTCCCACTAATGGACTGGCCTGCGCAGAATCCTGATTTGAATCCCATAGAACATCTCTGGGATGTTTTGGAAAGTCGACTGCATGCTAGACCACACCGATCCTCATCAATACCTCTTCTCATTTTGGCGAGGAATGGGCTGCCATTCCTCAGGAAACCTTCCGGCACCTGATTGAAAGTATGCCTGTGAGAGTGAACACTGTCATCAAGGCTAAGGGTGGGCCAACACTGTATTGACAGCCAGTGTTCCCGATGGAGGGTTGCCCAAACTTGTACTTTATTTTCAGGTGGGTGTCCGGATACTTCTGATCACATAGAGTATATATATTTAGTTAAAATATGTCACTGCATGCAATAGGAAAGGATGTGCTGTTTGCAGTACAAGGTGTAAGAAAGTTTCTTCCGTCACTCAAACTCTGTTTTAAAATAATAGTAAGGCATCTTACCGAAACAAATGAACTGAAATCATTCTCTTCTGGGTACTTCTCGCTGCCCATGAACACCATGTGCTCCAGGAAATGGGCCAATCCTGGGATTTCTGGAGGATCGCTGAAGCTGCCTGCCTTGATGCACAATGCTGCGGCTGCCTGCAAACAACCAATAGTTAGTCAGAGAGACCTGACACCTTTCCTACGTAAGAATATTGTTACTCAAAATTAGCACAGACATCTCAATGCCATGAGCTTGGACTGGCGCATAACCTCAGAAGTAATAAATAAATGTTATATCAAGAAAGTAATTTAATTATTATCAATCTCATAAGTAAGTACTACTTTTAAACATAAAGATATCCATAAATATACCTGGTCTTCTCCAGATGGTAAAACTCATAATCAGATAGATCATATTCTCATTGATAAGGCATACTAGTATAATTGACGTTCGTTCACATAGAGGTGCTGACTGTGCCAGTGACCATTATTTAGTAATTGCTAAATTAAGAGAAACACTCGCAGTGATAAATCATAAGCAACAAAATCTAAAAGTTCTAAAATTTGATACAGGAAAGTTTGCTGATGAAAGAATTAAGAAAGATTACCAAATTAAACTGTCAAATAGATTTGATGTTTTGCAGGATTTAAATGATGATGAAAATATAAATGAAACAGACGTAAATAAGAATTGGGAGCACATACGTAATGTAATAGAATCAGCAGCTAAAGAAAGTATAGGATACCATAAAACAAGAAAAAGTAAGCCATGGCTTGATAATGAATGTCATAATCCAATAGAAATAAGAAATCAGGCTAGACTTAGGTGGTTAAATAACTCTTGATGGTACAAATTTAAACAATTATAATAGAATAAAGTGAGAAGTTAACCGCACGTTTAGAAGTAAAAAAGAGATTGCTTGAAAAGTAAAATTAACGAAATTGAAAGAAACAGCAAAAACAAAAATATCAGAGATTTATATAAAGGCGTAAATGAATTTAGAAAGGGGTGGCAACCTAAAGTAAACTTGATAAAATATAAAAATGATGATTTTTTGACCGGTCCAAGCGATATTTTAAATAGATGGAAGGACTACTTTAATGAACTCTTAAATGTTCATGTACATGGACGTCGCCAGAAATTTTCCTAGGAGGGTCGAATCAAAGATCTCGAGGACACCCCCTCCGCTCAAAAATATTGTGATAAAGACCAGTGACATATGCAGAAGTATGTCAAGGGGGGGGGTTCATTTTTAAAATTATTGCATTATCTGTATTTTAAATTGTTATTATTATCATTATATTATTATTATTACTACTACTAATAGTAGTAGTAGTAGTGGAAGCAGCATCAGTAGCAGTTTTAGTTTAGTATATTTTAGCATCGAATAAGTTTATTATATGAATAATATAGTACTTATTACAACCAAGATTACATAATAGTTACTTCTAACATTAGTAGCAGCAGCAAACGCAGTAGTATGAGAAGCTTCGGAACATGTAAAAGTTACAAATTAACAGTTTCAGTGTTGCAAATTATGAAAGTTTCGTGCCAAATTTGATATCTTAAGACCATTTTTAAACAATGACGCAAAATGAGGTGAAATAAAGTGCTTAGTTTATAAATTGCAATAAATTGAAAAAAAGTACATGAAAATTTCCAGGGGTGGCGACTAAAATTAAACGGTGTGACTCAGTTGTTAGCATATGCAGATGATGTAGACTTATTAGGGGATGATATAAATACAATTAAGAATAATGCTAAAATATTTTTCAAAGCTGCTAAAGAGATAGGTTTGGAAGTTAACAAAGAGAAAACTAAATATATGCTTACAGGTCAAAACAAAGTTTTAGGTAATAATCAAAATCTAATTATTGATAACAACTCCTTTGAACCAGTTTCCAAATTCAAATACTTAGGAGTAATATTAACAGATGAAAATGATATTAAGGAGGAAATGAAAAGTAGGCTTAATTCAGGAAATGCATGTTACTTTTCTATTCATAAACTTTTGTCTTCACGTTTAATATCTAAGAAACTAAAAGTTAAAATATACAAAACAGTAATTTTGCCTGTATTATTATATGGATGCGAAACTTACATTGAAAGAGAAACATAAATTGAGAGTATTTGAAAATAAAATCCTTAGGAAAATATTCGGACCTAAAAGGGATGAGGAGACAGGTGAGTGGAGAAGGTTACATAATTTAGAACTACATAATTTGTATTCATGCCCAGATATTATTAGAATGATTAAATCAAGAAGACTTAGGTGGGCAGGTCATGTGGCATGAATGGGAGAGGAAAGTAGAGTTTACAGGATTCTTGTTGGGAAACCTGATGGTAAGAGACCTGTAGGAAGACCAAGACGAAGATGGAGGGATAACGTTGAGATGGACCTAAAGGAAATCGGTACGGATGGAAAAGAGTATATAGATCTTGCTCAGGATAGGGACAGATGGAAGGCCTGTGTTGCTGCAGCCCTGAACCTTTGGGTTTAAGAAGCCTAGAGAGAGAGCGAGATCTCATAAGTGTAGATCACCACATTGGTGTTTGCGTGAGAACCACTAATTTCTAGCATGTAATAACTTAGGACTAAAATATTTAATTTCTGAAAAAATACCAACTCTCAGAATACTCTCTTCCCGGGATGGTGTAGGAACCAGTGTGCCATCACAGTGCAGATCGGTTATTTTGACAAAATGCTGTTTCCCTACTGGTTACTTTGGAGAGAAGGATTTTTAAATGTTATCGCTTCTTGCCCAAGCACTAGGCCTAATTGGTTGTTTGACCACGAGTTCCTTCGTAGGGAAATGCTGCAACAGAGGGTCACAGCCATAAAGGTGGTTACCGTGCCAGATAAAAGGAAGGTGGGACTGTAGTACATAGATATTCATATACACAGGCATAGCTTGCTCATTCTGTACATATTACCATATTCTCTTCCTTTTCTGTTTCGTCATCTTCTTGGATGTTTTCTTCTACTTGGGTATTTGATATTTCCTCTGCTTCCTTTTCTGACAATCCTGAAAAATAAATTCTATTAATACCAGATTGGCTGCAATGGTTAATAAGCAATGATGTGGATGAATGATGATTAGATGCAATTGATGAAGGGATTGAGGCAAACACTGAATTTGCTCACTACCAAGGTGGTGCTACTTGTTTTGGACCACCACTAAAACATTTTTTTCTTCTTGTGCAACATCCCTTTCAACTTTCAAGGTCTTCCAAGCACCTCTTCATTGGAGTATATTGACACATTCATGCCCAGCTCTTGGAGGAACAATTCAACGGCCAGCCCAGGCATTTTCTGAATCCAAACTTACTTTTAAAAAATGTGGTGACCATCTCAAATTTTTGAGTTTTTCAAAATGGCACCGTGGAGGCTGCAAATTGCACTCTTTTCATCAACTTTTTCAGCCAGGCAAATAGGAACCAGACCATTTTGAGGGTTCCTGTTGGTGTCCCCAAGCAATGCCCCCCTCCCCTTCCCTTCCCATTGGTCATCCAAGGATCCGAATGTCTTGAGGCCGCCTGGAGTCCTCGGTAATTTGACACCCTGGTCATGCTCTCGGGTACTGCATCGGACCTCCCCTTTCAAAGTCACATGGTGCACCCCTTTTTTGCTTCCTAATCAACATGGGAACATGGGAAGGGGGGGGGGAGAGAAAATGCAAAAAAAGAAACTGAAAAAAATGCTAGCAAATACAAGCACATACCTTAAAATGATCACGATCGTTTACAGGCGGGGATGTGTTAAGTGGTTGGCTTTTGATCTCGCCATCAAAGTACCAAGGTTCAAGTCTCTGCCTGGGCATGGATGTTCTTTGTGAGTCTCTCTTCATCAATTTAATCTAATCATCGCGATTTGATTTGATTTTTGTTACTTAGTGGCTTTTCTGCCACTTTTGGCTAATCGAAATGATTACGATGAGTGATGATATGGTGAAATTAATGAAGGGATACTCACAAAGAACACCTATGCCCCAGCTGGAATTCGAACCTGGGACACCTGGTGGTGTTGTGTGCTGTTCTAGCCACAGAGGTCAGCTCTCATCAAGATTAACCAAAAGTGGCAAAAAAGCAATGCTAAATAACAGAAATACAAATCCATGGTGAGTCAAAAGTTGAGTTACATAGGGGTTTAAAGTATATCTTCAATGTGTGCTCCTTGAATATCAATGCATTTGCGCATGCAACATTTCCAGTTCTACAGAACGTCTGCACATTGCACAAAACTTTCCTTCAGATGCTGGTCTGAATCTTAACTGAGTAGACAAGCACCTTTAAATGACCCCAAAGAAAAAGTTCCATTTGTTCCAGGTCTGGAGACCATGCTGGCCACTCAGGAAAGTACTCCACCCCTTTTGTCAGCATCTTCCATCACTCGGTCAGAAACTTCGTATGTAACCTGACTTTTGACTCATCCTGTACATTGGGCGATGGCTATAAATGCATTGACTTCCGCTGGTATTTGACTTTCACGACTGAAGTCCACTACATACTTCTTTTCAAGTAGCTTCCCAATTATCTTCACAATGATTGGTGAACACCAATATTTTGGAGTTCCCAGCAGGTATTGAACCTTGGAGTGCCCACCCCAAAAGAAAGGGCACTAAGTATTCGGCTCTGGAGCAGATCACGGGCTATTATTCAACAAGCAGTGGCTGTAGGAAAAAAATGCATGAAAAATGTTGAGGAGGTGCTTCAACACCGAAACTCTCAGTTCAGAAAGTGAAGTGAGAAAAGCAATAAACACAGACACAACAGACAAGCACAGTGTTAGTGAAATGCGTTAAAGCAGCGTCCACCCACAGGACGACACGTTCAGACAAATAGTGTGTTATGGAATGTGACTTCTTTTAAAAAATGTGCAGAATGGAAATCTCCAGAATCGAGTTCAAGAGCACAACATACTTACCATTAACTGTGCCTGAATCGCCATTTGAAATCTTGGTCTCTTGCGACGATTCGTTTGTTGGCTTTTTCAGGTCTGCTATAAGCAGAGCCCTTAAACCATTTGCCAGACGAATGGCTCTGAAAAAGTTGCATAAGTCTTGATACAGGTCTATTTTCTGAAGCATATACTATCGTATGAAAATATGTAGAGCATATGTGTAGTCATTCGTATATTAGTGTAAAGTAAACCTTGAAGCTTTCCTGGTGACAAATTATGAAAAACTCACAATGAGTGATGTTAGCTCTTGAAAGCTTGGAATCCTTTCCACAACCCACCTGGTTGATACTCCAAGAGAATCTTTTCATTATTAATTTAAAGAAGTGGCGGCTCGTAGTTCGGTATGTTGACAAGATTAAAATTTTATATACAGTATTGGCCAAATTATTGGACTCATTATTTTAAAGCCGGACCCTGCTCTCAGCGATAAATCATAAGCAACAAAATCTAAAAGTTCTAAAATTTGATACAGGAAAGTTTACTGATGAAAGAATTAAGAAAGATTACCAAATTAAACTGTCAAATAGATTTGATGTTTTGCAGGATTTAAATGATGATGAAAATATAAATGAAACAGATGTAAATAAGAATTGGGAGCACATACGTAATGCAATAGAATCAGCAGCTAAAGAAAGTATAGGATACCATAAACTGAGAAAAAGTAAGTCATGGTTTGATAATGAATGTCATAATATAATAGAAATAAGAAATCAGGCTAGACTTAGGTGGTTAAATAACTCTGATGATACAAATCTAAACAATTATTATAGAATAAAGTGAGAAGTTAACCGCACGTTTAGAAGTAAAAAAAGAGATTACTTGAAAAGCAAAATTAACGAAATTGAAACAAACAGCAAAAATAAAAATATCAGAGATTTATATAAAGGTGTAAATGAGTTTAGAAAGGGGTGGCAACCTAAAGTAAACTTGATAAAAGATAAAGACTGTGATTTTCTAGCTGACCCAAGCGATATTCTAAATAGATGGAAGAACTACTTTAATGACCTTTTAAATGTCCATGTAGGAGATAAATCAGAAGTAAATGAAGTATACACAGCAGAACCTTTAGTTCCAGAACCTAACTTGAGTGAAGTTAAAGATGCTATTAAAAGGCTAAAGAATAACAAAGCACCTGGCATTGATTTAATACCAGCTGAGTTAATTAAATATGGTGGAAATTCATTAATATGTCAAATTCATAAATTAATTTGTTTAATATGGAATAAAGAAGAAATCCCTCAACAGTGGAAAGAATCCATAATTGTTCCTGTGTTTAAAAAAGGTGATAAAATGAACTGCAATAATTACCGTGGAATTTCTCTACTCTCAACAACATACAAAATATTGTCTAACATTCTTTTAACAAGACTAACCCCATATGCTAATGAAATTATAGGTGATTATCAATGTGGATTTAAACGTAACAGATCAACTACAGATCAAATTTTTCACATCAGACAGACACTTGAAAAAAAGTGGGAATATAATCAAAATGTCCATCAGCTATTCATTGAATTCAAAAAAGCATATGATTCGGTCAAAAGAGATAAATTATATAATATATTAGTAGAGTTTGGAATACCTAAGAAGCTCATTAGTATGATAAAAATATGCACCAGTGAAACAGAAAGTAAAATTCGTGTGGGTATTAATATATCTGACAAATTTACAATTCATGATGGGTTAAAACAAGGAGATGCATTATCTCCATTGCTCTTTAATTTTGCCTTAGAATATGCTGTTAGGAAGGTAAAAGAAACTAAAGAAGGACTAAAATTAAATGGTGTGACTCAGTTGTTAGCATATGCAGATGATGTAGACTTACTGGGGGATGATGTGAATACAATTAAGAATAATGCTAAAATATTTTTCAAAACTGCTAAAGATAGGTTTGGAAGTTAACAAAGAGAAAACTAAATATATGCTTACAGGCCAAAACCAAGTGTTAGGTAATAATCAAAATCTAATTATTGATAAAAACTTGTTTGAACCAGTTTCCAAATTCAAATACTTAGGAGTAATATTAACAAATGAAAATTATATTAAAGAGGAAATAAAAAGTAGGCTTAATTCAGGAAATGCATGTTACTTCTCTCTTCATAAACTTTTGTCTTCTCGTTTAATATCTAAGAAACTAAAAGTTAAAATATACAAAACAGTAATTTTGGCTGTGAAACTTGGTCCCTTACATTGAAAGAACATAAATTGAGAGTATTTGAAAATAAGATCCTTAGGAAAATATTTGGACCTAAAAGGGATGAGGAGACAGGTGAGTGGAGAAGGTTACATAATTTAGAACTACATAAGTTGTATTCATGTCCAGATATTATTAGAATAATTAAATCAAGAAGACTTAGGTGGGCAGGCCATGTGGCACGAATGGGAGAGGAGAGAGGAGTTTACAGGATTCTTGTTGGGAAACCAGATGGTAAGAGACCTGTAGGAAGGCCAAGACAACCTGGAGGGACAACGTTGAGATGGACCTAAGGGAAATCGGTAGAGATGGAAAAGAGTATATAGATCTTGCTCAAGATAGGGACAGATGGAAGGCCTGTGTTGCTGCAGCCATGAACCTTCGGGTTTAAGAAGGCTAGAGAGTTAGTTAGTTAGTTAGTTCTTATAACCAAAAAAATAGAATAAATAACATGGTAACAATGTACGCATTTTTCCAGGCATTTTTGCGAATGTGCAAAGAATTGTGCTGCCACCTATATTTTGTACACAGTAAAAGAAAGGATTGTGAGATACAAGATAATATGGAAGCAGACAAACAGTTTAATTCTATAAAAGTTACAACAACCGTCAAAAATATTTAGTTAGAACACTTTCAAAACAAGGAAATGTGATTCTTTTTTTTCAATGAGTCTAATAATTTGACCAATACTGTAGATACTGTGTGAGAGAAAGAGACTGTGTATGTATGAGAACCATTTGCAAGCACCTATTTTATGTTTTAACTTATTAAGGACAAGCATGTTGAGTTGCCAACAAACAGTTCCACTTTCAACAATTGTGGTTTAGTTCTAGTCTTGGCGTTGATGATGTTCAGTAACTTCATACAATCATTGTTTATCCTCGCTGTTGCAATGAAATTAAAAGAAGTAGGAACAGGACATTAAATCTTATCAGACTGATTGTGTAGTCACATGTAACAACCCAACTGTAACTGAGGTAATAGGTATCTAAACTTTCTGATTATCCAAAAAAGAGATATCGAAACATGTTGAAACATTCAGTAGGACAGGTTCCTTTTCTTTTATTGCAATTTCATCATGCTACGAATGCAATTTTTACATGGTTCGATTTTGATTTATGTCTGTTAACACATACTGTGGAGTTTTAGCGATTACTTAAGATTTTGTTCGTGGTTAGGTTAGGCAGGTCAGGTTTGGTTCTCTTAGCATTGAAATAAAGTCCCTAAATGCATTCTACTAATGTTCCGATTTACTTCTACATTCATTCCCACTTACTGTCGCTTGTCAACAGAGAATACCTTGTCCATGGGAAGCAGGCATGCTTGCGTAAGGTAATTTTTCGAATCCAAAGAGTGCTCAATACTTTAAGGAAGGTTCAAATTTCGTGTGACAAGGATTTCCAAAATTCTACAATAATTAGTCTCTCTGCTAGGAGAATTTGAAAAAAGTCATAAAACAATCGGAACCATTATGCATTCACTTACTTAAATAATAATAATAAAAAAACCACCAGTTTTGTTGTTGTTAGTTCTGTAGCGACTAAAATAATCAAATACAAATGGCTTGATGGGCAAGAGCATAAGTAGTGGCCTTTCGATCTGACCACTGTAGTTCCCAGGCTTGAGTCTCCCTTTAACAATTTCACCTAATCACCACCATGCTCATTGTTGTGATTAGCCAAAACTTGCAGAAAGGCAACATAAAAAAAAATACAAATAAGAAATGTATGGGGTATTAAAAAATGCAACAAAAAATCTTGCCGGTAACATTTTGATATAGACAAAACACATTTCTTCAATTTTACAGGAGAAAGTACTTACGGAACTGAGTTTCTGTAGAATTTTCAAAGGTCGTGGAAGTGTTTTCTCCCCTCGTTCAATTTATTCGGCCAGTAAAACATGTTTTTTTGACATTAATGTCTCTGCGATGCACAAAAGCTCTTGCCTCCATTACCTTCGACTACGTGAACCAAATGTTCTGTGTGTTCAATGACGTAACCCCCGGTCAGTGTTTTCAATGATGCCATTGTTTTCCCTGAACATGACACTTTTAACTGTTTGCCTAACCTAACCTTGCCATGAATGGTTCGTGGGGCTATTTATGAATGGTTTGCGGGGCTAATCGAAGGGTTTGTGGGACTATCTGTAAATGGTGTGTGGGGCTATGCGTGCATGGCTTGTGGGGTTTTGGAACCTGGGAAAAAATACAAAATCTGTAACACAAAAGTAGGAATTTTTCGGTTAAGATGGTTTGAAACACTGCATACCCACAGATGATAGACAACGCTAGTCAAGATTTGCCTGCCATGTTGCGTGTAAAGGAAGTGAAAAAGCAACGAACAATAAATACTCGAATGTGAAAAAAGCAAAATCCCACCTTAAATAATGTTTCGCAATGCATAATAGGTAAGTCGGAATGTAAAAAATGACGAAATGGACGAGTGAAATGTGTTTTGCCTATATCAGACTGGCAATAATCTTGCCTGCAAGTGGTACACTGCCCAACAGTCATTACATCTGCACGAACTGCACATGTGTTTTAAATCACGAATGTGTGTGTTAGTGTATACGGCCCGCACGCTTGACTTCTGTCTGCTTACAAGAACTAGCCTCAATCATGGCTGCTTGAAGCCACAATTGAACACTTTGTGATGTAGGTGAAACACACCTATAAATGCCTATTTGAATTTACATAATGATATTACAAGGGAAGACAATGTTTAAAAAAATGCATACCTTACTTCGTACCTTTTAGTTGGATTCCGAGATTTCAAAACCTTTAACGGTTTGTCTTCCATCTTGATTAAAGGTTGAACATCACATGAATTTTTGTTTAACATTTTTTTTTAATCCTACTATTTGATGCTGAATTTTAACACTGAAGAAAACCTGCTAGTGGTTTCAAAATTAAGAAATCCAACAAGAATATTATTTAGGGAAAGTAATATATACAAGGTGTCTGAAATGTCCTGCACCATAGGCCAAATCGCAGCATTCATTCACAGTGTCCTACGTCGAGTTCCACATGTCTGTAGGTGGAATCGCTGGTTGTTGAGTAAACAGGGAACATAATCTGGAGCATTCATTCTGATGCAGAGGTGGGTCAAATTACGAATCACAGTAAATTTAACATATGGGGAATGTCTTTCAGAACACCCTGTATGTATCACATTCACTTGTGATGAAATGTGAGAGAACTAAGATTGAGGCATCCACACCCAAGAAGTGGATAATTATTACAAATTGCATATTAAATGTCTAAAGTTAATTTACTTGCGATTACTTTTTGTTCTATGTATGATTGTAGCTGCGATGTTTTCCAATATAAAGGAAAAGAAACCAATATTTTGATGTTACAAGAACAAAAATGTAGCCTGGTCTCTAGTATGTAGAAATTTTAGCAAAAAATGCAAGTTTGATCAGGATTCAAACCTGATTCTCTGTGTCATTGCTCTACCAACTGAGCTAGCCCTGGCTTCATCTTACTATTCGCTGTTTTACCTGTGTGGAGTGGTCTCTAGTATGTCTGAGGGAGACTTGAGCTTTGATGATTCCACATGAGGCATTCTGTGTAAACTGGTTCACCACTTGTTGCTCAATCATCTTCAAAACATCCAATGTCTATGTTGTTGCCCCAAAATGTTGGTAATTCAAAATAAATCTTCTTTTATTTCTATTATTTAATTTTCATTTTTTCGCATGCTTATTTTTACTATTGCAGAGCTATGTAGAAATTGGATTAACTGTTACGTTAGAGTCTACGTGCTGTTGTGCATTTTTTGTGGGCAAAAGGACTTTGTTCATAAGGAAAATTTCCTGCTTACACTGGGAAGTGTGTTGTCGCATAAAGCAGTGCACAACTGGGTCGAAAAATTCTTGCAAAGATGGTCAAACATTTTGATGAAGAAGATGTAGAACTGTGGCTGGGACAGCAGCCCAAAGACTTTTCATGTAGCAGGTTTTAAGGAACTGATAAAGCGATGGGACAAGCGGTGGAGATCATCTTGAGAAAAAAAAAAGTTTTTAAATCAGTATCTCACTTAGTATTTTCTTAATAAACATTTGTGACCTACTTACCGACTTACAATTGTATTTAAACAGCCTGTTAGGGTAACAGTTCGTTATATCAGAGACACATTAAAATCTGATATTTTGTGTTTCGCATGGTTCGTACTTACCAATTGTGTATTGCGGAACATAGTTCAAGGTGCCATTATGCTTTTACACAAAAACAAACGCAATTTTTCACATACAGAGTGATTTTTTTATTCCTTTCTTCGCTCCTGTAACACACAATATGGTGGGCACATTTTGACTCACGTTGTGGTTATGCAGTGTTTCCAACCTTCTTCACGAAAAAATACCTACTATCGTGTTCGTCACGTGTGAAAATTTTACATTATGCATGGTAGCTGATGGATAGCCCCACGAACCATTCACGGATAGCCCAACGAACCATTTCCGATAAGGTTAGGTTAGGCAAGCATAGTGAAAAAAAGGGGGTTGGAAACACTGACAGGGGCTTACGTCATCAAACGTATGCAACATGCAATTCACGTAGCGAAAGCAATGGCAATTGTGAGTTGGTGAGATATTTCTCTTGAAAAATACACTATTTCCCGGTCAAATACATTCCACGATGAAAGAAAAAACATCGACGAACGTTGGAAAGCTTGGAGAAACTCAATTGCGTAAGTAGTTTCTTCTGTAAAAATGAAGAAATGTGTCTCCGATATAACGAACTGTTACCCCTGTTAGTACAAATTGATAAGAAAGGACTAGTGCATGTTGTTTCATTTCTTTATAGCATGTTGAAGTACTTTCACTCTTTTTTTTATACTACCGTTTTGTACTGATTAGTGTATAAAATAAAATAAAAACATGATTTAACTCACTTTGGGTACATACCCAGGTATTTGGTCAAACAATATTTACTTGCACATATCCTGACCCTAGTGAAAAATTCCAACATTTTGTTGGTGCCAAAATATGCATTTCCTTATATATATATCTTAATAATTAAATTACAGCTTTGGTTTATTCATTAAAATCTGTTTTTTCTGTTTACCAATTTATTAAGAACTTATATCCTATTACAACTGCTATATTTTTACAAACCTTGTGTAGCTCTGCTTATAATAATAAATACAAAGTGCACAACTACTGATTAGCACTGACTTTTGCACAGACTCTTAACATTATCAACAGAGCAGAGCATTCCTGATATCAATTGAACAATATTTAACTTTCAACTAGCCGATTCAAAATAATTTTAACTATATCACACACATCTGCCATCGCACCCAGACCTTTGTCACCACAAATTAGTGTCTTGTCAATACAGGGTATCTCCTTGTAGCCCCAAGACTTCAATATATTGATGTGCTGGCTTGTTACAGGATGTTCCCACATTCTAGTATTCATTGCTGGACAAAATACCAGTGGCTTTTTAGTGTCCCAAGCCCTTACAGTACATGTAAGAAGATTGTCACATAAACCTTGTGCAATTTTTGCCAACGTATTAGCATCTAATGGTGCAATGACCATGATGTCAGACCACTTTCCCAGTTCTACATGGAGCACTGGATCCCCTCTTTTAGACCACATTGACCATTCATCTTTATCTCCATAAACTTTCACAGCACTAGGTATATCATTCAACTGAAAGAAATGGCATGCATGCTCTGTCACTACTAACCGAATTTCAATTTGTGCCCCATAGGAGGAACTTAACAGCTGGTCCACTATTTCTCGAATCTTGACTGTAGCAACACTTCCAGTACATGCTAGAAGAATATGATATTTCTGTTCTTTCGAGTTCTTGTCCTGAGATGCCATTCTATCAGGATTTCACAACTACTATTCAAGAGCTGGAATCTGGCTTCTGTTCTATTTTTTCCCCACTTTCTAGGTCACTAAAACCCAACTTGGCCCAGTCTTCTTTTGCCATCAGTTGTTTTTCCATGCGGCACGACAAGTACTCTTTAGCTTCTTTCCGACAAGCAGAACTATCGTATCCACAGTCTTTTAAACATATCATATACTTTACCATCACTCTTTGACAATCGCCATAATGATCCAATGGAAAACTACCTTTGTCTGGTGGAATTGCATTAAATGACTTTTGGCCAAATGTCATCGATGACATGCTTATTTCTCAGGAGCAATCACTGGGTAAATAAAAAATAAAAATAGCCCTGAAGAAATAGTCAGATGCGAACAGTTCCTATTGATAATGATCCACTAGAATAGTCCGTATGCTGTTCCTCAATTATCCACTCATTTCAACGTTAATTCCTGACCATGGCATCGTGGATTAAATATCCTCTAAAGAAATAAATTTTCATGCATTAGCAGTCAAGCAGCCTTGCACCTAATAACACAAGTTCATCTCAATGTTGTTCTTGGATCATTCTATTAGTCCCTTACCGCACAGTAAACGGCAACTATGCAATTAATTACATTTAGTTTCCTTTTTTCGTTAAACGTTTCTTACATGCGGCGTTGTTAAAGTTAATGAATAAACATCAGTCTTCCTACAAAATAAATATTTATAATTTTTACAACCTACAAATTTTAAGTTTGGTATGGGTCAATTAGTATCATAGCCCGAGCCACAGAAAATGTATGCTATATAAAGATTTCTCCCGTGACGTCAGAACACAAGGTTGCTTAAGTGTTGTGCAATAAGTGAGACCCGTTACACTACCACTCTTAATTAAACGCTCGACCACCAGAGGGTAGCATTAACAGGCGAAAAATCACGAGAAGAATCATGCAGAAGGTTGGATAACTTGTAAATGTATTTATTACAACCCAGAAGTGTCCGTGACTCTACCAGTGGCGTATCCTGGTTTTAACTAGTGGGTAATCTCCGACACTTGATTCATCCACCCACTCCTCAAGTCTCCCTGCAAATTTACCTCAACATCCATACAGGATTTATGAATATATGTGATAAAAATGTTACCTTATTGTTGCGACCACTGTCGAATAATTGTTGTGATTGCACTTGCAGTTAATCTACGTTTAGAATTTCAAATAATAAAACAAGAAAATATAATAAATCTATAAGAAAAAACCTGTAACAACGAATATGAAAGGAATGCGGTAGTGAAATAAAAACCGTCAATATTAATTGAAGTCTAAAATTCAAGTTACCCCAGTGTCCAGTTACTCGTGCATTCCCGATTTTTGTTTGTATACATGGAAGTTTAAGTTCAAGACCTGTGTACAAGAGATGTTACTGGCCTACCTACATTAACTATTTCCAATTTCTCCGGAAAAGATCCCGTTCCAAATATTTTCACACGCAAATATTGTATTATATCCATTGCTTTTAACTTCAGTAAACACAGCACTAGCACGAATACAAACCACTAACAGCTAAACAAATATTACATTTTCGAATCGCTAATAGGAAGAACAGCACAAAGCCACCTACAACACGCATTCAATTCCCTGCGCCAATCTTCTATTGTGGTTCCTTACTTCTTGACTCAGAATTAAATTCCCTATGGATGCTGAAAAATTCCCTTTCCCAGCTTTAAATTCCCTGCGATGCGCAAGGTTTTATAAGTTGGAATCATTGCTTTTTTTGTTTATATATTTTATTCATACATCTTTTATCTTTATGATCATTATTAATCTAAAGCGGGGGAAAAACAACTTAAATTAACTAATTTATGTGTACGTATATATATATAATTTATTTCTGATAGCTTTCCCTTTTAAAAATTATTCATTTCTGTGAAAGAAGTACTGGTTTTGAAGGCTACAAAGAAAGTAATCACGCATCTTAAAATACAAAAATGAAAAAAGTAAGCATATAGTTTAATTACTTCATTAATCGATTGATTAAATTGTTATTTGACGTTGCTTTTCTGCCACTTTTGGTTAATCACTACGAGTGATGATATGACATTGATGAAGGGACATTTACCAAGAACACCCAGGCCTGTATTCGAACCCTGTAGCTCTGGCGTCGTAGGGAGCTGTGCTAACACTCCGCAACGGAGGTCGGTGTAATTTGTTGAATTTCTAGTTCAAATTTTAATTTATTTAATTACCTTCATTTTCAATATTAAAGTTTTTTTTCCTTTTACAATATCTGTTGAAATAGCAGAGATCAGTAAGACAGAAGCAAATGTAAAATGAGAATTAACATAGAATTGGTTCGCAAATGTTGTTCAGATTTCCCTGTTTCTCGCGCATTTTCAGATGTATTTTCTCTACTTTCTTTTTCAGTACGCAATTTGTGAACCCAGAATTCTGTTTTTTTTCCCCGAGAAATTTCCCTGTCGTAAACAACACAGCTCCTACGATACAAAGGCCATCGGGGAAGAATGGCAGAAGAGGGCGCCACTGCCAGCCGAGGGAACGGCAAAGGCTCTGGGGTGGAGAGTGCGACCGATGGACTCTCTCCAGAAGGAGCTTACCCTTGCCACGGAATAACCGCGCCTGAGAAGCAGTGTTTCCTACCCCTCCCGTAAGGGATTTAAAGGGAGCCGGTGGAATCTCACCATGACGTCACCAGATTCCACCAGCTGGAGAAAAAGCCTCACGGACATTCCGCGGCAAACGGTTGAAAACATTTTCGCGCTGGAAGCAAAGAAATATGTGACAAAGATTGGTTCGGAAGAATATTGTGAAGAAATAAAAAAACAACTTTTTAAAAAATTATAGCCGGGTCATCTCCGATTACCTAGGTGACCCAGAGTATACGCCGCTGGACTCTACTACCACCTCAAAGGTGTATTACTATTATCTGCCGCTATAAATGGGTAGAGAATTCTTGCTGTCATCCTTCCTGTGAGCGTTTTTTCTTTCGATCTATCCACGAGCGGTTATTTCAGCTGCGCCCATACATAGGCAGGCACTTTACTCGTAGGACTTAATTCTACTTCAACAACGAATAATGTGCGATTCCTCAAAGTGAACGAACATTCTTTCTTCCAATAGAACACTCATAGCTACTCTCATCTTTTTATCATAACAATTATGTTATTTAAAAAATAACTAGATAAATGTTAGAGTTTTGAAAACTATCCTCTCCAAATGCTGGGAAGACTGCACTTTTAAACAATCGATAGATCACAAACACTTCGCACGTTACAGAAGTAGGTTGCACGAGGAAAACAAGTTTCCGTCATGTAAATCAATATGCGGCGTGTTTACTTGTTGCATAGCAACCGCTCTGACCAAGTGGTTTTTCCGAAGGTCGTGTATGCCATGTGATTTTGTCATTTGCACTTGACATTTTTCTCTCGGTATACATCACCAATCGATAATAAAATTAGAAAATGAGATAAGATTGTAATGGTTTTTGCTCAAGGGTCGACACACAATTGGCTTGATTTTGATTAGATTTTTGGGTAATGCCACTTTTTGGTAATCGCGACGATGAGGATGATTGAAGATATTAAATTAATGAAGGGACACTCCCAAAGAACATCAATATCCGGGCCGGGATTCGATCCCAGACCCCTGGGCGTGCTGTGCTAACCACTCCGCCACGGAGGTCGGCTAACACACAATCGACCAACAAGGAATCGAAGTGCCTATCGATTTGCCATAGTTTCCAGTACCACCTATAGTTCCACAAATTTTGTCACCCAGTTATCCAGGCACAAAATTATACTGTATTTAGTATTTGTGACACACACACGCGTGCGGAGGGGGAGAGAGAAGTACATATATAATTTTCCTGAATATCGTATGGCAACATAGTGTAGATACATTTTAATGGTGAAATGTTGGAATTAGATGGAGGAACACAATGAAACTAACTCAGGATTCCAACGAAGGATGTCTGGATTCGTAGTACATTATGCTAACCATTCCGCCACGGAGACTGGCGAAATAGTACCTGTATTTGAAACTATGCAGTAAATACAATGTACTTAATGGAGGCAAGTTTTGTTGGTCATACTAGGCCACAAAATCCAGATAAAGGTTATCCTGATTTCAAATTATCCGATATCCGTTTTGGATGCAACGGATCATTAGGATATCCGTATTTGGCCATCCCTAGTTCATACATATTGTCTAACTGCACAAGTTTAGAATTACATCTCATTTTTCCCTTCTTCGTGTCTCGTAGTAGCCCAACAGTTAGAAAATTGGAACCACAATAGCCAGATCAAGAAGCAGACTTTAATCGCACATAAAACCAAGCAGTAATTACCTGTACTCCTTCTTATCATTTGGAGATATCCGCAGCTTGGGCAAAAGCGTCGTCGCAGTCTTGTCCAGAGGTTTCTTGATCAGATTATCATCTTCACTCACGGCCTGCGAACAACCTCTGGTCCCGTTAATTCTTCCGTTAAACTGAGGGGTTCCCTTGTCGTCACCTTGGAACCCTTTGGCCATACATGTTGTGGTGCATGCTGAACCCATTTTTCGCTTGCCACTAAAAATCCATGATGAATCGAAACTTTTCCTCAAGTTTTGCAGCGAGAGAGTGACTCGCGGTACTCGCCGGCTTCGATTCTTGATTCGTTTGCATTCCACCAACAGAGTTGCCAACTGCAGCTTGTAAAAAGCACATAAAGTTTCCAATGCAACACTGCCACTAGATTGGAATGTAATGCAAGACACATTTCTGGTTTAAATTTACGTCAGCTTCTATATTCCACCTACTAGCCGAATAATTCAATTACAATTAATTGTATGCTTGTTACAATAAATTTGTAATTGAATCGTGATATTGATTGATTTGTTGTTTTAAGTCCACATTATGCACAGGGAGGCTAAACGGAAATGGACCTACAGTTTAAAGTGGGATCCGAACCACTGTGCAACCCGAACCCAGGAATCGTATTATATGTTTATTTCAAGTCGACTGGACCTTGCTATTTTTGGATCAACTAGTAGAATGGGAAAGCATGCAGTTCTGACCTGGTTTGAGCACTTTACGATCTAATTTTGGATGATTTTTTATTGATTTGGTTTAGTTCACTTCCTTTTCTGTCACTTTTGGCTAATCGCGAAGGCGAGGATGATGTAATGAAATTGATGAAGGGGTACTCACAAAGAACACTCATGCCCAGGTAGGTATTCGAACTCGGGATGCTGTGCTAACCACTCTGTCACGGAGGTCACCAGTAAAAAGAATGTGGCATCCCTCTCTCTAGATGCTCCACAACTTCTCGAAGTTGGGACGATTCATTTCTGTGCACTGATAGCATTTCGGACAACGGAACGAACAATTCCTGAAATGTGCGGCCAGACCTTAAAGGTACCGTCATTCGCATTAGAGATGTTATCGAGACTCGTCGTTGTATGTTGTGCCTGTTTCGTCTCGTCTACGTCTCGAAGTGATCGTTCTCGTCTCGGGTCTCGTAGTATAAGCAACATATACAACGTGTCATCGCAATAACTTTCACAGCGTATAGGGGTCATTTGGTTTGTCGATTAATTGATTTGATTTATTTTACTTCGCTTCTTGTGCCACTTTCGAAGATGGGGATGAGTGATGATATGATGACATTGATGAATGGACACTCACAAACATCCATGTCCAGGCTGGGATTCGAACCCGGGGCCCCTGGCGTCGTAGCGCAATGTACTAACCACTCCGCCACGGGGTCCGGCAGTGGTCAATCAGATAATCAAGTTTTCCTAATAACTCTTTCGAATTTGACGTCTACTTTAAACGCTACGATTTCTCGAAAAAAATATTTTTATTCTGAGAATACATATACGCATCACAGGTTCATAATTGCCACTAGTGGATTAACTTTGCAATTACTATAAGCAAAATATGCTGCTTATCAACAAATAATGAAGTACAAGGTGGTTATAATTAAAGTGACGGTGTTCAGAGTGGTACAGCACGGGCTGTAATGAGAGTAGCAGTCTGAAACTTCGTAGATATGCTAATGAAGCAATGCGCTCGCGAATGATGCAAAAAAAAAAAAAGTTCCAATTCTCGCCACCAGGGTAAAAAATGGCGCTGTAAGCAGTCAAAACGTGGTATAGTTACAGGAAATAGGCAGGAAAGATCAAACACACGAGAACAATGATTCTGGCATGTTTATTAGGAACTATGGTTACAAGAACTGTGCAATATGGCCTCCCAATTCAGCAACATGCTGCATTCGTAACACGGCATGATCGACAGTTGCTCGCAGCATGTCTGGTGAAATCTGAGCGACATGTCGTTGTATGCTAGCTTTCAGATCAGGCAGAGACCGGACATGTCCCTGATAGACACGATCTTTTAAATATCCCCACAGCCAGAAGTCACATGGATTAAGGTCGGGGGATCTGGAAGGCCAATCATCTGGAAACTGCCTAGAGATGATGCGGTCATTAGTGAAGGTTTCTCGCAGCAAATCTTTCACGTGGCGAGCGACATGTGGTGTTGCCCCATCTTGCATGAAAATGGTGGTGTGTTCACAGTTCCGTTCTTGCAAAGCTGGAATCACGTGTTGCACAAGGAGGTCCCTATAACGTGCAGATGTTATAACGTTAAAATAATAACATTGCAAGTTGCTTTTGGACTTTTAACGTCGCAGTTTCGTTTACGCTAGAACTACTTAAGAAAACCCAAGGATTCTTTACTGTTTTTTATTTATTTTTATTTATTACAAACTTTTAAAATAAACTAGCGGTTAATAAATCTTTAATTTGCCCTGGAAAGCTGGAGGGCTTTGTTTTACATAGTTAAAACTAATACAAAAATTACCTCCAGTTGCCTTAGATTAATCTTAGGTTAGTAACATAGATTAATAAACAGAAAATAAACACTTTAACCTCAATTAAAAGAATATGGTCGACCTACTTACGAAATTTACTCAGCGCTGCGCTTTCACTTTGACTGTAATCAACACTTCCGATATAAAAGTACACATCTCGAGAGCTCTCGACACTAGGGGGGGGGGGGGGACACTATTGGCAGAAGCTCCTTGATGACTTCTTTCCCTCGAAGATCTTTGACGTCTATCCCTCGAAGTAATTCACCGTCGCATTCATAGTTCAAAGGTCGGACTTGGTATCTACGTCGTCATCTCGATTAGCAATTCTCAGTTCACAACTACACACTTGCAGTGTTCTTTTCACTTTTTGCGCTATAAAAGTTGCCACGAGAAAACAGTCTGTATTTAAATAAAATTCCGCGCGCTCTTTTCCCAATCACGCGAACGTTCAGATCTCCGGGACACAGATCACTGTTAACTGTCCACTAGGCAAACGACATCTACAAAAACAGTCCCCGAATATCTAACTGCAACTTACTGCCTATAGCACTATCAAATTCGCGAATTCTCCATATAAAGAGATCTCGACACCAACTGCTGCATGTAAACTTCTGCAGCCAACGCGCGAAGCAACGCGGCCTTTCACTCAAAGGCTCTACAAACACTACTCGAAAAACTTCCCCGCGTTTTTCTTTGTCCCTTTGTCTTAGCATAGTAAGGACAGTTCATTTTCCCCGAGGGGCGTTAATCTCTTTAACCTCTTTCTTCTCGGAAGAAAAAAATAATCAGTCCTCTAAATAATCTGTTATAATGTCACTGTACACCTAACAGGCCCTCGAGGTGTCATCTCCTCAAAGAAAAACGGACCAAGAATGAAGGAGCTAGTGAACCCACACCAAGCAGTCACGTAAACTGAGTGCAATGGTTGTTCCTGCACAACATGTGGACGAGTGGAACCCCATATGCGACAGTTCTGAGTATTCACTGTACCGACCAGAGTAAAATGCGCCTCGTCAGTCCACAGAATATTCCCCGGTCACATGTCATCCACTTCCATGCGTGCCAAAAACCGATGGGCAAACTCACGGCGTTGTGGAATATCTTGGGGTTTCAATTGGTGCACAATTTGAATCTTGTAGGGATACCAGTGTAAAATGCACCGCAATACCTTGCGAACTGTTGACCAGGGGAGTGACAATTCACGTGCCACAGCTCTAGCACTGGTTGCAGAAGTTGAGGCATGTGCTGCACGGTCAGCTACAGCTACAGCAACTTCGTCCACAACTTCCACGGGGATGGGCCGCCTTCCTCTCCCTGGTGCAACACCCAATTCACCTGTTTCCTCGAATTTCTTCATCATCTTCTTCAGCCCATTAATTGACATGGGCCCTCTTCTCAGCCCTTTCTGTTGGCGATATTTCCGCAGTGCAGCGTTACTATTGCTCCCATTCTGGTAAAACAACTTCACTAGCAGTGCACGGTCTTTCTTCGCAATAGCCATTGCTTTTTACACGGGAAAAATCAAACTTTTAATGTTCGGCGAACATTCACATCACTAAAGGAAAAAAAAAGCAACAAGCGTCACCAACAACAACCAGGGAGCTCACACAATGGTTAGGCAATGTCAACGACTTTGACGTCAGAGTTACGGAAAATTCCACGTTTTGACTGCTTACAGCGCCATTTTTTACCCTGGTGGCGAGAATTGGAACTTTTTTTTTTTTGCATAATTCGCGAGCGCATTGCTTCATTATCATATCTACGAAGTTTCAGACTGCTACTCTCATTACAGCCCGTGCTGTACCACTCTGAACACCGTCACTTTAATTATAACCACCTGGTATATACCCACTTTTATATTCGAAGTTCCACAATAAATTAAACGTGGTTTAGGAAAAGTTTTCAATAGCATATAAAAAGGTGAGACGAGGCTTAGATTTGTCTCGGATTCGTCATGTCGCATTCCCTAATTCGCATTTGCATTAAAGTGCTATCCTCACGTGTTATTGCCTTTGAATTATTGTAGGGGCATAGCACAGATAAGGGTATATATATCCTTATCTGTGGGCATAGTGTATCTGTCATATATATAAAACACATTTTGTGGATTTTTGGGGAACAGTCCAACCATCTCATCCCTTCGACTACTGCTGTGTTATCCAAATTAAGCGAACCTGGTGTTTTTTTGGTGGTTGCTTGGAAGCACTGATTAGTTTATTATACGTGTATGTTGAATAAAGTGGAGACCTGATTGATTTATACAGTCAATATAACAAAAGTCTTGTAATATTTTTTTAAGTTGGTAGATGTGGAAGCACGTCTTACTCAAATTATCCACGCACATTCCAGTACTGTATTGTTCCGATGACTCTCTTCTCTTGTCAGGAATATGAATTCCTTAACAACTGTACTTCAAAAGGCGTGAAGTGTGTGATGGTTGCTTCTTCACACTTGAGAAGTGTATTGAAATGGTGCCTCATCATTAAACAGCATTAATTTTAGACAATACGAACTTGAAAGCTCTTGTTGCGCTAACTCTCTCTATCTCAATACACTATCACAGATAGAACAGAAATGTAACCTCAGTTTTCCACCTAGAATATGTTTTTTCTACTGATTGCAAGATGGACGAAAGTTATGGAAAGATTAAAAACGATAGACTGTCCTATGGTGTTCAATATTTACAAGCTTCGTCTTTTCATGGCTTAAAGTACATCGCGAGCAAGAACAGTTACTGGATAGACAGGTAGATATTTCTTCCTTTTTTGCTCGTATTTTGAAACCGTGTTGAATTTTCGGATCTAAAAACTTTGTTTTAGACGCATCCAGAAATTGCTTTAGATGACCAATATTCCTTAGAGAAACTGTTTAAACATATTAGCAGTGCTCTGCAAAACTTTCAGTGAAATATTCGACTTGCGATTAAAATCACGGGCGTCTTTAGCGAGGGAGGGGAGAGAATACAAGGGGGTGGGGAACACGTCTCCTAAAATAATCCAGAAAAATATGTGTAGATATACGAGGGTCACTATTTATATTTTGAGCCTTGGCAACACTGATTGAAGTTAGGCACGATTTGACGTTTGCACGGAATCGTCTGGCATTATTGACCATAAGGTACTTCAAATGTTTTGTCAATAGCTTCATTTGTGTTGTTTATGTTGCCTTGGAGATTGCGCGACAACAATAAAATGGAATTAACTCGTGAACATTTTCGTGCGATGATGTTTTACGATTTTCGACGTGGATTATCAAGACAAGAGTGCATCGATCAACTTACTTCCACATTTGGCGATGAAGCCCCATCCTTTGCCACTGTGAAACGCTGGTATAACGAATTTAATCGTGGCCGTCCAAAATCAGTTGTTGTTCAAGAAAACATTGATGATGTGCAAAACCTAATACTGCAAGATCGTCATGTGACATACTGTGAGATTGAGGCAACCATAGGCATTAGTTCCACCAGCATATATAAAATATTACATGATCATTTAGCTGTGAGAAAGGTATGTTCTCGTTGAATCCCACACAATTTGACAAAAACTCAAAAAGACTCTGGCGTCAATTGGTGCAAACAAATGCTCAATACATACAATCGTGGTGCTTCAAAAGACGTATATAAGATTGTAACAGGTGTATGCATATAAGCCGGAACGTAAACAGCAGTCGACTGTATGGGTGTTTCAAGATGAACCCAATCCAACAAAAGTTGTTCGCGCTCGAAGCACATCGAAACAAATGGTCGCCTGTTTTTTTCGGGAAAACTGGTCATGTGGCAACTGTGCCTTTAGAGGAACGTAGAACGGTCAACTCTGAATGGTACAAACCATTTGTTTGCCAGAGGTCTTCGGTCAAATACGGAAAACAAACAAACGCCGTCGGATCATTCTTCATCAAGACAATGCCAGCTGTCACACATCTCGTCTAACAACCGACTTTATGAACAGTCAAAAAATCGAATTGATGGGTCATCCGCTGTACAGTCCTGATTTGGCATCCAATGACTTCTTATTGTTCCCGAATGTCAAGAATAAATTGCGTGGACAACGATTTTCGTCGGTGGAAGACGCCGTTGATGCGTTCAAAAACCATATTATGGAGGTGTCTCAAGAAGATTGGAAAAACTGCTTTGACAAATGGTTCGAACGAATGCAAAAGTGTATTGACCATAAAGGAGAATATTTCGAAAAACAATAAAGCAGTTTTCAATGTCAAATTCCTGTTTTTTCATTGTTAGGCTCAAAATATAAATAGTGACCCTCTTATACATAGCCTATGTGTATTTTACAGTATTCTTCCACCGATAATTGAAAGATAACGACGCTGATGATTGATATTTTGTTAAATTAATGTAAATTTTTTAAAGTTATTATCATTTTGATGTTGTTTCGTAAGATTCGAACTTCCAAACATCCCCTCCCCCTTCTCAGCAATAAGAGCTCTAAACTAGACCTACGTGTTATATTGAAGATCTGCGATTGATTGGCCGTCAACATACCACAAGCAACCAGATGTCGCTAGTAATCGTCTCGTGACCGCCTATTTGAGCTTGCGTGATTATGAAAATGGTTTGTGCACATAGATGGTTATGACTAGTTTCATTTTAGGTTTGAGGCTGAATTATTCAGTCTATCTCCAATCTCAATTTGCTATTCAAAGAAGGAAACTACAATACATCATCACGTATGTACTGCAATTGACTCTAATTTCATACCTTGAATCAGAGGGCGTTATTGTTTTCTTTGCACTACAAATTTATTACGTGGAAAGCTGTGGTTAATAATTCTGTTTGTGCTTTTTTTCCTCGTCTGCATGCACATAGGGTTATGTAATAAGTTGTCTCAAATGGGCGTTCACAATTGAAACTTCGTAGATGCTATAATATTCTTTCAGTCATTTTAAGTAAATATAATTGTAATCAAGATTTTTATTACTACTAGCCAGACCCTGTGGCCGACTGGTTAGCGCACCGGGCTGCGACACCAAGGGTCCCGGGTTCGAATCTCGCTCGGGCTTGGTTGTTTGTGACTATCCATTCATCAATTTCATCATTTCATCACTCATCCCCCCATGTCATCACTCATCCCCCCCATCTTCGCAAATTAGCCAAGAGGCAAAAAAAGCGAAGTAAAATAAACTGAATCAATCAATTTTATTACTACTACTTGTTGCATAACAATTTCTGAAGTAACGCACAGTATTTATTGTTTATATCTGGGGCGTACTCGGGGGAAAAATCAGGAGGGGTATTAACTGAGTCATGTCTGTCATATTGCCAACATTCGTCAGGGGTGCCAACCAAGATCGTAGACGTAGTAATCATCGTACAGTGGGATTCAAAAGTATTACCAAGCGAATTGTCCATCATCGTGTTTATTCACTTTGTTTTATGCAATGAGAGATTCAAGAATTAAAAAGGAACACGAAACAATGGTCATGGACAATTTGCCGAGCACTGTTTGTGCAATCCACTGTGCATGAATATTAATTCTTGTGCTTCTCGACGTTCTCTTTCAGATGCCTGTGGCTTCTGAACTTCCTTGCCGCCACAATCGGAGCCTTAGTCGTGATGTGGTTCACCTGGGGTTCTTTCCGCAACCTTCCCACACAAACGGTGATCGACACCACAACGTACCCTGTGTGGAACATTCCTTTCCCGGCGGTCACCTTCTGCAACATCTATAAGCTCCAACATCGGCTGCTGTCCAAGTTTATGGACGAGTAAGTAATCGTGTTATTACGTACGTAGTATTTTTGAAAAGTGTCATTTTTCATGAAATTGTAACGGGTGGGCCTTATTTGGAACAGGTGCTCCTAAAAAGACATATTTCAAGGCGTTCCCAAAATAATTTATTGCAGGTATGCTATTTATATTATACAAATGTTATGGTTTGCACTTAAAACCAACGCCTTTGGTAAATTTTTATTATTATTTTTTCCAACTTGTATTTCGCTCAGATAAAGTTAAAAAATACCAAACATTGGGTGGCCTACACCTTATGAAACTGCACCACTTTCTTGTAATGCCATCTTAAGCTACATTATTATTTTTCTATTTACTTTTATTTGGAATTACAGCTTTTTGCAGTTTTCACCATATCTATGTTAGCTACATTGTACTTATAGTTTCTAAGCGTTGATGTCCTTTTCCCTACATGTACCGTACAATACTTTTCATATTTGAACTTGTGGAGCGCCGCTAGAGACATCTATGGGAAACATCGAACATGTAATAATTCGAACTGCTGAGTCTCAAATGTTATGAAACTGCAATGCTGTTTTAATGGGAACGAATCCGTATGATTTTTTTAAAATATCTATACCTATATTCTACTCATCAGATATAAAATTGCAAGTGTTCCATGCAATAATTTCGACGGTTTTGATAGGTTATTTGTATATTCATTTCCTTGGAGGGGAGTGTACGCTGACATGTTCTTCCTTTGACCTTCCTTGTTTTTGCGCCTGAAATTGTGCACTTTTTTCAATACAGATTTATAAACAGCGTTCTTCTTAATTTGAGATAAGTTTTGTCCTTGCACATTGTGACTATGTCCAATGGCTGTGATTGTGCCGCATTTGGGTGTATCTAATATGGACATATGGCTTATGTAATATAGCGAGTTTGACGTCAAAAGTTTTTTGTGTTTCCCAATGAAATCGTGTGCATGTTTTCAGTGAAAATTAAAAGACATATCCCCACGCTCGCTCCGACAACACCAAAAGCGCAAGACAAGTACACGTGCAATATTATCAATAACAGGGGTATGCTCAGGGTTGTAGAACATTCTCCGTCTTGCCTCCACATTATCGTCACAATATTTTAGTTCTGGCACACAAGAAGCCAAAAACCTCATATTATCTAGTATATCTAAAGAGCAAAATTTCGTGCGGGGGCATCCAATATAGACAGATTACAGTACTCCTATACAAAAACACCTTAAATGGACTGGATTACCGAAGTACCATTCTTAAAAATATACAATTATCAATAATTCTGTCGAAAAACGTCCTTTTTACACATATATACCGCACAACAAAGAACAACGATTGACTAACATCATTTTCATTTCAGGAGACGCTGGTTCAGAAATATTGTCGGGTATAACCATTCCATGTAAATAGTGAAAGAACTTTAACCCATTTGATCCCAATTGAAACGGTATCTTGGCTAAAATAATTGCTCATTGAACACAAAAACAACACAGCGTGTCACCAACTTCCACCATTAGCAGGAAACATCGCTTCCAGTGCATTCTAGCATATGTCGTTATATATAACGAACTGGTCCATCTCTCCCGGAATTACCCTATATATACACGGAATTTCGGAACTTATTTTGAATTGAAGTGGTGGAATGCCCACCCACTTCTCCTTCCTACTTCAAAATAAGTTTCGAAGTCTTTGGTACAGGTAGCAGCTCTCAGTAGTTTATAAGGTAAGCAGAATGGCACAAATGGCCGTCTCTGTGTGCACGTTTCCTTTATGTACGTCGAAGGATTTCCGAGCACTTGAGCATCTACGGGCGTTCCATCGCCCCACACGTGCTCTCCGTCCCCATCTTAAGAGCTACCACCCGGCAACGTCGCAAGTAGCACCACTAAAAAAAACACGTCTGTCCTCCCCAGAGGTTTTTTAATTGGCACACAAACAGAATTTTATAAGAGAGTAATGGGCGTAAGCAGAGGTACGGCCAACTGTGGGATTCTTAAGGAATTGGGCCTGAACAGAGACGCGGTACAAGCGCGGATGAGGGTTGTTAAATATTGGATGCGATTATCACAAGAGGGCCAAACTACGCTGAGGGGACAATGTTTGGAAATACAGACAAGGGAGGATAACGTTTACAGCTGGGGCCTGGAAGTGAAAAATCTCTTATATAATAGCGGAATGGGTTGGGTATGGGAAGAGGGAGGAAGGGGGGGGGGGCATCTCAACAGAAAATCAAATCAGGGACAGGTTACTCGACATAGACAGACAAGAAATAATAGCAGACTGCCAAACAAAGATCTCAATCAGGGAACAGCTAAGAGTAAGAGAATGGGGGAAAGCGAAATATATCCAGGTGGTGGGAAAAAATTAAAGAGGCGCGCTGGCATGGTTCAGATTAGGGGGATGGAAACAACTAAGAAAAAGAAACGAAGCAGGGGAAACGATATGTCCTTTGTGCGAAGGGGGGGAGACGGACAAGCATATCCTACTGAATTGCCCTTCTACACGTGACCTACAGGACAAATGGATGGCAAACTTAACAGGCAGGGAGATGATAGAAGTGGTAGACGACAGAATAAAGATAAAGGAAGCGGGGCAGCAAGTGGGGAAATACCTGGGGGAAGTAAGAGAACGGCGGGGGAAAGCTATTAGTGAAGGCAACGAAATGAGTGATCATGCTCCAGACTAGGGGTGGCCAGATCCGGATCCTTGCGGATCCGAAATCCGGATCCGGTTGGTTCCGGATCCTTAGGATCCGGATCCTAAAATTTTTCGGATCCGGATCTGTGGATCCGGATCCGGATCCGCGGATCCGGAATTTTCAGATCCGGATCCGGATCCGGAATTTTCAGATCAGGATCCGGATCCAGAACTTTCGGATCCGGATCCGCGGATCCGGAATTTTCAGATTCGGATCCGGATCCGGATCCAGAACTTTCGGATCCGGATTCAGAACTTTCGGATCCGGATCCAGAATTTTCGGATCCGGATCCAAAACTTTCGGATCAGGTACTTTCGGATCCGGATCCGGTACTTTTGGATCCGGATCCGGAATTTTCGGATCCGGATCCGTTTTGCCATCCCACATGCGCTTCTTTGGAAAGTAAGAATGTGCTTATAACATATTGTTACCTGCTAATATACATATATATATAATATACATACACACACACATATATATATATAGTGTGTGTGCTCGCGTGCGCGGTTTGTAATTAATTAATACACTTACTTACTAGGGAGGTCTAAGTCTCCCCCTCCGATTTCCATGAAACTTGGCTGGTGTATAGAGCCCCCCCCCTCAAATGTCAAGATGAGGAGAAATTGAAGTCCCCGAAACCGAAACCACGTAAATATGGCATAGGAAGAAACAGGGGGCATACGGCCTCTCTATACACCTGTCAAATTTCATGGGAATCGGAGGGGGACACAGGGGTCAGATGATTCCCACGGCAATTTGTCCTAATCTTGACATTTGAGGCGGGTTTTGCCCCCTAAAACAGTATTTTAGCCGAAACAAAAAAACACGTATTTCTTCCTTTGGGCCCCTCTATACACCTGCGAAGTTTCATGAAAATCGGAGGGGAACACAGGGGTCAGATCCTTACTTCAATTTGTCCTCATCTTGACATTTGAGGGGATTTTGCCCCCTGAAACAGTTTTTAGCTCAAACAAAAAAACACGTAATTCTTCCTTCGGGCCCCTCTATACACCTGCCACGTTTCATGGAAATCGGAGGGGAACTCAGGGGTCAGATCCCCACTTCAATTTGTCCTCATCTTGACATTTGAGAGGAGGTTGCCCTCTAGAACAAATTTTTTTCCGAAACAAAAAAACACGTATTTCTTCTGCCAAGTTTCATGGAAATCTGAGGGGGACACAGGGGTCAGATCCCCACTTCAATTTGTCCTCATCTTGACAATTCAGTGGGTTTCGCCCTGTAAAACCGTTTTTTAGCTGAAACAAAAAAAAAACATGTATTTCTTCCTTTGGGCCCCACTATACACCTGCCAAGTTTCATGGAAATCGGAGGGGGACACACAAATCAAATGCCCACTTAAATTTGTCCTCATATTGACATTTGAGGGGGGTTGCCCCCTAAAATGGATTTTTGGCCGAAACAAAAAAAAACACGTATTTCTTCATTTGGGCCCGTTTATACACACACCTACCAAGTATCATGGAAATCGGAGGGGGACACAGGGGTCCGATCCTCACTTCAATTTGTCCTCATCTTGACAATTCAGTGGGTTTCGCCCTGTAAAACCGTTTTTTAGCTGAAACAAAAAAAAAAAACATGTATTTCTTCCTTTGGGCCCCACTATACACCTGCCAAGTTTCATGGAAATCGGAGGGGGACACACAAATCAAATGCCCACTTAAATTTGTCCTCATATTGACATTTGAGGGGGGTTGCCCCCTAAAATCGTTTTTTAGCCGAAACAAAAAAAACACGTATTTCTTCATTTGGGCCCGTTTATACACACACCTACCAAGTATCATGGAAATCGGAGGGGGACACAGGGGTCCGATCCTCACTTTAATTTGTCCTCATCTTGACATTTGAGGGGGTTGTGCCCCCTAAAACCGTTTTTTATCTGAAACAAAAAAACACGTATTTCTTCCATTGGGCCCCACTATACACCTGCCAAGTTTCATGGAAATGGGAGGGACACAGGGGTCAGATCCTCACTTCAATTTGTCCTCATCTTGACATTTGAGGGGATTTTGCCCCCTAAAACCGTTTTTTATCTGAAACAAAAAAACACGTATTTCTTCCATTGGGCCCCACTATACAGTATACACCTGCCAAATTTCATGGAAATCGGAAAGACACAGGGGTCAGATCCTCACTTCAATTTGTCCTCATCTTGACATTTGAGGGGGTTTTGCCCCATAAAACCGTTTTTTAGCTGAAACAAAAAAACACGTAATTCTTCCTTTGGGCCCCACTATACTGCCAAGTTTCATGGAAATCGGAGGGGGACCTTTAGATAACCTCCCTTGTTAGTCTTACACTTTGTAATTATTTAACACTACATATATTATAATGTTTTATTTTAATTTGTAAAACTGTAACTGTAGAACAATTGTATAATTTTTCTATAACATTTCTATCTTGTTATATGTGTTAAAGGTTTCATCCTGGAATGGAATGTCTCACATTTATGTGTGTTTTCATTTCCAATACATTCGAATGAATACATATTCGTTTCAATGGCATTTACAAAATCACTTCGGACATTTGTGCACGAGTGTGTTAGCCGATGCGTAGCAAAGTATTTTAGGAACAACACTTGAAAAAAATTCTTGTAGGACTAAGGTGTGGTAATATTATAATGGGATTGAGATACGAAACTCTTGGATCCGGATCCGGATTTTCGGATCCGGATCCAGATCCGAAACTTTCGGACCCGGATCCGCGGATCCGGAACTCTCGGATCCGGATCCAGATCCGAAACTTTCAGACCCGGATCCGGATCCGCGGATCCGGAGCTCTCGGATCCGGATCCAGATCCGGAAAATTCGGATCCGGATCCGCGGATCCGGAACTCTCGGATCCGGATCCAGATCCGGAACTTTCGGATCCGGATCCAGATCCGGATTTTTCGGATCCGGATCCGTTTGGCCATCCCTACTCCAGACGAGCCATCTTTATAGTGTAAGTGTGTGTAAAGCAAGATGTATGCGTGTTTTGGTGAGAGTGCAAGAAAGGAGAAGTGAGGAGAAAGACTGGAAGAAGACCTTCCGAGGGAGGGGAAGAATGTGTATATAGGGAACAAAGTAAGAGACAGCTTAAACGAAAACTAAATGTAACAAAATAGTGTAGAAAAATCAAAAATATGTAGTGCGTACAGCCTAGGGCTCGCACAAAAAGAAATAAAATCTATCTATCTAGTTTATAAGCCCCACAACGGCGTCAACGTGGCCACCATCTGTGGGGGCCCCTTTTGTTTTCAGTTGGAGAGGGACACAAGGCCACTTGTACCTTGCAGCCTTGCGCCGAAGAACCAACGTGTAAACTATGCACTTCATCAGTACATGTTGACATTTTCTTGACAGATCACACACTTTCCGTTAAGAATGTGTGCAACCTTTAATTTTCTTCTGTGCCATCTTGTATTTGCTTTGTTTTCCTGTTGTTTTTCTGCTGTATAGTTTAAGTATAAAATGACTATTCAGTACTGTATCTGAGACTTTAAGTAAACATATACGTATAACCAGATTCGCATTAATTATGAACAAAGAATTACAGCTGCTTTATTATTAGACCATTGTTTTTAGTATTTCTCTTTCCTCAGGACATAGACACTTTAAATATTTTTCCATCACACCACCGAATTTTCAGTCCTAGCCTGAGTATGAATGTTATTTTTGGGTGTCCTTTTATAGATTTCATCAAATCATTACTCATCCTCATCGTTGCGATTAGCCAAAAGTGGCAGAACAGTAACGCTTAATAACAAAAATACAAACATATATGTAAATATACAAAATGGCTGATGCTCTTAAGGCATTTTGTGCCTTGCTCAAGTAAGTCGGCGGTATGGCCACTGGAAGAGAAGAAATAAACAGCAACAAGGTTTATGTTGGGGGAAAATGCACAATTAGAAATCATAGCAAACATAAAGAACATAGAAAGGTCTGTAAAATAGTGAAACAAGAATAGTAAAACAAATCATGTGTCAGATAATTAGATTCTAATATAATTAAGCCTTGTTTCCATATTGAAACCAATAAGTTGCTGACCAAGGCAGTTTATTAAGGTAAAAACACTTAACACGTAACGTTTCGACCACGTTACGTGTTAAGTGTTTTTACCTTAATAAACTGCCTTGGTCAGCAACTTATTGGTTTCAATTAGATTCTATTTCTTGTATTTAAAGAACGTATTAAAAACAAATTGAAAACAAATCATTACTTTTCTTTCGAGATACTAAAAAAAGAAGATTGTATTCAGTTCAATACCGGATTTGACTTACATATAGATGTGAAGATATCTTCATATTTACATTTATTTACGCTGAACAACTTCAACTTATAAGTAAAAGTAGAATTTGTACAGGTGTGTCCGTCGGATGGTTTTTGTTTTCGGGAATTCTCAGCTTATTCGTTTGTGACTTCAATAAGTCCTTACAATTCACACGAAATAACAATGTAGGGATTCATAATTGTGTTTACCATGGAAAATCCAACAGATTTAACATATACGTGGGAAGTTAATTGCATTTCATTCAGAATGGAGTAATGTCTCATCCAATGTTCAAAAATATGTCCACCTTTATGTATTCTAACTGGGATGAAGCAAACCCATCACCATTAAGAAATTAAATGTAATAGATCTCAGTAGATGGCAGGACAAATAAAATTTAAAAAAGTTAGAGTGTAAATATAAATATAATATGTGTATTTCATATATGCTTAGAACTTAAGTTGCAGGAGCTTGAAAATAATAAACTACTTAAAACTAAGCTTACTGCTTGATTCTTTTGTTCATAAGTAATAAAAATCTGGAAAAGAGTCCAAATTCCCAGAGATGGTTATCATATTATGTATTGTAAGGTCAAGACTGTACCCACCAAATCCAATAATTTTTTACCAGGGCACGCATCCTCCAGTGTCGCTTGTCAGTTGTCTCCGCTTAAATAATATTTTATTTTGATATTTATTGATATTGGTACGATCCCTTCGGCTGTGCGTATCTTACAATATTGTTACATAAACACCCCGACCTTAAACATGCACCCCATTTATCATACATTCAGAAACATTTATAAACAGAAACATTTGGAAAATAATTACATACTATGTACATATATAAATAGCAATGTGGTCCTCTTCTTGCATTTGAGATTGTTCATTTTCACAACACTACATTACACTCTTCACCTATGCTTGAGCCCCTGCTGTTCCGTACCCTTCACTTTCACTGACTCCTTGCAGCAGTTTCCTGCGCTCCCTCCAAACTGCATGAAAATAGGAGCCCAGGGCTTTGATATTTACATTCGTTATACCACTCCTCTCCTCCCTACATATAGCCTGGATGGTCTGCTCAATGCTGTCCTTTGCACTGTCCCCCCATTTGCGTTGTCTGAGGGGTGCCGACCAAACACACTCGTGTAGGATGTGAGCCCTCGTCTCCTCTTCGCCGCATAACGTCCAGATGGAACGACCGTCCGGCCCCTTGAGTTTGTGTTGCCTCCACCCCCCTAGCAGGAACCAGGCGAATCTACGTCTTTGCTGGTACGTACACGTATCAATGTATCGTTTTCTCCCCCATTCCACCCACACCCCTGGCGGTTGTGCGGCGACGAGCGTTACCTTCTCCCTACATTCTGCCATGATGTCTTGCCTGCTACCGTCCACCAACCTTTCCCTTATGATTTGCAACATCCCAGTTTCGCACCTCCCGCCCCTCACCTCTTCCCACAGTTCCCCCAGACCCATTCTGTACAAGTCGTCCTTAATTCCACTTGCCCAGTGGCGTGCGAACCCTTCCTCAATCTGAACTCGCAGACACTGTTCTTTCAGTGAGTCTCCGGCCCCTTGTTCCAGCTTCATCCAGTACTTGAAGCATCTCATCCTCGCTTCGACATCCTCCCTATGTTTTCCCATATCCCTCAGGACGCCACACGTGCTTGCACTCGTGCTGGTTCCCAGTATTTGTTTTAAAAATCGCGCTTGTATCTGATTTGCTACTCGCCCCCCTACCCTCCCCCATAGTTCCGCGCCGTAAAATAGGGTTGCTTTCACCGTTGCTTCATAAATTTGGTCCAGCAATCTCACACTGACTGTAGGGACTTTCCGTTGCAGTCGCTCTACCTTGCCCAGCCCATAACAAGCTCTTCCCTTTCTGCCTTCGATGTGCTTTGTCCACTCCCCTGCCATACTCAGCGTGATGCCTAGATAGGTGAAACGTTTGACCCTTTCAAGCTCGGAATCCCCATAGGTCCACCGCTCCTTTGCTGCGAAAACATAACCTTTCTTGAACGCCATTATTTTAGTTTTTCGTGTATTTACCTTCAACTTCCATGTTGTGCAATATTGTTTAAGTCTGTTCAATCCCCGCTGTAACCCCTGTACTTCGTTTGATATTAAAACGAGATCATCCGCATAGAGAAGCATTGGTATCGGTGTCCCGACTATCTCCGGTGTTTCAGCTCCTTCTTCTCCCACGAAGCTAGCAACGTCATTAATAAAAAGAATGAAAAGTAAAGGTGAAAGTATGCATCCCTGCTTGACGCCTACCGTGCTCTCGTGCTGCCCAGACACCACCCCCTGCCCACATTTGACACAAAATTTGACCCCTCTGTACATATTCGTTAGCGTATTAATCATTCTAGCCGAAACCCCCATGTCCCATAACTTCCCCCACAGCATTTGCCTATTGATAGAGTCAAACGCCTTTTCAAAATCAACAAAACAGCAATATAATTTTCCCCTTTTCTCGTTTAACTTGCTTTGGATCAATGTGTTCAGGACAAAAACATTATCTACAGTGCTATAATTGGACCTGAAACCAGCCTGCAGGGGGGTCAGTTTATAAAAAATATCGGCCCATTTTCTCAATCTGTTGTACAGAATACTACAATATACTTTCCCTAACACGGGCAGGAGAGAAATACCTCTGTAATTATTAGTGTCATTTACATCCCCTTTCCCCTTGTAAAGAGGACAAATAACGCTCGTTTTCCATATTTTGGGGAAGGTTCCACTATTGAGTATGTTGTTGAGCAGAGACCTTCCCGTTTCTGCCAATCGCTCGTTACAATTCAGCACCTTCACGAGATCTGGTCCGATTCCATCGATACCCGCCGCCTTGCCGGTCCTCAGCGAGCGAACAGCCGCATCATATTCCAGCCTCGACACACTTTCGTCAAGGATTGGAACAAAAGTACCCAGGAACCCGCCCTCGTTTGGAATAGCCCCTGACCCCCCCTCCCCTTCCAGCAGCTTGAGAAAATGATCCTCCCAGCTCCGTGCAGAGATACTGCCTATTGTGTACCGACTCCCTTGCAGGTTGCGAATAATCCGCCACAAGTTCCTCGTATCCCGGCCCTGGATGGCCTCCTGAAGAGCCCTCACTTTCCTCTCCCCCCACTTCTCCCTCTCCCTTTCCAAAACTTACGCGTAACGCCGGCGTTCTTCTAAGTAATTTAATCTAGAATGCTCAGTTTTGCGAGCACGGAATTGCCTTAGAGATCGATCCAATATTCGTTTATGCATCTTACATACGTCATTATACCACGTGTCAGCCTTGCTGGGAACTTGTTGACGTGTGTCCCGCAACATGTGCCTCGCTGCTCGCATTATGATGTGGTAGTATACAGAGACCCCTCTTTCCACCTCGCCTTCGCCCAACGCTTTTTCCATTTCCCTCGTAAGCATAACCGCTATATCATCTTGCAACCCCTGTTGGAACCACTCTAGCCCCTCCTCTGAAATCTTATATTGCCTCAGAATCGAGGTTTCCTGTTCTTTCTACCAAGGAATCGCCACTGCATTAAAATTAACCTAGATCGGACACTCCACTTCCAGCACAAACGGGAAGTGCCGACTCTCTGTCCGCTCGTCAACGTAGAACTCCGCCACCCTATTGACCAATCCGCAAGTTGATAAAATATAGTCAATCACAGACATCCCGGCTTCGCACACAAATGTGAAATCTCCCTCGAAATCCCTCCCGTATTTCCCGTTCATGACCTCTAGTTCAAAACTCTCCGCCAGGTTGAGCAACTTTCTCCCTTCCGCATTTATTTGTTGATCCAGGCTTCGTCTGACCCTCCCTCCCCCCTCTTCCCCGTTCGTCGTGCAATCCTCCCCTCCAATTCTCGCATTAAAATCCCCCAGCAACAGCACGTCCGTCTGTGGATATTTATCTTCGACAAGGTGCAGAAAATCAGCTACTCGCTCGAAGAATCTGTCATTGTGGTACCTGGACGAGACTGGTTGGTTATAAAGTGCAATCAAGCATAATTTAATATTGTCTATACACAGGTTCACGCCTAGAATCCCATTACAGTCAATCTCTATTTTAGTCAGTTGCGCCCGTAGGCTTTCCTTCACGAGCACCATCAGCCCCCCTGGACACCGCCCCCTCCCAGCCCGTCTCTTCATGATCTGTGCATACCCCACCATTCCCAGACCCTGCGGCGTCTCCGCCGTGCTAAACCACGTTTCCACAAATACCACAATGTCAAATTCGGTGACGTATCTACAGAATTCAGACTGAGAAAGTTTGCCCTGCAAGCCCCCCACATTCCAGCTAAGAATTTTCAAAACCCGTTTCGAAAACGCTCGGGGTTCGCCACCAATCTCACCTCCCCCCACCCCCTCTTCTCCCAAATGTCGCGTAAACTCACCTGGTTGCTGCCTGATGCTCCCTTCGTTTAAGCCGGGTCCAAAGGTCACGGCACGCCTCCCCTGCTTCGACTCCGCAACCTAGGATCTCCTCTTGGGTTGAATTCCTTGGAAACGTTCCTGGGCTTTCCGGTTCACTAACCCCCCTCCCCAAGCACCAGTACCCCCGGCGGAGTTTGTATCCTGCGGGCGCCTTTGTTCCGTGCTGTTGTCATCCTCTTGTCCACCAGACAACCTGTCGGTGCTTCCAGAGGCTCCATTATCCCTTCCGTTTGCGCTGTTGCCATATCTTCCGCCCTCTCCGACAGCACCACGCAGATCGTCGTGTCCTCTCCGTTGTCCCACACAAATAATGTCCGAGCAATCGTCGTTCGTCTTGTAAACATATTCGTCTACAATCAGCTTGTCGTAAGATACGTACGCGCGTCTCCCTTCCCTCCTGGCATTTAACATGTGTCCCGTGAGCACTTGTCGCTGCTGCGCAATTCTGGGTGAATAATCTTCTCTTACGTACACGGATGTGCCGCGTAGTTTCCTCCGATTCGCCAATATCTGCTCCTTCCTTTTGTAATGGTGCAGCTTCACTATAATGGGTCTGCAGCCGGCCACCTTGTAATTAAGACTGTATATCATGGAAGAGTCTTTTGCGAATTCGCCTGCTACCTGCCTGTAGGGAACGCAGCGCGTTTTACAACACCAGATGTTTTGACCAAGCCCGCTTTGGTGAGCTTCCTCAGAGCACGCCTCCTCCGGTACCCGGGCAATTAGTGACTGACAGGTTGTAAATCGAACGGTCCTGCCCGTGTCCCCAAGAATGGCATTGCCTTTCTTTCATCAGACATTTGCTGGGTTTTGCTGTTCGGGTCGATTGGCAATCTTTATTTCTGTAAAAGCTGATCTTACCATTTCGTGTCAAAATCCCAGAAGATAAGATAGAGTTATGCAACAACAATATGTGGCTTATAACATACATAATTGTGAAAGCTTTCCTTCAACGAAGAAGGAGCCCCAGTGGTCTAGTAGTTAACCTTTGTGTCGGAGTAGTTATAACAGCGCGCTACGACAGCAGGGGTCCCGGGTTCGAATCCCGGGTGAGACACGGATGTTTGTTCTAAATATGAATGTGAAAAAATAGAGAACTGAGTAAAAAACATATATATGAGAAAACAGAAAAGAATGACGGCGGAAATTTCCGCTTACGGGCTTCCTTAAAAAGAAAAAAAAGTTTGGCGTCGGATTGCCACGTAGTAAATAAAGCCAGGTTCGATTCTAAGGGTGCATGATTTCAAGCTGAAATTTTTCCAACATTATCCTTCCATAAAACCGACTCTGGGGTTAATCCAACATCTGTGAATGTATTTGATCTATTTTTATAACACTTTCACTGATATGCAGTATATGCACTAATTTAATCAAAAAGTAAAACTTGCATATCTTAATTCTTATTAGGTCTAAAACAATACAGGGTTATTTAATACCAAGTTGTCCAAAAAGACAATAATTGACACAAAGTGGTCAATTTTTTAAAATTTTATATATTTTTATCTTGTAACCCCTATGCAAAGGTATTTTTCCAAACTTGAGTTCGTATAAAAATGGCGGCCATATTTGTCTTATGACTTACGACATTGTTAGCCTTTGCAGTCAGTTGCGATAATTATGATGACTAATCTAAGAAAAGTTATAGATAGCTTGGCTAAGAAAACATTGTTTTCAGTACATTTCAAGCTACATTTTATGTTTCGTGCATTTTTTCCCCATCTCTAATGCAAATGAGAGAAATCTAAGCCCAAACTGACTTTGTTAGGGAACTAATATCAGAGCTATATATATTTTTAGAGGAAACAAATACATCCAAAAAAAAATTATGACAATATTTTAGCTCTGTTACTGATTTCTTCTTTCAGTTTCTGCTCTTTGATCGTTTCTGGTTTCTGTTTTTCAAAATTTTGTGCCCAGATTCCTCTATGACAGGTACCTGTAAAACAATACAGATTGATAATCCATAGCTAACAAACCTACAACGGGGGAAGGGGGTTTGTAAAAAAACAGGCATTTTACGTCATTACTCGTATTTACAAAGAAATGTTTGCTTCTTAATGGACATGTAATTAGATTTATTCTATTTACTAATTGCATCATGCGAATGGAATAATAAGTCCGTCAGTAGTATTATGAATTAAATGTTTTTATCACAGAAGTTATGAGGTACTACATCTTGGCTCGACAAATGTCAAAAGGCTTTATGCCAAATTTAAGTCAGATTACTTGTCAGTAAGCAGTTTTTTACCTGTTTAGACCAATATTTCAACATTTGTCCGAGCGAGGAGTTTACCGATTTTGGCCTATGTTAACTTTTTTTTATATAGAATTACAAAAAATTGGTTGCTTTTTACTTTATTGTAATTTTGAATAATTTATTTAAATGTAAACAAGGTGTTTTGTTACCATAATTAGCTACTTGCATTTTTAAAAAATGATGAAGCCACCCACCTACATTATGCAATTTGTTTTGAAGACATATTCATGGGTGGGGTGGTGGTGGCTCTCTATATATTCACAGTCTCGGTTATTTATGGAGGCGATGCAAATCGTCTTTATGCTCTCAGGTAGTCATGTACTAGAATCCCTTGTACGTAGGTGCACCCCATGCAATGGGAGAGCCCACATCCCTCACCCTGTCCCCCATGAATTGAAATTCCTGGCAGTCAATCGTTCCTACCGATTGTATGGTTGTCTCTTCTTGTTGGACATTTGTCATGCTATGCATTGTCTCGTGTGTTCTGGGCCGTGAAAACACGACGTGTACACACATATTCTCCCAAAAATAATTTCCCAATTAAACTGTGACAGATTTTGCATCAGGTGCAACACAAACGACATTGGAGAGATTGAATTTGTTGAATCGGTAGAGATAACCCAGTTTGAAGATTATAAACTCCTATTGGCTCCCGAGCGTTCGTGTGTATAAATACAATCCCTCCAAATTTTTATAATTATCTTGACATTGAATTAATAAGGAGGTTTGCGTATTGAATCTTCCACTCGAAATTCATTAAAAAAAATTAAATTTATTTTTTTATAAGGATATAATTGAAATTATTATTGCAAAAGCCTCCCTGCTATTTATTCCACCCTGTTTAATGTCTAATGATTATAAAATATTATTATTTTAATTTAAAGTGTAGAAGGGTGTAAATGCAAGCGAGTTGGATGAGATAATTGAGGAAATTAATGGTAAGTCTGATGAGATGGAAGCCAAAAGAAAGGAGTGTGTATACATAGTATGTACGTAGAATTAGAAATTAGATGGAGAATACAAAAAAATATTTAGTAAATCTTATAGGTTATTGTAAGCGTAAAAAAATTGATGAATGAAAAAATATACGTTTAATAAGTTATGATTAGGGTGCGTATTTATAGGCAAATTTTATTCGATATTTACATTTTTGTAAGATTATGACATATTTCTTGTACAACTGTACAAAATATACATATATGTAGTACTTTCAGCCAGCCGGCTCGCACATGAGAAGAAATAAATATCATACCTCCAGGCACGTATCTAGAAATATATTTTGGAGTGAGTCCGAACAAATGTCTCAGAAATAATAATATTAATAAAGTATTAAATTATTCAATATTGCATTATCATCATTGCGTCAATTGCTAAAAAGACGGAATTAGAATAGAGATATAACAGCACGCATTCATTATCTAGCTTGTCTCTATTCAAGGTCACCACCATTTGAATAACAACAAAGCAAGGACATTAATGTCAAATAGATTGTGAATTGAATATTTATTGAATAATAAAAACGTACGTTAGATCCCGTTAAAGAAAGTAAAGTTCATGATTCATATTTTATGCACATTATCATTAGTAGTAATAATAAAATAACCCATGGCATCGAACGGCCTTGGCCTATCTCCCACAATCCTACCTAGAGGTGTGGAGATCTTCAACCAGTAATGGGATGACGTGGGGTCAGCACGTCGAACCTCCAGTCGTTATAAAAGATATCCGTGACCGGGTTATGCTCCACACTCGTAGTTCCCAGATTTCCTCACGATGGTGGGTTGCCACCGGTCTTATACTCAGGCAGAGAATCCAGCGACTGAACGCATGTGGACTCGAACTCATGCCGTCCCGCAGTCGGAGCCCAAAGCACAGCGCCTTAGAACACACGGTCACGGAAGAGGACCATTAGAAGTAGTAGTATGCATAAATCTTCTTTTCTACTGTACTTTAAAGCCATATGATCCCAATAAATCCTTGCCTTCTAGTAAGTTCAAAGGAAATAAATAAGAAATGCTAAATAAGTGCATTTTCATTATTAAATTTATGTACTTGATAATTCTTTCGGGAGGTCCGGACCCTCTGAACTCTCCCCCTAAATACGTCCTTGGATACCTTCAATTCTGGATTGGGTATTTTAAAGAGGGAGTTTCATTCTGGATCTCGTGTCCATAGGCAACGCAGGGTCTTATGTCGTTCTTGCCTCGAATGTTAAAAGGGTGCCATCCCTATTATCGCTGAATCATCCTTAGTCTATGTTATGATTAACTATAGAGGTAGTAAGGTGAAAAAAGCGATTAAAATACGAAATGCAAACCTAGGAGAATTTATCCGGCATGTTCAATCTTAGATGGCAAGTGATAGTACATTCTCCTAAGTCTCAAAGTACATTCATATCAAGATGTCCGTCAAGAGATATCTTTCTAATAAATTATAGTAGCTTTGGTGAATGCAAACCGAGACTGACATTAACGTGATATAAGTCATACGCTTATTACATGTTTGTTCTCTGATTTAATTCTTGTTAAAATGGCCTTTGAAAATGATTAACTAATAGCTTTGGAATACATATAGCACATCTTGTTTCCACAACTCCATCTCTGATCTATATTTCCGTGTGCTGTATTAAATTTCAACTCCTGCGTAGCCAAACAGTTAACGGTGCGAGGGGTTCCGGGTTCGATTTCCGATGAAAGTCACAAAATTTCGGCGTTGACCCAACGTCGTGAGTACAACTGGGGAGCTACTAGAAAAAAAAGTAGCTGACTCCGGTCTCATGTCGCCGATGGAATGACCAATTCTTGAAGTCGCTTTTGGTAACCCAGACGTACAAAAGGAAGAAGAAATGGTTCAAAATACATTTTCAAAACGTTTTGCAAGTAGAATCATGGTTGATTTTCCCACCAAATGTGGCATATGGATGAGTAGGGAGTGAGGTTGGAGGTGCGAAGAGAGAGAGAGTTCCTTGCATCCATAATAATCGTCCCATTAAAAATAACAACATACTTATTCACTACTGCACCTCCGCTACTGATATTGTACTTGTTGCAGTTCTACATAATTTCCTCCGAACACTATGAGCTGTTCCTACTATCACTGTACAACACGAAATTTAACAATTTTCATCTCGTTATTCCTATTCCAGTTATTTCACATCACTCCTCTATTTATTGGGTTAATTGCGACGATGCGTGTGAATCAATGGACAGATAAAATGTATGATCGGACAAAAACAATGAAATGTACATTCCTTTCAAAGGCTCTAAGCTGGAACCTCTGTCGTCGTAGCCTGTTACACTATCGCCACGGAGGCCAGTAATAAGAATTATTGCAGTGTGTCAGATAGTAACTTTCAGTGCAAAAAATCCAATAAAAACATGAAAATACAACACTTACATGCGTCTCTGTGTATACGTTTAGTTTCCTGTCTACAAAGCAAAGAATACACAACAGCGCGCTACGACCCCAGGCGTCCCGAGTTCGAACCCAGCTCTGGGCATACGTGTTATTTGTGAGTTATTTTCCTCCCTCATATATCATTACTCATCCTCACCTTCGCGATTAGCCAACAGTGACAGAAATGGGAAGTAATATAAACAAAATGAATCAATCAATAAAATACCGAAAACAGTACTTTTGCAATTGTAAAACAGGGATGCCCATTATAAGAATTTTTAATTAATTTATATGAGAGATATTTAGATCTGAAAGAGATGCGTAAATATGGGAGTTTAAAAAGTTGCGTAATATTTTAAGGTGACCTGTATATTATTGTTATTGACTTTCTGTTTACTTCCTCATTTCAAAATTTGTAGGATGCATATATCACAAACCATAGCATAAGAAGAAAATACAGAAAGACGTACATATATTGTCGGTGCATGGAATTGCGGGGGTGCGGCGATCTAACGTATAATCCTGCCTAAAGGGCGCCAAAATATCTAGCTCCGGGGCTGTTAAGTAACACAGAACTACATCATCTAAAGCACTGACTGATATAATTAGAAGAACCAAATCAAGAAGGGCCTTTATTGCAAGCGGTTCCCTGTAGCTTCAAACATTCAAGAGTTACAAGGTCAAGATTTTAAAAAGTTCATTTTTTAAATTACGGCAAAACCAGTGACATGAGCGTAAAGCCAAACGGAATTTTCTTTTTAGCCCAACTACTAAAGATCAATTCTAAATTAATTATCTACTTACCACCATTCGTTACAGGAGGAAAGCACCAGGGGGAGGCGAGCGGCGTGGACTTCTGGGAATTTGCACACCCAAGTAGTAGTCAGGCAACTGACCAAGTTTAACCTTTTAGGAATTATCCCCGATTATTAGATGCTGTTTGCTTCCATTGACTAGGCTATTATATACCTTTAAAGGAAGGCTTAACAATTTTACAACTTCAAGTGCTTTGTGATTTGATTCGATTTGTATTTTGTTATTTAGCCTCGCTTTTCTGCCACTTTTTAGCTAATCGCGATGGTGAGAATGCGTTACGATATGGTGAAATTGAAGAAGGGACACTAACAAAGAATACCATGCCCAGGCATTGTTTGCCGAAGCGCAAACCACTCCACCATAGAGGTCGGCCATTGTTGGATTGAATTTTCATTTTACTGTTTATTTACTTGACGAATGGCATCAGCTGAGAGGGTATCCTCGAAAGGAAGTCAAAAGTTGTAAGGGCCACCCTAATGAAGTACGCAAGAGTAGGAAACAACATTTTACAAGATCCTTGTTTGAAAACTTGATCCTGCGCAATACGAGTAGAAAGACCAAGAAGACATAATGACACCACAGAAATTAGATAGAGCTGAACGTCATTGTTAAAGATGACCAGGATTGGATTTACCTTGCCAGGAATGACATATCGAGAACTTGTGCTGCTACTTCAATGGCCCCTCGGATTGAGTAATTTTAGAGGGCTACTTGATATAATTTTAGAGTTCACTATTAATAAAACCTTAAAAATAACTCTTAAATATATTGTTCTTTTTTTTTTTAACGTGCTGCTACACCTTTAGAACTATGCATAGTACTTACCCTTTATGTTTCTTCCAATATTCCCTGAGTTGAATAGGCAATTTTCTCTTCTTTGGTCTCTTGGGTGGCATCTCTCTGGATTCTGCTACCTCCTTCGCTCAATTCTGGCCACCTGAACAGTAGAGACTGCACTAAACGAAAGTTTTCCTATCCTCAACGATAATCCTTTCGAGTCACCGTACAATACCTTTTAGCTCTTGACCTCAGTAGACTCTATTGTCAAGTCACGGACAGCTGGGCGATTCCATTATATGCCAAGGGAAGAAAGTATCACAACGCTAAGTACGCCCTTTTAGAGACGATATCAATGTTTACACAGTATAGATGCTGTCAACGAATAAATAAAAAATAATCAAACTGTATTATCGAACTTCGTCAAAAAATTATCAGGTTTCGAGTGTTAAACAATGTCAAGAAATAATATAAATATATTTTTACTCGGTGCGGCATGTATATTTGTCATGTAACTTGGTTAAAAGTGCATCTAAGTGCTCTAAGTTAGGGACAGGGACACGGGGGATGCTATCCCCCAGTTAAAAAAAAATCATAAAGCAGAATAATTTGCATAAGAACCCCCCCCCCCCTCATGTACTGCATTGTTCCCATGTTGATCCACATAAGCATTTCCCCTTCTATACTCACAGTTGAACAAGCCCCCTCCCCCGCTAGAAAATTTCTACTTCGAGCAATGCAACATATGTGGAATAGTCGTGTGTATTTGTAAAGACATTGAGTGCGATGGAAAATATGTGCTGTCGCCTCGTCCGTTGTGTGTGTCGAGTGACTAGCTCAATAGATTATATTTAATTTTGATCTTCCCCCTTAATTCATTTCGCGAAATCACACCCACCGCCATGTTCCCGGCAAACGTTTCAGAGCGTTTTAACCTATTTTCATGGCAAATAACGTCCTTTCAGATAATCTGGCCATTATTAAATAGTTAGGCAAAATGCAAAAAAAGGGTTAGGTGGCAGAGCAGCCCTTGGCTGAACCTCGCCCGCTGAATAAAGAAAATTTATTATTATTATTATTATTATTAACACTTCGAGTAAAAATGGTTGTATTTTGTATTTGTACAGTGCGTACATTTCAAAACCGGTCCCGAGCACAAATATGAGAAATGTTACAATATAGTGATCTGTGCATGTAGTACCTTACAACAAATGTTGGAAATGACATCCTTCTTGCCCCTGGCCATATTATTAGACGCACCGCAATTTTTTTTGAAAATAAGAGTTTTGAAGGGGAAACTTGTACAAAATTGACCATTAGTTATCTGAAAAGTTTCCTGTACGTTATTTGAACCCTTGCAAATACGAGTAATACGTAAGAATGCACTTTCATGCACAACATTGATAACAATAATAATAATAGTAATAATAATACAAAGTAATGTAATTCGACACAGTGGACACTTTTAACAGTTCTCTTACTTTTCACATTAAAAATGTGGCAATGGGGTTCTTTGTGGCTGAACTTTTGATTATTGTAATGATCAGTATGAAAAGGGGAGGTACTGTTGTTGTTGTTACAAACAATACAATACCGCCAACACCAAACGTCATTGTTGTTGAACGAACATGCTGCAGTTCAATTCAAGCTGAGTTCAGAGGAGGACGTCTTGCGAATAAATGAATCGTATTTGTGTTAAATTTTGCAGTGATATTGTGTTTGTACACTGTCAGTATATTTTTTTAAATTTAATTATTAACATTAGGGAGTCATGGTAAAAAAAAAAGTGACTTCACACCGAGAAAGATTGCTGAAATTATGACAGTAATAAAGACTAAAATGTTCTCTAATCGAGAGATTTCTCAAAGATCTAATGTGTGTGAAGCATCTGTGAGGCGAATAGAGAAGAAAATTGAATATGGTGGAGAGTGTGAGCCACAAAGGAAAGACAGATGTGGGCGTAAAACAATTTTTACTCCAAGATCCTTACGTTGTTTGAAGAACATTTGCCTCACGAATACGTTTGCGAGTACAAAGGAACTTCAAGATAAACTTGAAAAGAGTGGTGTTCGTAAATATGAAAGAGCAGAAAGGCTTAGGCTTTCTGATATGAACCTGAAGGCACTCAGACCCGCTAAGAAGCCAAAATTAACCCCTGCTCTGATTCGTAAACGTTTTCATTGGTCAAAAGCTCACAAAGAAAAAGATTTGAACTTTTGTAGATCTATTTGCTTTAGTGACGAGTGCTCGTTTGAAATCTTGGGGAATAAATCTCTGTTTGTGAGAAGACGTCCAGGTGAAAAATACAATCCTGGTTGTGTTGTGCAGACTGTCAAACATCCAATAAAAGTTACGATTTGGTCAGTGATTAGTGGCAAAGGTAGAGGACGTGTGTATTTGGTTCAAGGAACAATGAGGCAAGAACAGTATAGGGAAGTGCTTAGAAGAAAGTTGCTACCTCAAGTAAGAGAATGGTTCCCAAATGGAGAACCGCTTGTATTCATGCAGGATGGAACCTCATGCCATACCGCAAAATCAATAAAACAGTTTCTACAGAGTGAAAATGTTCCTCTCTTGCCCTGGCCAGGAAGATCACCAGATATGAACCCAATTGAAAATGTTCGATACCTAGTGAAAAAAGAAGTGGCAAAGCAAACAATTACGACAAGAATTGGCCTAATTGAAAAAATAATTCAACTGTGGAATCACCATCCTCATATGAAGGAGACAGTACAAGCATGCATTGATAGTATGCGAAGACGAATCCAAGTACTTATAAAGGCCAAAGATGGCTCAACCAAATATTAAAATTGCCTTCCAGTCATATGAATTGTATAGGTAATATTCAAGAAACACAGTAAGAAATTATATTTGTAATTATTAATGTGTCAAGTAATTTTTGTTTTTTGTTAAGGTTCATGTGTAATCAATGTAATATTTCATGTAATAAAATAAAGAATGAAAAATTGAAAATAACAAAAAAAATTCGACGAGATAATAACATATCCTTAGAATTTTGCATACATTTTTTAGGTTTCTATTGTTGTTTGTATTTGGCTCCATGTTTCCCACCTCTACTAATAATCGTAAGGTAAGGGGTCACCTTCCACGTAGTACACCCTGGACTGCTTATGCAGACTAACGAGGCTCTGGCGACTGCCCCTATTACCAGTATAATTCTGTGTGTTGTCCCGTTCCTTGTTCCTATGTGGGCTGAGTGCCTCTTTACAGCCTCAGCTTTTAACCAGCTAGAATGTTTTAGTATTTTAGTAACACGGCATTGCAATTATGCCCCATATAATGTGACGGGTGCAAAATAGCCTAACACCTGACGGACCCATAATTTTAAATTCAAATCAAAATCAAATCCTAAGGTAACAACACGTATTTGTACATTTCATGGTTTGTTCATGACTGAAACAAGCTGCTCGTGTCGCTTGTCGCTGGCATGCTGCTCGGACTGGGCCTTTTTATCAATACTGTGTCTCGTGTCGCCTCGGTCTGTTGTTCGCGCATGTACGGTGAATGTTTAGCTTCAGACTGCTCCCTCATGGAGATTTCACGTGCCTCTCGAGGACTTCAGCAAAGCAATCTAGCGCAACCTAGTGTGCCCTGCCATATGGCGAGAAACGCTGCAGTTGAGTGGCTCGTTCCCAAGCGACAGCGACAGCGACACGGAGCATTCTCACCGAAGCAACAAGCGACATGAGCCCATGCTGCTTCAATCAAAACATTCACCATGGATGCGCGAACAACAGGCCGAGACGACACGATATATGGTGTTGAGAAAGAGGCCCAGCCCGAGCTACATGCGAGCGACAATCGACACGAACAGCTTGTTTCAGTCATGAACAAATCATGAATATGTCATCGAATTCATTACATTTCGAACTCTTAGGGAGAATTCACAACGAAGCGACAAGCGATAGACGACACATGTCTCTTGGGAACGCCCCAATCGGCAGCAACGTTTCACACCGTAGGGCACAAGCTCACGTGAATATCGCTTGTCGCTTCCGTATAAATTCTCTCTCCATTGCGAACAATCTAGTCACGTAAAAGCCAAAGTATATTATTAATCAAATTAGAATTAGAAAATTTGCTGGATGTGGGTTCCCATATCATAAAATTACGTATAGTACGAAGTTTTTATTATTATTAATAAAATGTCTACCTTTAGTACAGTTGTCTTGCCACTTTATGTAACAGATCGATGTTCTCTATAAGTAAATATATTGTCCCAGCGAGTTCATTACAAAAACACAAGTTGTATTTTGTGGAGACCAGACTCTCTCGCTTCCTTACGATGTAAGGTAATGGTGTATTGGTAACTCTGTCGCCTTGTAATGCAAGGAGTCTCACGTTAGATAACCGGTCCAAGTGCACAGTGGCCAGGATCCAACTTTGCCACAACACGGTCGGTCGAAAGCCACCCCCCAAGTTTGAAGGGAGGATCAGGCCCCGCCTTTTGGGGCCAAAGGCTCTATCAGTCGAGTCCTCTATCGGCAGACGGCTGAACTTGTAGGACTCGAACATTCGGCGCTAGGGCTTGAATAAATTTATTCTCGAAGGTCATAATATAGCGTTTGAAAATGCATATCAATGTTTGCAATGGCGTATTGTCACAATGGGTCTCTCAATTTGAATTTTAAAAAAATCAGTTTACTCAGGAAGGATGCAAGAAAGGCTTCCAAGGTTAAATTTTGACAGTAACTTAGAATCGGGCTCTATACGTCGATCTAAAAACTGAGATGTTTGACAGTTAATATCTTTTAAAATATAGAAGTGATAAAAAATTTACAATAGTCACTGTTAAGAGTCATTCTTTCTAATTAATTGGCAACAAAGCTGATTGAAATGCCTCAAATAGTTTTCGAGAAAAAGTTAATTGAATGAAGGTCTGTTTTTCCGCTGCCCATGATATGGCCTCTTAAGCCTGTGAGCTCTCTCGATAGCCTCCTGGTCGAGCTCTACCTCCATCTTCTCCCTCACCAGCTTCCTGATTTTGTCCTCACACTGCTGCCAGGTCTCACGGCCAGTTTCTTCCATGCCATCGAAAATAAGGTTGTTCCTTTTCGAGTGGCCGACGATTCTGTCCACATCAGCCTCCGTTGCACAAAGCCTACGCCACAGATCTTCGTTCTAATTAATGGGCAGCATCCTCAGTGAACAGAGACCAATGCTCTATATATATACTTATATATACTTCTAATAACCTTGCTCTATAGGACGTCCATAGCTTCTACAGAGCCTTATTAGAATATCACGTGTGCTTTTAGGTCATGATAGCATTTTGCAATTATCTCATTGATTGAATGTCTGACTATTTTATATGCGTTATGTAATCAAATATTTAAAGCACATAAATTAATTAATTTTTATCACTTTAAGTAGTATTTTAATCAAGAAGATAAATAATTTTTAACTAAGCGGAACAAAAACCAAATTAATTATTTTTTGAAAAATCACAGGTTGATAAAAATATGTTAACCACCAAAGAAAAATATCACTTTTCATGATATTAAATTTATATTGATAAGTTTGTCTTCATTTGAAGTTGTTTTTTTTAACGTGTGCCTGAACCTTCTTTCTGCAAATGTAATAAAATACATTGACAAGAATTTATTTCTAAGAACAAGTTGTTTTGACATGGCAACTCTATTATTTTGGCATCTTAGAATTTAATAAAAGCTTAATAAAATGTAATTTGTCGGAATATGAAGCATAATTGTGTAAGAAATAATGAATTATGTAGGTTGCACCATCTCACCTACCCTGCATGAGCTTCCGATACAATTCAAAAGCGCAGGAGGCATCGGATATATTGACAGCGAAAATTATTGCATAAATTAGTTCTGTTTCAGTATAAACATACCATTTTACAATAGAATTATCATTTACTTGAGTTATGCATCCATCGTAAAAGTTTATAGACTGGTTGTTTTTAAATGTCTTATATTATAAATGTTTATAAAAAATCTGAACACAACGCCAACGCTGTATTGACGAGTTTCTTGTAAGTACCGAGACCATTGAGCCCTTGTCTTATGAGCAGCACTTCTCTTGCTATAATCTGGGTCGACTGTCGGCCGGGATTTCATGATAGATAGAGTTCAACAAGCCAGCAGAAATTGGATTTAGTTACTTAAATATTGATAATAAATATTACGTTGCTATACAATTTTCCATTATTAAGAGTAGTACATTTGTAAATGAAATCAAGTAATTTTGATTATTTTACACTTATACCAATCCAAATTAATAAATGACTGAAAATAGGGTGCACTTGACTTCTTTTAAAAATTGTTTTCCGTGTATTTTATATCAATTATTATACCCTATTTCATCTACTGATTCTTAGGTATCAGACACAATTGAAATTATATATTTGTGTACTAAATAAGATATGTAATTTGCAATATTTCGGTATAATTCAGCCCTTATATTGAAGATATATCATTGAAGGGTGCTTTTAAACTGAAACAATAAATATGATGTTTTCCATACTTATGTGCATGGACCAAAGAAAATAAGTTATTATTTTAAGGAAAGATCAAAGCATTGAAGAAGACAAAGTAATGTAATGTTAATACAAGTCTGAGAATAATATATTTTTCTTTTAAGCTTCTCCGTATTTTCAGTTATTGTGATTGTGTTATTCTGTTAATTTATTAAAAAAGAAGAGAGAATTAGAGAAAATAATCTAAAGCCCTGTAGTAAGCTAATGACTTGGGACGGCCTATAAATTAGTAGGTCACGTTACACTCTGGCGATTTAGAAATTAATTTAATTATTATAATATAGTAAAATACAACATTATCGACATTTTGTTTATACAGTATTAGTATATAGTAGATAAATATTAACATTTCATGCGAGTAGGGGCAAAAGTTGATCCTTATAGTCAGGGCCGCCGTTAGGGGTGTGCAACGTGTGCCACCGCACAGGGCCTCGCGCTTCCAAATCAGTTATTTGCTTATCTTTTGTGCAAACGCGATTGCACTCGAATAGAAGGAAGAATAACATAGTTGTGAAAAGAAAAATTGTGTCATAACAAAGTTGTATTTTTGGTAACGGACAACTACGATGTCCCCTCTTATCAAGCCACCAGTAAAAATTCGCCGACAAGGATCAACGACCAATTTGTGACTCCAACTTTCCCTGATTTCCTGCCTAATGTTCGACCGAGGACAGGCATCGTAAAGTGGTTGTCTGGAAACCGAGGCCCAGCAAATTTGAGGACGAAAGGACTAAAACAAGAGTCGGCATCAAAGCCTTGAAGGTCCGCTGCTGGGCTCTTCACTACAACCTCTCGTGTTTACAACAGCAGCGGCAAGATGAAACCTTCTACCGAGTGTCTGAGACGTGCAAAGCACGTGTGAGTTTTTTTAAGGATGCTGGTGCTTCCAATTAAGTAACTAATCTGATGTTTCGTGTCTTATCTTGACATACTTAAATACATCCAAAATTACTGAAATCATAAACAAAGTTGCTACTACGTATATAAAGATAATGTTCCAAATATTTGTATCAAAAATACTTAACATATATTGTTTATTTACTTATAGAATGAAATATGATATGAAAATATTATTTTATGGAAACAATGCAAATTCACTACAGTGTCAAAATTCAATGAATAGTAAAGAAAACAATTATGTTATTGGATATGATTAAATATTGCTACTTTTTAGTTAAAGTAACAATATGATATTGAACGTTCCCGGCTTTGCAATTAAATATGTACTAGGGGTAAATGAGATTGATTGAGTGATCGATTTGTTGTTTTAAGTTCACTTTAAGCCCAGATAGGCTAATCGGGACTGGACTAACCGGCGGCCCTGCTTATAGTTATATAAAATTATTAATAATAATAACAAGAAACTCATTCACTGTGTATGATACTCCCTCTGTCTCATAATTATTGTCCGGTACACCTTTGGTTGTGTTCTCACAATAATTGCCCAATATTCAAACTGTGACATTGGTGTGTACAGAAGAAGAACATAAAACAAGGGAATGAGTCATACAACTTTACTACTCAAGGAGCAGTACAAATTGTGCTTTCCATCTGCCTCTTCGTCTGTCATTCCTGTACTACCATTTTGGCATACCGGACTATAATTATGGGACAGAGGGAGTAGATAATTGCATAGCTAAATCGCGTTTTGTGCCATGATACACGCAACGCACTCCTCATAGTAAGCTCTGCATTCCCTAGATTCCACATCTTGCCATCACTTATGCCTAGGGTTATCAGATCAGTATGAGCCAGAAGTAGAACACAGAGTTCCATAATGTAAGAATCTAAGTAACAACGTGTGAAGTCAATATGCCCTCTTCGTATGATGAGTGGAATAAAATGCAGCTAAAGTTAAACTTAAAACACTAAACTAATTCTACCTTATAATACAATACCAGTAAGAAATGCTCTCGAACTCACAGTTTCGCATGCTGTGGTCTCATAGCAATTCTCTTCCATTTCAACAATGTCGAAAAATTGTTCAAACAAGGGTGTGGTTAAGCTGATTGTAGTAAACACAAGAAATATTTTATATAATGGAGATAATACCGTTTTGCTTTATCGAATTATTTTAGGGGAGCAAAAGGGGCAATTTCGATTGAAGGATTTAAGGTACTGTAACCCCCGTTACTGCTTCACTGGTTCTAACAGCTTATAATATACAACTCGCTGCGCAGTGGCACTCGTTGAGGAGTTTGTAGTTTTGCTACTTTTATTGTGATGATATCTGTGATGATTTTATTTATTTATTATGTGTCATGCCCTGAGATGCCTTGGTGCTCGTTGGGGCGAGGTTCGTGTGGAGGACTATAAGTGGTACCACAAGCAAAGAAACCTGCGCAGAACCACGACTCCTGTGCACCGTACTCCCGCGTGGAGGGGAGGAGGAGAGTGGACCATGCTTCCTTATGGCCCGGAGGAAGGGAAAGCTGAGCGGGGACCTATCGTCCATTTTTATTTTCCTTGTGGTGGAATGCACCATACTGCCCTCTCGTTCTATTTATAACTCGTTTCCACCCTGGCACTTGTTGAAGGTGAGGGTCTCTGTGTGGACAATTTATTTGATTTTGTGCTGTTGCGCAACGGATTATTATTATTATTATTATTATTGTGTGTATCTTTACTTGTCATTATATGCTTTTTTTCGATTGACGGGGCCTGTTTGAATTGATTTATTGTCTTATATAGTTTTGCTATTGCCCTTGTTGTACATTTATGTACATTTTTTTTTTTTTAAAATATTGAAATAAATTCCTGAATCTGTTAAGGCGTTCACTCGTCTTGAGATCGTTCGCTGCGGGACGGCGTAGGTTCGAATCCGGCTCTGGTCGGAATTTATTCGGCCTACGTATAGGACCGGTGGCAACCCACCATCGTGAGGAAATTGGGGTGCTCCGAATGAGTGAGCGGTAACCCGGCCGAGAAGACCTACAACGGCTGGGGGTTCGTCGGGCTGACCACCCGTCAACCCAATACTGGTCTAAGATCTCCACGCTATAACAGGTGACGGAGGAACAGTGTGGGAGGGAGACCAGCAGTCGGTAGGTAAGCCAAGGCTCTCATAGGGCTGTCGCGCAGTGGTTATTATTATTATTATATTTCAAAAGTAAGTTATGAGTTTTGTTTTGACTGCAAATCTTAATATTCTTCCGTTCTTTGGGAGGCGTCATTTGTACACCATTATAGAGTCTCTTGGTATTCATGGTATGTAGTAATATTATTATTACCACAAATATATTGTTGCTACCGTGCCCGTCGCAATTATTTGTGTCACCTTGCACGGTTTGTCATGTCTTCCGTGTAGATACAATTGTCTTGCTTCAGTTTGTTTATTAAATAATTCTCCTGAAAAAAACACTTTAGGGACAATCATTTTAAGCATTCCTATTGAGCACTACAGAATTATATAAAGTAATTTTTACGGCCTTGATCTAATTCTCAAATATGTAGGGAATATGGGAATTGGCAAACCCTGTCGTTGCGCAGTGTCAGCGTAGGTTGGAAATAGTTTAGGATATTGCTAACAGATGGCGACAGCAGTACGATTAACGAGAACGATTTGATTTCGTTTCTTTACAGGTATACGAAAGGACTGGATGCCGAAGAAGTTCAGGATTTTTTTACTCTCGCGTCAGACCTTGGAGTCCAATGTTTGGATTACTTCCGATATAACAATCCAGTTTCGAACAAAACGAAGAAAAACAAGAAGTGGACGCAATTTAGCATCAGAGATTTTATGCTGAAGGTAAGATTATCAAGAATAGAATAATTGGCCCATTACACTAGCACTGGTCTAGTAAAGTTATACAACCAGTGTGAGAAATAACGTGGGGGGGGGGTCAAGGATTCCCCCCATAGAAACTTTTATCCCTGGTAAAATAAAATTATTTTTATCCCCGCCAGGGATGTTTTTATCCCCTCAATGAAAATGAGATTAAAAACATATAGTATACAATTTCTTACGTATACGTAACAAACAAGCAAATAAAATCTATTAATGGACCACTCCTCAAAGATTACCCTGCCGAAAAGTATTGTGGTGCATGATCACCTGCCCTAGCTCGCTTCCTGCGTATACAATGCTATGTCAGCAGATGAGAAGGTGTTTGGCCCCGACTTCCGCAAGGACAGAGAAGGAAATAGGCGAGGAGTCAGGGGAGAAAGTCAGTGCTTGATTTTGTTGTGTGTGGACAGGGAAGAGGCTTCGATTAGTGCGAGCTAGTTTGGAGCGAGCGTGCACCATCATCGACAGTATGTGTTTTCCAAAACAGGGTCTTTCTATCTATCACCTTTTGCTTCATTTAGTTGTATAATTTGAGGCAGAGTCACTTGGGGATGGTTTCCGAATATCGCGTGCATCCTCTTTTATATAGACCGCCCCAAGGGACTCTGTACAGTATGCAGCATTGCGGTTTAAAGAAGGACACCATTCTGCAACTGACCGAACCGAGACAACACAGGCGTTTTCCACTGAAGTTTTCATGGCAGAGTGCTGATATTTTACAAGTATTAAAGTGTTCTCAAGAAACTTGTAGGTAGATTATATGGGCATTAAGTGTGAACTTGAGAATGGAAATTTGGTGAAGTTTTTGGTGTTTCTATTTCGATAGCTCTTTTTGTGTGCGAGTTTGGGTTTTCTTACAATGTAAATACTGTTTCTATTACGTTATAATAACCACCCCCTAGTAACCCTATAGCGCTACAGCCCAATATTGGGCCAAGGCTTACCTACCGACTGCTGGCCTCCCTCCCACGCGTGCCGCCAGGGGGGCGTGGAGATCTGCAACCAGACTAGGGGGACGGGTGGTCAGCCATTGTAGGACTTCGCGACCGGATTACGCTCACTCACTCGGAGCTCCCCAATCAAATCTAATGATCTAGGTTAGGACCAAATTTTCAGCTTCGTCACACCCCTACTCACTGGTAATATGTAAAAATTTGCAAACGCAAAAAATAAAAAGCACCTTCGTCTCGGAATGAAATCTCAAATACGCCACTGATGCTCACCCCCCTCAAAGCAAAGCTTAATTCACACAGTGTATACAACTGTATAGCCGGTTCCAGCTAACTGTGGAGCAAGGTCGCGGATAGCATCAGAGAAGGGAGGGAAATCTATTGGCCAGAGCGAAGCAGTAGGCGCTGACGTGCAGGCTGGTAACTTCAGTCGCTCTCCCGCACTCCACGCAATCCCGTTCTTCTCACGTGTTCATTGATGGAGCAGTCTCACGTCACTACTTGCGTAGAGACTTGATTTCTTTTGCCTGCTCCACAGTTAGCTGGGACGGAGTATAGTCTTGTCTCGTTCCCATACGGTCCCTGTCGAATAAAGCGCATTCTAGTAGGAATGCCCTAGTTGGTGCTGAACTAACTTTCTAGGTAGCAATCATGGCCGCCTGGCTGACTGCTTGACTAGTTTGGAGGAATATGGTTTGATAAAGTATGTATTTAAGCAGCGCCATTGTTTTGTACCTAATAACGTTTTACACGAAACTTTATTCCTCTCGGTTGAATAGTTATCGGGTTTTAAAAATGTGAAGTGATACATTGTTTACATCTCACGCGGCCGCCATTACAACTTCCCTCGCATGGGAACAAAAGTCTATCGACAAGTACATTGATAAGTATCGTGTGAGGCAAAAAACTAGCAAATTGGTAGCCAGTCCAGCGGCAACTAGGGCATACCTACTGGAAATCCAGTTCCGTGTGATGCGGGCTTAAGTTAACCTTTCTAATGTTGCAGACTCACTATGTTCTGTTTTGTCCAGGTGGCGGAACCCGTGAAGGAGGTTTTCCACAGCTGCGCCTTTCGCAGCGTTTCCGTCCCGTGCGAGGACCTGTTCGAAATCGTCCGAACAGAAGACGGTCTCTGCTACACGTTCAACTCCGCTCTGCAGAGGTAAGAAATTGGTCGATGTACTGCCGTATCTTCTGCTATAATCTCCACCACTTCGATCTATACTCGATCTCGGTAATCTCTGGAGCAAGTGAACTAAACATGTCTGCGCAAGTAGCAACTCGAGAGGACTCTGCCTGAACGCGTAAGGGCAAAAGAGATTGCCTGGAGAGCGTAATCGATCCAACTGCGGCTATAGTGCTGGTCCCCAAAGAAACCTCACTTTACTTCAAAGAAAGTTCCGAAAGATCAGTTTTCCCCCTTACAACCATATATCAGGTCCACGTGGAGTCCAGTAAATCCTCCCCTGAAACCTTTCCCACCAATAGCGTTCGTCCAAGAAATGACAGCTCTCATCAAGTCCACGTGGACTAAATGAGATGTTGCTAATTCAGTTTCATAGAGATTTTTGAACACGAGGTTGCGGTTCTCTATCTTTGTTAGGTTGTGTTATTGTGTTTTGCTATTTTTCTATGCAATATGAAGACCTTGGGAGTAAAACGTTACAGTGAATGAATGGATGTCTAAACTCTGCAGGTAAAAGTGACAACAGCGCTTTGCCGAAAAACAGGTGGTGGCTCGAAACCAGATACGGTTCCGGTCAGCTTCCTCTGGGGTTATGTCAAAGATGCCGAACTGCTGCTACGTTCAGGACTTGGGGTATACCAGCGATTTGCAGCAGCGTGCACTGCTTTGCCCCGCCCACTCGATTTCTCCCCTTCTCTACCGTTATGCGCAACTTTGCTCCACGGATTCCCGGGACAGAGTATAGAACACATAACTTCTCGAGTCTAAATTATACACATTCGACCACTTCCCACATTAATAAACTTCCTAACATTCCATAACTAGCTCCATCTACATCACACACAAAAAAATATTATTGTAAAGTGTAAATGATCAATTAAGATTCGGAAGTAATTAGTTCATTAAATATTGGTTTGTCGCTCAATCATATTCAACAGGGTCAATGTTTCACTGCTTTCCGACGGCGTAGGAATAATGGAATTGCCTTGTAATCAAGAGGTCTTGCGTTCCGTTCTCGGTGGAGACACGATATCACTTCAAAGCGCAATTAAACAAACACCAATGTATCGCGTGACAATGAAAATTTCTAGAGCAGCAGATCTAATTTATCTGACGCAATGAACATTTTCTATTATTACAATTATGCTTAGTAACAGTCCTAATAATGCTTACGTGAATAGATTAGACAAATTAGTCCTGTTATTCCTATTAATAGGGCTGAGCCGATCCTCACCGATACCGATGCTTAAATATTATAGTAACTATAAGTTGTTCAAAATATTATTTGCATTTCCAATTATAATCATTATTTTATTAGAGTTTTGCTTCAAAATATTCAAGGATTACGTAGGAATAATCGCAAAATAAATAGGATTGAGCCAATACCACTTGGAACCGATACCCATGCTGATACTATCGCCCGATATTGAAAGTTTTTTTTTCAAAATATTGACTAATATTGTTGTATAAGTACTCCACTGTAATTATATCCATCAATTTACTATGATTCTTGCTTTAAAATACAGCGTGTCCACAGAAACATTCCGTGATTATAAACGACCACAAAATTTTAATTAAGTATATTACGAAATTTATACCATTCGAAACAACAGCTCAAAGAATTTTAGCGGATGTGTAATTGTTGGCGTTAACTACGACAATAGATGGCATAACAATAAAATAATGAAAAATTAGCCAAAAGTAGCAGAAAAACACATTTGAGGATGTAAGAGGAAATTAATGAAGTGGACAATTTGTACGGTAATACTCATGGATCCCACTGTACAAACCTAAACATCCAGTAAACATCAACAAGTAACACAATTTGCTTCTAACAACAATGCCGTTTACAATAACACATTAACAATCGAAAGATCTTTTGGTGTGTTCTCTCTTGTCCTCCATTACGTTTCTTCTTCTTCTTCTTATTCTTATTCTTATTATTTGAAGTGTCTTTGCAACACTCATTCATATAGCATTGTACAGTGGAATCCATGAGTATTACCGTGCAAATTGTCCATTTCATTAATTTTCTCTTACATCCTAAAATGCGTTTTTCTGCTATTTTTGGCTAATTTTTCATTCTTTTATTGTTATGCCATCTATTGTCGTAGTTAACGCCAACAATTACACATCCGCTAAAATTCTTTGAGCTGTTCTTTCGAATGATATAAGTTTCGTAATATACTTAATTAAAATTTTGTGGTCGTTTATAATCACGGAATGTTTTTGTGGACACGCTCAAGAATTCTATCAAAATATTAAAATACATGTTATATTATCACAAAATTCAGTTTTTACAGACAAAACTGGTGGAAAATAAAAAGAAACTTTGTATTTTACGTAACTTTCAGGATAATTAGCCTCCGCGAAAATGTCACGAGAGATTTTTGCGAAGCCCGTGAATGTCCAAAATGCCGGGAAAGTATCGGCTCAGCCAGCCATACTTGGTACCCATTTTCGGGTCCTGTCTGTGAAAAAATCACCCATGTATTGTATTGTTCTTCCAGCGAAGGGAGATTCGTTGAAAGGCTTGGAAGGATCCCGCTGCGTAACAGCGCGGCGGGGAGAGTCAGCGGGTTGTTGGTCTACCTGAAGGAACGGACGGACGGAATACCACGACACATGACGGTGAGTTCCTCTCGTTACTATTGAGAAAGAAATGTCAGCTGACGAGACTTTTTATTAATGACACACGTCCTAAATCCGTCATTGGTTCCAACTGTTGCGTGAACAATTCGACATTGGGACAATATATGAATGGGCGTCGCCAGAAATGTTTGTAGGGGAAGGGGTCAGGTCCATGATAAACTTGATTACTAGAAATAGTAGCAATAATAATTATTATTTTCATTATCTTTTTACATTTCATCCCGTTAGTGTACTGAAATCCGTAGTTATTCTAATTTTGTTAACTTAAAATTCAGTTAAAGGTTGTTATTTGTTTTCTCTCATAAAACTAATTTCGGAGACGGTGGAAGCATTTATTCTTTGGAGTGAATGGTAGAATATCAGCAACGTAGCCTGGTTCCTGCATTTTATGCTCATTTTTATTTACATCAAACGTATTTTTACTTTGCTTATTTGAACATAATATCTGTTGTTATCAATAAAAATAAGAAGCTTTTTTTAATTTTTTGTTACTTGAAATAAACAGTGCCAATTTCCGGGAGTGGGGTCGACACATTCGACCATGATATGAATATATGTGTTTACAAATATGACTATCATAGGGTGTTCTGGAAAAATCACCCAGGCCAAGAAATGCTATTTTACATCGTACATCTTTCAAAGTATTTATTCTTGTAATAGAAAACATTACAGACATTCTACATGTTGGATCATCACAAATGCCCAATACATTTATATGTGTGTGTGTGTGTGTGTGTATATATATATATATATATATATATATATATATATATATATATATATATATTGCTTATAACATTTAATGTAAGAGAAATCTTTGACAGCAACAGAAGCAAACCGAAAATCGCAGTTTGTGACTTACGTTATTTTCCCTGAACACCTTAGATATTGTCATGGAGGGAAGAAATCATCCCCGTTCCCAACCCCCTACCCTCTGGCTTTGAGAATAGTTTCTGTTGAAAGCGTAAATCTTTCAGATCTACCTCCACAGCCCGTACAGCGTCCCGAACATCGCGAAGTACCTGGGCGTCAATCCTGGGAACTGGATACTGTTGGTGGCGACGCCGGAGCAGACGTTCAGCGAGGATGACGTCAGATCGGTGGACTTCGAGCGTCGCCAGTGCGTGTTTCCAGAGGAAATGGCGTCGAGAGTTTCGGGAAAGACCTACGACCAGGAGAGGTGCTTGATGGAGTGTCGGGGAAGACATATTGAGAAGTCGTGTAACTGCTCCTACTACATGTATCCACGCTTCGGTGAGTTTTATATATATATATATATATATATATATATATATATATATATGTCCTCCTCCGTAGTCGAGCGGGTTAAGGCGTTCACTCGTCTTGAGATCGTTCGCTGCGGGACGGCGTAGGTTCGAATCCGGCTCTGGTCGGAATTTATTCGGCCTACGTATAGGGCCGGTGGCAACCCACCATCGTGAGGAAATTGGGAAGCTCCGAGTGAGTGAGCGTAACCTGGTCAAGAAGACCTACAATAACGGCTGGGGGTTCGTCGGGCTGATCACCCGTCACCCCAATACTGGTCTGAGACCTCCACGCTATAACAGGTGACGGCGGAACAGTGTGGGAGGGAGACCAGCAGTCGGTAGGTAAGCCAAGGCCCGCCATGGTGCTGTAGAGCTGTAGGGTTATGTTATATATATATATATATATATATATATATATATATATACACATAACGTTAAGAGGGAAACATGTTTTCCATTAACTTTGTTTCCATGAAATACATGGATGAAATCATTTAACTTCAGAAAAAAATGGATTGATTGATTGAGTTGGTGTTTATGTCTACTTCATGCACAGTAAGGTTAATCGAAACTGGACCTACAGTTTAAAGTGTGATCCAAACCACGATGTGCCTCCACCGGGTATTGAACCCGCGATCCCTTGATTACAAGCAACGACGCAACCGCTCCGCTATAGGGGAGGCAAAGAATGAGAAAATGATGATAGAATATCAATAGATAAATGTCGATGTGCACTAATTACAATAACATTTAATATAATTTTACATTACTATGTATATTCAGATTTTTATTTTATTTTAAGCTATTTATCATTCCTTAATTGTTGTCAAGGCGATTTCAAGTAGCTAAATCTAGAATGAACATAAGGGAATTTAAAATTAATATTGAATTCTGCAATGTCTTTGAGTTGCAGTTTTAAGTCCACTTTTATGCACATTTAGGCTAATGGGACTAGACCTACAGTTTAAAAAGCGATTCTAACCACCGGATATCAAACCCGGGACACCTTGATTACAAGGCTGTTTGACAACGTCAACATTACACGCATCTAAATATAACTGTTCATTTAATTGGTAAAATGTGTAACAGATATATGTTTATTTTTCCCTTAGATGACGTAGTGGATTGCAGTCCCATCCATATGGAATGTTTAATCAGTGTAGTGGGTAAGTGTTACAATGTAGTGCATTTTATTATTATTATTATTGTAGGAACATTGAATGTACTAATACTTACGACAAATTAAAGCAGATAGTTAACGTGTCTCAGGGGCGGCCGCTCATAAGGACGATACAGACGCCACACTGCCGTGTGTAATCACAAGTGAACAAACAATACTTTAACATTTATATATTAGCGTCTGAATTGCAAATATTCCGTTGCTTATAGATCGTTGGTTAGTCGGTTCTGTATTCATTCTTCCGCGACAATTGCGAAGTTTGCACGCAACCGTGCGGGGGAATATGCAACTTCGAGAGAAATGTGGCGGGGCGCCGTCCTCCCAATTTACGAGACGTAGAGCATTCTCAGGCGCGGCCGCGAGGGTTAAGAGGCGAGGGAATAGCACGCGCGGGATCTGTGCATGGGAGGACGGAGGGTTTGTCGTCCGAAACCCACCCCCTAGGCGAAACTGGCCTTCTCTCCGGTGAACTGTAAACAATGAAGAGTTGCCAGAAGCAATGAAGTTAACGCAAGAAGAAAAATTAACAACAGTCGAAAGAAATCATTCTGTATTCCATAGAGCAATATATAACGCAATTTCCAATGAGGAAAGAAAATATCGGTAACTGAAAAAGTACAGACTGGTGCTTGGTTTTTGTTATTTACCGTCGCTTTCTGCTACTTTTCGGTAATCACGACGATGAGGATAAGTGATGATATAATTAAATTGATGGAAGGGCACTCACAAAGAACACCCATGCCAAGATTCGAACCCAGGATCCCTGGCTTTGTAATGCGGTATGCTAGCCACATAAGTCGGCTACAGCTTCTTGTTACTCGCAAAATTAGATTTAATTACATGTTTTGATTAGCACGTTTTGAAAAAATCCTTATAGTGTGACAAAGTTTCACAATTTCTTTTCAAGCCGGCTGTTAATTAAATTAGAAACTAGTCATCTAAACTCACCAAGAGCCGCTACAGGAACCTGTGAACTACGAATTTCTGAAAATTTGTCAAAATTGTCTGACAACCCCGAGGCAATAAAATGACCGCTTGGGAAGACGATAGTATTGATACTTGTTGTTTTCCTTGGAAAAGTGAAGCTTTTTCGGCAGAGTGTGCTGTAGTTGTGCGTTTGTTACGATGAGCAATGTGGAGAACTTGTTGGTGCGAAGTTTTTCTGCCAGAAGTCTGAATGAAAAAATAAACAAAAAACCTAGATTGAATTTGAATCTAGAACAAGCATGTCTGAAGAAGATTTCTGGTAAGTTTGAATTTTTTACTGTAGAGCTTCTGGTAACGCAGATATCTCCTTTCCAGTGAGATATTATTTACTTTGCTGCCCTATTTCACATATCAATTAGTCATGTTGGACAGGAAAAGTTCTTTGTCTAACATTTTTATTAGTAATTTTCACGTTCGATGCACGTAAATATTCGTCATTGTGCTCATCAAGCTGTGTAAAAACTAATATCCATTCTTCTGAATTTTCCCATCTGTTAAGTTAAAAAATGCAACAACTAAATCTGTTAGAATTCTATTTCTTTTTCCATCTTTCGTCATCTTCGCATTACTGTTAAATAATTATTAATTTATCATAATATGTGCAAACGTGCAAAACATGATATTCGGTAAAGACGAATATATCAATTTCTTATCACGTTGGCTGTTATATACGAAATTAATCATTTAAACTCACATTACAAGTAGAGCAAATTTGTGAGCTGTCCCCCTTCCACTTTGGTTCACCACGAGCCGCCACTGATGTCTCTATGTGTGAGAAAGATGACTTTGCAAGGAACACGTGTGAAAACTAATGCTTTCGTGGAGTCCTGATCGCGACTATTTCTTTTGTTATTATTTTCAACTTCGTACAAGAACTTTAATTTTACATTCCTCAATGTTTTACTTATCACGCACCCATTGAATTTTCTTCGCTTCTAATTAGCTTACTTGGAAAGTTGGCCTTCAATAGCAATTTTTGTAGGGGTGGTCAAGTCAGACCATGATGTAAAATTGAATAATACAATGGTAGTAACGCTGTTGAGCTTTGTTTCCATGTTAATAAAACATTAAAATGCTGTCCAAGGCAAAATTTATTGTATAAAAATATACACTAAAAACGTAACGTTTCCACCCTATTGTAACTATTGTTTTATTGCCAATTTGGCCGAACCAAGCTTCTACAGGGGACTGACTCAAGTCTGAACTTGACAACATCGAGTCTGCTACTCACGTTACTGCCACAAATAAATTAATCTTTCCTCACTTCTCATGTAAAATCCGCGTTACTTGCAAGAAATATATATTTATTCGACTATGGACTTCGGTGACCTTTCGCCCAAAAGGCTAGATCCAATTAATATTTATTTATTTAGAAGTGAAATTTAATTGCGTGTTTGTGCTATCATGTTGATCTAATCGCCTGCCCTCCTGTTACAGGGGATCTCCTGGTTCAGAAACCGCCGCCAGGGACCGCTGGCTTCGACGACGACGCAGGGGGCATTGAGTGCAGCTGCCCCCAGAGCTGTACGGAGACCGATTACTTCATGGAGCACAGATTCGAGCACTTGTAAGCAGTGGCGGCCAGCGGCAACTATGACGGGTAGTGACAACGTGATCAAGTAAATAGAAAAAAAAAACCTCTGCAATGCCCCCCCGCCCCCTCCTTGAGGATTCGCCACTAGCCAAGATGTTTTTCCTCGTTTGGTAACGTGGAAAACAACATGTGTTTAAGTAATAACGTATTAATCCGATTCATCTTCACTCACTAACCTATCTTTATACACTACAGGACACGTCCCTAAAAATATAACAATTACAAGAGGAAAGGAAAAACAAATCCTATCACCTTCTCCTCCCCCATGCACACGTATTCTAACTGGATGTCGAAAATATCTTTGTTATGAAAAGAAATTGTCGAAATGCCAAAGGAAACTCGCATCATCATAGGATATTTTTAAAAAAGTCTGTATGGCCCTCTTGGTGCATCTATCTATTATCAAAAATGTTCATTTAACTTTGGAAAAATATTAGGTTCGTTTCTCCAAAAGTAGGCAGAAATTATTCCCCAACGGGTCTTACAAACCAGTCGTATTTAGCGACTTTTTTTCTGAAGGTGGCAACTGTGTCGTCTCAACACTGCGAAAGTTCCCTTGCCAGGCCAGGCTAAGACTGGCACGGTTTCTTATGGGCTAACCCCGCCCCCTGCCACTTTGTTCTCGGCTCATGGTGGAAATGTTCCTCGCTGAGACTTCTTCAACCCTCTGCACGTGTGTCAACTTGGTTAGGTCCATGATTAGGCCAGCTCTTCCACGGCACGGACTGTTGCCTCGCGAGTGTACGAACGAAACAGCTGGCGATGCAGTGAGGAGATTGGGGCGTTAGTCACGTCAGCTTGACCGATTGTAAGATTCGAATCTCCTTGTCTGTAAACTATCAATGTATTAATTTAACTTTACTTGGCGACGTATGATTTCTTCTGAGGGTAGTGCCATGGCACGGCGGCTCTACCTCTTGAGCCGCCGCTGCTTGTAAGTACGTCATTTTGACTTGTTGCAAGCGTAACACCTACGTGATTATGACGCACCTTTACGCTAAGAGTACGCACAAAACCCAAAATATGCCAATTGACACAAACATGTTGACTCCAATAACAATAATAATTCCTTGATTTAGCGGCCAAGGTTCAGCCGTAGGCTGCTACCACCAAACCATTGTCATGAGCTACATAATTGAGTTTGTGTTTTAAGTCCACTTTGTGCACAGTAAGGCTAATCGGGACTGGACCTACAGTTTAAAGTGGGATCCGAACCACTTGTGCCTCCACCGGGTATCGAACCCGGGACACCTTGAATATAAGACGACAACGCTACCACTGCGCCATCGGTGAGGCGCATGATCTACATAAGAAAATATAAGTGTATACAGGGTGCGTCACGGAAAACGGACTGTTTTCAAATGGGGATCTCGAAGCAGGGAGAAGGAGTAGAGATGAAAGTAGTGGCACTGAACACGCTCGGCCGTGCCATTGCACGGTTCGGATCGGCTCGGCACATACACTCTGTCCAGGAATCTACCTATGGAGCAAGCGAATGAAAACAAGTCCTCTGCGCAAGTAGGACGGTTCGAACTAGACGCGCTAGAGGAGATGCGAGTGCATTGAGGGGGAAACACGGTTGCAGCTACCAGCAGTTTTCAGGATCGTCCACTCGCTTTCTCCCCCTCTCTCCGTTATGCGCTTCCTTGCTCCACAGACTCCCGAGAACACTGCGTCGCCCCTGCATCCCCTCACATTACGGTGGTTGCGGGGGCGTTCTGCGTGGTTTTTAGTAACTTCCCCCCAACTCTAGCGGTTCATCAAGATAGATTCGTATCCCACGAGGAAAATATGTTATCAGAGAGAATTTCGCGTCGACCTCTTGCCCCCGCCTGTTTCCGTGCCAAGTGCCCCTCGGCCGTGACCGTGTCTGCCCACATTCCGAGCCTCCTCCATCACGCCTTTTATCACGTGTTGTCGATATTAGGTTAAGCTCCCAACGGGTCGTGGAAACAACAAAACTGTTTATGCACATTTGAAGTCCGTGCTTTCTCAGGGCAGAGAATTTCGTATTAATACGCTGACCCCTCTTTACAATGTTTCTGGAATTTCACGTGCAATGACTGCTTCGATCCCCAAGGGCGTTCAGTGGTTGACCCAGGATCTCACTAAAGAGGATCCGGCGAGAGAATGGACTTGAGGAAACGCAGACTTTCCGCCTCCAGTTCAAGGGGGAAAAGCGGTGTTGCTAACGGTTGCTACACGCCTGATTTTTGTCCAGTCATACACGACACCTCTTCCTGTCAACAACAGTGTTGCCACATGAAGGGAAATTTCCCTTTTGAAGGGAAATTCTAACCGAATTTTAAGCCAAAAGGGAAAAGGGAATTTCGATGAAAATTTCAGGGGAATTTCAAGATATCAGACTGAATAAAACACATTATATTAAGATCTACTTCCACATTCACAATTATTATTTTTTTTTGCTGTCACTTCTTATATCCACTGCATTCAGTTTAAGCCTTTATAGGCCTGGCCTGATTATGTAAGATTTCAGGATTGTTTAACATTTTTCGTTTATACGAACATGGACCAATGAAAATGCTAGCCACTACTTATTATTTATTATTATTATTATTAAACATGATTCCTTAGTTGAAGGGAAAAATTAGTCGAAAAAGGGAAATTGTTCCCCTTGCAGAGGGAAATTGTACAAAGAGATTGTGGCAACACTGGTCAACAAGGGAACAAGCCCCCTTCGCTCGCATTTCAGAGAGAGGCAGGGAATCTGAGACCCATTCGCTTGCTACGCGGCGGCAACCATTACGATTCGCCGTGCTGATTTTGATGAGGGTGCCACCTGCTTCGAAAACGACCCAAAACGAAAAATTTGGCAACGCAGAATACCACGAGAATTCCCCCTCACCACGGCAACTGGACAAAGCCGATTGGTTCAGCTGTTCATGTGACCCTGCTTCGCTTTCGACGGAGAAGACAAAAGTAGAATTTTGACGTTTGTTCTTTCGCCGGAACCACTTTAGGGCGTGTAAGGGATGACCGGCCTTCTGGCAAGACACCCAATTGTCAACAACACTTCCACTAGTACACTCCGCTAACTGCTCTTTGGAGGCCAACGAGGCTCTGGCGTCTGAACCTACGACCAGTATAATCCGTGTAGGGCCGTGTGTGTTGTCCTTATGTTTACTTTTTTACTTACCTTTACAGCCTCAGGAAGGGATATTTTAGTTCTAAAACACGCGTTCATTTTAGTTATGATAAGCGGCTTGGCCTGTATAAAGTGACGGGTGCACACAGAGAACTAAATTCATGATACCGATTGATGCAGAAGAACGCGTCGATTGATGCACTAAAGTGTGTTCTATGGCATCTGCGAAGAATCCGATTCACATTTCATGCATTTTAGTGCATTTTGTATGTCGTAAAAGAAACACGAAAGTGCATCACCTGATGCAAGCGAGGATTTCTTTCAGTCGAGATGCATTATAATGTATCATTTGATGAGTTTTGATGCACATTCCTGCATCTTTTTCAATGATGCACTTAAATGTTTCGTCTGAGCAACAGATGAAACGTCTTAAGTGGATCATCGAGAATGATGCAGGAAGGTGCACCAAAACGCATGAAGGTGCATAAAAATGCATCAAAATGATGCATTATACTGCATCTCGACTGAAAGAAATCCCCACTTGCATCCCATGATGCACTTTGATGTTTCTTTTACGACACAAAAATGCACTAAAATGCATCAAATGTGAATCTGATTCTTCTGACATAAAACACACTTAAGTGCATCAATCGACGCGTTTTGGTGCATCAATCGGTATGATGCATTTAGTTTTCTGTGTGTGCAAGATAGCCCAAGTGCTGACGCACGCAGGAGTTTCACTTCAAACAGTCAATCAGAATCTCATTACTAAATGTTCATCAGCTTTAAATGTTCATCGTTCATCCTCATCATCGGATGATGATGTAAAATAAAGATCGGAACCACGAAAGCACATAGAGGGTGTCGAGGTAGTTGCATTCTTGATTTTGCCTATACTGGAGATGATGTGATCATCACCATGCTTTACACCTAAATCATTTAAAAAGTCCAAATAACATGTCAAATGTTTGACATATGTTCTCATTATCACAAATATAAGTTTGTCTTTATCGTTTAGAGTCAAAGCCAAAGTTCGAATTCTTGCCTAGCTAAGGGTGTTTTTCTCAGCGTCCCTTCATCAATTTCACCTAATCATCACTCACTCTCATCGTCGCAATTAGCCATGCTGGCAGAAAAGCGACGTAAAATAATGAATATCCGAATTGTCTTGAACTATCTTACGAGCAATATTTTTCACGAAACTATCCACAGCAATCTTGGAGAACACAAATTAACGTGCAGAATTATCTATTTTCCCCCTATCTTTTTGCTGCATTTGAAATTTAAGCATTAATTTAACCATTCGTCTAACTATAGTGGGATACACAAGTATGGTTTGGTAAATTGTCCATGCTTATTTTCATTAATTTTTCTCTTATATCCCTACGTGTTTTTAAGGAATGGATTTTTACGTGTCAGAATCTCATTGCGTAAAATAAAGAGAATAAACATGATGATGTTCAATTTGCTTGATGATACTTATGCATCCCACTCTACTACTGAAGTCGTCAAATTTGTAAACATCTGGAGAATAGCCCTTGTATGTTTTTAATCACTATAAACTGTGTTTTTATTCACAAAGAAACTTTATCTGTAAAGAAAATAATATTATTGGTATTGTGCAGGAAATCACTTATAAAACTTTATTGATTATCGATTTTAACGATTTCAGAGGCACCAAACAATTCACGCTGGTGGACGTCCATTTCCAGAAGGCCTCGTTGCTCAAGTACCGGAGGGAGGTGGCCTACGGGTGGATAGACTTTCTGGGTGAGTGGACAAAGTTAGTGCTTACTTAGTTACAGTACTTAAGTAACCACTTTCACTTACAAAGTTAGTGGAAGTGATTACTTCAGTACTGTTTTTCTTTCGATCCCACTTTATGGAAGGTTGGGCCTCACCCGAAAGAAAATTCTGTCAATGATCCTGGGCGATCGGCATTTAATATCATGTTAATTGACGATTTACTGCAGTTTTAAGTCTGCTGGAGATGATTCGCTCCATTCTTGAAAATCCTTCATCAGATCTGTTCTATCCGGATATAAGAATTATCCGTTGCATCGGAAACAGATATCGGATAATTTGAAATCCGTATTTTCCGGCCATCCCTAGCTTAGACCGAGACTTGAACCCGGAACTTCGGTGGTGAGATCGAAAGTCGAGCACTTAATGCACTCGGCCACCGATCTTTTCAGATCATTATCCCGAAGCAATCATTTCATTTCTATCGGTAAAATAACCTGTTCGTAATTAGGAAAAGAAAGCCCGTAATATCTCTATTTCTCCTGCTTCCAGGGTCCTTCGGGGGAATCCTCGGCCTGTTCCTGGGTTCGAGTCTCATGAGCCTCGTGGAGCTCGTCTATTTCTTCTCTCTCCGCCTCCTGGTGGCGAGGTGCAATCGCTGATCGCCCCAGATCGCTCCGCATCGCACCGGTGGAGACCAGCGCCTTGGCCCCAGAGACAGGATAAGACTGGTCAAGAGATCACACGGCGTACACGCGATACTTGCATATATAGTTCTGATGCGCAGTTCACTTTCATACTTCTACAGCTATAATGCAACATTATACATTTTGTGTAAAAGAAACCTTGGAACCTCGTACTAGTACAATCGGATCCATGAGTATTACCGTCCAAATTGTCCATGACAATATTCGTCCACTTCATTTGACCCAATGAGCTTCAAAAATTAAAAGAAAACTGAAAACAAGCTGTTGACAACTTCTGCACAAGCATACATAAAAATATATAGCTTAAAAACACATGGGTCGGAAAAAAAAATATGAAAATAGTCATCGACAATTTGCACGCTAATACTCATGGATCCCACTGTACAGTGGGATGCATAAGTGTTACCAAGCAAATTGTCCATCACCGTGTTTATTCCTTCATTTTACGCAATGAGAGCTTCAGGAAATGAAACAAAACGCCAAACAAGCTTCTGACAACCTCTGTACAGTGGGATTCATAAGTAATACACAACGAGAGTTTCAAGAATTGAAACAAAATGTCAGTCAAGCTTTCAATAGCTTCTGCACCAGCACACTTACAAATCTATTCCTTAAAGACACTAGGGTGAGAAATAAAAATTAATGATAATAGTCATGGACAATTTGTCGAACAATACTTGTGCATTCCACCATAACCCCACACGTAAAGATGTAGTACTTACAAAGAAACACGTAGGATAGAAGAAAACATAATGAGAACAGCCATGGATAATTTGGAGAGTAATACTTGTGAATCTCACTGTACGTACGTAACGTTGTTAGTAAACTTGGAATTACAATAAAAATCACAAGTCAATACATTAATTGTCAACTGCTCGTGTGTAATAATTGTATGCAAGTAATAATAATGCTATGTGTATGTGTTAATGCAATGCTGTAGAAGGCTTTCAGCGGTGTTCAGCATTTAACATAAAGAATTATTATCAATCAATCGGTCACTCAACATGAGTATAGGTGCTGAGCCTGAACAATGATGATTGGTTGAATTGGTGTTTTAAGTCCAATTTATGCACAGTAAGGCTAATTGGGACTGGACCTACAGTTTAAAGTGGGATCCGAACCACTATGTGCCTCCAGCGGGTATCGAACCCGGGATCCCTTGATTACAAGGCGACGACGCTACCACTGCGCCATCGGGGAGGCCCTGAACAGTGATAAATTCAGAAGGTGGCCCGAACCTGACGGAGCATTCGACAATAGCTAATAAATCTGACAATCATGTTCACTTTGGCTTCCTGTCATTCACTTTAAATTAATGTTAAACGTACTTTTTGTGTTTTTTCGTAGGAGTAAACACTGACTTATTCTTCTATATAATTAAATGTCTAAATGATAAACACATTAAAATTATCGTCCGTTTAGATTACTGCTAAATCAACAAATATGATTTATCAGGGGGCGAGGAACCCGCAGAAAGTTTCATTGATGATGTCATCCACAGATATGCTGTAGAAAGACTACACGCCTTAGTTTGCTGTAAATGTTAATTATTGCATGCTATAGCTAATATAATATTATTGGTTCTGATATCATTATTCTTAAAGTGATAGTTAATTAAACCTAATTATATTTAATTACATATCAGAAACAAGGAACAATCTAAAAATTTTGTCTTGTTTTATCGGTAATATAATTTTTTTGCCCCCGTGAAGTTTTATCCCCCTTCCCCCCTTCGGAGGGAAGTTGCTGGATTCAATACCGAGTTTTAAGGAAGTAGGGATGAGCTATGAAATTTTTGCAGATACCGATCCAGTACTGATCTGATACAAAACAGCAGATGTTCTTTGAAGAATCACATTGGCTCAGTAACCTTCTTATACTTAATGTACTGTATGTAGCAGTGGCGTATACTGGGTTAAGAACCTGGGCTATCGCACCATATCATACTGTTCGAATGGACAAAAATTTGCTGGTGGGGGTGTTTTTGTTTTTTTAACTCATTTGGGGTGGCGGGTTGAAGTGACGTGACGCTGTGATTAAAAATATATACACCTCATAAATGAAACATGGAAATATACACTGTCAGTAAGGAAAGGATTCAAGAATTTCATTCTTATTTACATAAATGAGAGGCCAATACTGTGAAATATTATGTAGGCCTATATACGAGAATAATATTTTCACGATTTTAAGTTCGGGTACTCCTCGTTGGCGCAGTAATAACGTCGTTGCCTTGAAACTAAGGGGTCCCGGGTTCGATACATGGTGGTTTAGATACCACTTTAACTGTAGGTCCGATCCCAATTAGCTTATCTGTTCATAAAGTGGACATACAAGAAAAATCCACAACGATTTGGAGCTTATCGTCATTCGTAAGCCGAATAGACAGCTTGTTAATTATGTCCCTCATTTCAGTTCACTACTCAACACACAGCACATATCATTCACAAAAATACAATCCACTCACTACTGTATTCACACACTGCCTCTAAATAAATTCCACGCACCAAGACCACTCGACGCGATCTAGACTAGAACTGGCCCTTGTCATTTCGGTAAACCATTCCCGCTAAGTCACCAATTCTCTTTTTCAACTCCCCGCGATAATTTGGCTTCAACATTGCCTATTCCTGGGAAGATTACATGCTGGGAAAAATTGGTTTGCAACATTGACCCAGACTGTTGAGGAAGTTCAGACGGTTTTTTCCCCACCATATGCAATCCTGTTCTCTCTCCTGTAACAGTTTGACTCCACAATTCCCTGGTCCTGGGGAAATTACATGGTGGGAAAAATTGGTTTGCAACATTGATCGGAGCCCTGTCAAGCTTATCCGTCACCCCCGTGGAGTTACCCGCCAGCTGGCCCAGCCGTCTCGCGAATTCAAAGAAACCGGGCGCAATGTTTCCAACTTCTAAGAAATCAGGTTCATCTTCTTATTGAAATGAACAATTCCATGCACATTTTCTGATAGATATTTTTCTGTATTTTATTCCCTGAGTCTGGGCTTCGCAGATAGCCTAGATAGCCCCGAATATACGCCTCTGGTATGTAGGTAACAGTTTGGGTTTATAATGAGAATCAACGGATAAATGCTGTATGTGCAATTGGTATTGCCTTCGGAAAAAAGAAACTGCACACTTATGACACGATTTTAAACCGATACACAAATAGCTGGTAAACCAACTTTTGTCATCTATTTGTTTATGTACTTAGCTTTAATATCAAGGGGTCCCGAGTTCGATACCCAGTGGAGGCCCAAGTGGTTCATATCCCATTTAAACTGTAGGTCCAGTCCCGATTAGGCTATCTGTGGAAAAAGTGAACTCAAAGCAAAAACTCAAATAAACGTAGCTTTAATAGGGCCTACATGGAAGATTGATATATGTAAAAACTTTCAAACCAGACTTTGAGTAAACTATAGAACTTAAAGATTCTGGTTTACATACGCCACTGATTGTTGTATTATGCACCCTTCTGACGACCGGGATTCTTCCCCAGTCGTACGCGGGGAATCGAAGCGGCCTCCGTGTGGTCAGTTCACCTCTGAAAACAGCGTTGGCGGTACAAAACTGCTTATTCCTTTCTGTTGCCGTCCCGCGCTTGGTAGAGGCAGTGTTGCTACATGGAAGGAAGTTTCCCTTGGTGAAGGAGAATCTGGGTCCAATTTTCGGAGAAAAGTGAAATTTTATGAAAAATATAGAAATCGCCGGAAAATTTTGAAGTGGCATGCCTGCATTAGTGTTTTATTTCTATTATGTCTAATTCATATCGAGGTCTCAAAAGAAAACCATACGGAATCGCCCAGTGAGAAATAGAGATGGAGTACTCCTTACGAATAAGGAAAATCAGCTCAATAGATGGAAAGAACATTTTTCAGAAGTATTAAACCAAACCATAGAATGGACAGAAGATTTGCTTGAAATACCGGAAGAAATGCCAGAATATGAAATAGAAGATGAAATAACTACTGAAGAACCAACAAAACAAGAAATTAAAAAAACATTGAGAGAACAAAAGAGTGGTAAAGCACCTGGAATTGATAACATTCCACCAGAAATTCTTAAAGAAGACATGGAGATGACAATAGAAATATTACAACCACTTTTTGCAAAAATAATGAAAACAAAATCAATACCAGAAGATTGGAAAAGAGGTTTACTAGTAAAAATACCTAAGAAGGGAGATATTACTTTCTGAAATAACTGGAGAGGCATAACACTGCTTTCAGTTCCTAGTAAAGTTCTAAGTAGAATTATTTTAAACCGAATTAAATGATGTGTTGAGAAAAAGATCCGGAGAGAACAAGCAGGCTTTCGAAGCAACCGTTCCTGTATAGATCAGATAAATACACTGCGTATTATTACAGAACAGAGTATGGAATACTTCTCTAATATGTACCTTATATTTGTGGACTTCCAGAAAGCATTTGACTCTGTAAATAGAATGAAAATGTGGACAATTGTAAAAGAATATGGCATTCCAGCACACATGATTGATCTTATTAAAAATTCCTATGATGGTTCCACATGCCAAGTTGTGCATGAGGGAATACTTACGGATCCAATACCAGTTATTTCAGGAGTAAGGCAAGGATGTATTTTGTCACCAACAATATTTCTGATGGTAATTGATAAAGTAATGAAGAGGGTAACGGAAGGAAAAAGGAGAGGTATAAATTGGAGTCTCACCCAACAGCTAGAAGACTTGTGTTTTGCAGATGAAGTTTGTCTGCTGTCTCACGCATACCGTAATATGGAAAAGAAATTAGGAGATTTGGATAAGGAAGGGAAAAGAGTTGGTTTAAAGATAAATAGTACAAAGACGAAATCATTAAGAACAAATGTAAAAAAGATGGAAAATTTCCACTTGAATGAGGAAAATATTGAAGAGGTTAAGGAGTTTACATATCTGGGGAGTTTGGTGACAAATACAGGGGGAACAGAAGATGATGTTAGATCAAGAATTAGGAAAGCAAATGTGGCATTTATTCAGCTATATAAAGTTTGGAAAGCCAGAGAAATTTCAATAAGAACTAAGCTGCGAATTTTTAGAACTAATGTGAAGTCAGTTCTCCTTTATGGATGTGAAACTTGGAAAGTAACAAAGAAAATTACTAAAGACCTACAGACATTCTTAAACAGATGCCTAAGGAAACTTCTGGGAATATATTGGCCAGATATTATCTCAAATGAAGATCTATGGAGACGTACGCAAGAGGAACCGGTGGCAATGCAGATCAAAACAAGAAAGTGGAAGTGGATTGGCCACACATTGAGAAAGATCCATCGGCAATAGAGAGAGACAAGCATTGAGCTGGAACCCACAAGGACAACGTAGGAGAGGAAGGCCAAGAATGAGTTGCAGAAGGACAATAGAGCCAGAAGTATGGGAAGCAGGAAAGACCTGGAACGAGATAAGGAAGATGGCTGGAAACAGAGTCCGTTGGCGATGCTTCGTTGAGGCCCTATGCTCCGTAGCGGAGTAACAGGAAATAAGTCAAGTAAGTCAAGTCGTACGCAGGGAATCGAAGCGGCCTCCGTGTGGTCAGTTCATCGCTGGAAACAGCGTTGGCGGTAGAAAACAGCTTATTCCTTTCTGTTGCCGTCCCGCGCTTGGCAGAGGCAGTGTTGCTACATGGAAGGAAGTTTTCCTTGGTGAAGGAGAATCTGGTTCCAATTTTCGGGGAAAAGTGAAATTTTATGAAAAATATAGAAATCGCCGGAAAATTTTGAAGTGGCATGCCTTCATTGATGTTTTATTTCTATTATGTCTAATTCATCTCGAGGTTTCACTTATCTCACAAGCCTCAAACAACTTCCCCGCTCTGCGCCTTCTGACGTAAGTGCGCAATGCCTTCGTTGTTAAGCCGCGTTTACACCGAATGTTACCAACAAATGGACGGGTTAAAATTACAGTGGTGTAAGTCACTTTTTTAAAAAGAAAAAACAGTCTGACTCACAGCACTTTGCTGATCAACACAACAGCTGTTTCCTTTATCACTAGACCTTAAACTGTCATCTGTTGACAGTTGAATGAATCTCTGACTTACTTCACGTTTTCTGTTAGTAGATTGACTTATATAGATCTGGTTTCTGTGTCTTAAGTCTTTTTTTTTAAGTGACTTACACCACTGTAACTTTAACTCGTCCAAATGTTATTAACTTTTTGTCACCAACACGGTTAACAACAGATGTTTGCAACAAATATTGGTAACCAGAACACAAGTTTGACTTTATTTTTGTTAATAACGTTTGTTATCATTTTGGCTGCATGACCTCAGAGGAAGTTGTACTCGCTGCGAGAGCATGTGTCACTTTGGCGCAAGAGAGAAGACGAAGACCTTTGCTGCGGGCAAGAGCTAATTACAGCTGAAGTGACCTGTTCTGTTGCGTGTTTGAATAGAGATGACATTGATCTTTTGTCAGGCAAACTGAGATGTGATGGAAGTTTTACAATGATAGGACATAAAAGTGGCAAACGTGACACTAATTATAGAAAAGCTATTCCAGTAAAAGACCTTGCGTGTTTTAGCAAGCGGAGACGCATACCTAGGCCTAAGTTATTCGTTTAAAATTTCAAAATTCACAATATCATTGTTTGTACGTACCAGAAGTGTGTGGCTTTGATAGATTTGCTGAAGGGCAACGCGAAAGTAAGAAAGATCGTTTAAGTAAATATTTAAATTAGCATCCATGTTAATGTTGCATGGAAATGTTGCTAACATCGAAGAGACTTTGTTAACATGTGTTGGTAACAAATATTACTAACATTCTTTGATCTTTATCGACTTCTTGTGGATAACAAAATCTCTGTTGACAACACGGGAAATCTGTTGCTAACATGAGATGTTGATAACTAGAGCCCGGATTTTAGGCAAAATGCCTATTCGTTTCCGACGTTGGTAGACAAAAATTGAACACAAAAGTACACCGATCCGAAGGTTCTTAACATTCTGAACAATACTTTATGTTGCCTTTTCTTGCCTATTTCACCTTATGCTGCTGCCTTTTTCAAACATTTTGCCTCTTTTGTCATTCCGACAAGGCATTATGTTGCCTTTTTTGCCTATTCCACCTTACGCTGCCTTTTTCAAACATTTTTGCCTCTTTTGTCATTCCCACAAGGCACTATTTAAAATTATATTTCTCTTCTTCTATTTGATTTCGTTTTGCAATAACCCTTGTTATTCAAATTATTATTTGTAAATACATTTTTAAAGATTTAAGAAGAATTTAAGTCCTTCTCTTCAATTTTTAATGCCTCTTCTTCAATTTTCACTGCCTCTTTCTGAAACTTGACTGCCTTTTTTTCGACATACTCTGCCTCTTTTCAATTTTTCGTTGCCTTTTTGCCTGCCATTTTTAATACTTTTCAGTGCCTGAACATCCGGGCTCTATTGATAACAAATTCACAAACGTTTTTCGAAATATTGGTGACATGTGTTAGCAACCCCGGTGTAAACGCGGCTTTAGCATAAATACACTGCAATTTTTCGGCGCTTCACTAAAAGGGGCATTATTAATGCTAACAGAACTAAACCTAAAGAGCCTAACCTAATCACGAAGGTATTTGGCCTATTTCGGCTAACGTTAGTTTTTGAGGCTTGTGTAATGAGTGAGGCCCTTCATCTAGATGGGGGTGTATAATAAACAGTGACGTAGCAACATATCGCGAGGCCCTGTGCGAGATTAGAATGCGAGTCCCCCTTCTATTTTTAAATTTGAAATTTCAATGTGAACCAATGCAAATTTTCATGGATACGTCAGCAAATTATCATATTTAAATAATAATAAATTTCTGAAGAAAATTATATTTAATAATTTCACACACCCTAAAAATGTCTTTCTTTGTTTCCGGGTACCTGAAATATGAAGCTGTAGGAAGGAAGTAAGAACTGCTTATATTATCAATTGCCTTCTTGAGTTGCAAACAACCCAAGCATTTAAATACTTCGCACTTGCTTCGTGGCAGTTGGAGGTGCTTTATTGTTAACATATTAAAATCGTGAGTGCAAGGTCGACAAGGTCCACGCAAGTAAATGTTTGCGTAAATGTTTCACATGAGAAATATGACAATAATAGAATGTACTTTTCCTCGGCACCCTTGGAGCCCGCTCGCCTGTAGAGGTAAAGGTGGTATTATGAGCCCCCATTTTGTTTTGTATTTTTTTAAATTTGATTTTTAACTTTTTTGTTCAGATTCTTATGCTAACTTTGACTACAACATTTCATACAACTACTGTTAAAATATAAACCAATTTGAACAACTTTAAGGATATGAAAAATAATAAAATACAAAACAAGTCAATTTGTGGAAAAAAAGTTTTGTGCTGGTAATATGAGCCCCTAGGAAAAAAGAATAGAATAACTGGTTTAGAAAAGTGTATGACAAATTAAATCATACAAACAACATTTTATTCATTACAAACCTTAAAAAAGATATTATGATGTGAAATGCCATAAAAGAGTTCATAACAAGATCATTGAAAAAATCATTACAAAACCAATTGTAAGGGTAATTAAAAATGAATTGAAAGGGTCATTAAGAAACCATTTGAAAAGTTTTATTTTGATTCTTTGTAATGTATACTTACAAAAGTAGCAAATGTAAATATCCTTCTCGCATACAGCGCAGTCGTGGTGTGCCCACATTTCACAGATGAGACATTTCACCTACAGTTCTTTTCTCAGTCATCTGCCGAAAATAGACCCTCGCAGAACAGACAAATTGCTTCTTCATCACCGGGACTTTCCACTCCGATTGGTGTTTCTAAGACATTTTCCCCAGAATCGATATCTGATTCACAGAATTCCTCATCTGAATCTTGATGAAGCTTCGGTTTCACTGCATGCTTTGTTTTAGTTTGTGTTTTTTCAGTAGGCTGTTGATCATCTTTTTGCTTGTTATCCTTCAGTTTTATTTTCCCTTCAGCTAAGTCTGACTTCTTTCTTTTTCTCCAGTAGCCAACAGAGCATCTTTGTACGGAGACGATGTAATCAAAGCTGTTTTGGAGGGTTTAGGACCTTTGTTAGTCACTTTCCTCTTTGGTTCGGGAACAGGCCAGATATCTTTTGGAGACACAGTGTGTCCGGGAATCTTCTTCTCCTTATCTTTACACAGACCGGAACTGCCCATGCCAAATCTGTAGCAGCTGGTTGCAATCTTGTTACTTGCACATTCTCCCAAATTGGTAAACTTGCAGTTCAGGCGCGCTTTGATTCTACAATTGTCGTCCCAGATGCATTTTGACCATCTTCTTGTGGAGTTTCGGTACCTGTGTTTTGTCCTCTTACTGCATTGTTGGAGGATTTAGGTATTTTCCCTTTGCCTTTTTGCAGAGTTTCCAAATCCAGTGCCTCTTGAGAGGAAGGTGCAAAATCCACAGCAGAAAAAAACATTCTGGTTACATGGATATAATCCTGTAACCTGAAACCCATTCACAGCAATGGATCCGGTCTGGCAAGTCAAATAAGCCTTTCCCAATAGTTCGGCAATATCATAGGGTCCAACAGGTCTCTCACTGTGAAGCATCCACTTGCGTATGTTTTCACTGTAGTGATGTTTCAAAGCGCCAAGAAATGTTTTGTCAAGAGGCTGCAGTTTATGCGATGTGTATGGGGGTAAACTTACAATGGATATGCCATTTTCTCGAGCAAGATTCACAATGTCAATGTTTTTGGTGTGGGAGTTGTGGCCATCTAGAATAAGGAGCACAGGGTAATTTTTTGAGGGTTTAATTTTGTCAATAAAGTGCGTTAATCAGTCTGTGAAAATGTTTGCTTGTATCCATCCGGACTGGTGACATCCACCAATTGTACCAGGTGGAGCGCCTTTCATGAGAAGCTCAGACATACTTTTCCTAAGAAAAATGAAGACAGGAGGTACAAAAGTTCCCCCTGCACTCATGCAGCAGACTACTGTCACTAGAGACCCCCGTTCAGCAGAACTTAGAACTCCCACTTGTCTTTTTCCTCTGAACCCAACCCAATGATTCGAGGGATTTTGCTTTGAACGACATTAAATACTCTGTCTGCCGGTAGTTGTGTTTGGCGTACTCGACTTCCAGGATATCAAAGAAATTGTAGACTGCCTTTTTGTTAAAGCCATTTGCTCTTGAAAACGATGTCGCAGCAGGTTTCAAAAGAGATAAAACATTGTTATGACGATTCATGAAGTGGTCGAACCAAACTCTACCAGCTAACCCCTCTTCTGTGAATGGATGATTAATTCCATTTCTTTCACACAGTTGGTAAGCTACCCTGCGAACATCTTGTCTGGTAAGACCATAGAATTTACTTTCCATGATACGTAAATACTCGACTAACTCTGTTTCCAGCTCCTCGCCCATTATAGGTTTTCTCCCTAATTTTGTTAAAGCGGCTTCTTCAGGTGGTTTGTCAACTCGAACAAGCCTTTGAAGAGTAGGTCTTGGAACAAGAAACATTTTTGATGCCATTTTCAATCCCATATCTTTGTTTCTCACAGTCTTCATCGCCTTAACCATATCTTCAGTATTCCAGTTTTTTTTCCTTTGGTCTTGTTTTTTGGACCTAGCACTTTTCGTGACATCTGAAAAGACAAAGTTGAAACCACTCCTGTAGTGTATATAATATGAGCCCCTTAAAGTTTGGGGGCTCATATACCAAGCTCGATGGGGGCTCATTTTACAACCTTGCCATATTGGAATTGGAACATGCATAACGAATCTTTGTTACTTGCAAAATTACATAGTATCTACACAAAAACAATCTTTTAAACATGCTTTATCCAATGCAATAATGCACTAGGATGAATTTAAATGAATAAGTACTGCAATTAAAAGCAAAACACTTACCTTTCAAAGTTTTTCAGATCGAGAAAACAAAAAGAACACGTTTACTCATAAACTATCAGCTGCAACTGAACGAGAACTCTCTGGCGGCAAAAGGCGTTACTAAATTAGCAGTTAAAATCGTCGCCGCCAGGTTAAGGCCACTACATGAACAGATATTGGGGGGGCTCATAATATATGAATGGCTCATAATACCACCTTTACCTCTATGTTACATCCCTGATTTGACGTATTATAACGTTTAATTAGAATTTAAAGCCAGATAGAAACATAATGCTTTAATTTTATTGTCTACAAAAATTAGCCTTTTCCATCTTTCACTTCTATTTGATACATTTGTTTGTATAAGGCCCATTCCAGGCACGAGGCCCCGGGCGGTCGCCTGACTTCGCCCACCCCTTGCTACGCCACTGATAATTATACAATTAATAAGGGTAACAGTTTTATACATCGGAGACACATTTCTTCAATTTTACACAAGAAGCTACTTACGGAAATGAGTTTCGCCAAGGTTTACAACGTTCGTCGAGGTACTTTCTTTCATCGTGGAATATATGTGACCGGAAAATCGTGTATTTTTCAAGAGAAATATCTCATCAACGCACAATTGCCATTCCTTTCATTTGCTTCCTCTACGATAACCGGATGCTGCGTACGTTTGATGACGTAAGCCCCTGTCAGTGTTTTTTTTTTACTATGCTTGCCTAACGTAACCAAACCTAACCTAACCTTATCGGAAATGGTTTATGGGGCTATCCGTGTATAGTTCGGTCAGCTACCCGTGCATAATGTATAAATTCCACCGGTGACGAACACGATAGTAGGTATTTTTCGGTGAAGAAGATTGAAACACTGCATACCCACAACGTGAGTCAAGATGTGCCGCCATATTGTGTGTTCCGGAAGCGAAGAAAGGAATAAAAAAAACACTCAGAATGTGAAAAATTGCGTTTGTTTTCGTGTAAAAAGCATAATGGCACCTTGAACTATGTTCCGCAATACCCAATTGGTAAGTTCGAACCATGCGAAACACAAAATATGCGATGTTAATGTGTCTCCGATCTATGAAACTGTTACCTTTATAAGAATTGTTGCGGTAGCTAAACCAGGTCAAATCTTCAGAATACGCCACTGCACAAATAGTCTATTTAGATGTGTAAGGGCTTTGAGTCTTGCCACAAGACTGGAGCGTTTCCCGCCGACGCTGCTGACGTTGCAGCCGTGTTCTGTGGAAAGGGATATGAACTTCCTGGTAGAAAATATTGATTACACAGAAACACAAACGACATGATTCATGCAGATTCATTGTTGTTACTCTGCAAGAGCCTTTCTTATCGCTGCAAAAAGACTAAAGTTTACGGGACACTCGGTCAAGCATGTCAAGGGCATCTACGAATCAGTTAATTTAAAACAAAACTTTTCCTTTTTTGGTTTTTTACGAAGGTTTTGTTCATAAACAAGGGCAAATGCTTTCTTTTTGGATCTTTACGTTGCTAAGAGAAGGATATCTAAATTATTATTATTACTAGTATTGCATACACATACACATGGAGCACGTTTTAAGCTGATTATGCCAGCAAACGATAACAGCAATAATAACAATACCAACAATAATAAAAGTTTTTGTGACTGAAGGGCAAGATATGAAATCTTACTCTGACCCCTGAGAAAGAAATCCTATCTCCGCCTCTCTTTTTAATCTGTCTTTAATATGTGATTTACAATACCAACAAAAGTTTTATTAATATACGATAAAGGTCTATTGTTTGGAATTGATCGTAGGATAGCATAGTCGAATAGGAAGTATCATTCTGGTATGTGGGTATATTTTGAGAATCGCTACTTCATTTGAAAGATTCAAATATTGATAAATCATCATATTTCGTTAACATACATTTATTCAGTACTACACTAAACCCGAGTGACGTTTGTTCTGGACCGACCACCCTCTAGATTTATCATCTTACAGTTGAGCCAGTGATTTATCCACACACCCCTAACCCCCCCCCAACACCCCCCCAAGCAGAAAAGTGGAACACCAACCCTATACGGGGGTGTAAATATGGATTTCTATATCAACAATAGAATGACAATACTTCAACATTAACAGAAAGGAACCATTTGTAGTTCTACAAGAAGCGTAGTCCAATGGACCTTTTGATCAACTAAAACCAGTGTCAAGGAAGGAGGGTGGAATGTGTAGCATCGTCATTTCCTGAAAACACCAGCTCCCTTGACAAGGCTTCGGTCAGCTCTAGGGAAGGGACATTGCCATCTGAAAAATGTCGAACTGGCCTCTCGCCCTCTTTACAAGGAGCACATACCGCACACAGTCTTGACAGTTCAGCGCTTGAATACCTAAATAAATATTTCTTAAATATGTTACAGACTTGTAAATTCAACCCCTGAGTCAATGAAATTTATATTTCGTTCCATTTTCCTTTCGATTCTTTCATGTGAAAAATGTACGATAAAAGTAAGGGAAGAAATTGAAAGATACAGGTTTAATTAACTCAGTGTAGCATCTCAGTTCGTGTGTTGTCGTTCTGCTTAGTGTAACAATGTCTGAAACTTTACTGCAAAACTGGCTGAAGAAAGTAGAGAAAAGGAAACCAGACAGAAAGAAACCGAAAGTGGTGAGTAGAAAAGCAGTGACACTATACGTAGGTATAATTTCTTCCAACGGATATTCATAAAGTAGCAATATAAAATTTACTGACTGAGTATTCAATATAAGACAGCAAGCATTTTATGAAGAACCAAGTGATTAATTCATGTCTATAATTGACGTATGTGACCATTTTTGTGGCTCTAAGAGTTTTTACCTTTGTAAAAGAAATTATATATTAGAAAGAGAGTTGTAAAGGGGAGGGGGCTCCGCGTGGTGTGGTTGCCTGGGTGCTAAGGACAATTGGGGTGCCGAACAAGCAAAACAGATACAAATAGAAAAGCGTTAACATCGTAATGTTTTGTGAAATAACTGGCACCCTATTAAATTAAAAGGTAAAGGCTGTCAGGAGCGTGATGCTCATCACATCACCCCCACTCACTACCGGATCAAGAAAGTGTAGGGCGTTACCCCCACACCCCCTATACGCCTTCATGGCGTGGTGCATGCACAGGGGAGCACTTTACCTTTTTTCATTTCTTCTTTAATATGCCATTATCTCTGATGTCGGGCTCCTTGCGAAACAATGCAAACTATTATACTAAATCTTTGAAGATTCTTGAAGTCATTAGTTAGGAAGAATTAAAAGAAACTTGTGTTTCCTTTATAGGTATTCTATTAATTAACATTGTTGTTGGTTTTCGAAGAAGCAATAGACTAACAGTCCAATTTTTTTTTCTCGATCCGCTCTCAAAACAATCGTTTTGATCGGATTGAAAAGCAGTCATTCAATTTAGTTTAGTTTAGTTCATTTGCGTCCAAGGACTACCGGTAATATAGTACATGGTAATATAGGACATGTCAATACTTACATTACAATACAATACTACAGATTTTACACATACAAATACAAAATACATAGCCAAAAACTGTAAAAAAAAATTGGGTCTTAGTCTTGTATTATATGAAAATCACAAGAAGATATAACATGAGAAGATATAGAACACTACAGCCTACTTCTAGGTGATACTAATTATCCATCTTCATTTGACATTAAATTTACAAGAAGAATATGTGATTATACTACATTATATACATTTTGTCTTATGTAAAAGTTGTATATCATTTACGAATGATGATGGGAGAAAAAAGTTAATATCCAGCGTAAGTTTCATGTCTCTAGCACTTTTTGTACAAAAGTTACGGTTGCGTGACTTTTCGACCACTCGTAGCAAGGCATACAGAAGAAAGGAGGAAGAAGGAAAGAAATAAAGAGAGATAGGAAGGAAGGAAAAGACAGAAAGAGTGAGAAAAATTAGGACAGAGTAAAAAAGAAAGGAAGGGGAAAGAAATAGAGAAATAAATGAAGAAGAAAAGAGACGCAAAGAAATAAGAAGAAATAAGGACAGAGAGAGAGAGAGAAGCAGAGAGAAGAGAAGAAAAGATATAGCAAGAAGGAAAGAGGGAACAGAGATAGGAGTAAAGAAAAAGGGATGACAAGCAGAGAGATAGGAAGGAGAGAGAGAGAGAGAGAGAGAGAGAGAGAGAGAGAGAAAAGCAAACAGATAAGGAGATAGAAGAAGTGAAGAGAAGAAAAGATAGCAAGAAAGATAGGAAGACAGAAACAGAGATAAAAGTACAGAAAGCTAGGAAGATGGACGTTAAATGATAATTTGAGTAGCAAGGACCAGCGAAGAGAGTCTATATGGACATTTTTCTTCCACTTTGGGTCCACCTGACCAAAAGTCTCTGTCGAAAAGCTATTTGTTTATGTTCTTCAAATAGTGGTGGGATTCAAGTCCCATGTCACTGAAACAGAAACGTCCTCTGCCTAATCGGAGGAATTCTGTGCTTTATGCTCGCTCGTCTGTGAAAGCAACAGGAAGCCAAGTAATTAATATTGTGTAACTCGTATAAGTATGTTATGCTAATAACAAGAAGCGCTTCAAGAATGGTTGTCCTTTTGCTTGCAAATGTTATCGTCTCCTTGTAATCAAGGGGTTCCGGGTTCAATACCTGGTGGAGGCACATTGCACACTTAGAACTGTAGGTTCAGTCCCGATGAGCCTATCTGTACATAAAGTGGACTTAAAACATGAATTCAAGCTCAAAATGGTACACAAAAATTCAAAGAACATTAAAACAATACGTACTGATTAAGATTAGGCACACACAGGAGACGTACTTTGGGGAAAATTCAGCGAAAAATGAAGTCTCGACGCCAGACCGGCTCGGTAACTGTGGTAGAGCAATGGCACGGTATGCCAGAGACCTGGGTTCGAGGTCACCTTTTTCTGATACCTGAGAAGGTTGCAAGTGGAGCCAATTTCTTTACAAAATTCCATTCTAATTTACCGCTCGGTACGAAAATTGGGAAGATTTTGTGGAGTTCTGTTGCGATGATAGATCATTGGCTCGAAGTGGAGGGGATGAGGAGGGATGGAACCCCTATCGCTCCTTAGTTCACTCTTTATCGCTACTTTCTTAATATCTTTTGTTGGTCTCCACCTTGAAACATTCTCCTTATGAGCAAAGATTTGTTTATTTGTTTAAATTTTGTTCTTTAGCATCGCTTTCTTCCACTCTTCGCTAATCGCGACGATGAGGCCAGGGGTCCTGGGTTCGAATCCCGGCCTGGGCATGGATGTTTGTGAGTTTCCATTCATCAATTTCATCATATCATCATTCAATCCCCATCTTTGCAAATTATCTAAAAGTGGCACAAAAGGAGAAGTAAAATAAAGCTAATCAATAAACAATAACCACTCCACCACGGAGGCAGGCTTATGAGCAAAGATAAACGCGACGTCAGCATTAAATGTTCTGTTTTTGACCTTACGAGCCTCCACGAATATAGTTTGCATCTTTGTACCGCGTGAAGTCTGGTGTGTGACTGATAGCTTCTGCCACCGAATTTGCCGGCAGAGGTCAGGACAGGCGATAACCTACACTCGCGTGTGTACCCTGACATTGAGGCCAATGTTACGAGAAAAAACTCCGCCGAAAACTGGAAGAAAAAGGAATAAAGAGAAATGGAAAATATCTCCATGTTTGCGATGCTCTGATAAACTCTGCCCTCCACCACAACCCCTCACGTGTAGCTCACATGGTGTTTCTTCGGTGAGAGGAAGCGTCTGGCAACAGATAGGTCGAACGTCGCTTGTTTTGATTAACGCCACTTTTTTGTATAGTTGAAGTCCTGATTCGAACACTAGTTCGGTATTTTCGACATAGCTGGAGAGGAAGCCGACCAGACACGTATACTGCTGGTTTTGAACGTATCACCAGTTCGGCATCTTTGACACAACCCCAGAGGAAGCCGACCGGAACCGTATCTGGTTTCGAGCCACCACCTGTTTTTCGGCAAGGCGCTGTTGTCGCTTTTGCCTGCAGTGTTTAGTCATCCATTCATTCACTGCGACGTTTTACTCCCAAGGTCTTTATAGTGACTAAAAAATAGCAAAACACAATAACACAACCTTGCAAAGATAGAGAACTCAACCTCGCGTTTAGAAATCCCTAAAGAAACTGAATTAGCAACATCTCATTTAGTCCACGTGGACTTGACGAGAGCTGTAATTTCTTGGACGGACGCTATTGGTGAGAGAGGTTTCAGGGGACGATTTATTGCACTGCACGTGGACCTGACATGTGGTTGGTAGGGCGAAAACTGATCTTTCGGAACTTTCTTTGAAGTAAAGTGAGGTTTCTTTGGGGACGAGAGCTATATCTGGTTCCCTTCGAGCCACCACCTGTTTGTCTGAAAAGCGTTGTTGTCACATTTACCTGCAGTGTTAAAAAAATGGCAATCACAAAACAATAACACAGCCTAGCAAATATAACCGCAACCTCACGTTATGAAATCTCTAAAGAAACTGAATTGGCAACATCGCATTTACTCCACGTGGACTTGACAAGTACAGTCAGTTCCTAAAACGGACGCTATTGGTGTGAAAGGTTTGAGGGGAGGACATATGTACTGGACTCCACGGATGGTTGTTTACTCCTGTAAAAGAGGGAACTGATCTTTCGGAACTTTCTTACAAGTAAAGTGTCGTTCCAATCAGGACTTCAAATTTACTGCGAGAGGGAGATGACACGAGAGAATTGACATGGCTTACGTTAAGGGTGCCTTCCGTCATTTGAAGTGGAGCATGTTTTTTGTACGTGTTGAAGCAAATTAGTCCGACTATTGTGCTTAGGCCAACCTCCGTGGCGGAGTGGTTAGCACCAGAGGGCGCCTGGGCGTGGGTGTTCTTTCTGAGTGCCTCTTCATCAATTTAATCATATCATCACTCATCCTTATCGTCACGAGTACCAAAAGTGGTGGAAAAGCGAAGTAAAATAAACACAGTCAATCAATCAGTGTCCATACACACTGTGTACACTTTCATTCTATTTTTATAACGAAATTTGCACATTTTGAGAGGGTTGGCAAGCCTGATTTGGGGTGACCCATGGCCCCTTCTGTAGTAGAGTAATTTTATTTCTTCTAGCACGTAGCTACACGATTTTGGCTGTCCATATAATAATACGTACTGGCACATAATATAAAAATCATACGGTTGCTAGCACAATCGATCATATCTATCTGATTGATTGATTTAGTTTATTTTACTTCGCGTTTTGTGCCTCTTGGCTAATTTGCGAAGATAGGGATGAGTGATGAAATGATGAAATGGATGAAAATGGACATTCACAAACAACCATACCCGACCGGGATTCGAACCCGGGACCCTTGGCGTCGCAGCGCGATGTGCTAACCACTTTTTTTTTTTTTTTTATAAAAGGAAAGCCCCTAAGCGGAAGCTTTCCCCATCACACTTCATTCACTCATATCATTTACATTTCTATTTCAGGACTCTTCAGGACAGACAATCACAAATACCCATGCCTTACCCGGGACTCGAACCCGGAACCCCTGGCGTTGTAGCGCGCTCTGCTAACCACTTCGCCACGGAGGTCGACACCACTTCGCCACGGAGGTCGACATCACTCGGCCACAGGGTCGGGCGATCATATCTATCTGAATACAAGTGTAGAAACTAGGGCTGAGACGATACCACCAGAGTGCGAAATCATATAAGACTGGTGTGTGGCACATAGATCTTAATCTACAAACCCCCGTCCCCACAAAGCTACATATAAATTATACGATATATATATATTTATATTGTTATTAACAGTACAAATAAATTTTTAAATTAAAAATATATTATTATTATTAATTACACAACAAAAATGCCACTTTTATATATGTATATCAGATATCATAAAGTAGCAAACTACTTCCTTTACTAACTGGTTAAAGATGTTAATAAATTATGAAATAGTTGAATGTTTTATTATGTGTAAGTTTTTATTTAGTGCTTTATGTTAATATAAATCAATTTCATAGTTATTATTCTTTTGCATTCTTGTTTTACTTTTATTGTGCGTATAGATGTAGATTTGTTAATGATCTCTTGAGAGAGAAAAAGCATTGAACACTCGCAACTACACTAATTTGTGTAGGTTTTCGATATTATTCTTACTTCAGTATATTTTAAATTAAAAGGAATTGTTTTTTTGTTTGTTGAAAAAAAAATCTTCCCCCCGAATTTTTTTTATTGGGGGGATTTTTGAGGCTAAGATTGTTGGTGGGGTAAATCCCCCGTCCCCCCGAGGATTTTGCACCCTGGATATCACCATTTTCTGATACCGATACCCTGGCCGATACCAGCCGATACCCGATGCTTGTATAATTCCAGATTAAAATAACAAAGGCTAATTACTGAGTCATAAAACTCATCACCCCACATTCCTTTAATGACATTAAATAACTCCAAAGTTATTCTCATGTAGCTTTATAGCACTTCCAATTGTCTTGATATTTTATATGAACTTCTTTCTACCACAAGAAGAAGTTTTTGAAATGTTGCACGTACACCGAAAAATCGGTTGATTGTTGTAAGTGTCCCGGCTTCATTTCATCATCCCCAATTTTATGTAAACAACATTCTAGTCGTGTGGATTTACCTGGCGAGGGAAGAAAACGAGGTAAAAATATATACAAATACAGATATGTTTAATGGTTATTTGGCCGGCTCTGTATATGCCCTGCTGTCCATTATTCTCTGTCATTTGCAATAAAAATAAGTCATTGCAGTGTCGGTTGCACAACCTTCCCTCTCACAGCAACATTCATCATTTTCCTAATAACTCCGGAATGAGAATAATGCTGGCTTTGAAAACGTCCACGTTCTTACCCCACGAGTTTGCGAGCAAGAATTGGCAATGAATGGTTTATTTTGTTTCCACACAGCGCTGACAACCAGGCAATGCCTTCAACGTAGCGCTTGGGAGCAGAACTTCAGTCCTGCGTGCCTCCCCGATGACGCCGTGCTTTTGATTGATTGATTGATTTAGTGCTTTAAGTCCACTTTATGCACAGTAAGGCTTATCGGGACTGGACCTACAGTTTTTAAAGTGGAATCCGAACCACTATGTGCCTCCATCGGGAATCGAACACAGGACCCCTTACAAGGCTGATGGCGCCGTGGTATCGTCGTCGCTTTGTAATCAAGGGGTCCCGGGTTCGATGGATGCACATACTGATTTGAATCTCATTGTAGGTCCAGTCCCAATTAGCCTTACTGTGCATAAAGTGGACTTAAAACACCAATTCAATCAAACAAACTTCAGTCCTGCCTTTGATCTTCTCATCTGCTCCCCACGAGTGAGCATCATTTCTCGGAAATGTACATGGAATTCCTGTGCGGGATCCCAACCTGTTACAAGGAAGGGTGAATGAACCTTTGAAAAGGAAAAATATTGACAAATGATAAAAAAAAAAACACGTGCTGCCATCAGCTAATTATTAGTACAAGAATGATGTCAATGTTTGTTCCCGTCATGCCATACTTTTATCTTTGTTTAAAAAAGATTAGAGTGCGAAAATCAAATTTGATACGAGACTCTTACAGAACATTCGATACCGAATTGCTGTATAATTTTTCATTTTTGTGTTTGTTTAGAAAGGAGTATCGTGTGAAATGTAAACGTGATAGCTAGAACGCGGAAGTTTGGCAAAATGTTTTTTTTTCATGCTGCATTTATTGATAAAATATTTCTTGATATACAGTTTTTTATGTTGTTGCTAAGCTTTTCCATTTTGCCTATTTCATACCATACTTACTATTTTTTACTTTAATTCTTTTCTTGCCATTTTCAATTAAATTTTAGAACGTTTTTTTTATATTACTTATTTTCTTTCAAAAACAGACTCTTGCACTTTACATGGGAATAAAGAGTCCGAATTACGTACGAAATATAATATTTGAAACCAGTAATACCCCGTTACCTTACTTTGAAAATAACGCTTTACTCGCGTTCCCTTAGCTACTCCCGAACTCTGCAAATAAGCGACGTTAAGTCAATCAACAATGCTTTCGCGTTCTTAAAGTTGCATAATTGTTAAATTTTCAGAAAAACAAAATATTTGGACCTGAGTTACCACTGGTTATTTAAGGGGTGATGCTCACCATATTATTTTGGAATGTCCTATTCACGCAGAGAAGTGAAACACTCTACAAAACTATATAAAAAATTAATGTGCCATGTCCTATTAATTTGACTTCATTGTTGTACGCACAAGATATTCGAGGCCTTTTTGAGACAAGTTATATGAAATTGTATTTTCTTTAATAATGAATGAGTGAATGTAGTTACATAAAAGCAATGTATTTGAGATCTTTATATATGTACTTAAAATGTATTCTACTCTTAAACAGCCAGATTTAAAGCTGTAAGTCCAATACAATTTGTTGAGGATGATGACCACTGACAGAAACACAGCGGATTTACCAGATTTCTTTCATTTTCTCACACCACGGAAAGGGGTACAGTTGTTCCGCTTCCCACTCCAGAATTCCACACCAACAATAGGGAATAAATAACCTGTAACTACCATCACGCGAAATACCCCGCAGGAAGGTGATCAAACCCTGCTGCTATTACGCGTAACAACTTCTATGAAGTATCAAACAGAATGGATAGCTATCTGAAAGTTACCCTGAAGTTCCTCCATAATTTTAGCACTATAATGCGCTCTGCTTACCCATGAGAACTCAATTCGTTGTTGTTCCGTGTAATGGCCCCTTTAGAGGCACAATTTGCGAGAGAGTAAACCGTGATGATTCATGCTGAATTTTCTCTTATACAGTAGGATGCATAAGCATTACCAAGCAAATTGTCCATCACAATTTTTATTCTTTTTGTTTTACGCAACGAGAGCTTCAACAATTAAAACAAAACGTTAGAGAACCTGCTGATAGCATGTGCCATCATGCGTAAAAATACACCCTCAGAAACAAGTAGGATTTATGGGAGAAAGTAACCATGGCCAATTTGCCAAGCAATACTTATGCACCCCACTGCACGTGCTATAACCACTTTTACACAGAACTACCAGGCATTATCATGATTAACGTCTATGAATGAAGTTAATTGTTTTTAGAATTATTACGTAGATGTTGCCTATTACGAATCGCAATGGGATATTGGCAATCTTGAAATACATTTATGCATCAGCGATATTTAATAGAGTTTGGTTTAGTTATTTTTTAAAATAACAAACCATTTATAATTTAGCTCAATAATCGTATATTAGCATTCATGATTCATTGGGTTTTTGCATGAATTCATACATTATTCTGTGCACTCCTTGTGTGCATATGAACAGTGATATTATTTCACTTCACTCGTTTTAGTTTGAGAATTGCAAAACAAGCGTTTAATGAAATAAATGCTGGAGGAACTTTTTGTATCAGAATCACTTAGAAACAACGATGAAACTAGTGAGAAACAATTTGTGATTATTTTTGTGGTCAAGTTACAGAGACAAGAGATCTTCATGTTAAGGAAATACGTATAAAGATTCGTGGTTTGTGCACAAAGTAGAAACTGATGTAAATATATTTTAAAGTTTACCTTGAAGTGAATGTCGATCACACTGGTACACACGCGCCTGTTACGCCAGGAATCACAACATGCCTTAAAGCTTCACTTCACTCACTTACCTCCAATTTACCTATGAATTTAACGTTGAGGAAAAAATAAAATGCACGTGTATATATATAAAAGTTATCGTATTTACAGTTTCTTACTTAAAAAATACTATTTACATATTTTCGTTTAATAAAATTAAGTTGCACTCGATTCATGGGGCACCTTGTAGCAGAACCTACAAGTCAAATACTCTGCGGATACACACTGTCACAGTCACTCACAAACAGGTCTCAAGGTTTCATCCAATGGCGAACCATCTTGTGAACCTCGGTGTGGTTTTCACGGGCACTCTTCTCGGAGGTTCCGTTGGCACTTGTTTGTTTTCTGGTTTGGGAAGGATGCTTCTTTTCGTAATCACTTGTCCTGGTATTGTGGTTGGGTTCGGATCTTTCCTTCGTGCCCTGTGTGACTCCGTTGTGTCGTCTTCACTGGTCTCGGCGGGAAATTGTTCAATGTTGTAGTATGGAAAGGTCTGGACCGGGTTTCTGAGCTTCTTCAACAAGTTCTTGACGCGTCTAAGCTCTTTCTTCAGGACCTGAATTTCCTTATTCTGGTTCACGACCTTCTGCTCCACGGAGAACAAGATGTCGGAGTTAATTTTACGGAGCTCGGAAGGGTCGGCGACGTTCAAAAGGCTCGAAAGGTGTTCCTTGTTCTCAGAAAACCACGAGAAAGCTTCTTCGTATCTTTTCTGGAGCTCGGAAATTTTGTTTTCGTGTTCCCGTACGTTAACCTGGATTTCACACAGTTCAGGTGTCGCGCAGCCACTGTAGATGACAGCACTGTGCGTCGCTGCCATACAGCTAAGAAGCAGCGCAAGCAATATCTCGTATGTTGCCATTGTACAGTTGTGACACACGCACTGAAACTGACCTTGTTTCTTCTGCTACGCGTCTGATAACTGCCTGTCGAGTCTAACCAAGTCTGTTTTTCTAGTGATCCTCTCGGAAATGCTCAGTGGGTTGCGAAACCGGTTCCAGGAACTGCCAAGGAATGAACTTTTATCCCTTATCAATCGTGGCTTGCGCTTCGGCATGCGCGACCCTTCTGATTGGCTAGCGGGATCATGCGCTGAGCATTCGTACACTCGTGCTGAGGGTGGCTACATCAAGGTCACTAGTGTACTTCCGGAAGAACGACCATTGGCTACAATCAATTATTTTTTATAACCGTGATGTTGCCAAATAATAGTGTGAAATTAAGGCCAAGTTGATTGTACATCCATGTAATTTAGCATCAATAACGATTAGCTGCAAAAATAAAATAAAATTCCATGAATCTCGGAATACAAGGAGGAAAACTGATTTATTGGTTTCATTCCTTGTACTTTCTCAAATGTGTCTTTCTGCAACGTAAGACATAAAGATGACCCACAAGAAGTAATAAACAGATATAATGTAATCCGTTAAACTTAGCTTCGAAGTGGTCACAGTGGCGGGAGGGGGGGGTGAGCAAGGACAGTATATTTTCCCTTGGTAGATAAGGTTTGGCACAGTGGTGGGGGGGGGCAAAGTGGCAAAAGGTGGGGGCAACTTCGCACTCCCTAATCGCCGACACTGAGTGTTCAATTACAGTTTACAAACGTTTATTTTTTAATGAGTGAAATCCTCTACATAGGCTCTTGGAAGTAATATAAATGTGTTTGATAGAGAAAACAATACAGAAGAAAAATCTGCAGTGGCAGGACGAAAAAAGATTCAAGTAGGCTCTGTTTTTATGATACGCCGTAGATGCTGATTCTCCCTTTCTGTCTCTATCTTTCTCACACCATCCTCCGTTTCTCTCTCTTTCACCCTGTTTCTTATCTCCACCTTTCTCTACCTCCTTCTTTCGTTCTCACCCAAATTCTTTCTCTCTCTTTTTCTTCTTCACTTTCATTCTTTCTCTACTTCTGTTTCTTCCCTCTCCACAATATTTCTTCCTTTCTCTCTCCTTCATTTTCTTGCATTTTCACTCATTTTCTCTCTTTAACTTTGTTTCCTCCATTTCTCTCTATCTCTCTTTTCTTGATCCTTTGTTTCGTTCCTTCTTTTTTCTGCCCTCTGTTTCTTTTACACTCTTTATCCTTCTGTGGCAGATTCTTACTCTCTTTAAAAGATTGTGGAAGTTTCTCATGTAAGCTGTTTGATTGGCTAGAAGGGAGACAAGATGACAAGATGTCATGAACAGTGGTGCAACCATGGGCGTCCGGAAGGGGGGCAAGGGGGGCCGTGGCCCCCCCTGGAAAATGAAAGTCAACCAAAAATTACACATTTCACACATATAATTTAATTTCAGCCACAATAATGTATGTTAATTATTGCACGAACATGATAAATTCAAATTTAAGCAATGTTTTTTGAGGGATGAACACTATTATTGGGGAAAATATGCCATGTTGCACCCCCTGGAAAAAAAATATCTTCCTTGCCCCTCCCTGGAAAAATTCCTGCGGACGTCCATGGGTGCAACCACAGAGGGACATTGATTGATTTGTGGTTCTATGTTCACTTTACGCACAAAAAGGCTTATCGGGACTGGAACTATAGTTTAAAGTGGGATCCGAACCACTGACTGTACCATGTGCCTCCACCGGGTATCGAACCCGAAAACCCTTGATCACAAGGTGTCGATCTTACCATTACACCATCGGGGAGGCACCAAAGTTGTAAAAGAGAGAATGCATTGGCGTCCCGTGAAATTATTTGTGCCCTATTAAATCAATAGTGATTTCAGCCTGCAAAAAAATTGGATCGAAAAAATGTTCTTGCTCGCTTCGCTCATTGTGTCATTCTTTTCTGTAATGCATTGTAAATTACCAGAGAGGGAAATAACACTTGTCTTCATTAATTTTCTTTTAAATCCATGAACAATAGTTTGGAGGCAAGGGTGCGTGCACATTTGACAGAAAATTTATGTCATTTTTGCTGTTGGTTTGTTGTGAGATGGATGAATTAGTTTTGTAATGTATTTAAATAATATTAGTTGTATGTAATATGTACTAGAGAAACTTTGAATACTAAACAATTTAGTATCCACGTCGCTCCATGTTGCATTTATGTAAAATATATACTATCGTGCATGAAAGTTATACATGTTAATGTAAAAAATAATTATATTTGGAATGCATTTATCAAGCATTTTCTGTCTTTCAAAAAAATAGTTTGTGTGCTTGTTTTCCATTATTAATGTCAAGTTGAACATGTTCAAAAAATAATTCAAATCGTTTGTTCGAACTCAAATGCTTTAGCACCAACTTGAACCCCCCTTTTTGCATATCTCGAAAACGGCTCGTTTGCAGACCCATGTTGACTGAGACTTTTTTGGTTCTATTATCGTGTACTTTCACCTGTGTCAGTTTGCGCTATTACTTATGAGACACCCTGTATGCAATAAAACGCGCACGGCACTTGAAATATTCGAGTTACTTACAATATGCTCCAATTATATGTATTGTTTATTGGGGTGCAAGGGGTAACTTTTTCGGAAGCATCCAAAAGGCAAGCTGCTCTTCCAAGTAGAAAGATACAGTCTCACGAGGCTCTGGCTTCTAGGTTCACAGCCACTATGATCCTCTGTAGCGCTTAACTTGTGTTTGTCCATTCTCATAAATTTCATATTTTCACCATTCATCCTCATCTTCGCGATTATTGTAGTTAGAAGTGACAGAAAAGCGGACTAATAAATTAGCCAAAAGTGGCACAAGAAGCGAAGTACATTAAATCAAATCAAACAGAATGGTCAGTTGCATTGCTCGAAAGAATGTGTCATCCCTTAGAAGTAATGCAAGAGACATGGACGACGTGAGTGTCAACACTCTTGGAAATATTCCAGCTGCATGATTCAATCATAATAGTTTTCACAAGAGCCTGATGTCTACCGCATTCGTCAAGTTCTTGTCTGTCTGAATCACTGTAGTAGCTCTTGCGTTCAGTGCTGAGTCAGTACACAAGGAAAGATAAAGAAAGCGCTAGGAAGGACAGAGGAATGGAGTAGGAAATATAGAGATACAAAGCAAGAAAGACAGAAGAAAATATAAAATGCTAGGACACTGAGAAAGAGTGAAAAAAGAGAAAAATAAGAAAGAGGAACAATGAAGAAAGTCACGAAGAGAGTGGCCCGACCCTGTGGCCGAGTGGTTAGCACATCGCGCTGCGACGCCAAGGGTCCCGGGTTCGAATCCCGGTCGGGCTTGGTTGTTTGTGAATGTCCATTCATCAATTTCATCATTTCATCACTCATTCCCATCTTCGCAAATTAGCCAAGAGGCACAAAACGCGAAGTAAAATAAACTAAATCAAATCAAATCAAAAGAGTGGAAGCGCTAGAGGGGAAACAAACAGAGAAAGAGAGATACGCAAAGATAAGAAGGAAAAACGCCAGAGGAAATGGAAGATATGGAGAAGAAAATAAAGAAAGACAGAGAAACAGGGAAAAGAGAGAGAGAGAGAGAGAGAGAGAGAGAGAGAGAAGAAAATAAGAAATGTTGTAGACAGACAGAGAAAAATAGAATAGAAAGATATATGTTTGTAGATAGAGAAACGTAGGAGGAAATAGTGCGTGTGTGTGTGTATGTGGGTGGGTGGGTGGGTGTGTGTGTGAGTGAGAGAGAGAGAGAGAGAAATAACCACTGTTATTTTGACAAAATGCTCCTGGATTTAGCGTACTCTAGGTCTAGTCCAATGTGTGTTTGTGCATAGAGCAACACGTTTGTAATTATAGATTGACCACAAGGAAAAAAACCTTGGGACGAGAAGTCCCCGCGCAACTTTCCCTTCTTCCCTCCACCTCGGGCCATAAGGAAGCTACTCGGGGGGGTGGGGGTGGTTAAGGTGCACAGGAGTCTCGCGTCTGCGCAGGTTGTTTTGTTCGTGGTTCCACTATAGTTCGCTATTTCAGTTTTCCATTAGATGCCGTCAAATGAAAGCATGTAGTCTTGATGGGTGGTCAGTGAACCTGAAACGTGAGCCAGTTTTCCTAGATAGACTTTTCCCTATGACTTTAACCTATTCCCAGAGTTTTTATTTCATTCTTTTTATTTGGCGTCGTTTTTCTGTTACTTTTGGCTAGTCGCGACGATGAGGATGAGTGATGATAAGATGAATTGATGAAGGAACACACTGGCCGGGATTCGAATCCGTGACCTTTCCACGTAGTACACTCCCGTAATTGCACCTTGCAGGCAAACGAGGCTCTGGCGCGTCCACGACCAAGATAATTATTTGTGGGGTCGTGTGCTCCTGCGTTTGTCCTTCTGTGTGCTGAGTGTCCCTTGACAGGCTCAGCCTTTAAGGGCATGCGGGACAGTCTTTGCTCGTCTTTTCCCTCCGAGTCAGTGTTGCCAACTTAGCTCTCTCGGAGCCAGATCTGGCTCTTTCGTGCACTCGTTTGCCTGTGAACTGGGGCGTCCGCCCCCGTGCCTCATTATAATACCATCACTGGTTCCGACCTAGATATACCAACTTTTGCCATGATTATACATTTTGCACGTGACGTGATATTGTTATATTGGCTGCGTCGCCCCATTCCCTCTTATATCCCCAGCTATTTTTATTTATAGCGCCGTGTTGACGTGAAATTGACATAATAGTGTTATCAGGGAATCCTATATTTTGGATTTCGTACGACAATTAGATGGGTGATGCCGCCGGATCTAGATGGTGAAAACTAAGAATAGATTGTCATCAATTTAGAGTTAACGGTAATAGCAGCGCCCCACCCCTTTGACAACTAACATTACTCTAGGAAGTACTTCGTAAATCTAGCTCCTTGAAAGTCAATTTTTAACTCCATTTAAGGTGAAATTTAGCTCTTTTATGCGCACCAGGTTTGGCAACACTGCCATGAGGCAAGGAGAAATGCATTGGGCATATGGGAGTATTTTTTGATTTGTTATCTTGGGAATATCAAACTTCCGATGGAATAGAAAATGATATCAACGGGAAGAGGGCAGTTTGAAGAAGTGATTGCCCAGCAGAAAAGTCGAAAGTCCCATTTGATTAGCCGTAACTTGATGTTGAAGTTGATTCCCCATAAGGAATACATGGGATTCCGAAAATTATTATCCGTCATATTTTTACAGGTCGTATCTATCTTAATAATCGACTTTGAAAAACGCTTCGACCTGCTACATGTGGAAAAATTCGTACTCTCTTGTACCCCCACGTTTTTCTTCAGTAGCATTGCCCATTCCGACGATATTCAAATAAATGCACACATGGTGCGTAACTGTATCACATCGCCTTAACCTAGGTAAGAAGATAAGTTATTAGTCCTCAGAGACAGTATAGTTTTGTTGTTAAATAATGAATGAATGAGTTTAAAAATTGAGTAGAAAAGGTTTCGAGAGAAATGTTTCATTTTCTTGTTCGCAATCTGTTTGTTTGAGCTAGTATACTAGTGCGTTTGCTATTAGTCTATGGTGATTACGAAAAGGGGGGAGGGGAGGGTAATATATATCTACTAACAAAACTAGTAGAAGTGACAGACGACTCAACTTTCAATTGCTAATGACGGAAATCATGTCAGTCAAGAATAACACCGTGAAGTGGCAGAGGTTCGCAACAGAAGTGAGTTTGAGCTTCTAATAATATATTTTATGTGGATAATAGGAATTTACAAAAAGATAAAATGCAGGAGTAGTCGCGGTCAAGTATATTAGACAATCACGACCCTCCGTCGCGGTCACGTCTCTATTAGACGATCACACGACCCCTCCTCATTTGAGGGTAATTTTTAATGCTTCCAGGTTCTCTATATAGGAACGCTTGTCCTTGGACGTTGCAACCGTGAGAGGTAGGTTTCATTTCAATTTGTAAAATTTACTTTTGCACAAATTAACACGGGGCTACTAAAAGTACTTTGAATGCTTTATTTTCTAATAATTTGTAATTTTTTTATATATAATACATTCAGGAGCACCGAAACCGGGGGCATGGGGCTCGGCCCCTCAGTCTTTGTCAAGGGGCCCTATGTATAACGTTCAGCATGATTTAATTTTTTATTTTTAAGAAGATATTATTTGTGTGATGGAAATTTCATAATTTATTTGAGGACTCTGAGGGAAATTACGCAGGATTCTATTCTGAAATTGGCATTTTATATTATTCCAGTATTATTTTTTTCCAAATCCACAGTTAATTAAGGAAAACGCATGGTATATTATGAATATGTGCGAGAATAAGGGAAGAAGCATGGGAACACTGTAGTCCTCGTGTTCTTGAGCGAGTCAGTCCATTGAAAGGTAGGTAGTATACATACCAGGCACGTAGCTAGAAATATGTTTCAAGGGGGGGGGGGGGTCAGAGACAGTATTGTTTTGTTGTTCAATAATGAATTAATCAGTTTAGCCCTTAATTGGCCGTTGTATCTTGTGGGATACACTGCTTTCGATGCGTTCTTAAACGATCTCTGCCAAGGAATATAGAAGTATTTTAGGAAGAGCATTCCGAGGCACGGAGCTCTCCCATTGGCCAGAAGCCGCAACGAGCTCTGACGTGACCAAGGGGATCTGTCAAGGGGCGTGGCTCGCTTAGCAATGGAAGCTTACGGGAAATATTTTCATTTTTAATTGTCCATATCTTGGTTCTATTAACCATTTCAGGCAGAATAATAAGCAAAACGCAAGGAATAAGACCTAGGCAATAATATGAAGAAGTTTACAGCACGCAATTACAATAAATGGCGTTATACAAATCAAACAAAAAGTAATCACGACTATCCTCTTATATCGCCCCTACATTGAAATCTGAAGTTGCGTATGGGTAAATAAATACAATTTTACGTATTAAATATTTTGCTACCACACCAATACTTATTATCATTCATACCTTCAAATTTTCACAGATGTTTGTTATTAATAATTTGTTCATTATAATTTATATATCTAGTATACATAGGATGTCGCTGTTGTTATATGACGTCGCTTTTCTACGTATTTAGGGTAACCGCAACAATAAAAATGAATGATGAAATGATAAATTTGATGGGCTAGATGAGTGTGGCAAGCACTGGTGTACGCAGGGGAGGGGGCTTAAGGGGCTGCAGCCCGCCGAAATTCTTAGAAAATAAAAAAAAATCAAATGAAGACAGTAATGAAGTAAAAAAAAACAACTTTAAAATGACCCCCAATAACTATTTTTGTGTTTGAATAACTTTTAAAACGAAGGATTAAAATGGTAATTGGAGCTCGTATCTAATGAAAATAGAACAGCGACAACGGGATATCAGCGAAATTGATTTTCGGCGATACATTCTATGAACCAATCTCATTCTGTTCAGTAAAGGTTAGATTCATGGCACTGAACCCGCGTATAATTTGAATTGAATTAACATAATCCTTGAGTGAGGTGGAAATGGGTTTTGGATTTTTTTTTATTTTTTTTTTGTAGATGTTAAAATCTTTAACTAGTGATGCAAACATGCTTTCGCTCAGGGGCGGCGCCAGAAATTTTCGACCGCGTGGGCAGAAGCTTCTTATTGATAGATTAGGGTGGGCAGTATAAATGTAAGACCATAGCTTCTTATTGATAGATTAGGGTGGGCAGTATAAATGTAAGACCATATATAGTATATATGTGTATGTAAAACGCATGTATCCCTCTCTCTCTTATACTCCAGATTTTCCTCTTGCTTCTTTTCCTTTTCCTTTTCTTGTTTTCCTCTTTATCTTTTCTAATCTATTGTTGCATCTTGCTCCATTTCCTTTCGCTTTGCCTCTGATGGACACAATTATTTCAAGGAAGTGTTTACCCACGAGCAGCCATACCCCATCCTTACATTCTTTCATGCATGTTAATACAGTGCAATAAATGTGAATTAGGTTGAAGCTTGTGTTGCAAATATAAGGCACATACTCGTACTTTATTTTATGTATTCGGCGACAATAATAGAAAGTGCGATGGTAGAAAATCGTGAAGTTTCTCGTAATTTAATATACGTTTTCTTTGTAGAAAAGGCTTAGCATAAAGAGGACAATGCGGGGGCAAAAATTGGCAAAATGTGGCGGGGAAACTGCATCCCCCACACTTTCCGGTCTTCCTAATCGCCGCCACTGAACGTTTGGATTAAAATGAACGTCTTATTAGGAATGATTTAAAACACACACGGAAAACAAATTCTATGTTCATTGCCCATGAAGTATTCCTAGGCTAATGAAAGGTAATTTTGACAAAATATCACTCATAAGTAATAAACAAGTAAGATTGAAAAATCTGTTCAGAATTGAAGAGATTATTAGCTAAGTTGCTATTCGTTTTCTGAACTGTCATGTTACTAATGCGGAAGAAGCAATACACGTATGGTTACATAAACATATTTTTTGAGGTAACAAAATTATTTAGGATACAAGGAATTCATTGAAGTTGAACACCGTGCCAGTAATAATTCATCTATTTTTCATAGATCACTTGGGTTGTATGGTGTGACCATTTCGAACACACTAGAATGTCAACCTCTACCCTGAGCAGCATACCCTGGAAACTTTATTCTTTCAGGGCAACGAGTCCCTGGCCCTTGGAACCACTGTCAAAGTAATTTATGAGGGTTTGTATTATGAGTGTCAGCCATGATTCCAATCATTCAATAATTTTGATAGCAGTGTTACTTCAGTTACTTATTTTTACTATAGTTTTGAGAATACCATACCTATGCAAGTGGCATATCAATTCATATTTGATATATGAATATTGCAATTAGAGTGTTACCCAAATTAATGATTACAACTATACACAAATCAAATTTGGTAGGATTACGTATTTACGTATGTTCACATCAACATATTTTTCTTGAGAATAAAAATTTCATTTTTTATAGACTGATATGAAGACAGCATTTTGAATGAAAAGTACCTGAAGCCCTTTGACTACAAAAGGGCCTCAGGTTCGATTCCCAGGAGAAGCACATAGTGGTTAGGATCCAGTCTCGATCAGCTTATCTATGCATAAAATGGACTCAAAACAAAAACTAGGAAAGACGCCAAGTTGGGAGGATGGGATCCTCCTGCTCCTCCATTTCCCTCACTGCTCATCATTCTTCCTCGTTCTCACAATTAGCCGAAAGAGGTAGAAAGTGACTATAGATAAGAGAATAATTAAATAAACCATTCATCCTCATTGTCATGATTGACAGAAGTGGAAGAATAGATGAGGAGGTAAACAGAAGAGGACAAATGAGTGGTGGACTATATCAAAGCGTTCAAAGATTAATATGGAACAGGGATGTACCTATGAAATGCAAGAAGGTAATCTATAACACATACTATGTGCCAATAATTGCGTATGGAGCAGAGACTTGGACAATGACAGAGAGAGACAAAAAAAAAGATGCAGGCAGTAGAGTATTTTGATAAATGTATTTTGAGGAAGACTAGAAGGGATAGAATAAGGAATGAGGAGATCCGACAGACAGTGAATGTGGTGAAGCGTCAGGACAGGATAGATCAGGCACAGATGAGATGGTTCGGACACATGAAGAGGATGGATGCAGAAAGACTACCAGTAAGAGCTTACAATGCACAAGGAGTGGGAATAAGTCCAAGGGGGAGACCAAGATGTCGATGGAAAGAGCAGATAGTGGAGTGTTAGGAGAAGAGGACAAGATTGCAACACCGTGCAAAGAGAGGAGTGGTGGACAGGCACGTATCCAGGAATTCCTTTCGGGGGGGGCTCAACACCATTTTTTTTTAAGGGGTATAGTAAGAACCTCACAATTGTATGTTTAAGACCAGTCGTGGCAATTGGGTTCCAAAACGGGGCGGGGGGGGGGGTGCGGAGGGCGTTGCAAGGAAAGTTTACCTTCTCTTGGTAGCCAAGGCTTAACATTAAGAGGCAGAAAATTTTGAAGCAGAAAAATAAAAAATGGGGAGCAACTATCCCTTAAATCGTTGCCACTGTAAGGCTATCATTTTAATCAGAACGTGAAATCGGAACATTTTTTACCACTCGACTCCTCTGTTTCCATGCATTAATAATGTGTGCCGGAACCATCTCAGTATGTGTGTTTGTCCATTTCTTCTCATCAGGTATAAAAACATCTATGGTATCTTTGAGTGTTTTTACGATGGATGCACGGGATGGACAATCCACTCGACAACACGAGATCCAAATTGTGGGTTGCGAACTGGACGCAGACAGCTCTCGAATATTTATCTCTGATTCGAGCCTGAACACCACTAACGTGTCTTGTCCTCCCATTTTTTCAGCTCTTATAAAAGCCGAAACCCACCAAATTGTTCAGATTCGGGCCTTAGCACTCACAAGTGTTCAAAAATGCCTGTCACAGCTTCCGTAGTCTTGTTATATATCGGCACGAAACAAAGGAAGTCTTCTCGAATACAGGTGGATCACTAAACAATTAATGCATAATGAAAACCCTTCCGTTCCCAACACATCTAATGTTTCGTCTCCCAGTATGATCAAATGCTTACTCATTTATCTCCAGTGACGTGCCCAAGGGAGGGTTGGTGAGGTAATAACCCCATTTGACCCAGTATTCCTTTTTTTTAAAAAAAAAAAAGAAAAGAAAAGAGGAACGTCAAAGACAGTGAAAAAATGGCAAAATCAGGACTGACCACCAACAATAGTATGCGTAACCCCTCTCCCTTCCGAAAATCCTGGGCACGCCTCTCTTTATCTCGGACACATTTTTAAAAATGAACTCACCAGAAGTTTTTATCATCGTATTGGAGATTGAAGTAAGATGCGTTATTCCTGCAGGTTTGGATATGATCCTTTAGGGTGCTGTCGTCTGCCTGCCTTCCCACCTAACCTTAACAAGGCCCTAATTTTCCATCCTTGTGACTTGGATTTTCAAGACTTAGGAAGGTTTCAGACCGAAGGGACACGCGATACATGTCGATTGTAATGGGCCAATCAACAGCAACGTTTCACACCGTAGCGACACAAAACGCCGCACAAACCTAATCTTCAGGCGACATGGTGTGAAATCTCCCTTATTAGGCCACTGTCATTGTCACCTTGAAGTAGTAGCTCTTGTTGACCACAGAAAAAAAGTATCATCAACCGGTGATAATGCTCCTCAGTTTTCTTCTCTCCTATATTTTCTGTGCTTGTTCACTATACAGGCAACACCTTACGATTTGATATACACAGGACATGTACTATGTAGACATTGTAACGAAAAATCGGTTGAAGTCAAGGATGACTAGGTGGCTCAGTTGGTAGAGCCCTGATTTGGGTCCTGGTAGAGCGTGCAATTTCCGCCTAAAATGTCTACATTGCTTTCTCTTCTCGACATTCATAAAATTTTCGGCTGTCTCTTTATGGTAGTTAAGTGTTTGAATGTGTTTCGAACCCAGTAGGCTTAAACAAAAGTATTTTTTTATATCATGAAATTCTCAGACTGAATATACGAAGTTTAGTTCTGGCAAAACTAAATCATCACTCAAAACTTTGATTTTCAGTTGATCTATGCAGTTTAATATCCGGTACTGATGAAATATTCACTTTAGAGAGAGAGAGGCCTTGATCTCTTCGGCCCTCGAACCGAGCTAGCACTTCTCTAAGGCCCCGGATGTTCTGCTGTCGTCAATGTCTTCATTTTCGAATCACTATATCTTATAAAGCAACCAGAGGACGCTGACTGATCTGATCACCAATCGACTGTATGAATTGTCACACTTACCTCTGAAATCTCATTAACTGATTCTTTGTACAGATCAATCGAAAAATTGAATCGGCGTATTTATATCCTCATTATATTGTAGAACGTTCCGCAGATAAAACGATTCGTTAATATCGCCAGTAATTGACTCCTTCTCTCATTCAAGAACGTACCCTCTCCCGCCTTCCAGAGATTAGAAATTACAACGAATCGCCCTACGTGTGGCTCTACCTTTGTTGTGCAGCTTCCAAATGCTGGCAAGTCTCTACATAGTCCTCAAGTTTGCTGAGACATCACCGAAAGCGCAAGAAAAGTGTACGTGCAATATTACCAACAACAGGGTTATAGAACATTCTTCGTCTTGCCTCGATACTTGTCTATCTCCTTAAATCATCCTCACATTATTCAAAAAGCCAAAAACCTGATTTTATCTAGTGTAAAATAAAAAAAATCCTGGGAAGGGGGCCTCGAGCCACATCAACCCCACCTTGGATACGTGCTATTAACAATAACAGGGTTATAGAACATTCTCCATCTTGTCTCGATAATTATTTCTCCCAAATTATCATGACATTATTCAAGAAGCCAAAATCCTAATTTTATCTAGTGGAAACAGAAAAAAAATCCTGAAGGGGGGCTCAAGCCTCCTGATTCCCACCTTGGATACGTGCTATTGACAATAATAGGGTTATAGAACACTCTCAGTCTTGTCTCGATAATTATTTCTCTCAGATTTATAAATTTATTATCTTCACATTATTCAAGACGCCAAAAATTTAATTTTATCTAGTGTAAATTTAAAAATTTCCTGAGGGGGGGGGGGCTCGAGCCACCTCATCCCCACCTTGGCTACGTGCTATTAATAATAACAGGGGTATAAAACATGCTCCGTCTTGCCTCGGTAATTATATCTCTCCTTACATTATTTTCACATTATTTAAGAAGCGAAAAACCTAATTTTATCTAACGTAAAGTGAAAACTTTCCTGGGGAGAGGGTCGAGCCCCGTGTGCCCCATCTTGGATACGTGCTATTATCAATTACAGGGTTACGGAACATTCTCCGTCTTGCCTCGATAATTATTTCTTTCCTTAAATTATTGTCAGTTTATTTTATTTCACACCACAAGAAACAAAAAAAAACTCATTTTATCTAGTGTAAACCTAAAACTTTCGGGGGGGGCTCGAGCCCCCTAAGCCCCCCCTCTGGATACGTGCCTGGTGGTGGAAGACCTGAAAAAATGGAGAGGCTTGACTTATATGTTGACCCAGCCAGAGGCAGGAAACGGCAAGGGATGATGATGATGTCATGATTAGCAAAAGTTACAGAAAAGTGACGCAAAAGTAGGAGAAATACATAAATTTGAAAACTATGTATACGTATTAACTAAAGAAAATTGTCGTTTCTGTAGGAAAGTCAATAACTCGTACATACTTTTTGCAATATGATAAAATTATTGAGGAAACTGTCGTGTAAACCTGACTGTTCTAAACATATTGTAATTTTAAAATTTGAGAACAAATACTATCGCGAAAATAATTGTAATTTCAGAAATTCTATGATTCTTGTAACAATAATTTCCTGCTGGTGAGATCCTATATACTGACGATGATCAATGCTGTTACCGTACTGAGCCATTTATTGCTGGCACTATTTCCTTGTCAGTGCAGTGGAAAATCCATCACTCATTTTTGCACTGCAAGTTGTGTCTTACACAGCAATTAATGACATTTTGGTGTCTCTTACACCATGAATATCAACAGGATTTGTTCCGAGGGTACACAAACGAGGCACTTTTTTCTAGTGGTGCAGCAAACGAGGCATGTTTCTCCCCAAAATAGCGATGCAGCTAAAAAGACGTAGCTGTTAGCAGGAATATATTCATATATGTCAGTTAGTTATCTGGATATCTGAATTATTCAGCTACTAATTAATTAAATTACACAGATATCTATAATCTACAATCTAGATAATCTGTACCTCCATGTAATAAACTGTCTTTATGAACCTCCTGCAAAATTAAGGGTTATTGTCGATTTCTTTCTGACGCTGTTGCCACATTCAAAATTCACCTCAAAATGCTGAGAAAAAATGTAGCTGTAGCGAAATTTTCGCTACAACTACAGGAATTTTGTAGCTTCGCTACCACTACAACTACAATTTTCAAAATGTAGCGTCGCTACAGCTACAGCTACAAATTTTGTAGCTAGCTACAGTAGCGACGCTACAAGTAGCTCGCTACTTCTGACCACTGGTGTCAGCATGTGTTTGTTTTCGCCCCTTCGTTACTTTCATCTAATCACCATTGAACCTTATCGTCGTCATTATCAAAATTAGCAGAAAAATGACTTTAAATAAAATAAATCAACCACAACTCACTCTTCCAAAAATCGAGTTTCATTAGTGCATAGCTCTTAGAAAGTTGAGGTGGTAGTTTCAATTGCACAGAGTTTCATTACTGGATCAAGGCAGCTAATTCCGTGAACAATGACGTTGTTTTCCGAAAGTCTCAAATATTTGTCTCAGGCAATCACCCTCTTAAAATGGTCGCATCTTCTGTGGTGATAAAATTACACGTTTGGTGCGAGTTCTTTCTGTATATTTATTCCCCAATGGCATAACGCTGTCGCATTAAAAATGAAGAGGTCCTGTGTTCGACTCCCCCCTCCTCTGGTGGAAGGAAAATGCACACTGGTTCGGACTACACGTTAAACTGTAGGTTCAGTCCCGATTAGCCTATCTGAGCATAAAAGTGGGCTTAAAAACAAACTAACAAAATCGTCTTCTGAATACTTCGTGACATAACTTTTTCTTTACTTCAGCTCCATCTACAGATTCTGTTGATATTTTCGGTTGATTAATGTGGCAAAATTTATGTGTGGGACGAGGATTTCTAAATAGGATAAGCCACTCATTAGTAATTGAATAATTCTGTAGATTTTTCCATACATAACTGGTTTACTACAATTTATTCACTTGAGTATTGTAGTGATTATTGTGATTCCTTGTAGAATGAATATAAAGTTGATATTTCGCATACCATATTGATATTTGAAGATAACACCTATATAAAAATTGTAATGAATAAAAAAAAGAGACACTTTTGGAATTTCAATGCAGAGCTAATTAAAACTAGCATACTTAAATGACTGCAGCAACACAAGCCTTCAATCTGTCCCTATTCGGGGCAAGATCAATCCAATGTTCCCATCCTTGCCGATTTCTTTTAGGTCCATCTCAACGTTATCCGTCCATCCTCGTCTTGGCCTTCCTACTGATCTCTTACCATCAGGTTTCCCAACAAGAATCCTGCAAACTATTCTTTCCTCTGCCATTCGTGTCACATGGCCTGCCCTTCTAAGTCTTCTTGATTAAATTATTCTAATAATTAAATCGTCGAAATATACAATAGTTGTCGGAGGAAGTAACGCTAAGATGATGTTTTTATTTGTTTACTTGGAGATTATTTTAACCATACACAGGCTGGGATGTGGAGGCCCGGAGCTGCAGTCCTCAAGTTCACCCTAAATTCTGATCTAATCTTGATCATACCCTGCATAATTTTGAGCCTCCTAAGCCTACTAGCTGCTTCTAATCATGGAAGTATTCATTTGATCACAGTTTTTGTTTCAATAGTTTTAATAATTACTTTCACTTTCTAATGACAAAATTGGCTTTTTATGGGTAGATAATATGTGAACATTTCTACCATAGATAATATTCACAAGTAAAATATACATGTTATGAACACCAGAATACACTTAATTATCGAATCATTCATATAGCTATCTCCAAGTATATATATATATACTTATTGAATTTGATTGGGTGGGCAATCGGGTGGGCACAGGCATTTTTGGGTGGGCGCTTGCCCACCCGTGCCCACCCCTGTCGCCGTCCCTGCTTTCGCTTACATTAAAGTTTACACTATGGTAAAATTGCAGAAATATTCTACCTAAACTGATTTGTGTTTAAAAAACCGTAACATCAAAATATGATTTTTAGAAATTAATAAATAAATAATAAATGGATAAAATGCAATGTCGTGGGAAAGCGTAATCCCTTAATAAATTCAAGGAAACTCGTGCCAGATCGATGGCGAATCTGGTCAACCGCGTGTTCGACTTTGAATCCCGTCACTGAAGTTCCCGACTTCGAGTCACGTCGTGGGCATTGATGTTCTTTGTGCCTGCCCTTTCATCAGTTTCATGTGATCATCACTCATCGCCGCGATTAACCAAAAGTGGTAAAAAAGCGACGTCAAATAACAAATACATGAACAATAGGCCTGGCCTCTGTCTTGGATTAGCAATGTGATTTGTTAATCACTATACGGTGGAGGCCGAGGCGGAAATAAATATCAGTAAGAATAAAAATTCATTACAACTTACCCTTCCTGGAGACGAAGTGGAGACAGTGCTACCCACTGTCGTCTTTTTCTCGCTGCACTTGCTTCCATGAACTTGAGTTTCATTAGTTTATTCAAATGTCGAATTCTAATAAAAGTTCTTGTTCTGACATACAGGGAAGTAATCTTTTCGTTAACTTCAGGAAATTTTGACTGAAGTACTGTCTTTAGAGTGTCCATAACTTTATGTTGCTTGGAAACAATTGACCCATGGAAGGATGCAAACACAATCTCAAATTGAATAACTTTTTCCATATCCGAACCACTACGTGCCTCCACCGGGTACCGAACTGGAATCCCTCGATTATAAGGCGATGACGCCACCACTACGCCATCGGGGAGGCCCTCAAAATAGAAATAGATGTGGTGCCAGATTCCTTAAAGCCCCAATTGGTACACTCTGCAACAGCACAAGAATGTTTACCTTTGGCACGCTTATTCATGGTACAGACACCGAATACACGTAATACGACCTAAAATTACTCGCTTTAATATTGAAGACAAACAGCACAAGCACTTCTGTAAACGAATACCTGATCGTTACTACTGGACCTGCAGATTTTTCTGACATCTGGGAGAAATCTGTGCCTCGAAGTTGGCTTATACCGAACAATGAAAGCCATGTCGCTTTCGGAAACTGGAAGCAATTACTTTCCATTTGAATGTTCCCAACTGCAGGTATGAACCCCCTCGGTGTACATCAAATCGTCTATCGAATATCCTTTACCTGGAGGAATCGTTAGCGTAAGGCTCTATGAACTCAGAAGCGAACCTTGGTTGAGGCATGGGTGTGTATCATTGTGTGTCTTATCTATTTCATCTTTCATTTTTATTTCATTGCCCTAGTTTGCTCTATATGTCAAAAAGCGACGTGAAATAATAAAAGAGATTGATTGAATTGGCGTTTTAAGTCCAGTTTATGTACATTGAGGCTAATTGTACCTACAGTTTAAAGTGGGATCCGAACCACTACGTGCCTCCACCGGGTACCGAACCCGGGATCCCTCGATTATAAGGCGATGACGCCACCATTACGCCATCGGGAGGCCCTCAAAATAGAAATAGATGAAAACGTTAATTGGTTCAGTAACGATCTCGCTACCCAGCGAAGGTTTAAGGCTCGAGTCCCGCCTGGACATTGTGTCCCTTTGCGGGTGTCCATCAATTTCATCAATTCGTTACTCATCCTCGCCTTCCAATTAGGTAAAAGTTACAGGAAAGCAACCCAAAAATAAGAAAAACAAATATTTGCCTCGTAATGACGCAATTTGACAAGGACGAACGCAAGATTTTTTCACAGGAGAGGCAGCAGTGCTCAAAGAGGGAAAGGTTTTGGAATGCTATCTCTCTAGTTAAGAAAATCCTCTTAAAGAAAATTCCCCCACTAGGATATATTGCATAGACATCCTCCACCCACTGCATTTTGTCTATGATTTTGCAATATACTCGTACTTATTATGTTACGCAGCAGTAACTTCAATTAATTCTTGTCAACAATAAGTCGCCCCTGCAAAGAAGTTGCTGAAATTCTACTGCTGGAAATTTTTACAATACAACACTACCTGAATATATGTACAATATATTGACATAATTTGATGCATGTTTCTTCCGTATAAAAAAAAAAACACTACGTGTTAAATAAAAATTAAATAAGAAGGATACTGTTATAGACATTCGTATTATTGAAACTGATGGCAATATTTGCATTCCTACGGCTTAGACGTTTATTATTGCGTAACTGTAACTTCATAATAATAATAGTTTTATTCACACGCACACAACACCGACATTTTGGAGCTTCTCGTGGATGCAACTCGACAGAACTCATACCACTGCATTTTACATACTAGTGACTAGCGAGGCTCTGGCGTCTGGACTCGTGGCCATTATAATCCTTGGTGGGGCTCGTATTGTGTTGTCTTTACATGTTTATGATTGTCCCTTCATCCGCCTCATCTTATCACGATTCATCCTCTTCTTCGCGATTAGCCAGAAGTAGCAGAAAAACGAAATAATAATAAATCAATACGTATGTATGTGTCGTTCATTTAAAGACGAATTTATACTGGGTTGATCGCTACTATGAGGATGAATGATGAACTAATGAGTGGAGAATGAGACAAACATTGCTATATGCCTTACTATGGTTCAAACTGGGGCCTCTGGCTTCCTAAAGCGTTATGCTGTCATGGAGACCCGTTATATACATGTAGAGGGACTTACTTAAGCCTTTCCGTTCAATCTTACTCTCTCGATCCTGTTGCAGTTATGTCCATGGTATAATTAATTAAATTAGTAAACTATTTGCATGAAAATATGCGCACGAGACTCTACTCCCACCCCTCTCCAGCACACACAGGCATTTAAAATTGTTTCACTTTACGATTTTTCGTGTGTTCTATCTATTGTGCTCGTCTCAAGATGAGACTCTCATCTAATAATCATTTAACTTCATTGCTGTGTCTCGTAATCAAGGGGTCCCGGGGTCGATACCCGGTGAAGGCACATGGTGGTTCGGATTCCACTTTAACCTGTAGGTCCAGTCCCGATTAGCCTTACTGTGCATAAAGTGGACTTAAAATACCAAATCAACCAATCAACCAACCAACCAACTTTATTGCTGCGTGTAGAAGTGTAGACAAATAGTGTTAAAGAACCAAAGACATTGATTCCCTTTTTGCTGAATTCAGCATGAATTTATTCGTTTGCCATCCTCAGTTAACTTGAGAAGGTACGGGAAAGCAGTGAAGAAGAGCTACATGTTATAAACATTGCTTCCCAAGAGTTATAATCGCCTCTATGAGGCGATAAACTTGTATGATTTTACATGTTATTAAGCGGCCCGAAGCTGAGGGATCCCCTTTTTGACGTCACTCTAGCAGAAGACCTTCACGTGCCGCCGTAGCGCGGGAAGCCGGAATAGCACCCCCTGGATCTCTGCGCTTGAGTTGAGCAAACGGGCAGTGTGGATCGTGAGATACGTGCGTTTTGACGATTCTACTCGTGTGCCATCTGTTGGATGTTTGTAGAACTGCATGCACAGTTGCATGGAGAGGACCATGGCATCTTGCAGTAGGAGCTCTAACAATGGGGTGGTAAGTTTATTTCTTGTTGACCTATTTTTATTTAATTTTGTAAGACGTGAGCATGAAATAAATGTGTATCGAAGTTATTAGAAAACTTCTAATATTTATAATACTTGAAATTGTTACCAAGTACGTTGTGAGCCAGTTCTTTATTTGTGTGTATCTACAGGGATACATTGCCCAAAAAAGGACAATTTCACCTTATCACATTCTAAGCAAATACAGAAGGAAATACATGTAGAATGCATGTTCTCTTGAACATTCTGTGTACTCTACCATTGCTTTTGCTCAGTATAAATGTCGTATTTTATGTTGTTGTAATTTGTAGGGTTATTTTCTAATATACAAATGTTTTTTTTTTTACATATGAAGATATGTAGAAATATAGTATCATTGTAAAAGAAATTGCATCGTGTCTCGTTCTTTTTTCTCACTTTAGTTTCTCAATATTTTCTCTTTCTCTTTTACTAGAATATTATGACAGCACTTACGTTGACTCCACTTTGAACAACATGAATAGTTACACCATTTCTAAAATAATAATTTCCACTAGAGTATGTGCATTTGAATGAAATGGAAAATATTTTGTTAGCATTTTACATTTGTTTTCATACAACTGCCTCTTCTTTCACAGGATATCACAATACCACCATGGAAGTTTTATGGTTCCTCCTGGAAAACTGACCAAATCGGAAGAGGGAAGACGAAAGTAAAAGCACGGATTTGTGATAATTTCAGATCATGCCACATTTTATTTTCAAATTTGAAAATTGAAAACCAGTAAATGTATCATGTGAAGAGATACATCAATTTTGACACAGGATGACTTTAGTGCATCTTGTATTTCTTTCAAGGATTAGAAATTACAATTATCCAACATAAATGCAAACAATAACATAATTTCTTATTTCAATTTCATTTCTTAGAAAAGAAGAAAATCATTATCTACGATGACTCAATAATTTGTTTCCAGATTCAAGCCGTATTTTCAGAGGTGTTCTGTACAATGCTATGAGCATATCTGTCAGATCCACGCCACCCATGTGGACAGAACAAACTGTGACTCTGGCTAGCTCTTGTATATCCAAAGATCGTCGTGATGTCGAAGCAAAAGGAAGAAAAAAGTTTGAAAACATTGAAAACTTTCAGGATGGACATAGCTAATGGTCTCATTCACTCACATACACCAAAACGGGGAAGACCATCTCAAATAGACTTACCACAGAAATAAGTAAAGCATCGAATAGCACCACCTCCACTTCAAGATATAAGATATGACAGTGTTGGGCATTGGTCAAAAATTACAGAGAAAGGTCTTTGCATATTATGTGTCAATGGTTGACAGGTTCAAAAACAAGGAACTGCTTTTCAGCATTTCACCAAAAGTAGGTAGAAGATAAATAACAAGCATATGTCTGTAAAATGTTATGTAATTGGTGATTGTAGCACATTATTATAACACAAAAATACTTAATTTTACGTTTTTCTTCATTTTCTTACTAAATATATTTTTGAATATTCATTATACTAAGAAGGAAATGTGGAACGATTATATTTTATATGGTACGATTCTAATCATTGTAGGAGCACTGTTTACCTATGTATAATTACATGTATGTCTCTAATGGGCAATGTATCTCACAGGATACATTATGTATCTCATTATGTAATACATAAATATGTAAAAATAAAATATTTTTGTCATAATTATACTGAAAACATAGCATGTATCCTATTAATTAATTTTTTTCAGCATGTCATATATGTTTGCCCGTTTAAGGGTTAAAAATTGAGTAGAAAAGGTTTTGAGAGAGATGTTTCATTTTCTTGTTATCAATCTGTTTGTTTTATTTAAGGCGCTTATTCCTGTATTGCCAGTGGTAGCGTCGTAGCCTTGTATTCAAGGGGTCCTGGGTTCGATTCCCGGTGGACGCACACAGTGGTTCGGATTCCACTATAAACTGTAGGTCCAGTCCCGATTAGCCTTACTGTGCATAAAGTGGACTTAAAACACCAAATCAATCAATCAATCATTATTCCTGTATTGCGGGACGGGGAAAAATAGCCTGTATAGCATACTATAAAAATCAATGAATCGAACCCGGGACCCCTGGAGTAGTAGCCGCCTAGTGGGTCGGCTATTTTTCTAGATAAAAGAGGAGCTTCGAGAAGACTTAGATGGGCAGGCCATGTGGCACGAATGAGAGAGGAAAGAAGAGTTTACAGGATTCTTGTTTGGAAACCCGATGGTAAGAGACGTGTAGCAAGGCCAAGACGAAGATGGAGGGATAACGTTGAGATAGATCTAAAGGAAATCTGTAAGGATGGAAAAGATTAAATTGATCTTGTCCAGGATATGAACAGACAGATGCTGGAAGGCTTGTGTTGCTGCAGCCATAAACCTCCGGGTTTAAGGCTCCATGCAAATGGGCGAATTTTTTCAAATTTTCCTGTCCATTCAAAAAACTTCTTGGATATTTCAAAATATGAAACATTACATCAGCTTAGAATTCCTTCTAGAGCATTGACGTGAAATTTCGTGTAGTTTTCTTTCACTGTTGTCTAGATATTATCAATATTTTTGTGATTACATAAGTCTATTAAACTATTGACAATATCTAGACAGCAATGAAAGAAAACTACATGAAAATTCACGTCAATGCTCTAGAAGGAATTCTAAGGTGATGTAATGTTTCATATTTTGAAATATCCAAGAAGTTTTTCGAATGGACAGGAAAATTTGAAAAAATTCGCCCATTTGCATGCCAAAGGTCCAGCCGAGCCTTAACAAGACTAGATCGTAGTTAGTTAAAAGAGGAGTTTCGTGGACGCATATTCATTCTGATGATAAACTGAGCAATACTGCTCTCAAAAAGGGGGTTTCAGAGCAGTATTTCAAAAGTGCATATAAGCATAGGCGTGCGCAGACCCTCTGATTACGAGGGGAGGGGGGCAAAAGCCTTGATGAAAGTTTAGTCGGGAAAGAAAAATCTCATTTTATCTCACTCTTTTAGTTTTATGCCATTGATGGGTATATATACTATGTGCGTGCATGTGGTGTGTGTATATATATAAAACATATGATTTAAATACATTACATAATCAATTCATCCGCCCCATAACAAACCAAATGATATAACGTCCCTTTTCCTCCAAACCAAACTGTTATAGCAGCAACTGTGTGAAGTACTTAATTGTTCTTACTTGTCCCTCTGGTAATCCACAATGCATTACAAAAAGGAAAGAACGAGCGAAGCGAGGAAGAAAATTTTTTGATCCAAATTTATATAAATTGCAAACAGTATTGATTTAATAGCACACAAATAATTCCATGGGATGCCATGGCATTCTCTTTTACAATTTTTCTCATTCAGATCGTTCGGCGTAGAGGAATAAATCTCGTAGCCCCCTAACTACTACTAATCTGAACTTGACAATACTATAAGGATAGCAGATATTACGAGCGAAGCGAGCAAGAAAATTTTATGAAATTAATTTTTATTTGTATAAAATTTGAAGTCTAGTGGGCAATTGCCCCTCTCTGCCCCCCTGCAGGTGCTCCTGGCTGTCTGGAAGAAATAATGCAAGAAAGACGTGAAAACTAATTCCATCTTCAGTATCCTTTTGTCCTGTTACTCTTAGATTCTGCTAGTCTTATATTCTTTTACTTTAATGTTTGCCCCCTAGAATTGATTTCCATCCAAGGTTGGGAGAAGGCAATGCCCCCCTGCCCTCTTGTGGTTGCACAACTGAACCAACCCCCTTCCCCCGTAGTTGCTTCGAATTTTCATCGGCTTGAAAATATGTTCATTTTCTTTAAGAGTATAATATCGTTTAATAACAGCAATAAGATTCCTCTACACTAAATTTCTAAGGGAAAGTATAATAATATAGGGGCATGGAACGTCTGGAAGGGGGGAAAAAATGGCCACCCCTACCCCTTTGAAAACGAATGTCATCCTAAAAGTATATATTTTACACATATAATTTGATTTCAGTAATAGTAGGGTGTAAAAGGTGAACTTCCATGTAGTACACCCAATTGTCAACCTCACTTCCACGTAGTACACCCTGGACTTCATTTTGCAGACGAACGAGGCTCTGGCGACTGGCACTATGGACAGTATAATTCTGTGTTTTGTCCTTATGTGTGCTGAGTACCCGTTTACAGCCTCAGCTTTTAACGGAAGTCAGAATATTTTAAGATTTTAGTATGGCAACGTTAGAGTTGTTATTTGTAACGGTAAGGGGCTGGACCCCGTATAATATGACGGGTGCAAAATAGCCTAAGTGCTGACGCACCCAAAATTTTAAATTAAAATTAAAATTTCAGTCATGGTAATTTACATTAATTATTATGCGATAATTTCAAATTGAAGTGGTGTTTTTTGAGGGGGCAATACTATTATCGAGGTAATATGCTCCATGGAAAAATACCTTGCTTGCACCTTCATGGAAAAAATCTGCGAACGTTATGGCCCCGTGCGCACGCCTATGCATATAAGTACAAATTCAGAGAAGAGAGTACTTAGAACATCCTCATTGTTATTAATCTTCATTGCTTACTGTGTTTCTTGTAATGAACTGTCTCGTTAATTTTTCTGCTTACATTTGTAGTTTTCCTTGTGTGTAACATTTCCGTTTTTGTTCATGGCGCAGTTTTTCCTGCTTTGATATGTTTAAGAGGAATTTGCACAATGATAGTAATTTTCGATAACCAGGAAGAAAATACAATTTGCTAAACTTTCTTCAAGGAAAACAATTGAATTCCAATTCCGCGTCAGTGATAGCATTTAACGGATTTGCAAGTTCCTCGTACGTGGTCTCGAGATACAATGCCATCGATACAAGTATCGGTTTTCAATACGAGATCGATATCGCCATTTAAAAATGGAGTCGAGACGGAAATTTGCTGTCAGTTTCGTCTCCTTCGAGAGTTTAATCAAATAGATCACATGTCATATCTAGAGCTAGGGTTTTTATGACTTAGCATATTTCTTTTGGTAAGGGTTATGTGTTCCTTAAATATATAGAGATTCATGTTGTGAAGACATTAATTGAATTAAGGGCATATTTGGCCGTTTCTACGTGATAAAGCATATTTTGATGGATTTTCGGTCATAATCAGCATATTGTCACGTGCCAGTTTCGATGACACAATGAAAGTTGCAAGGAGGAATGGTTTCTCGGAATCGACGAGAGATGGCAGCACGCTATATAAAAGGAGCAAGGGAAATTATAAAAAACTTAGAGCGGAAAAGAGGGATTATATATATTATAGTAAATTGAGAAATATATAAAAGAAGAGTTCAAATACTATAAAAGAAGTATATAGAATGTTGTATATAGTAAATTAAAAGAGTTTAGAATATGGCCGCATATGAAACGTTTAGGAAAGTTATTAAGTAAACGAACGAATTCAGAAATCTATCTCTTTTTATTTTCCTGACGAGGAGAACATCGTCAGTGTTTTGGTTGTTTGTCCTCGGTGGCGCTGTGTCAAATTAGACGCCCCGAAGCACTTTTCGGTTGCGCTTTTTATTAGTCGCACTGGGCCATTGGCAGCGCTTGTTATTAGCGATCCTGGTTATTCCCCTCTGGTCGTCAAATAGGAGGTGGCGCTATTGTCAGTTTAGTCGACCCTACTCTTTCTACAAGTATAGCTTGTATTGTTTGACAAAGAAGCGGGGGAAAAGCGAGCACATAAATAAGATTACGCTTTAAAGGAAGATAATAAATTAAACGAAGAAAAGAAGAAGAAGCCTTTTCGATTATCAAAGAAGAAGAAGCCTTTTGATAATAAAAGAAGAAGAAGCCTTTTCCATATTAAAAGAAGAAGAAGCCTTTTCGATTATACATACGTATATATATATATATATAGATATATATATTTTCTCTGTATTTTGTCAAGTTCGCAGAATATAGATCCGCATTTCACTATATCCTCTTGGCTATAAAACGCTTTCTTATTTGGAATTCTCAAACAAAGAACCTATCCCCCTGAGATTAAGATATCTGTAGCCGTGGTAAATAACATGTAAGTACGTACCCACAAGGGGCGTAGCAATATTTTAACTTTTTCAAGAAATATACAGTCACTTTCCAAGTGGATTCGTTCTTACTCCCGTGTTCACCCGAGGGTGTATTTTTTTTTGGACTGCAGCAAAATCTTTTTCATTTTTAATTGAAAATTCACATTTCAACTCATCAGGGTCCATAAAGTGAACTAAAAAAATAGTATGTATATGAAAATATTTCAGCATAAGTTAGAAACAGTAGTTATAAGGGCATATTTTTCAAATGATAGTGCATATTTTGTAAAATTTTAGGTCATAAGAGCATATTTTATTTTGTATATTTTGTAAAATTTTAGGTCATAAGAGCATATTTTATTTTGTATATTTTGTAAAATTTTAGGTCATAAGAGCATATTTTATTTTGGTAATTTTTAGGTCTGAATGTTTCTTAAATCGAAATCAGGGCGCCGTCGATTGCTCAGTGGTAACGTCGTCGCCTTGTAATCAAAGGGTCCCCTGTTCGATACCCGGTGGAAGCACTTCATGGTTTGAATCCCACTTCAAACTGTAGGTCCAGTCCCGATTATATACTTACTGTGCATAAAAGGGACTTAAAACACCAACTGAATCAACCACTCACGATTTCCACCTGTAAAATGAGGAAGATAATTTCCAGTGTAATGTGCCCAATGTAATTTATATTATTTAATGTCTATGTAAATATTTTAATAATAACTATTACTAATTCTAATTGTAATATATCGCATCACTTAGTCTCTATATTTGACCGCTGTACAAAGCGAGTACAAAGAACTCGGATTATAAGGAATAACCTTCAGAATATGAGAAGAGGCGATAGGAGAAACAAGATAAGGAAAATTCCAGTCTGTGAAAAATGAGACGGAAAAATAGTTAAAAGAAATAGTCAAGTCTCTTCTGCTTCAGAGCGTTGCATCATGAGCAGTGTTGCCACAATCTGTAAGCACAATTTCCCTTTGCAAGGGGTAAAATTTCCCTTTTTCGCCCATTTTTCCTTTCATCTAAAGAATTAATAATAATAATAATAATAATAATAATAATAAATATTATCGTTGATCCATGTTCGTATGTATGTATAAAATGTTAAACAATTTAACTTTGAAATGCTACGACGCCAGTGGTCCTGGGTCCGAATCCCCGCCTGGGATGGCTGTTTGTGAGTGCCCATTCATAAACTTCATCATATCATCACTCATCCCCATCTTTGCAATTAGCCACCCAATCCCAAACCCGGGTCATAAGGGTGAATGGTCAATAACCTCCAGCCCCAAACGGTAGCCAGTTGTAGACCAACCCAAATTCCACCCCTCCTCTCGAAACAAAGTATACGATTTTTTTTTTAAAAAAATATCTCATTTTCAAAACTGTAATCTCTTATAATGTTTAATATAATTAATATTGCGTCTGTCTTAAAATTTCCCTGAAAATTCGCTATTTTTCATCGAATTTCCCTTTTCCCTTTTCACTTAAAATTAGCTCCAAATTTCCCTCCAAAAGGGAAATTTTCCTTCATGTGGCAACAATGATCTTAAGTCCATGTCGCTTGCGCCGAGTCATTTGCGCCGAGGCTTCTTATCTGTTCATTTCCGCCGCGACATATGTCAAGACCTTCCTTGGTGGGTATTCCCACAATCCGGAGTGTCATTACCGCCGCGCGCATGTGTGTTTATGACGTTGCACAGCTCCAGCTGTGTTTAACTTCGATTGAAAAGGAAGGTGATTGGTAAATGAATGTAAGATGAAAGTATACAGGGTGACCTGTAATTAGATGTATTCCCTGAAAGGGGTTAAAGTACAGGCAATTTGCAATAAATTTGACTATATGATACCCCGTCCGAAAATTAATAGTTTTTGAGATAATCGAATTTCTATTGTTTTTTTTTTTAAAAAAATGACAATTTTCCACATAAAAAGATGAATTGAGGAAAAACTGCTCATTGTATGGCACATATTTCAGCGTTTTCTGATAGCTAACAAATAAGTGGTTCGTTGAAAAAAAGTATTTTCTCAAATAACAATCACATGTAAGTAACGGGTGAGTCTAAACTTACAAATGATGATAAAAAGAAAACACTCTTAGTTTACTAGGCAACGTATTATTAACAAAAATGGTATGACACGAAGCGTACAAATTACTTAAATTACTTCCTTGAGTCATCAGCTATCCAACAAGGTACAAATGTTGCTAACATTCAGATTTGTGTTCAAGAAATAACACTTCATTCATCTTCATGTGAATGGGATCAATGAACAATACAATTAAAGAACATTACACGTCTTGCTCAAGACGCCTTGCGACTTTTACATTTGGAGCCAAATGAAAGACTTAGTTTACAAGACACCGATAAACACCGCAAGAAGAGCTCAGGGAGAGGATCTTTACAACTGGTCAACACATCAAGGACACCATCACATCACGAGTTACGAGACCAAATGTCCGTAAAAACCTGTGTGCCTGCATTCGTAACAGAGGTTCCCACTTTGAGCAAGACGTGTAATGTTCTTTAATTGTATTGTTCATTGATCCCATTCACATGAAGATGAATGAAGTGTTATTTCTTGAACACAAATCTGAATGTTAGCAGCATTTGTACCTTGTTGGATAGCTGATGACTCAAGGAAGTAATTTAAGTAATTTGTACGCTTCGTGTCATACCATTTTTGTTAATAATACGTTGCCTAGTAAACTAAGAGTGTATTTTTTTTATCATCACTTGTAAGTTTAGACTCACCCGTTACTTACATGTGATTGTTATTTGGGGAAAAACTTTTTTCAACGAACCACTTATTTGTTAGCTATCAGAAAACGCTGAAATATGTGCCATACAATGAGCAGTTTTTTCTCAATTCATCTTTTTATGTGGAAAATTGTCATTTTTTTTAAAAAAAACAATTGAAATTCGATTATCTCGAAAACTACTAATTTTCGGATAGGGTATAATATAGTCAAATTTATTGCAAATTGCCTCTACTTTAACCCCTTTCAGGGAATACATCTAATTACAAGTCACCCTGTATATGAGGGATCTATTTTGGGAAATTAGTATGTATGTAAAACTGAGACTTGTAAGAGACGACAAGATGGCTGAGAATATGAAAATATCAATACATCGAAATGGACAAATGTGTTGAGTGTGTTCTTTCGAAGTACAGAAGCTCAGGCGATCTTTGAGGATGCCTTCGAGCATTTGCATACCTACAAGAATTCAAATAACGTTTGCACTGTTCTTGTGCAAGTGTATCGAAATATTGTGTTTATATATACGTAGCTATTACTTATATAATGTTTGCAAAAAATAACACTGTACTTACAATGTTTTTTGACGATTAACGATAAATGATTAATAGTTAATAAGCTGATGCTGATTTATGTATTTTGTGTTGTGGAATAAAATTGATACAAGTAATCCTGTGTAACGTCTTTTGAAATAAGCAAATAAAAGTCATATTTGACTCTGTGGATAGGTTTAACATTTCAGCGTAAACACAGATGTGCAACGTCATAAACATACGTTTGATTTTATGTTTTAAGTCCACTTTATGCACTATGCACCATGTGGCCATAAACACACGTGCGCGCGGCGGTGATGACACTCTGGATTGTGGGAAAAACAGCCGAGGAAGATCTTGACATATGTCACGGCGGAAATGAACCGATAAGAAGCCTCGGCGCAAACGACACCACACCTTGCATCATATCCAAGCAGCATCATCTGAATAACAGACTGTCCGCAGGTGCTGTCTCTGGCTGTTCTGCATATAGCATTCAGCGCAGCGTGTGTTTTAAAGTTTTGTTATGATTGCTTTTGGACCGGGATTAAACGGAACATTAAACGGATTATCGAGACTCTGCTGTATTTTTTAAACCAGTGACGTCATATTCACTAGTCATCGTAAAGCAAATGTCGGTGAATTGATTCGAAAAGATCGTCCTTGACTATGCCAGCTATTGCAAAATAACCAACATTATTAAATTACGGTGCTGACGACCCTTCGTGAGCGAGTAAGAAGACGACGACCTGATTTGTGGAAAAGCAAGTCATGGATTCTTCATCAGGGCAATGCTTCTGTCCACACGGCTTTGTCAGTCAAGGCTTTTTTGGCCAAGCATGGGATCCCTGTTAGAACATCCACCCTATTCGCCGGATATCGCTCCGTGCGACTTTTTTTATTCCCAAAGGTGAAATCAGCAATGAAAGGAACCAGATTTACGAGCGTAGAATCTGTGAAAACAAAAGCGACGGAGGTCATGAACATGGTTTCAGAAAATGATTTCCAGCATTGCTTCCAGCAAAAACACTCCGGTTTTTTTCTAGCCACACCTCGTAGATGAATGCAGGAGAGAGAGAGAGAGGACAGGGACAGAAATTAAAGCGAGCGGGTGAGTGAAAGAGAGAGACAGGAAAAATGAAACAGACAGAGAGAAGGAAAGAGCGAAAAAGGAGGAATGAGAGAGGGAATGAGAACTAAAGAAAGATACAGAGTAAGAGAGAAAATGAGGCAAAAAAGAGAGAAAGGCAGCCAAAGGAAATAATCATCAACGGGTCAAGAAAGCAAAATGGAATACAGTCTATTGTAGACAGGAATAAAGGCGCAAATGTAGAATGAAAGAAAGACGGAAATGAAGAACAAGCAAGCAATTATTCCAGAATTCCAGTTGAGTCAAGTGATGTGCATAAACTTACGTTCGGTAATAATGAAGCTCATAATAATATAACTCCGAACGCGTGACAACATTTGTGAATGCTGACTATGCTAAATCAGATCGTGTTTGCTGAATGATGTAGTTAATTAGAATTATTTCATGATGTCTTGGCAGTTACAGCTTAACTTCAACTTCCTACATTCTGTACGTTTTCAGTTTGATTTACTACATATTTCATTTGCCACTTTTGTATCCATTATTTTAAGGTTCGAGACAAGGCGGGCATTTTAATCTCGAAACCAAACCAAGAACGAGACTGGCTTGTTTCTTCGTGAGTTATTTCTTCACGATTCAATTTTTTTTAGAAGTTCTTTGGGTCAGCAGTACGATCCGGAGGAAAATACATATTCGAGATAAGACGCGAACACGTGGCTGGCAAGGAATATTCAGGAGAGGAGAAGTTACATTACTAACAAACAACTGGACTATAGTTGCCATCTAATATGATTTCACGCTAGTTCTAGACAGAACTCGCCATTGTATTTTTCTGAGGCCATATGCGCTAAAAATAGTTTTGTATTACAATTCCAAAAAGAGTGGAGCGCTCAAGTTCCTACTTCCTCTTCAGAATTTACACGCACACACACACTTATACATACATGCATGCACACAGTGATTTTTTTGTTGGAAAGAAAGGTTCTGGTACTCGTCAATTTGGTTTATTATTGTTGCTCTGTTCATTAAAATAATTACTCAAAATATAGTGTTATATGTTTTTGTATGATATTGCATCTATGTAGTTACACATACATTTCTTTCATTACAATAATTATTTATTATTCTCACCTGTAAAAAGGTGCCGTTGCGTATCGCACAGAGCCCGACCCTGTGGCCAAGTGGTTAGCACATCGCGCTGCGACGCCAAGGGTCCCGGGTTCGAATCCCGGTCGGGTTTGGTTGTTTGTGAATGTCCATTCATCAATTTCATCATTTCATCACTCATCCCCATCTTCGCAAATTAGCCAAGAGGCACAAAACGCGAAGTAAAATAAAACTAAATCAATCAATCAATCAATCAAGCGTATCGCACAGAGGTAAAAGCACTGAATATACAAGGTGGTTATAATTAAAGTGACGGTGTTCAGAGTGGTATAGCACGGGCTTTAATGAGAGTAGCAGTCTGAAATTTCGTAGATATGCTAATGAAGCAATGCGCTCGCGAATTATGAAAAAAAAAAAAGTTCCAATTCTCGCCACCAGGGTAAAAAATGGCGCTGTAAGCAGTCAAAACTTGGTATAGTTACAGGAAAAACACTATAAATCGCAGAAAACAATACTCTTTGTAATAAAATATCGCTACAATTTCACTATTCGAATTACATGAACATTACTAAAGGAAAAGGCAACAAGCGTCACCAACCACAACCAGGGAGCTCACACAATGGTTAGTCAATGTCGCCGACTTTGACGTCAGACTTACGGAAAATTCCACGTTTTGACTGCTTACAGCGCCATTTCTTACCCTGGTGGCGAGAATTGGAACTATTTTTTTTTTTTGCATAATTCGCGAGCGCATTGCTTCATTATCATATCTACGAAGTTTCAGACTGCTACTCTCATTACAGCCCGTGCTGTACCACTCTGAACACCGTCACTTTAATTATAACCACCTGGTATATAACGCGCGTGTTATGTGTAGTTATTTCCCAGCTTAGATCTTCCCGCCACTGTTAAGGTTCGTATCGATACGAGACAACCTTTGGTTGTCGAGCTGAGGTCGAGAACGAGTCAGGTGCGTGTAAAATCGAGATGGGAGATGAGTGTCGTCTCATTAGCAGAGGTGTTCATTTTAAATCAACCTCCTTCGGTCCAGCCTCCATACGACAGTGACATACTACATCGCCTTAACCAGAAGGCGAAGACGATTATTATTTATTTGAAGTAGGGTTACACTTAAGCTTACAGTATTTTTACACGGATTATCTTACTATAGAAACAGCTTTTTGCCCTACATGGATTAATTTGTTAAGCTATACAAGTCTGCTAACTGTTTATAAATGTATAAATATGGAAAAATATAAGTGTGCCTATATAATTGAAACACACAAGGAATAAAATTACACAAGGAATAAAAATACACAAGGAATAAAAACACAAGGAATAGAAATGAAGTAAGTATATGTGAAGGAGGAAATGAGGCACGGTGTCAGTATTCGTAGATTAACATCTTAATTTGTTGTTTAAATTTGGCCAAATTTCCCTCCTTCTGCTTTCTCATCTTGTGGTGCAACAGAAAATTAAAAATCTTCCTGATTCACTGATTTCTTTCGCGATGAAAATGGCGTTGATGCAAAGATGCATATAAATGCTTTTTTGCACAATCCGAAGTTTCTGTACTAAACGTCTGTGCTGTTTAGCCTATTTTTGTTTCCTCTTTTTGTTTCTTTTTGTCTTATTTCCTTTCTTTTTACTTCTTTCCCTCTCTCTGTTTATTATTCTTCTTTAATTTATTTTCCATCTTTTCCGCTTTCTCTCTTCTATTTCTTTCTTCATCCGGTTGTTTCTCTAGCTTTGCACTTCTATATCTCAGTGTTTCCCTGTGTTTTATTTTTCCCTCTTTCTCTCTTGTTTACCTATCTTCCCTCTCTTCTCTCTCTCTCTCTCTGTTTGACTGTCTTTTGTTTCCATGACAATTTACGACTTATTATCGACATTCGCTGAAAATTGTCCCCCAACCAAATGTAATGCTCAGCCACCCAATAAAATTCTCGCGACTACTCTTAATATTCAAGAGTTGCATCCTCTCCCCCACCAGAATTCGCGTGACAATATAAGACTTGTACGAGCAGTAAGTAAGTCCTGAAGCTTTCCTGGCGACGAATGATGAAGAGATTCTCTCGGGCTATCGACCAGGTGAGTTATGGAAAGGATACCAAGCTTTCTAGAGCTAACGTCACTCTCATCTTCACTTCTACCCTGAAGATGAGAGTGACGTTAGCACTCGAAAGCTTGGAATCTTTTCCACAACTCACCTGGTCGATAGCCCGAGAGAATCTTTTCATCATTGTACACCCAGCGAAAGAAACAGTAGGCGAATTGTCCACCACCATTTTAATTCGGTCTGAATTACACAATGTGATGACAATGAATGGAAATAAAGACGTCAAAAACCAGAGAACAATGTCTGATTCGAACCAATATAGTTTCATTCCTTGAAACAACACAGGATGTAGAATAAAAAAGTAATGAAAATAGCGGTGGACAATTTGCTTACCATTATCTTTGCCTTTGACTGTACGAGCTGTCGGAGTATTTTTGTGTTTAGCAGAAGCAGAACGAGAAGACGTTTTATTTCTTTATTTTTGGATTATTTTTGTCATATCGTCTAGAAAACATACACACTACAACTTTACTCGCCATATTGGCTGATACTGCGCTGCTTTTACAAACGGAAGTAATAAGTGGATCACAATTCTTATCATACCAGCTTCCCGAGAAGGATGTTACCGGATTTGAAAGGAAAGTTATTGGGTTGACGCGTAGCGTTTGTGTTTGGTATGGCAACATAGCGGTGTTAGGAATTTGTTTATTGTTTAATGTTCATCAATTGGAGTGGCATTGTTGTGCTTGTGAATACGCATTGAATTTTATAGATTTGAAGATTTAGGGGCTAAAGAACATAAGTGTCCAGTGGGGGAAAAAAATAAAATTTCTAACATACTCTTCTCTCTGCGTTTAACATAGGGTCAAAGGCAGCGGAGGCTGCTCGAAACGTTTGTCCCCTTTACGGGAAGAATGCCAACGGCGAAAGCAGGGCAAGAAAATGGTTTTGTCATTACAAATAGGGCATTTTTTACTCAAGCGTTTCTCCACGTTCAGCAAGACCATCGGGTTTTAATGACGACAGTTTAAACGCTTTAATCCACGAGGATCCACATCAGTCGACTCGATTGATTGATTGAGTTGGTGTTTTAAGTCCACTTTATGCACAGTAAGTCTAATCGGGACTGGAGCTACATTTTAAAGTGGGATCCGAAACACTATGTGCCTCAACCGGGTATCGAACCCGGGACCCCTTGACTACAAGGCGATGAGACGACTCGAGAATTAGCAAATGTGATGGTCACAGTTCATTCAGGATACCGCACGCTTTAAATGAAAACAACCAAATCAGCGAGTAGGCCAGGAAGACAGCATCAAGTGCTGCGACACGATAATGCACACCCACACTCCGCTAACATGACAAAAGCTTGGTTTGATAGTTATTCCACATCCACCTTACTCACCCCGATCTTGCGCCCTCGGGTTGCTATCCTTTCAGCTCTCAAGCCATCAGTCTTCAAGGAAGCTCCTTTGGTGACGAAAATGCTCTTCAAACTTGGCTTGACGACGCTTTTAACCCCGAATCAGCTGATTTCTTCAGTCGTTGAAATGAAGAAACTGACCTGGCGTTGGCAGACAGTCATAGACAATGAAGGAAATATATTACTGATTAATTTATGTATTTTGTTCATCTCAAATTAGTATAGAATAAAAATACTTTTGCCGTGGTGAAAATAAAAGCTACGAACTTATGCATCAACCAAATAATATATATTAATTTCACCAGAGTACAGTAGTGCTAAGGAGAATGAAGCTTCTCATGGACCAAACATTTATTAACATTTCTACGCAGTGTCGACAACATTCACAAGAAAAATTTGCACGAATTAATGAGCTTAGATATCGGAACGTACGTATTTTCCTAAAGCGTATGTGTTTGTTCATGAATTTATTTGGGTGGGCAGAAGAAATTTTGGGTAAGACGCTGCCCACCAGCCACCATTTCTGGCGTCGTCCCTGTATAAAGTGCCTATCTGGGCGTCTTTTCTTTACTAGAAGGGTCGGAAATTTCTTGGAAATGGCACCTTTCATTCCAGAAATAAAAAACAATCATTTCAGTGAGAAATAGATTTTTTACAGTCTCTAAAAATTTTGAGCAATTTTTTTTCCCAATTTTTGTGTTGGCGTTGCAAACACTGAACAGTATCAGTTCGATTCCTCGTGAGTGAAACGTGAACTGCCACTGGGTGACATCATTGACCCGTTCATCTCATGACCTTCAGATCTCGGAAACAACATGAAGTCACTTGGAATCGCGTTGCTTCCGTTATACATGGGACAATTTTGATGTTTCTCCGGATCCTCCCCCCGAAAGACTAACCAAATACTAAAATTAAATCATGAAAATATACTCGTTTGGCATTTGTTGTATAATCGATTGTTATTAATTTCCTCTGAACTTATTGGAAGGCAAGGATTATATTAAGATCATACAGCTTTGAAGGACAGCAATGACGTATTTATGGGGTCTGGACCCCCCACCCGAAAGACTACTCCTCATAATAATGTTCATAAAATATTAATCAGAAACTTTACTTTTCTCTAGCTGCATCTAACATAATTTTTGTTATTCAATAAATATTCAATTGTTCATGTATTTTACATTAATTTGATTGCCAGAGCACTTGTTTTTATATAAATTATTCCGATCTTAAAAGCTACATAATACATATGCGCTGTTATAGCTCTATTCTTATACCGTCTTTTTACCTAATCACGTAATAATAATATAATATTAATTTATATTTTGTAAATAGTATTAATTTGATTTAATATAATTATTTTAATTTAAACATTATTATTATTATTGAGACACCTGGTTCGGACCCCCCCTCGAAACATATTTCAAAATACGGGCCTGCTCGTTGTGCGAGTTCCAAATGATATTGTTTGTGTGGATAATAAAAATTTATTAAAAAGATAAAACATAGTAGTATCCGCGGTCACGTAAAAATTTATTAAAAAGATAAAACACAGGAGTGGCCACGGTCACGTCTCTACGAGATGATTACACAACCCTCCATCGACCCGGGTACTACCCGGATAGCATCTGTAGTCTTTCACGTTCTTTATATATGAACGCTTGTCTTTGGACGTCGCAACCGTGAGAGATAGGTTTCAGTTCAATTTATAAAATTTACTTTTGCACAAATTAACACGGGGCTACTAAGAGTATCATGAATGCTTTATTTTCTAATAATTTGTAATATTTTGTTTTATATAGCTACATTCAGGAGCACCGAAACCGAGGGCAGTAGGCCCTGCCCCTTAGTCCTTGTTAAGGTGCCCCATGTATAACTTTCAACATGATTTCATTTTTTAACCTAATATTATTCGTGTGATGGAAATTTCATAAATTATTCGAGGACTCTGTGGGAAATTACGAAGAATTCTACTCTGAAATTGGCATTTTACGAAACGTTCAGGCTGATTTGTATCAGGCGGTACTACTTCGATCTCGTGAAAACACTTCTAACTCATTTATTTCGTCCTTTTTAACATTCCTACTTACGTATTCTGCATTGCGAAACATTCTTTAGGGTGGAATTATGCTTTTCTCACGAAAATAATAGTGGATAGCCTCAAAAACCATTCACGGAGCTCCACAAACCATTCACGCATAGCCCCAAAAACCATTCACGGATAGCCCCACAAACCATTCACGCATAGCCCCACAAACCATTCACGCATAGCCCCAAAAACCAACCACGGTAAGATTAGGTTAGGTTCCGTTAGGTTAGGCAAACATAGTTAAAAATTCATTTTTCTAGAAAAAAACATGAATTCCCGCTAAAAAAGATTACACGATGAAAGAAAAAACATTGACGAACTTCGATAATGCTATAGAAACTGATTTCCGTAAGTAGTTTCTTCTGTAAATATGAAGAAATCCGTTTTCACTAGATCTAAGTGTTACCAAATTGCATTCTAAAGAGACAAAAGACAGAAATGAGAAAACGAATTAATCGTCTTTGTGCAGTATGTATAGCAGTGGTGGGTTGAAAAAGGAGAATGGAATAAATAATAACTGGAACACTAACTATTTCAAGAAGAAATTTAAAAAATGTAAGTTTTAAAATCTTATATAAAACTTAATTGGCTTATTAGACACATTGATCTTATCAATCTATTAATTATGAACTGTATTAATATCATTATTACTACATGTATAACACTTGGCTCGGACCCATCCTGAAAGAAAGTGCCTGGGATGGGGACAGTGGCGCAACCACAGGGGGGCAGGGGGCATTGCCCGCCCCCTCCCAACCTTGGACGGAAGTGAGTTCTAGGGGGCAAGGGGGGCAAACATGTTACGACCAAGTGTACCTGCAGGGGGCAATTACCGCCTACAACTTCAAATTTTATGCAAATAAAAATACTTTTCATAAAAGTTTCTTGCTCGCTTTGCTAGCAATGCCTGCTTTTCTTATTCTTATCAAGTTCAAGATCATAGCTAGGGGGCGGCGGGATTCCGTCCTGGGCGCCGAACGATCTAAATGAAAATAAGTTGTAAAATTGATTGATTCATTTGTGGTTCTATGTCCACTTTAGGCACAGAAAGGCTTATCGGAACTGGACCTATAGTTTAAAGTGGGATCCGAACCACTGACTGTACCATGTGCCTGAGTGCCTCCACCGGGTATCGAACCCGAAAGCCCTTGATCACAAGGTGACGATGTTACCATTACACCATCGGGGAGGCACCAAAGTTGTAAAAGAGAGAATGCATTGGCGTCCCGTGAAATTATTTGCGCCCTATTAAATCAATAGTGATTTCAGCCTGCAAAAAAATTGGATCGAAAAAATTTTCTTGATCGCTTCGCTTGCATTCTGTTGTTCTTTTCTGTAATGCATTGTAAATTACCAGAGAGGGAAATAACGCTTGTCTTCATTGATTTTCTTTTAAATCCATGAACAATAGTTTGGAGGGAAGGGAGCGTGCACATTTGACAGAAAATTTATGTCATTTTTGCTGTTGGTTTGTTGTGAGATAGATGAATTAGTTGTGTAATGTATTTAAATAATATTAGTTGTACATAATATGTATTAAAGAAACTTTGAATACGTAAACAATTTAGTATCTACGTCGCTCTATGTTGCATATATGTGAAACATCGTGCATGAAAATTATACATGTTAATGTAAAAAATAATTATATTTGGAATGAATTTATCAAGCATTTTCTGTCTTTCAAAAATAGTTTGTGTGCTTGTTTTACATTATTAATGTCAAATTGAACGTGTTCAAAAAATAATTCAAATCTTTTGTTCTATCACAAATGCTTTAGCACCAACTTCTACCCCCTTTCTGCATAATTTATGAAGGTAATAACATCTTTGATACTACCACTACTACTACTGCCAATAATAATAATAATAATAATAATAATAATAATAATGTTGGTCCTGGGTTCGAATCCCGGCTTGAGCATGGATGTTTGTGAGTGTCCATTCATCGATTTCATCATATCATCCCCATCTTCGCAAATTAGCCAAAAGTGACAAAAGAAGCGAAGTAGAATATAGCATATCAATAATAATAATAATAATAATGTTATAATATTATTAACATTATTATTATTAGATTTATCATTATTATAATTATTATAATTTATTATTATTATAACATTATTATTATTATTATTTATTATTATTATTATTATTATTATTATTATTATTATTATTATTGGCACGTTTATCCTGGTACTTGCCCCCCCCCAAACAAAAATTCGTGGTTGCGCCTCTGGATGGGGATAAAAAAAGAGGCTGTCCTTGTCCAGGGTTCGGCCGTCTGCCGCTATCTCAGACAACTAAAAGTAGTTTGTGGAAATTCCAATGTGATAACAATTTGGTGGAACATTAATTATGTAAATTAAACTATTTATCGAACTAGGACGGTAAATACTTATATCAGTTATTAAATATTAATTTATTATGATATTATCCGCAATAGGAGGTTTGTAAAAAATCTGTAAACGGTATGCTACAGATATTCCATGTCCCGGTCAGTACCCATGGTGCATATTTTAGGCAACTATTTAATAAGAGCAGAGATGCTTGCTTTTGACGCTGTATTCTTCTTGTGAGCATAGGTGTGCAATTGCCTGCCCCCCCCCTTTATCACGGACTTTCTCAGATTTTTGCCACGAAGGGACAAGCAAGGTATATTCCCATGGGGCATATTAGCCCGATAATAGTGCCCCCCTCAAAAAACACCACTTGAATTTGAAATTATCGCATTCCTGCGTCCCCATTACATAATAATTAATGTAAATTACTATGATTTACTTTCACCTAGAAATTTAGTGTAGAGGAATCTTATCCCTGCTATTAAACAATATTATACTCTTAAAAAAAATGAAGTATTTTCAAGCCGATGAAAGTTTAAAGCAACTACGGGGGAAAGGGGTACAGTGACGCAACCACAAGGGGGTTTGGGTGCGTCAGCCTGAGGCTATTTTGCACCCGTTACACTATACGGGGTCCAGCCCCTTATCATAACAAAAATAAAAACGTGTCTGAAAACTAAAATTTCCTTACCTTGGTTAAAAGCTGAGGCTAAAAAGGGAGCTCAGCACAAATAAGGACAAAACACAGGACGACACATAATTATAATTCCCATGGGGCCAGTCGCCAGAGCCTCGTTAGTCTGCAATCGAGGGTGTACTACGTGGAAGTGAGGTTGACTATTGGGTGCACTACGTGGAAGGAGCACCCCTTTCACCCCTATTTAAATAATATGTTATATATAACACACACACATATACCCCCATCAATGCAATAAAACTAAAATAGTAAGATAAAATGAGATTTTTCTTTCCCGGCTGAACTTTCATGGCTTTTGCCCCCCTAATCAGAGGGTCTGCGCACGCCTATGCTTGTGAGGCTGAAAGTTGTTTGTGCTTGGTATCGCCTTGAGAACTATTTACGAAGAACGATGAGCGAAAAGCGTCTTAATTCTGTGGCACTGTGTCAAGTACATAAAGAAAAACTACCTAGGTAGATAATATTGACCGAAAAAGCCGAGTAGAAGTTGAAAATATTCTGTTTTGAAGTACGCGTATGACACTGTATCTTTTAACGAGGATTAGTATTTTCTTTTACTTATACCTGTAAAAATATGTCTGAGCTACTTCATACTGCATTACTGAGGCTTGTGTTACATACTTATACAATTCGTAACCAACGTTAAAAATTACGTTTGTGTGTATATGTGTGAGCATGTGCGAAGATATTAAACACCCACAAGGAATTGTGGGCGAAAATTTCAGTATATAAACAGATTATGATAATCAAATTCTCAATCAAAAGTTACATATAATGTACGTATTATGTTACATAATCACAATATGGTGATTATTTTGTCCAGCTCATCGCATATTTTTGTTGTTAGAGCTTGTAATTACAATTTTTCAAAGGTTAACTCAAGTGTGTGTATTCTTTGGTCTCTACTATTATTTCTTTTATAAAAAAGAACTTGCTCCACCCGCAAACGGAAGGAAATTGGTCTTTATATACTTAGCTCAGCCCCCCCCCCAATATCTGAAGAAATCGGCTCCTATGTATAGGCTACATTCCCGTTTAATATGATAACGTCTCTAATCAGAGTTAGTAATGAAAACGAATGCAAATTATTGAATTAAATTTATCAATATTCTTGTATTGTTTTGTTTATTGGTATGGAATCCTATAAAATTAATATTGTTATTGCTTCGAAAATTTTGCACAATCTGAAGAATCATCAATCAAAATTCTTGTATAATCTGAATGGGAGGTGAGGGGGGGGGGGCATGGTTACGGGCCTGGAGTTGGCGTATCGTACACTCACCTCAATTGGTACTCCGGCATTTTGTTTCTTTATACACCATATTTACAGAGGCAATTAAATCTAAAGGTGTTTCAATATACGATATATACAACTCACCTTATTACTAACTTCGTTGACCATGTACGAACGGTAAAGTACCTCTTTCCCGCGATACTCAAAACGTTCATATTCTATAACTGTAACTATTGGAATTTTATTACTATCTTCAAATTATTATTATCATTATTATTATTTACTTAAAGGCAACCATATGTTAACATTCACGTTCATATATATTTTTTACATTTGTATTTTGTTATATGTTTTGTTCTTTCACATTTATATATCTTATGACTAATATTACTGTAATGAGAATATTCGTAATGGACATTTCCACTCAATTTTTTTTACAACAATTTTAAAAACTACACCCTGGAAAAATTACCCCTGCAAGTTCTCGCGTTTCTCTGCGTCCAGTTTAAGGCAGAAACGAGACTTCCAAAGTTGGGAGGCTAGCGTTGCGCTGAAAACACGCCGCCGCCATGTTACTACGTCACTCCTTAGGAAGAGCTCGTTTGTCGTCTGCTTCGAGCGTCCAGTTCCGGATGGATAGCCCACGGTGAGCGAACACGTGCAGCAGTTTTACAAATCTGTACCGATTTAAATAATGGAAGAAGGAGCGATAGGAGAAAGGAAAGCTATGCTTTGTAATGATCATTCTTCTATGAAATATCCGTGCTGCTCACGTGCAAGATAAATGAAACAGTTCAGCTGCGTGTGTTCTCAGGCCTTGCGAAAAATATTGCTTATAAAATTGGTTGCTGACCAGACACTCAAAAATATTTTTTAAACTTATATTTATCGATATTTACCGTAACCTATGAAGTGCAAAGTAGGAATTTTCACATTCTTCACTTTATTTATAAAGCCTATTTAACTTTCTTTTCCATAAAGCAATTTCAGTGTGTGTGTTCCATTTCTGTTGCGCAAATTATGATCAAACATTTTTGTGCAGATAAGAGAAAATACACTGAGAAGATTACATTAGTTGCATAGTAGACATCTATACTTAGTTTTTGTATAATTATTACAAGGAAATAATGTGTACAACCATGGGCGTATTTAAAGGGGATTCAACGGGTCCAACCCCTCTCTTTTTTTGGTTCACTAAAATTACCAGTTTTCTTGTTCTATCCTCTTGTTCATAAAAAATTCCTTCGGACTTATTTCATTCTCTTAAATTAGAGACGTATAGGACGGGATACGGATGGGAAGGAAATTTCGTAATTCCACACACCAGATGGGACTGCAGACCAATATCTGCAATTTCCTGATAGTTTTTCTGCAATAAGAAACTGCATTGAGACTATCAAATCAGTTATTTTTCCCCCTCGAATCATATTAAAGAAATTTGGTTCTTCAAAACGTAGTGACACAAGATGAACACAAACACACAACTTTGTCGGGTCCAACATCCCCTCCCCCCATGCTCCCCAACAAGCTTCCGGCCAGCAGTGTCCTGGATTTTCACTTACGAAATAAAGCAACCCTAATCATACAAGAAGTTGATCCATCCCTCCCCCCCCCCCCGTGAACTATATATACGCCCATGTGTATAACAATATCCCATATTGAAATGGTACGATATAATTATTTTGTATTGCGAAAAAAGCCGCCTCATCTCGTTACCCCGAACGCATTAATTGGTTGGTTCACAAGTTCACCACTAAGGATCCACATGGTAGCCTTGGTCTCGTTCTCGTTGAGAGTTGTAAATGTCTGTCTCGTGTTTATTTGTAAATGTCTCATTGACAGTCTCGTCTCAATTTATAAACATCCGTCTCGGTTTGGGAGGGCAATTCTCGTTCTCGTATCAAGTCATGAAAAATATAGAATTAACATCGTATGCAGAGGCTTATCATTATAAATACAAAAAAAACCTTTCTCAATATTTTTTTAATTATTATTATTATTATTTGACTCCTCGTTTCGACGGTACAGCCCTCGAAAACTAAATATTATCCTGCTTATATATGCAAACCAAACCGCAGATTCAGAATTACCAGGAATTAACTGGCGTTGTAATTATTATACACAAAATTCATGATTTATCTGAGGAAGTCGCATGTTCCAGGTTTGACTCTCAACCTGGTCGTGACTGTTTCCTTGTGAGTGACATTTCATTGAACTGGAAATTGTTACATGGGAGGATGTTTGCTCGAGACTTTAGGGACAGCTAGGGGGATGCTTCTATTGTTAATGCTAGTGTTGCTCACGAGACGAGGCATGTTCCGTCTCGTCTCATAAAAGGAGATGGGACAAGTGAATGTTTTCGAAATGAGATGGGACAGAAGAAAAAGTTCGTCTCTTATCATGGCAGGTTGGGTGATACTTAGATTGTGCAGTTGGTGGTAATGTGTGGGGGGGTGTACTCCTGTACCCCGACTTCAAATACTGCTTGTAGTTATTCATCTTCATTGTAGCGATTAGCCAAAAGTTTGAAGAAATGTGATGTTACAGATGATACATAATAAATTAACTATGCGTTTTCATCGTTGCGGTTAAACAAAGTTAACGGAAAAGCGACGTAGAAGTAGGCTAAATACAAAAATTTGCAATATATATATTAACTGAAGAAAACTTTCATTTACTGCAGGAAATTGAAAAACTCACCGTACCTTTTTATACCGTATCACCTCTTATATTGCAGAAATTGGCGTGTAAACCAGTGTGTTCTAAAAGTATTATCTTAAAATTTGTGAAGAAAATATTATGACGAAAATAACTGTAATTCCAGAAAAGGCATTCCTATAATATTAAGTTCTTGCCAGTCAGAACTAACCTATGTATTCGCAATGAACAAGGCTGTTCACGTGTTCAGCCATTGACTGTTACAAGGTTTGCTTTGTCACCCTAATGGGAAAACCCTCTACTGAGTGGCTGAATTATAGTAAATACTACTATACTGCTAGGGCATAATTCATCTCCAAGAAATGGAGCACAGATTTTTGCACTGGAAGTTGTAAGATACTTGTTTTACACAGTAGCAAGTGAATTATCTGTCGCCTCCGCGGCTCATGCTAAGTTGACGGGAGGCGCAGAAGCCCCGCCTGCACGCATTTCTAAGTGATGACGTCAGAGGACCTCCTGTCTGTGGAGAGGACGTTTTCAAATCTGTGACGTAGGAGGTGAATTTCAGCTGTGTTTGAAGGCGTGTTTCTGGAGAACCGAAACAAATATCGCCGAGATATTTTGCACATCTCATGTTTGTGTCATTGTCTGTAAAATGAATGGATTTAAAACATTTTTCATGTCAAAGTGGAAATGTCCATTGTAGGTAATGTGAAATTCTTTATTTCTCTTTAGTGTAATCAAGCTTTCCATCTATATTCATATCTTATCAGGTAAGCCAAGGCCCTTCAGGGCTGTTGCGCAAAGGATTATTATTATTATAGTTCATGCCGGCCCCTGTGGCGGAGTGGTTAGCACATCACGCTACGACGCCAGGGGTTCCGGGTTCGAATTCTGGCCTGGTCATAGATGTTTGTGTGCGTCCATTCATCAATTTCATCATATCATCACTCATCCCCATCTTCGCAAATTACCCAAATGTGGCACAAAAGGCGGAGGAAAATAAAGCAAATCAAATCAAATTATGTAGTTCATGACAACTCGCCTGCTGAATAAAGGAATTATTATTATTATATTGCAGCAGATCTGCCCTCTGACGGCAGACTTTCTAACTACGTTGGGCATCATCAAATCATATGACACATTTCCGCGATTTCATTGGTTGGTCGCTAGCAGAAGGAGCAGAACAAAATGTTTAGCCTCTTGTTGACAATCAAGTAAAGGAAATATAATTATGGATACCGAATTTGTAGTTGCCCCGTTTAAATATCATCGTTTTGCAGCGTGCAATAAGCTACAGGAAAATCTTTAACTCAAAGAAAAATGTATAAAATATTTCCCTTTTGGTAAGAGGATGAACATATATATTCAACTTACACATAGTCTCAGCCCCTTTCAAATAATAATTCATGGCCAATTCATACTTAAAGTAACGTAAATTGTGCATTAAAATGTAACTTTGGCAGGGGGTGGGGCTATTTGATTGTGCTACTTAGCCCAGAGCAGAGTTTTAGGTCACGGGATATTCTGTGACTTTGCTATTTGCTTCTTCTTTTCTGTTGATACTGTGCTAAGTCGTAAGCTTTGAATTTTCTGTAGACTTCTTGATTATTGGACCTGTTACATGTTTTTAAATTTCTTTCGTTATTAATACATTTTGTAAGTACAAATTGGTATAAATACTGAAAGCTACTATATATTACATGAATATGTAGTTACATTCTACTGAAATACATAATTTGATATTCATTATATGTTTTTGGCTCGTTTATAAAATAAGTTAGAGGTATTTTATTTTTAAAGGTAGTTTTTTAGAATTATAAAAAAATAAGAGATATTTGTGAGCAAACATTCATGTACAAGTGTCTTGCAGAACTGCATGTTAAGAATTCATAATACGGCCTGGCTACCATATGTTTTATGATTTTCATACGCATGAGGGAGGGAGATGAAAGGTTCATAATTTTGTAATGGACTGTGAAATCCGCTCTCAAAGTTCAGCGAAGCTAAATCCAGTGTAATTTAATACGCGCAATAATTAATTGTATCAATATTGAGTTCCTACACTATTGACACCTTTTTGTGTTTTCTATTTGCACAAGAAAGGAAAGTATTTGAAGAAATATTAATGGAGCCAAAATGAATATATGCTACATACAATAAACCTAACTGGTTGTTCATTCTCTGTATCACCATATAACATGGTAGTTTGGCTCTTGCTACAGACCTTGAGAAAATATGAGTGACGATTTGAGCAATATAAAATGATTGACAGGGCAATAGAAATTTCGGAATGAGTTTACAATACCGAACCACTCACCAATTGCTATGAAATTTCGCCTACTCACTAATTGAGACCTCCTAATCACGAATCTGCATGTAATAATTGGCGGTCAAGTATGGAAATGTAGAGAAAAACGAAGTAAACTATGTTTTCCTAACGTAACGTAACCCTACCGGAAGAACAGCAGGTCCACGGAAGATGCCATTTTCCCAACATGAGAAAATCAGCATACAATACACCATTGCCAAACATACATAATCAAGCGAGTCCACATTCCTAAATAATAATTTGGTACTTGTTTACTATCCGTCAGACAGATTTCTTCATTTCTACAGAAGAAACAACTTACCGTAATAAGTTCCTGTAGTATTGTCTAACATCGGGAAGATGTTTTGTGTGAAATTCAGGTAAGTTTTCCGTATCCTGGAAACTGATTACTTCAAATTTAAAAGTTTGGGCCTCATTTGGGGGCAGGTGACTCCGGCCAATTTCTAACATGCCTTTAACAGGGAGTCTATAGAAAAATCCGGGGAGCCGGAGCAGAGCCATGTCAGTGGTTTGGGGCAGTAGATCATTTTCCCCAGGGCCGGAGCCCGGAATCGGTGGGAAATTTGAGTCATAAATTTCAAACGAAAATAATATTTTTTGTTTTAATTTCCCACCGATTCCGGGATGGATAGCCCCAAAAACCATTCACGGAATGTTCCACGAAGCAGATAGGTAAATACGAATGTCAAAAATTGACGAAACTCAGAAGTTATAGGTGTCCGACGGATAGTAAACTTTTACCGAAACTACTTACGGAAGTGAATTTCTGTAGCATTTAGAAGTTCATGGAGGTATTTTCTTTCATCGTGGAATCTATTTCACCGGGAAATGATGTATTTTTCAACAGAAATATCTTTCCGATGCACAATTGCTGTTGCTTTCATTTGCTTGCACTACGTGAACCAAATGTTGCGAACGTTTGATGAAGTAATTCCCTGTCAGTCTTTCCAACCACGTCGTTTTTGCAAGAAGATGACAATTTTAACTATGTTTGCCTAACCTAACCTTGCCGTGCATGGTTCGTGGGGTTATTCATGATTTGGGGCTATCTGTGAATGGTTCGTGGGGATTTTTCGGTTGACAAAGTTGGAAACACTGCATACCCACTGATGATCTACCATGCTAGTCAAGCTGTCTCGCGATATTGTGTCTTACGGAAGCACAAAAAAGGAAGAACAATAATTACTCCTCATGTCACAAATTGAAATTATTTTCGTGAGAAAAGCAAAATAACACCTTGAAGAATTTTTCGCAATGCAGAATAGGTAAGTATGAATGTTAAAAATGATGAAATAAACGAGTGAGAGGTGTTGGGACTATGCCGAAGTTTTACAGTTATTTTTAAAAAAGCAATGCAAATTTCCATAAGTGAACTTGAATGATCAAAAAAGAAAAATGAACTGGATTTGAAAATTGAGGTTTCTATTGCGACCAGGCATCCTGTATTTTTCTGCACCTGATCATATGAATATATTTTCCCATTTTATAATATAGTAAGAATCTGTATGAATAAATGCTGATTGGCTATCTTGCATGTTACATTTTTGAAAAGAACAACAACTTAAGTACAGTTTCCTGATTTTGTATAAATTTGTTTCCAGAGTGCTGAAAATGGATTCATCAGATGAAGAGATTCCAGACTTAGTTCCAGCTCAATTCAAACCAGTTCCAGTGACAATCATCACAGGCTATCTCGGTTCAGGAAAAACCACCCTGCTGAATTATGTTTTGACTGAGCAGCATGACAAGAAGATTGCAGTTATTCTGAATGAATTTGGAGAGGGTTAGTATGGGTAATTTATTCTATGCTTGTATTTATTCATGAACTTCAAGCTGTGTCGCAACCAAAATTCTCACATGCTTTACCATATAAGGTAATAGGGGAGAGTTCCAAATGTTTAAATGACTATTTTTTTAAATGGATTTTTACTTTGTCCCAGTTCGTGTATTTATTTCTCATACTAAGATGAAAACTTTGTCACTTGGTCACTTCCTCAGTGCAAATGTTACCAGTCAATTGGGAGGGTTGGCAAAACTTAATTTTTTGGTCATTCCATGCCAAATTATCACAGAAAAAAATTCAGCCTCAAAATGCTCCTAGTTTTGAAATTATGGACAGGGGAAAGTTTACGTTTTGGCCAGCACCTTGTCAAATTCAAGTGGTCATGAATGGGTTACTATTGAGGTTAGAGATGTGATTTGTGGCTCATTGTAAAGTATTTGAAAAATTATATGTAACACACTACTTACATTTGCATGTATTGTCAAAGTCAGTGACCTTGAATATCTGGAAAGGTGATTTTTTTTAGGGATTTGGAAAAAAATGTATTTCGTGCATTAATATGCGAAGTTTCATTTTGGTACTGTCACTGGATCAGAAGTTATTCACATAGGGTCACAAGAGGGTCAGGTTGAGGACTGTGACACTTTGGCCTTTTACTGAAAAATAGATTTCAAGTCTGCTTCACTGGCATTATGGACAGTGTTGAATAAACAATTGTTTGAATTTAGAACTGAAAACTTGGTTATCATCATGTGGAAAGCATCACAGAATGGTCTGGGTTGTTAAATTTTCTGGAAAGTTAGAGATTTGTTGTGCCTAAATGATTGGGTATCCTGTTATGCCTTAACTGTGCCATGGCAAAGAAGCAAATAAATGGTTTATCCCCATATGATTATACTGGTCAAAGTAATGATATTTGAAATCCTGTTTCCAAATTGGCTAATGTCTTACTCCACTTTTTCTTTCTTTTAATCTCTGCTGCAGGCAGTGCCATGGAGAAGAGCGTGGCCATTGGGCAGGAAGGAGAGCTCTACGAAGAGTGGCTGGAACTCAATAATGGGTGCTTATGCTGTTCGGTTAAGTAAGTGATCTATTCTCTTGTCCAGCAGGTCGGATTCTGATTATAGCTTAACACCTTAAGTGTGGAATTTTCTGGAAATTCCATTTCATCACACTCTTCTTGTTCTGATTGAGATTCACTTTCACTACTTTGATAGGTCAACATCAAGTGCAACGTGGTACCCGATGTTATAGTGGAATTGTTGTTGAGGTTCGATGCCCTGTGGAGGCATATTGCACAGTGTTTTGAATTCCACTTTAAACCGTAGGTCCAGTTTCGATTAGTCTTTGTGCGCAAACTTCAAACGAGTGTAACTCAATGTTCGCATCACGCAAATTTTGGTTTGCTGAGCCATATTTTGGTTTTCTATTATGCACAACAGCAGACAAAGTTTCTTACTTCTAACTTATATTTTCTTTCTTCTTCTTTTTCATCTTCTTCCTCTTCTGCTACTGTTTTTGTTTTTACTACAGCTAGCACAATCTCGCCTGATGCGATTGTTATGTTCTCAATGTCTATATATGCCGGGTGTTTCATAAATACTTGAGGGGTTACAAATATTTATTACAAGTAAAGTATTGAACTTTCGTTAATGAAGCCAGTCCAGAACGAACGAGAAACTCAGTTTTTTTTAACACCTACAAATGTTCAATGTATTCACCACGGGTGACATGGCACGCATCAACATGATAGTCTACTTCTTGCAACACTTGTCGATACTGTCTTATCGCTACAATGATACGCTCCCTTAGGGCTGCGATATCACGCGGCATCAGTGAGACGAATACTCTGTCTTTGATGAAACCCCACAAAAAGAATTCACACGGTGTAAGGTCCTGTGATCTTGGGGACCAAAACATTGCGAGTGATTTGATTGTCAGGGATATAAACTCTCAGCTTAACGAAACATGCACGCACAAACTGTTTGCATTTCTATTGTGTTGATGCGTGCCGTGTCGCCTGTGTTGCATTCATTGAACATTTGTAGGTGTTAAAAATAAACTGAGTTCCTCGTTCCTGCCGCCTGCAGTGTCAAATCCAGTCAAAGCACAACATGCAACAGCATTGAAGTGTAACGCAGCGTCTCTACAAAGTGGGAATTTCGGGGATTGAGAATTATGCATAAATTCTGTATTTTATTCACAGGCATGAAAAATGATAACACAGTGGACTAATTTTTAATTACAGTTTCTCAATATTACGAACGGAAGTTTAAGAACACAATTAAGCCTTGTTTCCATTTTAAGTACACCAAACTTGCTGACCAAGGCAGTTTATTAAAAATTTAAAGCACTTTGCACGTTTATGGCATGGTTCTTTATGCACAGGGAACTTTATCTTTACCTTTAACTTTACATGTTACGTTTCTACCCTACATCATGGTCTTTCTCACATAGAGAGTTCTGATATAAGGTACAAACGTAATGTGTAAAGTGCTTTTAATTTTTAATAAACTTCCTTGGTCTGCAACTTGAGTGGATTTACTTCCCTTGAAATCATCTTTAATCATACACGTTTTTGTTAATTTGAATTTTTTGTCTTCTATTGGAGTTCGAATTGAAAAGAATCCACTATATTTAATTTATGAATGAACCAACATTACATTTTTTTGCCAATCTTATGAAGCTACAAATATAAGATTTACTGCTAATTGACATTTTAGTGATCTGATGCAAAATTACAAATGTTCCTTACAGTCTCATCAAATTCAGAGCCGTAGCTAGGGGACGGCAAGAGTCGGACTTGAGCACCTGAAAAAAGTTGTAAAAGAGAGAATTCCATGGCATGCAGTGAAATTTTTTGCACCCTATGAAATCAGTATTGTTTCCAGTTTGCAAAAAATTGATCTAAAAATGTTCTTGCTCATTTTGCTCGCAATGTCATTCTTTTCTGTAATTCATTGCAAATTACTAGAGAAGTAAGACCAAATATGTACTTCAGACTGTTGCTGCTAAACAGTTCTGTTTTAAATATATGAACAATTGTTTTGAGGAAAAGGAGCACACACATGTGAGATACAATTTATATAATTTTTTCTGTTGGTTTGTTATGAGGTGGATGCATTGATTGTGTAATGTATGTAATGTATTTAAATATGAAGGAAACATTGAATACGTGCACAATTTAGTGTTAACATGTTGCATATGTATAAAACATATGTTCTACATGAAAGTTACACATGTCATATGTACAAAGAGAATTATATTTGTTATTTTTGTCGTTCAAAAGTACAGTTTGTACGCTTGTTTTCCATTATTAGCTAATGTGAGATTGAACGTGTTGAAAAAATACCAGGAAAAAATGCCAATAATAATCCCCCCAACAAAAATTCGTGGTTGTGCCTCAGGTATGTGACCAGGTGACAGAAATGTGTCGTGCCTTTGAAAGAAACGGAATATTTAGATATTTGCTTTACAAGACTAGGGCATATGAATTATATATTTATATTCATAAAAATTGTAACAAATTTGCAAAATTTTGACGTAAATTATGGTAATTTGTATAAATATAGGATCAGTGAAATTATCGGTAATTTTTACCATTCTGAAGTAAATTGGGCTTTTCTTTTAATTGGACATGTATTTAGACGAATGTCAACATTTTACTTGAGGCATTACTGCAAAACTTTAAAATTCATGTCAACTAAAATATAAACCCAGTTTTTGAGAAACGTCCAATACTTGCATGGCAGTTGTAATTGAAGTATGTCATATCTTCATATGCATTTTGGAGAAATGATGATGTGTTCATTGCTGTCACAGAGAGCTGGTAAATATATGGATCAGCTGTGTGAAGAAGTTGCAGGCAGTAGTCCATCCATCCGCTGGAGGTTAAATGTGTATTATGTTTGTTATTTTATTTCTTTTCCTTTTAGAGACAATGGAGTGAAAGCTATAGAAAATCTGATGTCGAAGCGAGGGAAGTTTGACTACATCCTCCTCGAAACAACTGGACTTGCAGATCCTGGTAAGATGATAAACTGGCTCTGATAATGACTTGTCTAAGAACAAGTGTGGGAAATCATCCTGATTGTTGTGTCAAACGTTTTTGAGTAATATATATGTGAAATGACTCACTTTCTTGTGCACCCCTGGATCTTGAGGCAGGTGCAAATAACCTAGAGTGCTGAAATTTGAACAATCAGACAAACAAAGCAATTGTACTGTCAAGGTTTAAGAACAGGGATACAGTTTCCTTCATGAAGTGTGAAGAGTTGAAAGAGGAGCAAGCCCATGTGGCCTAGTGTTCGATGGGCTCTGGAACTTGACATGGGCACTTGTGGAAGTAATGCTGTTTTCAAGTAATATACAAAGCATGTCCAGAAAGTAGTACCCATTTGGTAATTAAGAAAGAACAATAGAAGTTAGGTGTTTAAAACTATTTTACTCAGGGCCGTCGCCTGAAGGGGGTTCACGGAGCACACGAACCCCTAACTGAAAATGGAAAAACTTCAATTTGTTTTCGTCTCTGCTTTATAAAACTCTACTTTTCAAGATATTTATATTACAAAGCAGCTTTTTTCGTTCATAAAGTTTTCACAGTACTTCAAATTTACCAATTTCCTCAGACTGTTGACAAGAAAAGCTCACCAGATCAGGCAGCAAAACCCAGCGCACATCTGATGCAATGAACTTCCTTTGCTGCTGTTGTATTCTTCCTGTGTTCTAGGAGCTTTACCGAAGAAGCCGAGAGAAACCAAGGGGGGAAACTGGAAATCTGAGCACGTGCACCTTCCGAAAGAAACTGTTGATGGCAGCAACTGTTAAATGTGTGGATAGCGGCAGAGGCATGATTTTTTTTGCTATTCTCAAGTATTTTATTTTTAGTTTCCTTTTGCTTTTGTATTGGAGAAAAGTAAGCAGTATTTAAGGTATAATGCAAGCACAGTTTGCATTGTTTCAATAATTCATAAGATCTTCTATGCTTTTGCCTAATATCTTTCCTTTTCCTTTCCAATTCATTTCGCCAAAAATTAAGGGTGCAAACTTCCTCAACAAATCCATTGCAAATAGTTGTTGCGCCTCCAAAGCCTTGTAGTTGCATGGCGAAGGTTTTGTTTTCAAACACTATATCACCAAAATGAGCAGATTTACACTTACATCGACATTTTGAATGTGTTGCTTAAACCTTTAGATAATGTATACGAGAAAGAAGACGAAGGCACTGCTAGTAGAAAATAATATTTATCTTGGTACACGTGTAAACGAGTACGGATAAATATCCATTATATTTTTATTGAAAATATATTATAATTGTTATAAACTCCTACAGGTAAACTTCAAAACAATAATTTTAAGTATCGCAAATTGCAATTCCTATCATGAAGTTTGAGCTTTGCCAGAGACTTACCAATGAAATGTAGGATAGCTATTGTGAAATTACAAATTGCTATTGAAATTGAAAATAATAATAATAATAATAATAATAATAATAATAATAGTTAGTTGGTATCATTGGTAGTGGAAATTGTGGCGGGGTTAATTCTTAGGAATACGTAAAATAATTTCCAACACTAAATAAGGAGAGAAGAAGGAATTTCAATAATTCAAAGTGGTTACCTTAGTAATTTTTCCTTGTTTTTCAGGGTATTGATGGGCAAGGGGGTTGTTAAGAGGAAACGATAAATCAAAACAGAGGCGGCAATTAGAGGGGGGGGGGGTGCTTTTTCCCCCGCACTATGCTAAACCTTATATACAGAGGGAAATATACTGTCTTTGCCCCCCCCCCCCAGGTTCTGGAACTCAATTGCTGTCACTGGATCAAAATAAATGAAAATTGACTTGTGTTTTGTAAATGGATTTTCGCTGGTCTCTCTGGCGGAGTGGCTAGCACAATACTAGGTCCCAGGCACTCGTATTCATCATAAAACGCATTATTATATTCATATTTCTTGTTTTACTTCATTTCTTTTTTTTTTCCTTGTACTCTACAATTTGTTAACCTTTTTGTATGCTCAATTAATCCATGTTTAGCGTTTTCTTCTCAGTGATTGTGATCAACGTTTGATTTTCTATATGTTTGTAGCCAATCTCGGTCTGAGAGGAGGATAAAATTTTCTCTTAATTTAGGCTGGGTGTGAACACCCAACGATTTATTTCACTTAACGAGACCAGTGATTTAACTCTGAAAGAGCATGCCTTGAGCTGTAGAGAATCTGGACTTGCAGAAATCAAGTGGTATTTTTCCTAACAACCTTCCTATTCACCATTTCATCATTTCATTCACGGCATTGAATCACTCATCTTACCAGGAAGCAAGTGTTTGTCTACCCTCTTCATACACTTCTGCCACCAGTCATTTGAGAATGCATTTCCATAAACCTCTGTGATTTCACAGTGAATCTGAGAAGGTTGAGTTTTTCTATGTGGAAGAACAGAATGACAGCTCTCGCTTCACACCTGGCGGGATTCTTGATTTTCTGGTTCATCTTGACTTCCCACCGAAACATGTACACTACACTACCACAATTCAACTTATACAAAATCTCACAAACAAATGACTCATACCTTTGATGCAGTGCCATGCCCAGGATTTTTCAAAGTAAGGGGTTGCGTATAGTTTTTTTTTTCAGTAGTCAGTTCTCATTTTGCCACCTTTTCCTGCCTTGGATGTTCTTTTTCTTTAGGAATACTGGATCAAATAGAGGGGTTATGACCCCCTCCAATGTACTGGCGGCAAACTATGATGAGGGTATACAACACTTGTCTTCAACACGATGAGTGCCTCAATGCCACAGGTATAGAGAAATAGCTCAAAGTGTGTACTTTCAGAGTAAAAGAGTTTTGTAGAACTGATTTCCTTTGTTCTTTTTTTTCTTACCAAATGGGTACTACTTTCTGGATGTACCTCGTAACTGCACCAACAGGGGTGGTGTCAGAATTTTTCGACCGAGTGGACAGAAGCTGTATATTGATAAATTACGGTGGGCAGTTTAAACATAAGGCATTAGGTGGGTTTGACTAACACGTATCCCCCTCCGTCTCTCTCTCTCACTCGAGATTTCCATCTTACCTTGTATAGAAAGCGATTTGGACACAAGGAATTCATCAAACGTAATCATCATATCCAGTAATTCCTATCTTTTTTTACAGATCATTCGGGCTGTAAGTGTAACCTTTTCGAACACACTCAAATGTCAACCTCTCTCCTGAATGGTCGTCCCTTCATGACGTTCATGTAATTACCATTCAACCTCACCGTCACCATTGGTCAAAACTAGCAGAAAGTCGACTTGAAATATAACAATGAGTCAAATCAGTCTTGATTACGTTCCACAAATAGAGTATCAAAAGTTCATAGCACTTCGAAAGTTGAGGTAGTGATTTCAACTCCACAATGCTTCATTTTTTTTATCAAAACCGATAACTCTGCGAACAACAACATGGTTTTATCTAAGTCTCAAATATTTTTGTCCGTACGTGAAAGAAATAATTTAAATCTCAGGCCAATACATGGGTGTCCAGAAGGAAGGGGGTGCAAGGGGAAATTGCTTACCATAAACTTATGCATTACACACATATCGTCGGTCGGATGACATAACGACGTATCTTAGTTTTTTGAAGTTTTCAGAAGAAGCAAAACACATTTTCGCACACACTTTGGTAGATAGTTGTGAGAATACTATTTGCCCCAAATAAATGTTATTTTGTCACAAAAGTGACAAAGTGTTTCTGCAATCAAATAATGTGGTTGAATGTTGCAGGTATTGTCAGATCGTACTTATTAGAGCCCGGATTTCCATGCACAAACAAACAGCAAAATATGCATGCAAATATGCAGGAAAAATATCAAAAATATGCACTAAGGTATGCATGAACAATTATTTTTTTTCCAAACATCTTACCTTAATGACCTCTGTTGCAATGAACTATGAACGTCTTCCTTAGGTTTTCTTCTGTAAACCCTCTGCGTTTATCAGTGAGAAACGTTTTGTAGATCGAGAAGTTCCTTTCTACATCAGCAGAAGTCACTGGTTCATGTGAGAAACACCAAACTTCCTCCTGTGTTAGGTCCTCTTCCAAGTGCACATTTTCACCATTCAGTACATTTGCAATGTCACAAGATTTTTGTCTAATACTTGGCGAAGTTTTTCTGACGCTATTTTGGCGACACTGTGAGTTTCACTGGACAAAGTTTGCGATACTTCATCCAACAAGGAGAGTGAATGCTGCAAAGGATTATTACTGGACTCTGTGTAATAATTGCAGGTATAGTGGTTGTGTATGTATTTAATTTCGTTCTCAATGCCACTTGTAGAGAAATATTTCTGTAACACACAAAGAGTGGCTGCGTCTTCTGGTTTTAGTGAGTCTATGACCGTCTTCACTTCATTGAAATTTTCTGCATAATACGACACAGCTTCTAGCCACGAGCCCCATCGTGTTAATACCGGTTGCGGAGGTAACGGAACTTTTTCGCCAGTTCGCGAAAGAGACGTACTCGCGAAGGAGCTTTCACAAATACTTTCTTTACATTTGATACAAGTGCGTCTACTTCCGGGTATTGGTATCTGATTATTTCTGCTACGCGATGAAGACCGTGTGAAAGACAAGTCAGATGGACTAATTTAGGATACAACACTTTCAAACCAGATGCTGCTTTGACAATGTACAGGGCCGCGTCAGTAACAAACAGTAGCACATTGTCATACTGGATGTGATCTGGCTACAACAAAGTTAACGAATCGTTATAGAATTTGCCAATTATGGAATGATTCACTTTCCCAAACACCTCGATATTCAGTAAGTAGGGTTTACCACTCACCTTCATTGCACCAACAACAGCATTGCAAACACAACGTCCTGCCACGTCAATAGTCTCATCGATAGACACCCATATTTTCTCGTGCTTCAACGCTTCCCGAATTTCTCTCATGACCTCATTAAAACAATGAGGCACATAGTTTTTACGTAGCGTTGATTCATCTGGCACTTTCTTTCCCGTGTACTTTTCAAGGAAACCTCGTAGATGGGTATTGCTCAGTTTCCACAAAGGAATATTAGCACTCACAAACACAGAACACAGATCTACATAGAATGTATCACTTACTCTGCATTCAGATGTTGAATTAGTGAACGCGGTAGTAAGCAGTTGTTGTTTACTGCGCAATCTTCTTTGAAGGGCTTCCCTCTGTCTTACTGTATTGACATGTTGAGTAACTTGAAATTTCTTCTCTGCTGAAACTCTTTTCTCGCACACCACACAGAACAAAACTGACCCATCTTCTGTAAATACACTACTTCCAAATTCTTGTACGTATTTACGCAACAATACCGCCTTACTTGATTTTTCAGGTGGCATGTTTAACACAACACAAAATAACACTTACACGTTCGTGAACTCCTTTGATACTGACAGCAGAAACCCTTTCCACATAGTTGCCAAGTTGCGAGAAAGGCTTCGTGTTAGTTGACAGTTGTAAAAGCATCAGAAGGTGCTAGATCGCTGTTGTTTAAAAAGCACTACATAAAATGCCAAAAAAGAACTTTAAAAATTATAGTGTATATTGTATATTAAATTGGTATGTTCGACATTTGGTTATCGCCTTGCAGTTGAAAGTGAATTTACCAACTATTGTGGGCAACAAACTCAACGCTATTATCTCTTGATAGACTATGAAATATGCTAGTATGTAGCAATAGAATTCGAAATATGCCTTATCCTGCAAAGTTGAAGAAATATGCATGCAAAACAAAATTCACTCAAAATATGCACTTATATGCGCTATCATATGCGTCTCAAAAGACTCTTTACAAGTTCGTCGGAAAGAAAAAAAATATTTTCCATAAGTTTTTGCATGCTACATGAAACATGCATTTTGCATAGAAATCCGGGCTCTAGTAATTATTAATCAGTCAGAAATATCTTTGAGATATGCCATGCAAATTAGTATCAAGATATGTCATGCAAATTTGTATCAAGATATGCCATGCAAATTAGTATCAAGTTGCAGCTGCACGATTTGACAAATGTTTTCTTTTAATCAAAATATGAACAAAATCATACATATAATATTCATGATGTTATTGTCTGTGAACGTAGTTTTTTCACTTCTTTTCAAAGTGAATGGTTATTTTTATTTTGAAGTTCTTTAGATTTACATGTTTTAAATACAATAGACAAATTACAAAACTTTTCACTACTAAGTACAAGTAAAAAACAAAACGTCCAAAATTACGAGATAATTTGTCTAAATGACATTATCATCAAAAAATATTTTTTTTGTGAAATGCAGTGACCTGAAACATGTGGTTTCTGTAACAGATCAATTCAGTGTTTCAAATTTGCATAATTTTTTTGTTGAATTACCGGTAGAACCAACGAGCGAACAGAAGGCAGTATTCACGGAACAGCAAAAAGATGATGCAAAAGCAGCAAGTTTAATAGCCGGTGCATTAAGCAAACCGATTGCAGAACAGTGTTGACGAGTAATCATGCAAAAGAACTGTGGGATAAATTGTGTGCCAGGTTTGAGCGCAGCAGTTCAGAATGCCTGAACATGCTGATAGAGACTTTTTTCTAAATCCAGCGAGATGAAAAAGAAGACATTAGTGCACATGTGGCCAAGTTGCAAAAACTATTTGTGGACTTCAATGATGAACTAAAGAATCACGATGAAAATACATTATCTGAACGTATGTTGAATGGTCGAATTTTGTGAACTTTAGGTAAGGAATATGATCATTTCAAGGATCTGTGGGACACAATTCCAGCAGAAAACCAAACTTTGAACTTACTTATTCAGAAGTTATGTGCCATTGAACTGCGTGACATCCAAAGTGAAAAGACTACGTCTGAAGCTACAACACTTTATGCACTTGGTGAAAGTAAAAGTAAAACCAAAGCGTGTGAATATAAAAATGGCAGTTCCAGGAAATTTGGAAAAAGTAGTGTTGATCGTGCTAAGAAAAAATATCCCTGTAATAAATGTAAGCAGGTAGGTCATTGGGCAGAAGAACGTCCACAAAAAAGAACAGCCAGCAAAGGAAAACTAGAAGTTAGTGGTGATGCATTTTTTCGTGTGTAATGGGGTCATCACTTGGTAAAATCATTAGTGCAGATAGGGGGTATTGTGATAGTGGTGCATCAAAACACATTACTCCAAACAAACAGTACTTTACTTCATTTACCAAATTTGCAGCTCCTGAAATAATTTTATTATTAGGAAAGCAAAATATAATGATGCAGGCACATGGACAATGTACAATTAAGATTCAGGTTCGTCGTGATGGTGCTTGGCATGATGCTGAAATGAGAAATGTGCTCTATGTACCTGATGCAAGTGCACATTTATTTTCAGTAAAAGCAGCTACACAGAATGGATATAGCATTACAATGAACAATAGGGGTATTACCATTCGTAATTCAAAAACTGGTAATGTAGTTATGAATGGGTTTGTCAGTAATGGACTGTATGCTTTAAACATGCATGTTGTAAAGCCTAAGCATGCTGTACAAGTAAATTTGATTACTACTAGTGATACATTGAAGTTATATCATGAACGTTTTGCTCATCAAAATAAACAGCATGTGAAACAAGTGTTGAAACAAATGAACATTGATGTAAAAGATGGAGATGAACAGTTTTGTGATGGGTGTGCTTTAGGGAAAATGCATAGGTTACCATTTAAGAAACGTTTGAATTGGCCTATAGAAATTTGTGAAGTAATTCATGCTGATGTGAATGGACCTATGAGTGTTACATCTCTAGGAGGTGTTCGTTATTATGTTTGTTTTAAGGATGACTACAGTAAATTTCGCAGACTGTTTTTCTTAAAACATAAGGATGAAGTTTCAGCAGTTCTTGAAACCTTTTTAAATTAAGCAAACACTAATGGTCATGTGATAAAAACTTTCAGGTGTGATGGTGGAAAAGAATTTGATAACAAGAAAATTCCAGAATTGTTAGCCAGTCCATATACTTCTGAGCAACATGGTGCTGCTGAACGAGAAAAGCGCACTATCGTTGAGGCAGCTTGTTCAATGCTAAATCCTACAAAACTACCAAAGGCTTTGTGGGCTGAAGCGTGTAATACTGCAGTGTATATCTTGAATCGTACAGGAAAATCGCCAGTTGGCACCTTACGAACTCTGGTATAGACGAGAAGTTGGTAAGCTTGAGCATTTACATATTTTTGGAACACGGTGTTATGTTCATGTAAATAAGAATTTCCGTTCTAAATTTGACAATAAGGCTATTTTTGGGTTTATTGTTGGTTATGTTAATGACAAGGATGGTTATCGGGTTTGGATTCCTTCGCAAAGGAAAGTAGTACTTAGTCATGATGTAAAATTCAATGGCTGAAATTACCTGTAAATTGCACCATGAAACTACCATATCAGAAGATGATAAAGTAAAGTGCTCCCCTGCGCTTAGCACCATGCCATGAAGGCGTATAGGGGGTGTGGGGGTAACGCCCCACACTTTCTTGATCCAGTCGTGAGTGGAGGTGATGTGATCAGCATCATGCCCCTGACCGCCTTTACCCCCCCAGGGTTTCCCCCAAGTACCCATGTTATTCGACGCTGGGTTGGCGCCAGGGCCACTTCCAATGTTAGAAAAGTTCCCGGATTTGAACCGGCAGGGGATCGAACCCGGGACCTTTAGCATGGTAGTCAGACGTGTTACCGACTGAGCCACCGTGGCCAATAGAAGATGATAAGGAACTTCAAAATTCTAACAAGAACATTAATGTTACTATGACTGAATGTATGGAAGGAAAGAAGGAAGTACAATTTGACAACAGATCTTCAGAAGAAGAATATACCATATTGACATTCGAAGGAAGTGAAGTTCAACCAGTACACACTGATGAAAGAAGAAGTGAACGCAGTAAAAAGAAACCAGCTTGGATGGAAGGTGATGAATTTGTATGTATGACTGATCTGAAAATTGACAGTGGTACAGACCCAAATTCATATTCCGAAGCTGTTGAATCAAACAATCACAAGAAATGGATGGAAGCTATGATGAAGAATTAGATTCATTGAAAGAAAATGAAACTTGGATCTTGTTGATCGTCGTCCTAATGTTCAAGTACTGAAAAATCGTTGGGTTTTTCGTGTTAAGACTTCAAGTAAAGGTTCTCCTCGTTTCAAAGCTAGATTAGTGGCTAAAGGTTTTGTACAGAAACAAGGAATTGACTGACTACAGTGAAACTTTCAGTCCTGTAGCTCGCTATGATACAATTCGAATGATGTTAGCTTTGGCTGCTTCAAAACAAATGAAATTAAAACAGTTTGATGTAAAGACTGCATTTTTAAATGGTATACTTGAGGAAAATTTGAATATGGAACAACCAGAAGGATTTGATGATGGAAGTGGGCATGTTTGTTGTTTAAAACTAAGTTTGTATGGCTTAAAACAAGCTCCACGTTGTTGGAATAAGAGATTCATGCAATTTTTCATGAAGAAAAATGGTCTCAAAAACAGTTCAGCTGATCCATGTCTCTCTTATCGAAAACGCAGAGAGAATGTACTGTATGTAGCAATTTATGTTGATGATGGACTGGTTGTTGGAGGAAGCAATGAACATGAAGTTGAAACTTTCATAAATGATTTGCAATGAGAATTTAAGATATCCGTAGGATCACTGGAAAATTTCTTGGGAATGAGAATACAATTCAATAAAGATGGCTCAATTACCTTAAACCAGGAGGCTTTCACAAAAAGGATTCTGGCACAATTCCAGATGGCTGAATCTAATGCTGTGTCAACTCCAGTAGGCCGTGAAAAAGTAGAAAATACTGAAGATGTTACCAGGAAGGTTCCATATCGTGAAGCAGTAGTATTTAGCTGCTGCAACTCGTCCTGATATTGCATTCGCAGTTAATGAGGCAGAAGAAGGCTAAAGAATAACAAAGCACCTGGCATTGATTTAATACCAGCTGAGTTAATTAAATATGGTGGAAATTCATTAATATGTCAAATTCATAAATTAATTTGTTTAATATGGAATAAAGAAGAAATCCCTCAACAGTGGAAAGAATCCATAATTGTTCCTGTGTTTAAAAAAGGTGATAAAATGAACTGCAATAATTACCGTGGAATTTCTCTACTCTCAACAACATACAAAATATTGTCTAACATTCTTTTAACAAGACTAACCCCATATGCTAATGAAATTATAGGTGATTATCAATGTGGATTTAAACGTAACAGATCAACTACAGATCAAATTTTTCACATCAGACAGACACTTGAAAAAAAGTGGGAATATAATCAAAATGTCCATCAGCTATTCATTGATTTCAAAAAAGCATATGATTCGGTCAAAAGAGATAAATTATATAATATATTAGTAGAGTTTGGAATACCTAAGAAGCTTGTTAGTATGATAAAAATATGCACCAGTGAAACAGAAAGTAAAATTCGTGTGGGTAATAATATGTCTGACAAATTTATAATTCATGATGGGTTAAAACAAGGAGATGCATTATCTCCATTGCTCTTTAATTTTGCCTTAGAATATGCTGTAAGGAAGGTAAAAGAAACTAAAGAAGGACTAAAATTAAATGGTGTGACTCAGTTGTTAGCATATGCAGATGATGTAGACTTACTGGGGGATGATGTAAATACGATTAAGAATAATGCTAAAATATTTTTCAAAACTGCTAAAGAGATAGGTTTGGAAGTTAACAAAGAGAAAACTAAATATATGCTTACAGGCCGAAACCAAGTGTTAGGTAATAATCAAAATCTAATTATTGATAACAACTCGTTTGAACCAGTTTCCAAATTCAAATACTTAGGAGTAATATTAACAAATGAAAATTATATTAAAGAGGAAATAAAAAGTAGGCTTAATTCAGGAAATGCATGTTACTTCTCTCTTCATAAACTTTTGTCTTCTCGTTTAATATCTAAGAAACTAAAAGTTAAAATATACAAAACAGTAATTTTGCCTGTAGTATTATATGGGTGTGAAACTTGGTCCCTTACATTGAAAGAGGAACATAAATTGAGAGTATTTGAAAATAAGATCCTTAGGAAAATATTTGGACCTAAAAGGGATGAGGAGACAGGTGAGTGGAGAAGGTTACATAATTTAGAACTACATAATTTGTATTCATGTCCAGATATTATTAGAATAATTAAATCAAGAAGATTTAGGTGGGCAGGCCATGTGGCACGAATGGGAGAGGAAAGAGGAGTTTACAGGGTTCTTGTTGGGAAACCTGATGGTAAGAGACCAGTAGGAAGGCCAAGACGAAGATGGAGGGACAACGTTGAGATGGACCTAAAGGAAATCGGTAGGGATGGAAAAGAGTATATAGATCTTTCTCAAGATAGGGACAGATGGAAGGCCTGTGTTGCTGCAGCCATGAACCTTCGGGTTTAAGAAGGCTAGAGAGTTAGTTAGTTAGTTAGTTAATGAGGCAGAAAGAGTACTGGAAAAGCCTTCTTCTTGGGATTGGAGCAATGTGAAGTGTATTTTCAGATATTTGAAAGGAACAGTGGATTTTAGCATAACATACAAAAAAGGAAATTCACAACTGAAGGTCTTCAGTGATGCTGATTTCGCCGGTGACAAGAGGACAAGATGCTCAACAAAAGGTCAAAACACATAGAAGTCAGACATTTTTATGTATGGGAAAGGATGCTAAATTGTAACATTAAGCTAGAGCATATCAGTGGAAAAGAACAGTTAGCTGACCTGCTAACAAAACCATTAGAACGTGTTCACTTTAATATGTTGAGAAAGGCAATTGGTGTATGTAACTGATTATTTTTTTGTGTGTTGATTTTGTTAAATTCAGTGTTTGAAGGAAGTGTTAAGAATAATAGAAACACTGCATTCTATATGTAGTATTTGTTTGGTGCTGCCAACTGGTGGCTGAGTGTAGAACTTATTAATGTTGGTGAGTAGTGTGTGTGGTAAATCACGGAGTATTCTGTGTTTCAATCTCGACTGCATGGACGTTGATTTTTCTTGTTCATTTTTTTGTCTGTAATATTCTTGTACGCTAAACACAATATATGCTAGTGCTTGAAATTGAAACTTTGACTATTTCTTCAAATAACTTTAACAATTATCAAACCATGGCTTACTTTTTCTTGGTTTATGGTATCCTATACTTTCTTTAGCTGCTGATTCTATTGCATTACATATGTGCTCCCAATTCTTATTTACGTCTGTTTCATTTATATTTTCATCATCATTTAAATCCTGCAAAACATCAAATCTATTTGACAGTTTAATTTGGTAATCTTTCTTAAATTATTTCATCAGCAAGAATTCCTGTATTAAATTTTATAACTTTTAGATTTTGTTGCTTATGATTTATCACAGCGAGTCTTTCTCTTAATTTAGCAATTACTAAATAATGGTCACTGGCACAGTCAGCACCTCTATGTGTACGAACGTCAATTATACTAGTATTCCTTCTCTTATCAATGAGAATATGATCTATCTGATTATGAGTTTTACCATCTGGAGAAGACCAGGTATATTTGTGGATATCTTTATGTTTAAAAGTGGTACTTTTCACAATTAAATTCTTTGAGGTTGCAAAAGTAATCAATCTTATACCATTATCATTACTTAATTCATGAAGCCTTTCTTTACCAATCGTGGGTTTAAATGTGTCTTCTTTGCCAATCTGTGCATTACAGTCACCTAACAGAATTTTCATATCATACTGAGAAAATTTATCAAAGACCTGTTCTAACTCTGTATAAAAATCATCTTTAGTATTATCATCTTTATCTTCCGTTGGTGCATGTATGTTTATTAAAATAATTTTACACCACCTACCCTGTAAAACTGTAAACTATCATTAATAAATTCTACTGTTTTAAGAGCCGAGATAATTCTATTATTTATGAAAAAGCCTGTTCCAAAATTATGATTTTCAGTACCACCATAGAAAAAAGTATAATTTTTAGTTTCACAATTCCCTTCTCCTGGCCACCTAATTTCTTGGACAACTACTACATCTAATTTATACTTAACTATCTCATTAACTGTGCTCCAGGCCGGTAAAGGCTCAGAACATTCCAGGTGTCTAATTTAATATCCTTATTCCTAATGTAGATCTTATCCTTATTTTCATTATTTAACTTATTCCAGTGTTCTTCTGCAATTAATGAAGCTTCCCAGACATTCAAACATATTATAACACCATTAAGCCTTGCTTCCATGATAGGAAAAACTCAGTATGCTGACCAAGGCAGAAATGTATTTTATTATAAAACATAAACTAAACGTAACATTTCAACCTTCTAGCAAGGTCATCTTCAGACTCTGTATCAAGTATAAATGAAACAAGGTACAAAACAGGAAGATATATATTCACAAAAATACTCCCCTCCATTCTATTAGAAAGTAGTTCTGGAACAATCTAGCAGGTGGCTTTCCCTTGTCAATTGTACTTTCACCTGAAAGAGAATGTGGTTAGACTCTTTATCTCACGCTCTATTTCCTTCATTCTTCTTCCTTCTCTCCTGTTTCTCTCTTGTCCTTTCCACTCTTTCTAACACCTTCTTCCATTCTTTGTTTATCATCAGTCATGTCATCAGAATGTCAGTGTGTGTACATAGGAGAAACAAAAAAGAGGCTGAAAGACAGGTTGAGACAACATAGGGATGATGTACGATTTAAGAGTGAGAGAAATGCGATATTTAAACACACGAGAGAAACAGGACATGACATAGAGTGGGATGAGGCTAAGCAGATAGGAAGGGAGAAGAGAATACTAGTGAGAAAATGGAAGGAGGCCAAGGAAATAGAGAAGAAAGGTGAAGAAGGCAGAATGAATGGAATGCGAGAGAACGAACTGTGCATGACCGTTGGTTGGAGACATAGGTTCGCCAGTATCCTGTTCCATGTATTTTGCCCTATTCCCTCCTCGAGCTTCTGCTCCCGCACGAAGCTTTCACAATGGCACGAGCTGTCCTGTGGGGGTTCAACTGAGGGTCTGTATCAGAGCAGCCGATTCGCGGTTTCTTCTTCTCAGCAAAAGAGTTCGCTGTATTACGGACACAAATACATGACTTATTGTGTAGAAATTTTAGCGAAATAATGTGAAAATGAGAAGACATGGTTTATTGTTCATTCTCGAGGTGATTATCGTATATTACTGGGGGTTCACTGATCCTGTACGCTATAGGGCCAACCGCGGCTGACAATGTAACATTGACAACATCCCTAGTATTACTGATTCTATTTTGTTAAAAAATTTATACCATTGTTATAACTGTTATCTTTAATGAAACTAAAAATAAATGTCTGATGAAGGGAGCTTGTCTTCTCAACAAAAAACTGTGTTTTGTGCTTATAATAACCGTAGACTACAAGAGAAATAATTCTACAATGCAAGCAATGCATACATACAAGAAAAATTAATAAATATTACTTTCAAAGAATAATTGTGTACCGTTACAATTACACATAAGGTTTTACTAGTGTGATACTAATACAGATATGGAAAAATGAATGCTACTCTGAACTCATATTGTAAAATACAGCACATTTTTCAAACATTTCAGCCATTACAGACAACTTTAATGTTTTACTGTATTGTGAACAAAAGAATATCTGCCATATATATATAGGGCATGTGCATTTATATGTCAGATTTAAATTTGTATTAGCATAAGCTGGAAGTTAGCCATTTTTACCAAAATTGCATTTCTCTCTTTATTTTTAGGTCCCATAGCATCAATATTTTGGCTTGACAAGGAGTTAGGAAGCGACATTTTCCTGGACGGTATGTTTTTATTTAATAATCAAGGGTACTAGCATGATAACCAATACAGTGGAACCTCAATTTTACGTTTTTCAGGGGACCAAGCTGAAAGAAACAACTTAAAATGCAGGAAAATATAAAATCGAGGAAAATTTGGTAACATTTGTTACGTTGGACCATCAAGATTGAATGTATAAAGCAGAAGAATATAAAATTGGGGTTCCGCTGTATTGTTAATGTAAACGTGGTTAAGAATAATATAAAGACAGATATGGTACATTGATACTCTATTGATATCAAAGTATGGCAAAGTTTCTATTAAGTTCACTAGCTTAAAGTGGAATTCAATGTACTGTGCAATGTGCCTGCGCAAGGCATCAACTTGTCACCACTTGATTACAAGATGACAGCATTATCAGTATGCTATTGTAGAGACATGTGTTGTTATCAGCTAACACAGGCATGTTGAGAAAAATTCTGCCATTTTTGTATTTTTATGAGAGCACTCATGTTTTGTAAACCAAATGTCTAAATAAAGCATTACATTACATTGCATTACATTGTTAGATCTGAATCTTACCATAATAGGAACATAAATTTCATTAAACCAGCACAACATTTATTTCATCACACTAATTTTCAAGGTAAATATTAATATATAATATATTCTACAGTATTCTTTTCCTACCAAAAGTTATTGTAATATAAAATTTCAATTTAACAAGTAAAATATGTTGGGTTTTAAATTTTAAATTAGGAAATATTAGGAATAGCACTCATAAGCTTATCTTAGGTAAGATTTCAAAATCATATGCATCATCCAAGTATGAAGCTGAACAGTCAATTTATTGATAGCAATGATACCATTGCCACTCCCCCCCCCTTTCATAAATATTATTTTCAATTTTCTTTGCATGTCTTTTCAGTCAATTCGATGCAGGATCTCCTGATAATATGGCAAATATGTATCTCTTGTTTCGTTCCGGTGGGAGGTCCAAAATTTCAGAGTTGACCCAGTATCGTGCAGACTATTGGATTGGTTGATTGATTTGGTTTATTTTACTTCACATTTCTGCCACTTTCAGCTAATCGCGAAGATAAGGATGAGTGATGATATGACAAGGGACACTCACAAAGAATGCCCATGCCCAGGCTGGAATTCAAAACTGGATCCCCTGGCATTGTGGTGTGCTGTGCTAACCATTCTGCCACGGAAGCTGGGAGGAAAATTGAAGACCAAGTTGAAAGTAAGGGTAGCGAGCTCTGGTCTCGAAAGCCATAAAACAATGGTGATGGGACTTGATGCATTGATCATGCACCATTCAATGAAAAATTGCTTGGCAGACCCTATCACTAATTTGGCTATTGCAACACAGAGTAGTTAACATCCAAGTTGCCAGCCAGCCTCTGTGAAGGAGTAATTATTAGCGGGCAGTTTTTAGGTAAAAACATTTCTTTTGTTGCTTCAGAAATTGGCCATACTCGATAGGAGTACCAAAGATATGGCTACAATGTAATCTGCAAAGTCCTATTTTACGTTTAACACTTAAAACAAATATTTCTATAGAAAGAACATAAAATGTACATATTTTAGACATTCCATACCAAATAAAGTTTCCTTTTGTGTAAATACATATTTTGAAGTTATTGCATAAAATAGAGTTAATATGCTGTAAATAAGTAAATTACTATCCTCTTCGGAAAATTCTACAACACACCAGTGACTACTGCCGATGTTGTTTTGTCAACATTCTCAAGTCACACAGCATTTGTCAGGAAACAAACATTATGAGGCAGCTTTACATGTGCATTCACGTGCTAATAGGAGCCTCAATGTGTTCAAGTAAAGGGCGTTCAAAGTGTCCCTATATTATTTAGATTTCAGTAGAACATTTGTTGCAGTGGACAGGATATCTCACTGAAGGAAAACAATCGATTCTGGAAAACTTCCTGTCACAATACAGACAAATTGCACCACCTGATGAATCCACATTACTTAAACACTACCTTCTACAGTGTTACAAAGAATCTGTGCAAAAAATTAGATCTGTGTGTGAACATGAAAAAGTGGGTGTCATTTGATTAATTTCAATGAAAATATTTTTGACATTTACCCACATATTTCAGCTGTTTTTAAAACATAAAAGAAATATATTTTCCAGTTTGGTAACACCTTAAAATTTGCTCCCTAATGATTACAATAGTGCAATAAAAAGCCAGATGTCTTAGATTTGAAACTTGGTCTTATGTTGGTATTTTACTTTGATCAATGCACTATTCATTTAGTAAATTATTTGCCAGTACTTTCTCACTATCTGAGATGTAAGAAAAACAAAATAATGTCTTTATTAAGAAGAAACCTTTTTTTCTAAAAAACACTAAAATTGCTTACATACGATTAGCGAGTAGTCCAATATTGATTATAGCAACGTTTTGGGGTAACTACTTTTCCCTTCTTCAGGCTTTTCTTACCAGTTACCAGTATGGACATCGGTCGGTGAGATGTTTTAACAGTTTGGGAGTAGACTTTTTATATTGCACCTCCGGGGCTGCTTAATGGAGGGTTAATGAAAAAACAGAAATTTGGCATTGAAAACTGCTTCATTGTTTTTCGAAGTATTCTCCTTTATGGTCAATACACTTTTGCATTCATTCGAACCATTTGTCAAAGAAGTTTTTCCAATCTTCTTGAGACACCTCCATAATATGGTTTTTGAACGCATCAACGGCGTCTTCCGCTGACGAAAATCGTTGTCCACGCAATTTATTCTTGACATTCGGGAACAAGAAGAAGTCATTGGGTGCCAAATCAGGACTGTACGGTGGATGACCCATCAATTCGATTTTTTGACTGTTCATAAAGTCGGTTGTTAGACGAGATGTGTGACAGCTGGCATTGTCTTGATGAAGAATGATCCGACGGTGTTTGTTTGTTTTCTGTATTTGACCGAAGACCTCTAGCAAACAAATTGTTGTGTACCATTCAGAGTTGACCGTTCTACGTTCCTGTAAAGGCACAGTTGCCACATGACCAGTTTTCCCGAAAAAACATGCGACCATTTGTTTCGATGTGCTTCAAGCGCGAACAACTTTTGTTGGATTGGGTTCATCTTGAAACACCCATACAGTCGACTGCTGCTTACGTTCCGGCACATATGCATATATCCATGATTCGTCACCTGTTACAATCTTATATACGTATTTTGAAGCACCACGATTGTATTTATTGAGCATTTGTTTGCACCAATCGACGCGAGCGTCTTTTTGAGTTTTTGTCAAATTGTGTGGGATCCAACGAGAACATACCTTTCTCACAGCTAAATGATCATGTAATATTTTATATATGCTGGTGGAACTAATGCCTACGGTTGCCTCAATCTCACAGTATGTCACATGACGATCTTGCAGTATTACGTTTTGCACAGCATCAATGTTTTCTTGAACAACAACTGATTTTGGACGACCTTCGCGAATCTCGTCGGTGAGCGAATGGCGGCCACGATTAAATTCGTTATACCAGCGTTTCACAGTGGCAAAGGATGGGGCTTCATCGCCAAATGTGGAAGTAAGTTGATCGATGCACTCTTGTCTTGATAATCCACGTCGAAAATCGTAAAAAATCATGGCACGAAAATGTTCACGAGTTAATTCCATTTTATTATTGTCGCGCAATCTCCAAGGCAACATAAACAACACAAATGAAGCTATTGACAAAACATTTGAAGTATGTTATGGTAAATAATGCCAGACGATTCCGTGCAAACGTCAAATCGTGCCTAAGTTCAATCAGTGTTGCCAAGGCTCAAAATATAAATGGTGACCCTCGTACATAATATGGAAGTTTTATTAAGGCTTAAACTACTTTCACAAATCATTTTTTAACCATGCACCTTTTAACCAATCCTTGTGTTTTTTTATGATAAGTGATGTGGCATGATTCTAATGCCAAGAAAGCCTGAAGAAGGGGAAAGTAGTTACCCCGAAACATTGCTATAATAAATATGGGACTACTCGCTAATCGTAAGTAAGCAATTTGTGTTTTTAGAAAAAAAGGTTTCTTCTTAATAAAGACATTATTTTGTTTATCTCAAGTTAGTAATACACACTTGTGCTATTATGTGCTGGGATGTATGGTGTGCCCCTTCTGGGTACACTCAAATGTCAACCTCTCTTCCACGCAGTACCCCCGGACTGCATTTTGTAGACTAGCAAGGCTTTGGTGTCTGGACTCGCAGCCAGTATAATCCTCGGAGGGGTCATGTGGCATCCTCCTTATTTGTTTGTGATTGGCCTTTCGTGCATTTATGTTATCACTAGACCCGCATATTTATGGTGAATAAAACATGAAGATTTTGGTATAAAAACTGGGGACATTTCAGGATCGAAAGCAGTATATAAAAGGGGAATTCGGTGTTAAAATGGCAAGTAAAACCCTAAATTTGATTTTAAAACTACACCTATTACACAAAATAAACATTTTCATTTTAATAGCACACGTATGTAGTTATCAGAGTATTTAGTTTAATCAATCTAAAGGAGTCCATTTTTGCTAATCAAATATTTACAATAACTCGGGGTGTGAGGAGCCTCCCCAATGGCGCAGTGGTAGCGTCGTCGCCTTGTAATCAAGGGGTGCCAGGTTCGATTTCCGGTGGAGACACATGGTGGTTCAGATCCCACTTTAAACTGTAGGTCCAGTCCAGTAGCCTTACTGTGCATAAAGTAGACTTAAAACAACAAATCAATCCAATCCAATCGGGGTGTAAGGGGTGACCTTCCACATAGGCACCCAAAAGTCAACCTCACTTCCAAATAGTACTCCTTGGACTGCATTTTGCGTGTGTAGGTGTAGTTTTAAAATCAAATTTAGGGTTTTACTTGTCGTAGACAAATACATATGTAAAATATCTGTCCTGGCAGTCTCAGCCCACAAGCATCCATTTCATTTTCATATATCACTGTATTGGTAAGATAGGTAGCATGGAGATAATGACTATGTTTACTTAAGTTTCAATTTCACTGCATGTTTCACTTCACGATCCATATTTGAGAGCCACATGAGAAATTACGGGGCTTTGAGCATATGCTGCTTTTTTTGCCTGTTTGAACGTTGTTCGCTCGAGCGAAGCAGCTCTAAATTCCGTACTCTATCTAGTGTCGTTCGTTGAATCTCTCTGGCACTCCAACAAAATGCTCTCCCTGCAGCTCTCTATTAGCTATGTCCCTGCATAAGGCGGTGGTAGGGTTCATTCAGTTTCTAAAGTAAAATGGTACCTGATGGGGAGGCCAGGGTGCAAAATCATTTAAGACTGGTGGGGGGGGGAGAAAGACCTTAATCTATAAACCACCTCCCCCCACAAACATACATATAAATTATGCTATATACATATTTATAATGTTATTAAAAGAAAAATAAATTCCTAAATTAAATTACTAAATTAGTAATTAAAAAAATGGGCGTGATGCTGATCACATCACCCCCACTCACGACCGGATCAAGAAAGTGTGGGGCGTTACCCCCACACCCCCTATACGCCTTCATGGCGTGGTGCTATGCACAGGGGAGCACTTTTTTTTTACCTTAGTAATTAAAAATAGTATTATTATTAATTACACACAAAGAAATATTTTTTTTACTTTTCTGTATATCAGATATTATAAAGTAGCAAACTACTTCCTTTACTAACTGGATAAAGATGTTAATAACTTATGAAATAGTTGAAGTGTTTCTATTATGAATAAGTTTTTATTTAGTTTATGCTTTATTTTAATATAAATCAATTAGATTTCATAGTTATTTTTGTCTTGCATTCTTGTTTTACTTTTTTGTGCATTTTGATGTATCCACACTAAATTGTGTATGTTTTCGATATTATTCTTAGTAAAGTATATTTGAGATTAAAAGTAATTGCTTATCTTTTGTTTGTTGTAACAAAAACTCTCCCCCCTGGAAATTTTTGGTGGGGGGATTTTTGAGGTCAAGATTGTTGGTGTGGGGAAATCCCCCCCCCCATCCCCCCAGGATTTCGCACCCTGTGAGAAGCCCTGGGAGATGCTGATCATATCACCTTCACGATGGCGTGAATGTGTGAAATCATGCCTCCCCCTTCCCCTCATGTGTCTCAATAGCATGTTGCAATGTGCGGAAAATGCTTCACCATTTCCATGGCGAGGGGGTGGATCAGTGGCGTAAATAACAACCCTGCAAGAATGATAAATTAAGGAGGACCGATAGGTCCCAATAGTTCAATTAATTAATGATTGGAGAGGTTTAAGTAAAAACATCAAAGAACTCGAAATATGCCAAATTCACTTGCATGCATGTGTGACATATAGTGCCATAAGGATAAAGATGTACAAAAAATGTTGCAACAAGGTCTGCATAAATGGCCCAAAAACATTAAAATACTTTTGTCCTGCTATTCAAAATGAACGTATTCCACTGGCTTCAAAACAGATGTTGAGTGGCATAATAGATGGCACCATTTCCTCCCTTATTTTGGTTACAACCAAAGATTTTACTAAAATTGATCAAATGTCAGTTGTAATAAGAAACGTCAATATTAAACCTAATGTGTCCATACCTTTCATACCAGTTTTTACCTTGATTCAATTTGCATGTATGTATTTTCATATTTGTATGTACCTAATATAAATGTAGGCTTGATTTAATATTTTATAAACAAGTACACAACTGAAAGTTGCAGGGGGCGTAGAGCGTGTTAGTTATGCTACTGGGGTGGATCACACAATTTGACCCCACTACCTGGAAAATATGTATAAAAAAAAAAGCAGTAAGCTTATTATGTTCGTAGTCAATAACAGAAGTAAAGTTAGTTAATTAACATTCTACCAACATTATCCAAGACAAAAACATTAGTTTGAATGCAGAAGCCAGGTCAGAACACCATGTTTTGGTACTCTACAATTTAATCCTTACTTAATGGCTAAACCCTAACTTGAACCAAGGGTGTAAAATTTGAGGGGTAGAAAAAACTAAAACTAATTCAGGCGCCAGCCCCTTCTTCTCAAGAGCCAACTTTAGGTGGTGGGGGGGGGGGAGACAAATATGGTCTAAGAAATCCATGAATCCACTTGAGATAAAGTTACACATTTTGAAATATGATGTTAAAATATTTAGTTTATTAATTAATGCGAGATTGGAATGAAAGTAATTAATTCTTGCACCAGGGTGACCTTCCTGAAGAAATTTCCATAAGTAAACTCGACATATTAAAAAAATATATATTTTTATCACTGAATGGCGACCGGGTTCCTTGTATTTTTCTACCCCTGTAAAAGGTAATTAATAACAAATTAGGATAACCATGCATTTCATTATATTAATTGTGTGAAGTGGAAGAAAATGAAGAAAAACCAATAGCTGACTAGATATTTACTAATGTGTGTATCAAGTAGAAGAGCCTCCCTAACATTAATGATAGTTTGGCACAAAAATTATGTATAGTTATAGTATAGTTTTCAGTAATTTTTGTAGTTATTATTAACTTCTAATATGAATATTTAATTTTGTGTCAATGGTCTGACCTTCCTTAGAAAAATTTCTGTTGCTGCCCATAGGCTTTACCTTTACTCTCTCAATATCAGTAAAAATGATTGGTAGATTCTGTAATTTGTAAAAAATAAATTGATAGCTGTGCTAATGTTTAATAAATATTACTTGTATATATTTATGCTAATACTTATTTTTTTATAATTTTCTTCAGGCATTATCACTGTCATGGACTGCAAGCATGGATTGAAGGTAAGAAGCTTATTTCAGGGTTGCTACGCGACTGGAAAACCTGGAAAACAGGGAAAAGTCAGGGAATTTGGTTGGTCAGGGAAAAGTCAGGGAATAGTCAGGGAATTTTGCATATTTTCTGGAATTTACGAGCATTTTGGAGTTGCAGGAGAACCATTTACAAAATGAACGAACTGTTCATTTGCAGTTCCAAATTCGGTTGTTGTGATTCCAGTCCCCCCAAAATATTCAGTTCAGAAACTTGTTCCTCTCGTCATTATAACTTCTAGTCTGTTACATACAAAATTATGGTTCCTGGCCACGGTGGCTCAGTCGGTAACGCGTCTGACTACCATGCTAAATGTCCCGGGTTCGATCCCCGGCCGGTTCAAATCCGGGAACTTTTCTAACGATGGAAGCGGTCCCGGTGCCCACCCAGCATCGAATAACATGGGTACCTGGGGGAAACCCTGGGGAGGTAAAAGCAGTCAGGGGCATGATGCTGATCACTCACCCCCAATCACGACCGGATCAAGAAAGTGTGGGGTGTTACCCCCACACCCCCTATACGCCTTCATGGCGTGGTGCTATGTACAGGGGAGCACTTTACCTTTTTCGCATTTCGATTCTATATTTATTCACTCTCGGATCTTGGATCCGTTCATTTTGCGACTCGTTCTTCTGAACCTGTTCAAGACCGGAATTTGGAGAGGCGTGAGATTTTTCCTTAGAGAACAAGCTACTCAAGACGAAACCTACGCACCAGCCACCCTCAGAATTTCTTAAAGAAAAATGTTGCTTTAGCTTTGTGTGTGGTGAGGAAATTTTCTTTCTTCAAGAACACACCCGTTCTCTTTTGATATGTGAAGCGGAGCAGGTTGGTGTTCGTTCAGTTCATTGGTTTTGGATCTGCAATAAAGCTTGAAGAGCAGAATTTCACGTAACTGGCTGTGGTTGACGTCACACTGGATGGGTACGGACGCCGAGTAAAAACAAAGGGACTCAGTACTTCGTTCCCCCCATGAACCCATTCTGTGAATTTGAGTCCTTCGTTTGCGACCCGTTCAGAAGTAACCTGATCAACTGGTTCATTTGCTCGTTGTCGTAGTTTTTACATTGCAGAGATGTGTTACACCCGATAAATTAGTGATTTTATGCAGTATCAGTAACGTCATTATTCGAATATGCACGTGTTTTGTGCATGTAGAACGAATTTATTTTTAAAAAACTGGTGCGAAATAGAGGAATTAAACGTACGCTGGTCACACATCGTTGTTAGGTTAGGAATGTTGGTTTGATGCCGATAGTAATTTTACGTATTTTTTGCATGTAGAATGAAATTTTGCTGAAAAGTGGTGAAAATGGGCCCAAGTTCCTTTTGTTTTATTACGATTTCATCATGCTACAAATGCAACTTTTACATGGTTCGATTTCGATTTATGTCTGTTAACGCATACTGCAGAGTTTTAGCGATTACTTAAGATTTTGTCAAATACGCTTTTGTGGTTAGGTTAGGAAGGTCAGGTTTGGTTGTCTTAACAAGTAAAATAAAGACCCTGTACTAAGGTTCCAATTTATTTCTATATTCAATCCCACTAGTTTACGATACTTACTGTCGCTTGTCAACCGGAGAATACCTTTTCCGTGGGAAGCGTGTATGATTGCGTAAGGTCATTCTGAAGTTGTTTTTTTCAAGATAAATAACTTTTGTGTCACAATGAATGCCAAAATTCTATGGTAATTAGTCTTCCTGCTAGGAAACTTTGAAAAAAAAACCCATCATAAAACATTCGGAACTGTTACCTTTTAGTAGACAGATTTCGATATTTTCCCGTAATATAAAATTGGTTCCAGCATGTGGAAAACTCAAATAATGGAGATTTTTGATTCCAAAGTATGGCCTGCATATATATTTCTTTTAGGTGTATGGTTGGTCACCGGCCCCATTCACGTTCTGAATTTCCGAAATATGTACTATTTTCAATAAATTAAAAAATATAATAATTAAACTTATTTCATATTTTCTAAAGGTACATGACCTAATTTTGTGTTGGTTCTCATTTGTATTGATATAATTGAGCTTGTATACAAGTTACATTGTAAAGCTTTGATATATGCCACATTTTTTATTGATTTTTTACACCACCTTAATTGTAATGACTTAGTAAATGGGGAAGTACAATAGTTATTTATTTTTTCATTGAATAGCATTATTCAGCTAATAACTTTGTATATATTTATTTTCATAATAATTAACGTGCCTGCATATTTAATTGAAAAACATGGTTAAAAAGCAAAAATCATGACGACAAATATGCCTGGAAAAATTTCATTTCTGGTCTGGAAAACCTGGAAAAGTCAGGGAATTTCATAATCAAAAAATCGTAGCTACCCTGTTATTTGTACACTTAAGCATGCACTAGCAACAGTAGGCAAAATAAGGTTAATTTGTTGTTTTCTCTCAGTAAGTCATAATTGTCAAACTATAAGCTAAGAGTTGGTGTTTTAAGTCCACTTTATGCACAGTAAGGCTAATCGGGACTGGACCTACAGTTTAAAGTGGGATCTGAACCACTTGTGCCTCCACAGGGTATCGAACGTGGGGCCTCTTAATTACAAGGTGGCGACGAATTGTCAAACTATGTTAAACATGAGAACATGTTCTTTATTAGAACTAACTAAATTATTTTTTTGGATTTGGTTCAATCTGAGGAAGACCTTGCTATATGGTTGAAACATCATGTTTATACTGTCTTCATTTGACAAGAAATTCGGCCTTCGTCATCATTTTGAATGTTTTATTAAACATGGAAACAAGTCTTAATAGTGTTATAATTAAAAATTAACTAAACCTTTTTAATTACTCAGTCATTTGACACATTTTCTCATGTATCTTGTAATAATTTAACGGTATTTAAATATATTTGTTAATATGCTGCTTGTAAAAATGTACCTGTTCAGTACTTACTTGTTGAATCAAATATTATTGATTATTTGTTGTGGCACATTAGCATCCAATCTTTTTATAACTGTTGACAAAGACACAATTATTGGTAATTTTTTATGAAAACATTTGAAGTGGGGTCCTGGCTTTGATACCCGGTGAAGGCACACAGTGGTTCGGATCCCACTTTAAACTGTAGGTCCAGTCCCGATTAGCCTTACTGTGCATAAATTGTACTTAAAACACAAACTCACTACATTTCAATCCAAGTGGTATAGCACACATTTAATGCTTTCGAACAATCGGAGAGAACCACTACAATACATACCAATAACCTACATCAGCATTGAATGGGAGATGCTGCCCTCTAGTTATTTATTCAAAGACCCCTTAAGCTCTCCTAAAATTTTCTTAACGTCATGTTAACATTACGATACAATAAATGGTGATTTTGACACTAAAATTAGCTTTACATCCCTCAGAAATGATCTTCCACATTCCTCGAATGGAAAATCATGAATTAATCTCTGCTGTCGTCTGTAAAATGTGTTGAAGTGTTGAATATCTATAGATTTAGTATCTGTAAGTGCATTGTTTTCGTTAATGGTTCCATCATGAATGTGATTTCACAGGCAATCTGCACAAATTTCTATTCTAACCATACCATACCATTTATGAGCTACCGTGGCTACCAAATGGAAGACCCGGGGCAGGTGATCTGGACCAGGAAATTTTCCATTCATTTCCCTGTTTCTGTGTGACTCTGAGGACCATCCATCATTGTATCAATGAATACCTGCGTGCAACCCTGGGAGGTAAAGGTGGCCGACCAGGTGTGATGCTGGTCACATCATCACAACTATGGCGGAGATCAAGAATATGTGGGGCTCGACCTCCACAGCATCCCATATGCCTTCATGGAATATGTGCACATGCACATATACCTTTACCTTTACTTTCCTTTAACATTTAACATTTGAATTCATTCAAGATATATATATGCAGTATTTGTGAACAAATTACTAAAATGGAAAGTACTAATTTGAATTCTAAGTTAATACATTCCCAATTGATCTGAAAATTTATGTAAAAGTACCTGGAACATGGAAAAGTCAGTGAATTAAGTTCTTTCTGCAAATGTGTTCCTCTTGTTTTGGTTAAGTAAAACGTGTACGGTAGTTTGTTTATTGGTGTCTCAAGTTGCTCCTCCGAGGTCTCTTTACCTAAATTGGAATGAAGTTCCTACACAAATAGGCAAGTTTCACCGATGTCATCGGAATACATATTATGGGATGAAGTTGCCATGATTGCAAGCCTGCTAAGTAAACAAATGCAATCTAACATTGGAGCAGGGGAGATTTAAGACTTTGCTGAATCCAGTGAAGCCATTTTCAAAATGTCCTCTTGTTTCGATAATCCACAATGATATTCCAAAATATGAAAAATTGTGTCTCCTTAGAATTCCTTCTAGAAGATTTCACGTGAATGTTCATTTAGTTCCTTTCACTATTGTCTAAATATTTGCAATAATTGAATAGGCTTACATAACCACGAAGCTATTGCAAATATCTAGACAAGAGAAGATGACATACACAAAAACGGAGACACTTTCAGTTGACTGGGCTTTGAACTTCGGGATATGCACAATATCAGCCATCCAGGCAATCTTGAATTCTGCTCTGCACCATGGAGATGGCCTGCCACAACTATCAGCTAGGCCTCTTGTGCATGTCAGCATTTTGCTGTATTTTCAACAAGGAGATGATTCTGGACCACTCTGGAATCAGTAGTTATCCTTTCAGCTGTGAAGAAAGGATCCTGGAAAGTTCATAGTTAGGTTGAATTGGGAAGTATATTAAAAGCGATTTTTGGCTAAATTTCTAAATTATGAAACCTTTCCAAAGAGTGTACCAGTCTGCTGCTGAAGGTCTTTGTGAAGAGACACTTCCATCTTTCTTTTGTTTCTTGATGAGAGAGGTACAGCATGTTAAGTGGACAATTTTTGAACTCTGCACCAAAGTTCTCAGGTTCGAATCCAAGCCTGTACATATTTGTCATTTGTGAGTGTCCCTTCATCAATTTCATCTGATCATCACTCATTCTCATTGTCTTAATTAGCTAAAAGGGGCAGAAAAGCAATGCTAAATAGCAAAAATACAAATATATACCATGCGTCCATTTCGATCTTCAGCCGAGAGATCGGGAGAAGCGTGGCGGGCGGCGCTGACGGAGATGCCGACATTTGCACCCTGTAATGCCCGCTTATTTTTATGGACATATGCAGACATTTATATAAATATTGCAAAACGAGCACTAACCTGTGTTATAAGAGTACGGTTTTAATTTTAGTATCTTAGTAGCTGTATGTGCCGATGATTTTGACACGCCCACCTCTTTTGAAACACGGCGTAGAGGTTTGTTTGGAGAACGTTCTAATGCTGCACCAATATCATTGAGTTTTGCTTCGGTTAGAATCCGTCGTTTTTGCTTAGGTGTTTTAAAATTTAACGATCCAGTTTCTCGTAATTTAAGGACAAGATGTCTAACCGTATCTCTTATGTGGAGGTGAAACGCCTGGGAATTTCTGTACAAATTGCCTACACACTTCTCGACACGAGTCTGTTTTCACATAAGTGTCATTCATAAAAATTCTTTGTTCTAACGTGAACCTTGCGGCTGGCATTCCAATCATCTAACTGACACAACACACATACACACTGCAATAACACAAACAAGTAACTGCAAGTAACCAAGAATAACACTCTTGCGCACAGTACGAAATTAACACGATCTTGGTTTACATTAGCTCGCCACTATATTCACAGCTCTGTCTTCATCTAGTCGCGAAGGAACAAAAAAAACTCTAGCTCAGAGATTTCGGATTGCAAGGAAGCTCACGAAAACCATTCACTTTTAACGGTTTCGTCTGTAGCGTAATCTTGATACAGTGTTGCACATTCGAACCTCCAAACGATTCCCATTGCCACAAAACTCTTTCAAGGATATAAACTTAAGCATGACGTTACTGGTCAAAATTATGATTAAAATGTTTTATTATCTGTAATAAACAAAAAACTGATGATGTTCTCCTCGTCAGAGATATAAAGATACATTTCTGAATTCGTTATCTTACTTAATAACTTCCCTAAACGTTTCGTATGCGACAATATTCTTAGTTATTTTAATTGACTATATACACCATTCTATTTACTTCTTCTATAGTATTTAGACTCTTCTTTTATATATTTCTCAATTTACTATACTATATATAATCCCTTCTATACTATACTATATATAATCCATTCTCCGCTCCAAGTTTTTACAATTGCCTTTGCTCCTTTTATATAGCGTGCTGCCATCTCTCGTCGATTCCGAGAAACCATTCCTCTTTGCAACCTTCATTGGGTCATCGAAACTGGCACGTGACAGTAACATAGTTTGAACTGGATCAAGTTGATTACAGGATACAGATATCACTTTCTGGAAAAATCGAATTCTTGTTCATACCATATTTGTTATTACACATTTTACAATTCATGAAATTTAAAGTAATTTGAAATTTAGAATTATCTATATTGAATTTAGAGCAATGTTTGAGAGCTCTCGATTATAATATGATTAATTATAAATTATTCGTCTTTGCCATCTTGTTTACGTGTTCGTGAAGACTGGTGTCTGCTAACAGTGACTCTGTCAGCTTTCGTTTGGGTTTGGCTGTTTTCGAGAAGCTCAAAGCTATGAAAGGCTGAGCTTTTCCCCAGAAGTGTTCTGGACCTATTTCCACCTGGATATCACCCTTCACCATGTAATGCTTCAGGTATGTTGGGTTCCCATATAGTGGCCAATGCGTGCCATGAAGCTGCTGAGCGAGTTTTTGGCCCTACATTTTCAAGAAATCTACTAAATAATGCTGAAACATTAAGTACGTGAAAAAATATTTTAATAGTTATTGGTTATATTGCATCTGCAGCTCTTTCTTATGCGTGCTGTCCACTTGAACCCTGGAACATTCTGCACAACTTGAGGCGTTTGGAGCAGGTACAACTAATGTGAAACTTTGTTATGGCTATGCAACAAAGAAAATGAGCCCTGTGGCCACCAACTGATACCAGTTTCAGATGAGCTCCTGAGGAATAGTACTCTTGAAGACCCACGACCCGAAATTGTTCATGTTATTGCTGACAATCTTGGTATTCTCTATACCACTTTTGTTTGGGGGCACTGATGCCATATGAATTGACACCAGTAGTGTGCGCCCGACCCTGTGGCCGAGTGGTTAGCACATCGCGTTGCGACGCCAAGAGTCCCGGGTTCGAATCCCGGTCGGGCTTGGTTGTTTGTGAATGTCCATTCATCAATTTCATCATTTCATCACTCATCCCCATCTTCGCAAATTAGCCAAGAGGCACAAAACGCGAAGTAAAATAAACTAAATCAATCAATCAATCAACCAGTGTGCAGGTCTTGTAGGCTGAGAAATGAACAACAAGAATTTCTGCATCTGATTGACATGTCTGCTGAAAAATGGATATGATACCCTAATCATAAATGGTCACCACAATGGGTGGATAGTGATCAGAATCCAGGGAACTGTCCAAAACCACACCTACAATCATAAAAGGTGCTGTTGCTTGTGTGGTGGTCTACTGTTGGAGTGATTCAACATGTCTTCCTCTCTTGGAGCAAGACTATCACTGCAGATCATTACAGTACTGAAACGTACTGTCGACTTGTTCGCCGGTATCCTACAGTGGTCAGCAGATGTGGTGTCCTCATGTTGATGACCATGCCAAGCAACAAATCACACAAACCCTCGGGGATTTGCAATATGAAATCGTTCCTCACATTTCCTCGACTCATCCCCAATGATAACTACCACCATCTTGATCACTTCTTGACCCCCCTTCCCCCTGAAAAATCAGGCATGCAGTTGATATCTTTGCATCTCATAATCCTGATTTCTTTCTCTGCGGAATCCAGTCGACAGAGCGATGGCAAAATTAAGGGATGCAGGAGAGACTACATTGAGTAACCAGATTTTGTTGATGTCTACTTTCTTCCCTATCTTCCACCAACCAATCAAGAAAAGGTGAGACGTGGGCTTGGTAGGAAGACTTGGTCCGTGTTCTGACTGTCATCAGTGATACTGACAAGCATGACTTACATCTAATCTCTCTGCGTGATGCTGAGCTTACTTCGTGCCCATGGAATTTCTGCAAGCATTGCCAACACCGCAAGCCCATCATCTGCAAGGTCTTCACAGCATCCAAACTAAGTCTCAGGATCCATTGTCGTCTTTAAAATGTTAAAGATATTCAGACCTGAAAGAGATGAAACAACAGGTGAGTGGTTCGCAGGCTATATAGCACCGATGAGGTGATAGAAACATTTACAGGATGCTTGTTAAGAGACCTGGGGGAAGGCCAACTCGAAGATGGACCAGAAGGAAACGGCAAGGGTGATTGAGACTGATTTTGCCCAGGATAAGGAGAGATGGAAAAATGGCTGCAGCAATGAACCTACAAGTTTAGTAGGCTCTCTCTCTTTCAAGAAGTCATGTACAACTCTACACCGATAACAAAGTATGTACAATAAAAATAAGACAATTCAAGACAAACATAAGTATAAAATCTATTTGATTTATATTAATAAAAAGCAAAAATTAAATGAAAACTTAAACATAATAAAACAATCTGAACTATTTTTCAATTCATTCACATATTTATCCAGCCGGTAAAGGAATTAGTTCATCCCTTTACAAATATCTGATATACATGAAAGTAATGTATTCCTTTATTCTATATATATTTATTAATAAATATTTAGTAATTGACTTGTGCATGTAACATAATACATATGTATACCATATAATTATATATATAAGGTGCCATCAAATGAAAATGTCCATTTCCATGTACAGAGTTTATTACTGACGTTGACTACACATATTCGCCATATGAGGTAAGGCACTTATCCCACTTGGGTACCAACTGATGAATGCCTTGGTAGAAGAAGTCCTTGGGTTGTGAGGCAAACCATTCTGTCACTGCCACCTGCAGATCGGCGTCCGATGCATAGCGGCATCCTCTGAGGTGTTTCTTCATTGGGCTGAAAATGTGGAAATCACATGGACTCAAGTCAGGACTGTAAGCAGGGTGGTTCAGCACTTCCCAACCAAAGGAATTCAACAGGTCCTGTGTTTGAATGGCGACATGGGGACGAGCATTATCGTGCTGTAAAATGATGCCTGTGCTGAGCTGAGAAATATCGGGCAACAACATCAGCCAGCAAGATTGTGGTGACCGTATTCTTCAATGACCGTGGTCCCCTGCTAGTGGAGTTCCTTCCAAGAGGACACACCTAATGCCAACACATACTGTGAAACACTGCGTCGTCTGCGGACAGCAATAAAGCATAAGCGACCTGGCAAGCTCAGCACAGGCATCATTTTACTCCACGATATGCTTGTCCCCATGTCGCCATTCAAACACAGGACCTGTTGAATTCCTTCAGTTGGTACCCAAGTGGGATAAGTGCATTATCGCATATGGCGAATATGTGTAGTCAATGTCAGTAATAAACTCTGTACATGGAAATGGACCTTTTCATTTGATGGCACCTTATACAAAGGAGCCAAATAATGCACACACACTTGAACAGCTGATAACTCGCATACTATTCTGACGTTTTCATGTGTAATCAATTTTTAATTGGTGAAGTCAGACTAAGCTTTGAAGAAAGGAAATTTATCCTAAAATACTACTGGAAGTTTGAAAGCGAAGTAGAAGTGCTAATACATTTTAAGAGTGAATTTCAAGCAGATACACCCACGCAACTTACCATCTGTCGAATTTAACCACATGGAATTGTTCAAAATGCCAACAAGAAACATCCCGGAAGACCGAGCCACACAAAGCAAGAATTGTTGATGGAAACGTATCGCCAGAGTTCAGGAAAATCTGTGCATCAAATGGGTCGTGAAATAGGAATTTCAAAATGAAACAACCATTGTATTTTGAGGCACTGGTAATGGAAGAGTTGCAATCCAAGAAGAGTCTATGCTGTCAGTGCAGATAATGTGGACGGGAGAGTGCAGTTTTGTGAGTGATAATTTGCAGGCATGTATCTAGAAATGTGTTTCAGGGGAAGGGGATCCGAACCAAGTGTCTCAGGAATAATAATAATAAAAATGTTTAAATTAAAATATAATTATATTAAATCAAATTAATACTAATTACAATACATAAATTAATATTATGTTATTATTACACGATTAGGTAAAAATACTGTATAAGAATAGAGCTATGACAGCGCATATTCATTACGTAGCTTACCTGTAGTTAAGATCAGAATAATTTACATAAAAACAAGTGCCCTGGCAATGAAATTAATGTAAAATAGATAAGTTGTTGAATATTTATCGAATAACAAAAATGATGTTACATATAGTTGGAGAAAAGTAAGTTTCTGATTAATATTGTATGTGTATTGTTTTGAGTAGCAGTGTACATAAATCATCTTTGTAGTGTCCTTCAAAGCCGTATGATCCCAATATAATCCTTGTCTTTCAATAAGTTCAGAGGAAATTATACAACAAATGCAAAAGGAGTATATTTTCATTTAATTTTCGTACTTAATAAGTCTTTCGGGTGGAAGGGGGGGGGGGGTTCCGGACCTCCTAAATACGTCATTTGTGTCCTTCAAAGATATATGATCCCAATATAATCCTTATCTTCCAATAAGTTCAGAGGAAATTATGCAACAAAGGCTAAACGAATATATATTTCATTATTTAATTTTAGTACTTGATAAGTCTTTCGGAGGGAGGCTCCGGACCCCCTGAACCCCCCCCCCCTCTTAATGCGTCCTTGGATACTTGGTAATCTATGCCACACAGAGGGATTGAACTAACAGTTTCAAAAGAATACGCTCTGCCTACACCAGACTTCACGCCACTAGACTTTTCGTATAGAAACACATAATAAAATATAACGTTTACAGCACAAAACTGGCAAAAGTTGATGAATTGAACGCCGCAATTAAACGTGAATACAAAAAACTCCGAACGAAATTATTATTGATGTTGGAGATTCCATTTCTTCGCGTTTCCCAGCAGTGCCTGGACCAGAACGGTCATCAGTTTGAAAACAAACATTAGAAATGAAAATTATTAATAGATTATTTTAAATTTTGAAAATGAACTGTCTTAGTTCTTATGTCACCGACGTTATAATCAACCAAAGTGTGTGTACAATTTTTGGCACATCCTGTATATATATATATATATATATATATATATTTGTGTGTGAATTAAGATTCCCCTTCCCCCCCCCCTCCCAGTCCTAAATGAATTCGCACCCTGGCACTGTATATGCTGTGAACTATAGTGCGTGCCTTACAACTTGACGAAAAGTTCTTAAATTCGTAACCCTACCCATCGTGTAGCTTACTCGAAACTTGGGAGGAACTTTGAATGTGCCATGAACGATTTTGAAAACATTTCCGTGCAGGCGAATTGAGAGAGGGTGGGTGGGCCCGGCCCGGACCATTTCACGGTGGGCTTCCGATCGCAATTAATCCAATCCCGTGCAAACACGCGCTCGGTCCGAAGCGAGTAAACGCGACGGTTCTTGGAGCAACGCGGAGGAGTCTGTGCGTGCAAGTCTTTTGCGTGTGCGTACGCACGCACGGCGGAGCCTTTTATCCCGGAGAGAAGGGGAAACGCCGGAGCGGTGATTGAAATTCTTGCGTCTCTTTTGTGTGCGCGATCCCAGCTCGTCTCTCGGTGTTTTCGGAGCCACGAGCATCCTTTGGAAAAAGCTACCGGGAAGGGGGGAGGGTATATGAACCTCGTTCGCTTTGCGCGAAAAAGTCAACATCATCACTCGGTGCCCGAAGGTGTCGCGAATACTTCGGCTCTGACGCGCTTTGTGTAATTTGGCGAAAAGCTCCGCCTCTCGTCCCTCCCCCCTTTTAACCCCTCCTCCCCCCGCGTGCCACTCTTGGCTGCGCGCGAGGAATGGCGGCCGACTATCGATGTTTGACCCCCCTCCCCCCCGGCGCACCATGGAGCAGCGAACCGCAAGCGATTGTCAATATTTCGCCTGCGAAATAAAAACCTGCCTTTCTGAAGTAACGTCCTTACTTTTAGAACTGAGTTACTTTGTTTGCAGTAATAAGAATTCCATCCAGACAGTCCAGATCTTCACCTAAATTATTCACCCTAAATTTGTCCCCCCGTGCCGTTTTAAAATAGGGTTATATTTAATAGTACAGCAGTTCTACCTTTTATACCTTGGCCACGCTATCTCCCGGCCCCCATTCACAACGCAGAAAGGTTATTTTGACAAGATCCTGTTTCCCTGCTGGCTGCTTCGGGAAGAAGGGATTCTAAGGTTGCCGCTTCTTGCCCAAACAGGGGGCCTAATTGGCTGTTTGATCGCAAGTTGCTTCGTAGGTAAACACTGTCATAAAGGCGTTCTAAATATGAAGCATTTTCATGGTATTTTATTCAAATTGTAGTTGAAATCGTTCATTTTGTAATGGAGTCAGTGTTTTGTTGCGAAGTTGTAATATAAAAATTAAACTTCCCGTTTGGGGATGTTGATATTTGTTGTATGTGAAGGTCCAGTCAGTGAATATGTGTAATGATATACGTACTTGTACACAGGCTTCTGTTTGTATTAAATTATAATCTTGCGAATTCTCTCTCTCATTGAATTTAAACGCATTTAATACTACACCATTCCCGGTCTCCGTGTTTAGTGAAATGGTCAGTAATGCGCTGCGAAGGCAGAGGGTCCTGGCTTAATCCCTGATCAGGTCACACCTGAATATATCATCATGTGTGGGCCTACCCGATGGAGTAGTGGTATAATCGTCGCCTGTTAATCAAGGGGTTCTGGGTGGTGGAGGCATATAGTTGTTCGGATTTCACTCTGAACTGTAGGTCTAGACGCGATTGTGCATAAAGTGGATCAACTTCTTCATTCTGCTTGTTTCATCAACAATTTCTCAGTGCGCTATGAATCCAGATGTCCAGGATTCAAATCCCTGCCTGGGCATGAGTGTTTTTTTGCGAGTGTCCCTTAGTCAATTTCATCACTCATCCTCAAATTTGAGATTAACCAAAAGTGGCAGAAAAGCGTAGTAAATTTAACCAAATCAAAACAAAAACCATGAACAATTTCATCATTCATCCTCATCGTCGTATTCTGAAGTAGAGAAGTGACGTAAAATAACGAATGTAGAACTAGAAATGTGTTCTAATAGTAGAAATAAAATAAATTGACAATAAACTAATATTTTATTATTTCTTTATAATTATCATGTTCTTTACTTTCTTTACTTTCATTAGTGGCCGCGGTGGCTCAGTCGGTAATGCGTCTCACTACCATGCTAAAGGTCCCTGGGGGGGGGGGGGGTAAAGGCGCTCAGGGGCATGATGCTGATCACATCACCCCCACTCACGACCCCCACACCCCCTATACACCTTCATGGCGTGGTGCTAAGCACAGGGAGCACTTTACCTTTTTTTTACTTTTACTTTCTTTAAGCATTGTGTATTACTAACACAATTTGTATAGCCGATCCCCGTGGCGGAGTGGTTAACACATCGCGCTACGACGCCAATGGTCCCGGGTTCGAATCCAGGCCTGGGCATTGATATTTGTGTTTGTCCATTCATCATATCATTACTCGTTCCCATTTTCGCAAATTAGCCAAAAGTGGCACAAAAGCGAAGTAAAATAAATGAAATCAACCAATCACAATTTGTATAATATCAAATTAAACATATGGATTCGAACATTTCTACATTAGACTCCATAACACACACATAAAATCAACTAGTAACCATGACAACAACAATATATCTATAATTGAATTTATGCCGGTTTCAGCCATGGCTGCACACTCAACTTTACCAATAATATATAACAATAATAACGGTTGTCAATTAATTATTATTTCTCTGTCAATTTTTTATCAACTGCCTGACCCTCACCTTACAAAAAATTCTGGACATGTCCATTTTGTATCCGCTGGAAGGATTTATTCACATGTTGACATGGATTCTTATGAAATATGAATAAATATGATCCGCTTGGAGAGGTTGTAGTATTGAAAGAGAGGGAAATCGTTTCATATTGGAACTGTTGTCGTCCGTCTTCCTCCCCCTCCCCCCCATCGGTTTGTCGTCGCTGTTTGTTTTGCTGCAGCGTCCGAGCGCCCTCATAAGAGGCAAAGAGCCTTTGTACAAGCCCGGTGCCTTTTTCCAATAACATTTATTGCCAAACAAGGGAGCCTCGCTTGAGGTCGGCTACGGGTTTGCCCGCCGGCCATGGTAAACATGTAAAACTCATTTCGGGCCTTGTCGAACTTCGCCGCCGCTACCCCCTTCCTCCCGCCCCCTTTTTTTTGCCTGACCTTTTCATTTAATTCGTGTTTTTCAGTCTGCCCGCATGTAAAAATCAGAGAGGAAAAATGCTCCCGTGTCGGCGAAGGGGAGGGGGCTCGATTTCCACCCCTCCCCCCGCTGGTTAGGAAGCTACGTCGCTTTTTCCGTGTTCTACAATGTCCGCCCTTGTTTCCGCTTTCAGACACGATGGGATTTTTGCCTAATTTTCGGATCTCGTGCTTCGTGTAGGGGTCGCCGTGCAACACGGACGGATTATTGCAGCGTTTGGAGGACAATAAGGCCCGATTGTATAAAGCAGTTGATCCTCGATTAGCCAGTAAAATCGATCTGCAGTCACGCTGAACTCTGATTTTGTGTTGTATAAAAGTTGAACTGAGATTAAGTCCATGCGATCTGCGGTCAAAGTTGACCCGCGATTTTTCTTCGATCAGCAGACATTGACCGTAGTTCAGCTGTTGTAACATGGCTGAACTAACGAATATTTGCTTGTAAAATGTGTTGCAGAACGTATGCGGCAAGACGGGAGAATCCATTCATAAAATCCTGTTTCCATAATAATACAGAAGCAGCATGCACAACGAGGTGAACAATGATAAATATTTCTTCCATTTTTCTTTCTTTCCATATATCGTGTGTCATTGTTATTTACTGTTTGAAATACCATGTATTTTTTTCTTGAAATTTCCTTAAATGACTGCAATAGCATGTTGTAACATTGTTTGATTTCACGATCAGAGAATGGTAACTTGAGAACAATCAAGTGTTGATTGATACAAACAGAAAATATGACCCGCTTACGTTTTCTTGTTGATGTCATTGTAACACTTGCGTTGGGATGAAGAGGAGGCCAGGTTCACGGACGTTAAAAATATTACAATTTCGCTTTACTGCATCCAGCAAAGTGTCATTGCAATTCAATTTTGTCCGCAGAATGGAACAGAGCATGTGACTTTGGCTGTAGTGTATATATCTACTGCTTATGAACCGAGCACGTTGCATTTTAGTTGGTAAAGCTTTCTCTCCTCCTGATAGCCTATATAAATAACACATACTATCTTATTTTATTTCGAATATTATTTGTTTTGGGCCATAATTTACATCCGAGAGGACAAACGCCATTGTTGTTTCAATATTTATTTCCATTCGGGAAAACGCAAACACATTTTGCATTTCACAAGTCACAACGTATACGTTATTCAATTAAGTGCAAGGAAAATTTCGAATACTACTAACAGGAACTAATGGCCCACCTGTAACAAGTCATCGTGTAATCACAAAATAAATATAATAGACATCTCCTCACATGAACAATAGCTCCAAATTCGAGTATAAGAAAGTTGTTATATCTCTTTTTAGCATTAAAAAGAAATACAGATTTTTTTTTTAAAAAAAATCCATTTATGCAAGCATATTTTCTCCCCTTCGCAACCGAGAACCGATAGTTGCTTTCGTTGTCAATGACAAATCATCCACGTGGAACTCACACAAGGAATAAATGGCCGTCTAGTATGTGATTTAACTAAATTTGCAACATGTTCGAGTATTTAGTACGTCCAGCACCTCAGATTTATTCTTTATTCAAATATTCAATACATGCATTTTCCGAAACCGACTTTAAAATGTTTGCTGTTCAGTGTTGGACAATTGGCAACATCACAGGCACACTAGCGACATGTCAGGATTTGCCACGTTGCCAAACGTATTTCTTTGACCCAAGATCAGGATTTGATCTAAGATCGACAAATCGACAGTTAGCTTTATACAACATTATAGAAGCCTGAACTTAGTTCATTGCCAGATCGTAGGTCAAATCTGATCTCCAGTTAGTGATGTTTATACAACCGGAACTAAGGCGAGCAACTTTTCTTAATAACGGTTCTCTTAAAAACCTGCGCGATTATCCTGTATGTATGCAACCACGCAATGCACATTCATGGTTGCCGCTCACTTATTTCTCCCTTTAGGACAAGCAAAGCACGCTATGCAAATATCACCATGTTGTTATTCACTGTATATTTGTAAGCAACACACAATTATTTTCTCTGTAAGTCATTATTATTTTTAATTGCCTTAAGGTTTAAATGTTTGTGAATGCATATAATTTGCATATTTCATCAACAAAAAATACTAACTGTAGCATGTGTGCTTCACAGACAAAGGAAGTCAAACTTTGCTACATATTTAAAGCGTTGCATACGTAACGCACTTTCGTTAATACTTGTCATTCATTCAGACTATTTAGTCATACCCAAGTTTTTTTTCATTTGTTAGCAGACACCACAAAGTACTCCGTAATTCTATTAAGTCAGTTCATTATGAATATTTTAATTCAATTGCATGTCTAGAACCTTCTATTTTATGTGTGAATGTCACACACGTAACGTTGAAATGCCCCATGTCTCTCCCGCGATAGAATTGATTGATTTGGTGCTTTTAGTCCATTTTGTGCAAACTAAGGCTCGCCATAGAAGTTCCCGGTTTCGAATCCAGGCCTTGGCATGATGGTTCTTTGCTAGTGTTCCTTCATCAATTTAATCTAATCCATCACTCATCCCGGAGCCGCGGTGTTCTGGTCGGTAGGGCGTGTGACAGCCACGCGGGACACCCATAGGCTATTCCATTCCCGATGATTTTAAAGTCTGAAATATTTCCGACCTTGTCCCTCCATGAAGCGGCTCTGGGGTTCATCCAATCTCTAATAAATGGGTGCCTGGGGGCAACCCTTCCGGGTGATAAAGGCGGCCGGAGGGTGGCGCTGATCACATCACCTTCAGTAATGGCCGAGATCGAGGCCATTGTGGTCTGTGGGGCCCTACATCCACATGGCACGGTGCAATGTGCACGGGGAACTTATCCTTCAACCTCATCCCCGTGATAAGGCAATTATGGTATAAAAGCGATGCTAATACATTATTACATACAAATATACGAGTAGTTTTCTTTATTAATTTTTAAATATAAATTCTTAACTGAAAGTGAATATTTGAAGTCGGGGATAGGCTACTTTATGTAGGTAAGGGGTCCCGGCCTGGGCATGGATGCTCTTCGTGAGCGTCCTTCCATAAATTTCATCATATCATTACTCATCCTCTTCTTCGCGATTAGCTAAAAGAGACAGAAAAGCGAAGTCAAAATAAACCAAATCAATCAATCAATATATTTGGTTTTTGTTGGCGACGTCCACATTTCACGCTGTTAGAATGTGATATCCTTGGACTTGCATGTAGGTTGATTTTCCTTGTCCTGGTAGGACGCGATGCAGGCTCCTTGCCATTTGACATGGAACGGGAAGGAAAACAAGTTTGCGAAGACGAGAAACATTGGATGGAAGTTCGAAGAGTTTCGGTGAAATAATGGATCAGTTGTAATGGAGAAGTTTTGGAGATTTCTGAAAGTGAATTAATTGCTTTGTTACGCAATGTTAAGTGTTTGGAAAGATTTCTGATGAGTTCGTGAGCAGAAATGAAGAGGCAAATGAAAGTGAAAGTTTGCCTTCGAGTTAATTAGTACTATTCTTTGAAAAGAAACTTGTGAAGGATTCGAACTAAGGTGACGTAAAAGGAAATACAGGGTGTTTCAAAATTATCGTGTAATTAGTAAATTATTAAGCGGAACACATCAAAGTTTGGTTTCAATTTGGTGCTCGAGCAGTTGTAGATGCTGATGTAACGATTGGAGAAGAGAAGCTCTTTTTATAGTTTAAGGTCACGAGGGACAGTTTCCACTTCCAGCCAGACGCGAGGACCCTAAACTGCTCTTCCCCCACCAACCTTACCCCGCGGCGGGTTGGAGAAAGAGATGTCTGTGCGCTGGAGGGTCGTAGGAGGAGGAGAAAACTTAGCATTACGCTTATGGGAGTATTATTTTACTTGTTCTCTTGGAAATATCAAACTTCCGATGGTGTAGAAAAACATATCAGCGGGAAGAGGACAGATTGATTGATTTTCTTTATTTTACTTGGGTTTCTGTGCCACTTTTGGCTTATTTGCGAAGATAGGAATGAGTGATGATATGAACCCGGTACCTCTGGGGATCGTGGCTCGATGTGCTAACCATTCTGCCACGGGGGGCGGTAAGAGGATAGGTTGAAGACTGTGCTTGTGTTAGGAAAAGTGTAAACGTCCATTTGAATAGCCCTAACTTCAAGTTGAAGTTGTTTGTCCATAAGGAATACGTGGGAGTTTATAAATAAATATTCGTCATATTTTTTTTACAAACCATAACAATTTTAAAGGATACAGCTTCCACTTGCAACATGTAGGGAAATTCATTCTCTCTTTTCCCATGTTTTGCTTCTTTTTAGTAGCTGTGCTCATTCCGACGATATTGAAATAAATGCCTCTGGTGCGAAACTGCCACTCTTTGCCTTAAATCTTGTTTTATCTATACCCTCTCAATATTTTGGAGCATCTTCGTCAAAGGTTTACATTTACAAAAAAATTGCTCCGGAATTTATATTTACAGATTCAAATTTCAAAATTTCTCAACAGTTGAGAAAATCAGAATGGAGCTGAATCGTGAGCAGACTCTGTATATCTCTATCTCTCTGTCTGTCTTCTTTATCTCTGTTTCTCTTTCTCTCTCCACCTCTGTGTCATGTCATTCTTTCTCTTTCATTACCTGTCTCGGTATTTTATTTATTTTCTACAGTGCCTTTCACGGAGCGGCGGCTATTACACCGGGCAGCGAGAGGGCGTCTGCCGGCAAACTGGATGCTACTTCCGCGTACATGGAACCGCTAGCTATGTAATGAAATAAGCTCGTACAATTACACGGACAGTTAGAATTAAAATAAGCACGTACCTTGTTACAAGAAGTGTTGGAAATGATGTCCTCTTGTTTCCACACATTTATGGCATTTTTAAGGAACTTTTCACTAACACATATACGTAAGTTCCTCTTCCGAAATTGCTTCAGTTACTCTCCTGATATTTTCTTTCAATTTTTCTAATGTATGGCTTCAGGTTTAAAAGCTTGGTAGCTGGCCATGCAGACATTATGCAAATGTCTGTTTCTTGTGCAAGGAGCCGGAGGGATTTTTGAAATGTGTGTTCCAATCGTGCTCCAACGTCGTCTAGTTTCTCCCCAGTAAGCACCCTCCGTTTCCCCTTGGCTTCTTATCAAGAACAGACCCTGTTTCCCTAAATTTGTTCATAAGTTCTCGAACATTGTCTCTGTGTTGAACGGGAACATCAGGGAATTCTGCTGCCAAACGCCCTGTGACGTAATAGTCGTACATAATAATGTGTTGTTTTAAATTGTAAGTGGCATTATTAGACAGCAGAAAAGCACCAGTAATAAAACACTTCTTATGATATATTTATTGATATTGATGCAAGCCCTTGGGCTGTTCGTATCCTACAATATTGTTACATAAACACCCCGTCTTAAACATACACCCCATTGATCATACATTTAGAAACATTTATAAAGAAACATTTAGAAAAAAAAAAGATATATATATATATATATATATATATATATATATATATACACACACACACACATGTATATTCCGTATCCTTCACTTTCACTCACCCCTTGCAGCATTTTCCTGCGCTCCCTCCAAACTGCATGTAAATATGAGCCCAGGGCTTTGATGTTTGCATCCGTTATATTACGCCTCTCCTTCCTAGATATAGCTTGGATCGTCTGCTCAATGCTGTCCCTTGCACTACCGTGCGGCCCCTTAAGTTTGTATTGCCTCCACCCCCTAGCAGGAACCAAGCGAATCCACTTCTTTGCTGGTATGCACACGTATCAATGTACCGTTTTCTCCCCCATTCCACCCACACCCCTGGCGGTTGTGCGGCGGCCAGCGTTACCTTCTCCCCACATTCTGCCGTGATGTCTTGCCTGCTACTGTCCACCAACCTCTCCATTATAATTTGTAACATCCCAGTTTCGCACCTCCCGCCCCTCATCTTCCCACAGTTCCCCCAGACCCATTCTGTAGAGGTCGTCTCTAATCCCTCTTGCCCAGTGGCGTGCGAACCCTTCCTCAATCTGAACTCGCAGACACCGTTCTTTCAGGGCGTCTCCAGCCCCTTGTTCCATCTTCACCCAGTACTTGAAGCATCTCATCCTCGCTTGGACATCCTCCCCGTGTTTGCCCATATCCCTCAGAACGCCACACGTGCTTGCACTCGTGCTGGTTCCCAATAGTTGTTTTAAAAACCGCGCTTGTATCTGATTTGCTACTCGCCTCCCTACCCCCTCCATAATTCCGCGCCGTAAAATAGGGTTGCTTTCACAGTTGCTTCATAAATTTGCTCCAGGAATGTCACACTGACTCCAGGGACTTTCTGTTGCAGTCGCTCTACCTTGCCCAACGCATAACAAGCTTTTCCCTGGACACCACCTACCTGGGTACTGAAGCACTGACGTGTCCTGTGCCAAGGTCAGCGTACAGCTGTGAGTCTAAATGCCGGCAGACGCCCTCCTCCGGCCCGGCGTGTTAACCGCCGCTTCACGGAAGAGTCGACAGTGAAAGAAATTATATTTTTTTATTTTTATTATTTGTCTGAGGTGTACGAGGCGACCTTCGCTGAAGTACCCCAAAAGTCAACTTCTCTTCCAGGTAGTTTTCCCCGCTAACTGCAATGTTACAGGCCAACGATTCTCTGGCGTCTGGACCCATGGCCAGTATATTCCTCTGTAGGAATCTCTGTGTGTTGTCCTTGTGCGTGCTGAGTGGCCCTTTACAGCCTCAGCTTTTAATCTCGGTAAGGAGAGACACACGAGGATTATAGTTATGGTAAAGAGTGGGTTTCGCCTCGTATAATGTGACCGTTGCAAATGGCCCAAGTGCTAACGCACCCAGAATTTTCGTTTCAATTTCAATCAATCGATAAAATTTCAAACCTGGAATAAAAAAATCTATTATGAAAGCTAATATTTCTAAGATTTAAAAAGCAATATTGGTTACTTAAATGTAGCGTGCACTCCTTAATACATATTGTAGCATTAGACACAATACGTTTGGAATATTATTACATTTGGTAATAGGTGATAGGCACGGTGAAAAGACGAGAACGACACCAGACAGATATCATGTGTTTTTAAATTCCAAGGCTGCGTCAGGGCCTCGCCGATGGCGCTGTGGTAGCGTCGTCGCTTTGTAATCAAGGGGTCCCGGGTTCGATACTCGGTGGAGGCACATAGTGGTTCGGATCCCACTTTAAACTGTAGGTCCGGTCCCGATTAGCCTTACTGTGCATAAAGTGGATTAAAATATGAAATCAACCAACCATTACTGTGCATAAAGTGGACTTAAAACTTCAAATCAACCAACCAATCCAAGGCTGGGTCTGTCACGTATTGTCTAATGTAACAGTATTCCAAACTTTTTGTGAGGAGTGTTAACTTCGTCAGTTAATCCTCATCGTCGAGTTTAACCCATAGGCTGCCCCACTTATATGATAACCTGCCTGTAAATATTGATATTTTCTTGCCAGAATGCAGTTTCCCACAATCGCTAAGAATGTACGTGTAGCATTTTTTTTTCTCTGTCATCTTCTTGTTTTGTTGTTGTTTTTGTTTTCTTGTTGCACAATTTGAGTATAAAAAGGTCTTTTAGCACTGTAGCACTGAAACTTTAAGTAAATACAGGGTAAAGTCAAAAAGAGTAAAACAACTTTACACAGCTATGATAGAAATTCAAACAAGGCACTAATGCAAGGAATAACTGGAAGTTTTATTGCCTCTTGGTGTGTCATAGTGTTTATGCAGCTTTGCCGCTGCTCCGCCAGGATCGCTAGTGTGGCAAAATGACAACCGACCAGCAGAAGGCGTATTGCGTGTTGGATTGATTGATTTTGTTTATTTTACTTCGCTTCTTGTGCCACTTTTGGCTAATTTGCGAAGATGGGGATGAGTGATGATATGATAAAATTGGTGAATGGACACTCACAAACATCCATACCCAGGCTGGGATTTGAACCCGAGACCCCTGGCTTCGTAGCGCTATGTGTTAACCGCTCCGTCACGGGGCCGGCTATATTGTGTGTTGGAGTTACGAAGACTGATTCAATCACATTGGTGCAAAGACATTTCCGCATGCTTTTCGGTAGTAATGCATGTGTTTCACCCTTGAGAAAGATTTGCCAAAGGTACAACTGCGAATTGTTAGTACCTTCGAAACCGTTGACAACGACTTGGTGTCTCGTGCATAGCAAGTACTGGATTATCGTTTGGGCTTTTTCGCGTTACGCGTGCTTCCCATGTTGAATCTTTATAGGCTAATGTGAATCATGTGATGAAAACTTCCAGAGTTTTTCTTTACATTGGTGCCTTGTTTGATTTTCTATCTTAAACAGTTACGTCATAATAACTGCGTAAAGTTGTTTCATTCTTTTTGACTTACCCTGTAAATAAATAAAAAGAAGTAGAAAAGAGGGGTAAATTAACCGAAATAGAAGGAAAGGTTACGCACAGGAGTTGAAATAAAAATGCATTAACTCTAGCTTACACCAAACGATTAAGTGCATCGTCAAGAAAGATGAAGAAATCGCATTAATTGATTCATGAAAGTGATTCACTTGCATCTTATGATACACTTTGGCGTTGCCTTTACAAATGATATACAAAAATGTATCAAACTGTAAACCTGATTCTTGGCAAAGGCCAAAAAAAACGCACTTTGGTGCATCCATCGATGTCTTTCTGCTGCATTAAATATATTTAATGTAATTAGTTTTCTGTGTGTAATGATGATGATAAAATTTAATGCCTTGGGATCCTTGAAATTGAGCCCCTCGTATGCCTAATCTGCATATGCTGCCGCGGAGATTAGATGTATTGATTTAGGCCTCCCCGATGGCGCAGTGGTAGCGTCCTCGCCTTGTAATCAAGGGGTCCCGGGTTCGATACCTGGTGGAAGCACATAGTGGTTCGGATCCCACTTTAAACTGCAGGTCCAGTTCCGATTAGCCTTACTGTGCATAAAGTGGACTTGAAACACCAAAGATGTATTGATTTGCTTTATTTTCCTTCGCTTTTCTGCCACATTTGGCTATAGTTGCGATGAGTGATGAAACTCGCAAAGAACACCCATGCTCAGTCCGGGATTCGAACCCGGGAGCCCTGGGGTCGTAGCGCGCTGTGATAACCAATCCGCCACGGAGCCTAGCGCGCAGATTACACACAGAACCCGAAACGTGTCAATTAACACACACATATGCTGACTTCAATATCACATTAACGTGCATAAACTGCTAATGATGTACTTTTTGGTGTCAAAATACACACAAATGCATAAAAGGGCAGTTTTATCAGATTGTTCCATGTCATGCGTAAGAATTCATCATTTGGGAAGCTCGGACACGTTCTGCCCAAACAAAAGATAAAATAAAGATAACAAATTACACATTTAACTGTGTCAATTGATGCATTAAAACTGCATCAACCTTGATTTTATGCATTTCAAGTTCTTTGTGTAGAGTACAGAAGCAAGGGTGCGAGATGGTGTTACAAATTTGGAGATTACACTTTGTAAATTGTGTATCCAAAGTTCCCCGAGCAGAGGGGTCGAGATCCACTTTATATAGTGGTGGTGATTTCGCACACACACTCGCGCACGCTCGCTCAGAGGAAAGAAGGGATTTGTTTAGAACGTGCGCGAGTTCTCACGCCCGCCCTTTCCGCCCGCGGCCCCGTCTCTTGATCTTTGGCTCTGGATGTTGTCCCAAGGGATAAACAGTTGATGAGGGACCCTGGTTCGGCGGTGTCAGAACGTGAAGTGCCGCGGGAGGCTGTTTGAGTGGCGATTAGTCTGTTCGAGTCCCACCGCTCCGGGCCCTCGGTCAAACAAGCTGATTCACTGGGAACGAGGCCAGATGAGCCGTCTGCGGAAGGCGCTCGCAGCGGTCTCCTCTCGTTGCTGTCTCGTTCTCGGTCTCGTCTCGAGTCTAATAAATAACATTTTTGAAGAAAAATAATTTATATACGATTTAAAAAAAATCTAAAATGTCATTAAAATTGGCCAAAAGAGGCATTAAAATTAAAAATAGACAAAATGGTAATCCTTAAAAACACTACCAACAACATAAAAAATGTGTCAAGAAGAATCTTATGAAAAATGCAGCAGGAAAAAAAGGCATTTTGCCAAACTTCCATGCTCTAGTCATCACATAAAGCTGCAATTATTAATTATGGTCATGAAGGGCTAAGTTCTGTCAGGTTGAAAGACAAATGTCCGTTTTCTCCAGATCTCATGAATTCACCTGAAAATACTTTCCGGTGACCACCACTGCGTGTGCGGAAGTACAGGGTGCCCATAAAGTCTTTCAAAAAGAAATATTAAGAGTTACATCTGCATGGCTGAGAGTAAAAGATAGAGAAACTCGTAAAGTTTATTTACGGTGTCAATATACTTCCACGTGTGCCCCCTTTGTCTTCCGCAGAACGTCAATTTCCAGCCATTTGTGTGCAACATTTCTTGGGTGACACCAGTAAAAGCGTCAGTTATCCTTAAACTTGTCATACCAGGCAACGATGCTTTTTTATTTTTATTTATTTATTTATTGAAATTTCCAGTACAGCAGAAGCCATTTTAAACCAGAAAGAAACAACAGTAAAACAATAGACTAAGATTAAAAACAAAAAAGAAAGGATAACATAAAATAAACAAAAATAAAACAAGCCAAAACAGTACCAAGGTAAATAGATCAGTTTCACAAAAGCATTACTTATGTACAATGTTTTCTATGTTGCTGATAAAAAATGAATATTTGGTTTGAGATTATATTGAACTGATTCGGTACCCTATGGAATAGTGAACGTTGTATGAATGAGAGCCTAGGAGTTGTAGTGTGGAAAGTTTCCTTGCTCCGTGTTTTATGTCTAGGCACTCTGAGCGAGAGTTCGTGGAGTGGGATGCTGCATCTTAAGTTTCCATTTATGATCTTATATAGCAATGTCATATCTGCAATGTATCTACGAGTTTCTGGAGTATTAACATGCAGATTTACAAGCAGATCTCTCTTAGACAGGTGTCTCAGGGCAGGCACTCTATATCGAACGATGGAGAGGAAAAAGCTGAGGACACTGTCGATCTTGGAGGTATGAGAATGGCATCCAAGTTCCAGATTGTTGAACAATATTCTAGAATGGGGGACACAAATGTCTTGAAGTAAATGGAAAGTGCTTTCGGGTTATTGATTTCGGTGAATCTGTAAAGTAGGTCTAGCATACGCATTGCCTTTTTTGTAATTGTTGATATGTGATTATCGAAATTTAGTTTTGAATCTATGAGGATACCTAGATCTCGGTGTTGTGCTTCTTTTACTAGAGGGAGGTCGGTGAGTGTATAATTGCCTGCAAGAATGTTTTGTTTCAATGAAATTGTTATATAAGAGCATTTAGAAGGGTTTGTGGACAGTTTCCTTCGCTTACACCATTCAGAGAATCTATTTATGTCATTTTGGAGAAGTTGCATGTCTGATGGCTGTTTTGTTTCTCTCATAATTTTGCAATCATCGGCAAACATTAGAATTGTGCTTGAGATGGGGGAATTAAAGAGGTCTGTGAGATCATCCAGATATAATACGAATGACAAAGGGCCAAGAACGCTTCCTTGCGGCACACCAGATATAACAGGAAGCCAGTTAGAATGAGTTCCAGGAAGTATAACGCGTTGTTGTAATGCGGCTGTGGTCGTCCATATTCTCTTCTAAAATTTCGCTGTACAGCAATTGGTGACTTGATCTCATGATACCATAAAACACATTGAGCATTCTCCTGCCCTGACGCCATTTTCAGTTCTAGCAATTGCAGCACCTCCTGTACCAACTCAGCCTCTGCCTAGACCAAAGGGAATAAATTTTATGAGTATCTCTTTCTTTTGACACAAGCCACGCAACTAACTCACTCAGTCTCTAGCCTTCTTAAACCCAAAGGTTTATGGCTGCAGCAACACAAGCCTTCCACGTGTTCCTATCCTGGGTAAGATCAATCCAATCTTCTCCGTCTTACCATTAGGTCCATCTCAACGTTATCCGTTCATCTTCGTCTTGGCCTTCCTACAGGTTTCTTACCATCAGATTTCCCAACAAGAATCCTGCAAACTCTTCTTTCCTCTCCCATTCTTGCCACATGACCTGCCCACCTAAGTCTTCCGAGTGTAATAGTTTCTTTGTAATAAACCTTTGTAATGTTGAAAATACTTTATGGCCACCCTGTATAATTTGAGGCAATCACAAGGATAATGTCCTCTTCTCTTCTCCCCTTTGAGTTTAAAGATTTTGTTGGAATCGAGGGCTTCAGTTTGTTGTCTGGATTCCAGAACGAGTGTTGATAGAGAAATTCCTCTTTTTTGGCGACGGGAACAAGGCTTCGATCATAAAAATTCACTTCAATAGAAAAATTCGTGCTTCGTGCGTAAAAAAATGGAGGAAGCGCCTCTTGAGAAAGAGCTGCGGGGTATTCGAAGACTCCCCTTTGTGGAAGCCCTATCGTCACCCTCTGATTGTGGGGACGGAATAATGGAGAATCTTGGCGATTAGGCAATTGTTGGAAAACGACAATGGACGACGCCTTTGGTATTTAATTTCCAGCGATATTGGCGGTGGGAATAGCGCCTCGAGGGTTGTCGAGGCCTTGTCGCCCCTCGTCTCTCCCTTCGCAGATTTCTCGGACGCAAACATTTTCCGATGTCCTCCGAAACGGTTCTTGTGGACGCAGCAGGATCCGTTGTTGGTTATTTGTCGTTCCGAGCGCTTTTCTCTTTTTTTTCTCCATTCTTCTCTGTGTCTGTCTCTCCGATTCCAATACTGACAAGTTCTTTTCTTCTTTGCAGCAACTGCGGGAAGTGAAAGAGGGCGCCCTGGTGAACGAAGCCGTGAGGTAAGCACTTTTCCAGCCCCTTGTCAAGTAGTGTTACGAACTCTACACGAAATTACGGCATTGTGGACGCTCGGCGGGGATCCCCCCTTTTTTACACTTTGGCGCGCCAACCTGTCTTCCTCGAAACTGACTGAGTGTCCTCAAGATTTTCAATTCTGCCACTCTTGCCTTTTTAGTCTTTAGGTTGTCTAGCTTCGCGTTTCTGCCAATTGTGGCTGATCCAGTCCATGCGGATGAAATTGACGAAGGGACGCTTGCAAAAGAACACCGATGTGACTCGAACACCCAAAACTGTGCAAAGTGTAAGGGAACCTATGATGCGATATTACCTTAAAAGTGCTGCCACCGTAATTTTTTATTTCTTATTTTGCGTCTCGCCATCAAATATAGAATCCCAGACTCGGTATTCCTTTTTCATCTAATTATCATTTATAAGATCGTCACGATTGAAATAAAAGATGCAGAAAAGCGACACAAAATAGCGATCCTCTGAGATTATGTGATCTATCGCTAAATTCTTAACATTCCTATACATCAATTGTTTGAGTTTTTGTTTGTACAGTCACGGACACTGCCGGCTTGTAATGAATGCATTGACTTTCAATGGAATCGTTACAAGCCGGCAGTGTCCGTGACTGTACAAGGGAGAGTCAAATGAGAATCTTAATTTGTTTTTGCTTCTTATGTAGGATTGCATAAGTTTGCTGCAATTTAGGAAAGGCTTATTGCTGATCTACATATAGTTTCAACTTTGAGTTACTGCGTGTATACATCAAGAAGATTAAGTGTTTAGGGTCCACGTGCAGTCACTTATGAGCCACTGCGAAGGCTTTCCACCCATCTGCCTGCGAACTGAGGCCATTAGTAAACTTGCTGGTGTGGTAAGCATGCACAGCGATATTGAATTTTCATTTGCCAATAAATTTCTGTAAGTTTTAGGCTGGCAGAAGGCAAGAAACAACTCTTCTTCACTGGTGCCAGTGTATATAGGTGAGGCCATTGCCGAACTTCCTCCTCTATTTGTAAACTTTCTGTCGTGGTAAGCATGCATAGAGATAATGAATTTTTATTTGCCGTAGAATGTCTATAAGTTTTAGGTTTCCAGAGGGCAAGAATAGCAAAATCATTGCTCTTCTCTGGCGCATGTGTATGCAGGAGGCGCCATCTTTAAAATGACAAAAATGGTGTTGTGAGCTCACTTCATTAGTGTTGCAACCTGGAGGTCGTTTTGTAAATAACAGTTGATACCTCATGTAGATTTGAGCTATATACAGTCTGTCCTACATTTTTTATTGGACTTTTAAGGTTTTCATTTGACTCTTGTAAAAAATCCACTTATGAGCACGTACGCTAAACGGGCACTGGATCTGCAGTTTAAAGTGGGATCGGAACCACTTTGTGCCTCCACCTGGTATTGAACCCGGGACTCCTTGATTACAAGGCGACGAAGTTGTAAACAAATCGTGTTAGTACGTCCACATCTGTCTAGGAAAGCAAATGGTCTTTGCTTAAACTTTCCATATGTCAAATCAAAGTAAAATACCAATATTTTTGTTTTGGAGTATGGAGAGGCATGTCGGTTTCTGTAGAAGGGTGTGGTTTCGCTATCGTACCATTTTTACGAGGCAGTATCCAGTTGCCAGTCGGATGGCACCCAAATGTCAGCACAGTTCCACGTAGTACACCCTGGACTGCAGACCAACGAGGCTCTGGCGCTTGGACCTACAACCACATAATCTTCTGCAGGACTCGTAATGTCCATGTGTATTTATGATAGTTCCTTCATCCATTTGATCATATCATCATTCATCATGTCACTTCGCGATTAGCCAAAAGTGGGAGGAATACGAAGTAAAATAACTCAATCAATGTACAGGGTGCGGCAGAATTCATTAGACAGTTTGAAATTAGCGCCATTCACGTCTGCCGATAGATAGCGCGCTGTTTCATGCGTTATTTAGTGAAGCAGCTCAAAGCCTTCAGTAGACCTGGGGGTCTGGTCAAGTGAGCACCGCGCGAATGCTGTGGAGCAGTTTTTCAAGAACAACGACTCGGCTACTGCAACGCAACGGGACTTTAGAAGTAAGTTTAATATCGGAAGAAATGGGAAGGTTTCACACGCCAGACAATTTTCAATTGGGTGAAGACCTTCAGAACCACCGCATCTGCTAACAGTAAGAAGCGCCCCGGCCGTTCACGTGCTGTACCGACACCTGAAAATGTGGAGAGGGTGAGAGTGGCTGTTATGCAGCGTGCAGAGATATATTTGCAGAACAATGGAGCTCATCTCACTGACATTATTTTCAAATCGTAAACACCAAACGAAATGCTTTTGTATGCACCTTGCAGCAATATAAGTGTTTCTTCATCAGTTTATATTACAACACATAGTTTTGGAATTTCAAACTGTCTAATGAATTCTGCTGCACCCTGTACTTGCTTTGATTGATTGATTGATGTGGCTTGTCTTACTTCCCTTTCCTGCCACTTTGGGTAGTCGCGAAAATGAGAACGAGTGATGATTAAATTGATGAAGGGACACTCACAAAGAACACTCATGGCCAGGCCGGAATTCGAACCCGGGACCCCTTGTGATAGCCACTCAGTCACGGAGGGTCGGCAGAACTGTGTGTTTCGCTCATGGCAACTACTTTGAGCCGGCTTCCGTGACGGAGTGGTTATGACAAGGGTTAGAATTCAGGCCTGGCCATGGGTGTTCTTTGTGAGTGTCGCTTCATCAATTTAGTCATATCATCACTCGTTCTAATCTTCGCGACTAGCCAGAAGTAGCAGGAAAGGGAAGCAACACAAGCCACATCAATCAATCAAGTTTCATCATTCATCCTCATCGTCGCAATTAGCGAAAAGTGACGCGAAATAATAATAATCAAACGCAGTTGTGATTTGCACGTGAGTTTTGCAAACGTGCGTCCCGGCTCCGCTTCGAAATGAAGGTTGGCAACACTGCTCGGTTTGCAGATCCTGTGGAAGGGTGAGCAAAGGCTTCTTCCGGTCCCCGAGAATTTCAATCTCTCTTTATTGACAAGAAAGCGTCGCTAAGCCCTTTCCCTGCAAGTGACAAAGTCAGCAGCGGCAAATGAAGCCGAATTTCCATCTCCTCCGCCGGCGTCTTAATTGAAGGCGAATTGAAGTTGACCAGCGACGTGTAAACCACGGTTTGTTTCCCCGCCTCTTACTTAGCGCTCCACAAAGGAGACCAAAAGATATTGCACGGCCCGAGATGAATCCCCGGCCTAATTTACCAGTTTGCAAAGGGAACGCCTTTTTCTTTGTTGCTTGTTGTTGCCGGCGCCCAGATTCGGATCTTAATCATTGAATTTACGGGCTTCCTTTCGCTCGGATTTATTTTCCGCGTACAGGGTGATTCAGAAGTCTCTGCACGTACGGTCACCGGCGATAAAAATCGGACACCTATATCCTGAAATGCTCGCTTTCCTGCAAGGTTATGTGTGTTGCCTAACTCTACGGCGACGAAAGAAGTTGCCACTAAAGTTTGCTATCAAGATTCATTTCGCGCCGTAGAGTTAGGCAACACACACACAACGCCTTGAATGGAAGCGACCATTTCAGGATTTGTGTGTTCTATTTGTATTGCGGGTCACTACATTTTTTTTAAAAAAAATATTGCTTTGCTCTGGATAGAAATCAAATGCTGAACATGGGCTTCGCGAGGAAATTTTGTAGGGGATTGATTGAAATTAATATTGTGGATGTGTCAACACTTAGGCTATTTTGCACCCATCACATTATACGGAGCCCAGCTCATTACCATTTGTCTAAGGAATAAAATGTATTTACTCAATTAAAAGCTGAGACTGTAAAAGGGCACTCGGTACATATGAGGACAAACACAGGACAACACAGCCCTACAGAAGATTAAACAGGCCGTAGGTCCAGACGCCAGAGCCTCGTTGTCCTGCAACATTGAAGTTACTGGAAGTGAAGTTGACATTTGATTACCCCTTACATCCAATTTTGTAGGGGAGTATTTGCTACTGATTAAGTAGTATCAATATAATACTCATAAAATGGATTATTATTATATTATTTTAGAAATATTTTTCTCAAGAATATGGATTTCGTCTAGTTATCATTTTTCTTCTTCGTCACGATTAGCCAAATGTGGACGAAACACGATTATAAAGATGACAAGATTTGAAGTAGGGCTCATCTTGAAGTCAGAAAAATCTGGGAAATGAACTTACTTTGGAAAGTGTGAGAAAATTCAGCATTTTTTGTACTTTGCGGGAAGATTTTGATTTCTATTCCTGGTGTCTTTGTTGCGATTAGTGAACATTGGTAGGAAAGCGAGGCGAAGTAAGAAGCATACAAGCTTATACAACAAAATAGGAGTGTGTGGACAACGCCAATTGGAGTGTGCAGGAAGGGTGTGCTCTGTTTTGAACAGAGCATTCAGAATTTTGAATTGCCTCTCGTATTGAATTAAATTGCTGTTTTAAGTCCACTTCATGCACAGAAAGGCTAATCGAGACTGGACCTACAGTTTAAAGTGGAATTCGAACCACTATGTGCCTCCAGAGAATTGCCTGTCGTATAGCGCAATGAAAAATAATTCAGGCGGCAACTCTTTATTCTCATGATACAATATTTTGTTTGCTTTTTACAAATACATGCCAAGGAAGCCATGAATCTAAGAAAGGCTATGAAATGTAATCTTAAAACATTTAATTTATTAATTAATGCAAGATTGGATTAAAAGTAAGTAATTCTTAAGCCGGAGTGGCGATAAGCCAATTTCAATAGCAACTTTTCAATAGGAAGTTCCGTTATCGACTAAGAGGTAGGCAACACACACAATGCATTGCAGGGAAGCGGCTATTTCTAGGTATATCTAGGGGTTCCATTTTTATTTTCGGTGACTACAATAGAATTTCACTTTTCCATTCCTTTATATTCTTATTGTTTAAATTGCCGGTTCACACATTTAAAAATGGGAGGAATCCCCGAAAAATCGTATCATACCCAAGGTATTACAAGTCTTATGCTATTCTTAACTTAGCAGGAAGCAGAGAAAGGAATGCGGTATAAGAAATTAGGCAAACGTTAGGTGAGCGACTTGTGAGACGGGTATGGAATGAGCGGTGGGATACAGTTGACAGTTGGCGAGTAGACGGGATAGAGCAAGGAAGTTGGAGGGACGATTATAGAACAGTGGTGCATGAGGAGAGTGAACGCTGAGTGGAAGGTCAAATGTGTGTCAATTACCATTATTGGGAGGACAATCTATGGAAAAACCTTCATCTATTTGTGAGGCAAGTATTATTCTCTACTTACCAATATCCATATCGGTTCAGTCATGGAGAGTACAAAACCCATATCGAACTTAAGTTAATTCTATTGCCATTCCTTTAAATGTAACCTCTCGCATATATCACATTTAGGCCAAGCGAATGATGAATAATCACACCACCCAACTCAATCTAAAGGTTCTTGGTTCGATCCCTTCGCAGTTTTAACATTGCGATACGAAATGCCCCCCCGCATGCATTCGGAAGCATAGTGCTAGTCTTGGAAGCAACGCCAGTTCGATATCTTCGACACAACCCCAGAGGAAGCCGACCGGACACATCTTGTTTCGAGCCACCACCTGTTTTTCGGAAAACTGCTGTTGTCACTTTTGCCTGAAGTGTTTAGACATCCATTCATTCACTGCGACGTTATACTACGAAGGTATATGTAGTACATATACATGTATGTAGAAGAAAGAAAATAGCACAACACAATAAAACAACCTAGCAAAGAAAACGCAACCGCAACCTAACGTTGAGAAATCTCTGAGGAAACTGAATTGGCAACATCTCATTTAATCCACGTGGACATGACAAGCACGGTCATTTCTTGGATGGACGCTATTGGTGGAAAAGTTTTGAGAGTCCACGTGGACTTGACACATGGTTGAGGGAAAACTGATTTTTCGGAACTTTCTTTGAAGTAAAGTGGTCGTCCGAAGCGGACGACCGCCATATGCGCTATTGTGCCTTAAATTATACCGGACTCCCCCGTTTTTATCTTCGTTCCTTATTGTTTATTTGTAATTTCCATTTTTTTAAATGAATTTACCAGAACAAGGACCAATGGTTATTCGATATCCATAATAATCATTGATTTACATAGAAATGTGTGAGTAGGGTTAAATAATTAATTTAGGCTTGGTTACAGTGAACCGAGGTTAAAGCTTGGAAGTGTTAGGTCTACAATTATTAATTTCTAGTCTTAAAGTTAGAGAGCAAGTTAGTAAAGAAAGGTTAATATGTAATGAATTAAGAGTTATTATGTTACGGATTCAAGGTTGACATAAGGTTACTAATTTGGTGGTGTAGAAAGTTTACAAGTACATGAAATCTATAAATATCGTATCCAGTATATAATAGTAAGTTATCCAGGGTACGAAATCTTCGGGGGGACAGGGGGAATTTCCCCCCACCAACAATCTTGGCCTCTAAAATCTTCGCACCAAAAATTTCCGGGGGGAGAGTTTTTGTTAAAACTACAAAAGATAAGCAATTCATTTCGACTTCATATATACTTTTACTAAGGACAATATCGAAAACACACACAAAGTGCGCACCACACCAATAACAATATATCCACAATAAAAGTAAAATAATAATTCAAGACAAAAATAACTATATAACTTTGCATTAATATAAAGCAAAAACTAAAGAAACTTACAATAAAAACATAATAGAAAACATTTCAACTATTTCGTAATCTTTAACATCTTTAACCGATTGGTAAGGAATTAGTTTGCTACTTTATAAGTATATGGTAAATGTAAAAGTAACAAATTATAGATCCTTTATATGTATTTAATAATAATAATATGTATTTTTAAATTTAACATTATAAAAATGTAGATCATAATTATTCATATATGTGTAGCATATATTTGTGTGTAGATTAAGATCTTCCTCCCCCACCAGTCTTCAATGATTTCGCACCCTGAGTTACCCAGAACGTGGGCGTTGTGACGTAACAGCCGCGACCATTATTTAGCAGATCGCCATGACGAGTCCCGGCTCGAGCAGCAAAGAGCCTGTGGAAAAATAATTAAAATTGCGGGCCGCTTCAAACGGGTGGAAAGTTGCCCCGGCGTATTTGGATATGGTTAGAGTAGGCATATTAAAGCGATCCGGGGCACGGCATAAACAAGCGGCGCCCGAGGCCTCAATAAATCTGGAAATGCAATTAGCCTCGCAGTTTGCAGTGGGAGGCCCGCGGGCGGCGACTGCAAAGAGCGGGAAAATTACGCGCGTCGTTCCGTGCTGCTCGACAAGTCAAACATTGGATGGGCTGGAATCCACGGGAAACCGGTTCCAAAATGGCATCGCAAATTTTCGTACAAGAACATGATTTAAAATTTTTTGAAAATAAAATCTAGGGATATCCAAATCTAAAAGAGGCGAAATGTCGGGCGAGTGCAGAAGCTTAAACGATACTGAACTGCACAATGTACTTTCAAAGTTGCCACTGGTTTGAAAATCACAGAAGTCAGCGAAATCAACCTACAAGTGAAATTTTCATGGAATTTTTAGTATGCATCCATATACCTGGAAATGTCCGGCATTATATATGCAGCATTTTTTCGGTACTTGCTTGAATTTAAGAACGAAAATAAATACAGCGTGTCTCAAAATGATTATCGGCGTTTAATAGTCGTTTAATTTCTCTTACATGTGGGGTACAAGAACAAAGCTTAGATGGGAGTAAACAACTCAAGAAGTTTAAATAGTGTACTTTATAAATGTTCAATGTGAGCATCTTTCGTGACACGGTACACATCCATCCGGTAGTCCAATTCCCAAACACGGGTGCAACAAGTAGGCGGATAGCCCGTTGCCAAGACACACGACACACCGGCTCGGTCCCCTCGACAGACAAAGACCGGGCGTCGCTGCCTACCAAATATCTTTCTGTTATAAATATATAAATGCCACGACTACGCTCAGTTCCTGCGGGGCATGAGACCCCGCATCCCAAAGTTCGGGTAAGGGTCTGTTTCAAGATAATAATATAATCAAAAGTTAAATTTACACTTACATAACCAAGACTTCAAATTATATTAGCCCTTTCTCATGCTTGAACTCCACCGCAATCGCACCCGCATCCCACTGACCAGTGAGGATACGCATACGATTCGCGATTGAAATCAGCATAATCAATTCTGGCGTCCTTTGGATTGATAAGGCCTCCGCCTCACTGACCAGTAACGGCGGGACACCTCTCCAACCAAAAGGAAGTCAGTTAATTTATACTTATTAGGCAAACTTACTACAAAGAAATACCAAATAACGATTTTAAATTTATTTACTAATCCATATATACGTTAGGATAAAAGAAAGTATACAATCTTCAGATCGAGAGAAAATTACAATGCTAAAATTTAATTTCTGTTCAAATAACTTCCGAAAAAACATAGACTGAAACTTGCTTTCTCATAAAATACAATCCAGAGAGCTCTCTCTTATATAGATATATATATATATCGTCCATATCCCAGCTTAACTTGGTTTCAATAAACAGGTGACAAATTAACAGTAATGATCGACAATTTCCATTAACCAAAACCAAAAGAAAATTACATAAACTTCTTATCCGTAAATATCTATTTGTGCTTCTGTCATATTTTCACTTCAGTATTATGTTCTTTAGAACTCTCGAGGTATACTACCCTCTTCGGGGCCAACCTCCAATAACATTCATAACTAAAGATAAGGGGAGCCTGTCTCTACCCAATTACCAAAGCCATCTCTCGGCCAAAAACTACAAATGTTCGCTTGGAATTCCATAACATAACAGGGGACACTGTCTACCCTCTTTGGCTACTTACATTGCAAAAGCAAAACAATAGACTTTTACATAAAACGAATTTCTATAAAAACATTTACTCGACCGGTCACCTATTATAACTGTTTCAAAATTATATCTAACATAAAACCAAAATAAGAAAACCCATTAAACGTTCCGGATACTCAGACTTTAGAAACGGACGTAAAACTATATAAGTTATTAGATTTAAGAGACATCCTCTGACCAGAGGTATGCTCTCGGATTTAAGTATCAAAGAAACAAATTTATTTAAATGAACCTCCTGACCAGGAGAATTCAAAATGATTTAAGAATTAAAACAAATAACTCGACGAGAAGGAAGTATAACTTGAATTTATACCGGAGTCACACTGACCAGTGCCAACTTCGATAGAATTTATGAAACAAAATTTTAAGTTATTAAGATTAATTATGTATAAATCAAATTATTTACAAGCCTGCCAAAATCCCCTTTAAGGATCATGCTGACCAGCACAAATCCAGAAAGGTGGCTTACGGAAAACTCAGGACATTGTAGAAGGGAGAGCTGACCAGCCACTCCCCTCACAATGCCTGTGTTCTCCCAGCCCTGGACCTCGACAAGCGATTTAATCACCTAACGATTCCGGAATCTACTGCTATACTGAATTAATCTGCCAGCGAGAACGCTGATATTTATACTTGCGAGATTGCGCAATCCTATTTCTCAACAAAAGATTTCGACAAACTGAAAAGTTATTTTTAGCATCTAACAATTACCCTTTCCAAAAGACATATCCAGAAACACAATGCAAGCTAAACTTATTTACAAACCCACGCAGCGCCGAACGAAAAGAACTCATTGTCGTTAAGGAAGAAAAACAACGCAAGCTTCTACTTGCTTTGCGTTCTTTCTCGTTGGGCCGAAACTGCGTTACAATGTTAACAAAGATAAAAGATAAAAATGTACATTCAAAAGATTAAAACTCCAAATGAATTTATACGAGGGCTATTAAATATTAAAAAGATTTGCCAAAAATTTTTCAATCGTTACACGGGTCAGCATGTCTGGAATGATAGATTAAACAGCTGCAGTTCTTACTCGTATTGTGTTTAGTGACGAACCAAGTTTTCACCTTAGTGTCACGTATCTGGGGTTCGGAAAATCAAACGTGAAGGTTGAACTTTTGGGTTCCGTTAAGGAATGTCTTGTGCCAGAATCCACGACACTGTATGGAAAATATATTCCATGACAGTTGCGACACCGTCATCTGCGACACAAAGTGTAAATAGCTTCCCGTCACACTTTATCCAGTCTTAGGACTGGCAGCATCATGGAAGCTTGTGTGTTTTTTTAAAACCTTTATTAGTTTTCCTTCACACTGGCATCATGGAAGCTGGATGTATTTATTCTTTGTCAATTTTTTAGATCCCTTGTCAGTATAGGAGCAGACTGCAATCCCTTGTCAATGTAGAAATGTAGAATGCGTCGTTTCTTTTGTAGTTGAACCAACATCTTACTATTTTCATTCTAATTTCTGAACGTAGGCCATTCTCCTCAAAAAGCGCTTAAGATCTCTATGACTTTCATAGTCGGCAAACGCTCTTTGTATTCTCTCATCTAATGTAATGTAATGTACTGACGTCGTCTACGTTTCCCTTTAAGATTCAAGGCCCTCCTCTCACATAAGTAGTCGTTGTACACAGCTTCTAATATTAAAATTTTCACTAATTGGTACACGTTAGGACTTGACTTTTCCGTCAATACATTAACTGTATGGTTCCATCCCTCAACTGCATTGTTAGTCCTGTGCCGCTGTTGGGAGCAGTTCCACATGGAAATGTCGAAAACATAGTTTTTCATCCACTGTTCAACGAAATAATCCAAAACAATTCTTAATATGTCGTGGTTTGGCGCATCTTTCATCACACACAGCCACCCATCATCGACGTCAGCCACAGGGAGATAAGCCAGAGCTGAACAACACATTCTTATACACAGCCGCACGTCTGGATCTGTTTTGTAATCGTTTGTCAGTCCCAACTCCTGCACCTTTCGCCACAAACATTGGTTAAAGTAATAATTACAACCACTGATCTGAGCCTCGGGAAATACTTTCTTCAGAGACGCTATTGCTGCTGCACGTACGCAAATGTCGCTAATTCTGGTAAACAAATTAGAAATCGTAGGGGAAAATCCAAGCAGTGTCTCTTATGACGGGAAAAAAACAGTTTTTGCCTTAGTGTCGCTAATGACGGTGTCGGAAATGTCGGAACTCCTTTGTGCCATGACTCAAGAGTGTTTAATGCTGTTTCTTGTTTAATCTAGTCGGCTCCCGTGGCGTAGTGGTTAGCACATCGCACTAGAACGCCAGAGGTCCCGGGTTCGAGTGGCACAAGAAGCGAAGTAAAATAAAGGAAATCAATCAATCTCGTTTAATCTAAAGGTGGTCACATTGAACATTTATAAGGTACAGTATGTATACTTGCCGAGTTGTTGTATACTCCTATATAAGCATTGTCTTTGTACCCCATATGTACTATGAAATCCCGATAATCATTTTTGGACACGCTGTATATCAGACTTCCTTCTTGAAACAGCTTTTTTGAGGGGATATATTCATACATTAGGTGGCAGAACAGCCACAGGTTGAAAATCGCCCTTCAATAAAGGATAATTGAATTGAACTGAACATAAAATGTTTTTATAGTTTATTTTTGTTAATTTTCTACATTTCTTCATCAAACATGAAGTTCTTTATAGCCTTGAAAACACGGTGTTTGTGTTCGCCACGAAGTTTCAGATTTTAGATTTATTTTCAGAATCATGAATAAATAACTCCTCATTACAGAACTCTTGCCACTTTTTCATATTCGAATCCTACATACTAACAGCAAACTTCGCAATTTCTTTTACAGAAGGCAGTAGGTATGTACTACCTTGCAGACGGAATGATAGCCGTGTGCACCAACGAATACCAAAAGTTTAATATCGGATCGGGAAAGGATCATGGCAAAATTCCATTGCACGAAGACGGTTCAGCACTTGATCTGGATCTAGAAACATTCGGAACTAGTTTAGCTTCTGATCGGTCATTCGCCGCCGTTTTGGTGTCTGAGCCCGGACACAATACTGACGCATCGACTACAGGCAGTTGTTTTTCAATAGAAAAAGGGTGGAAAGTGATATAGAAGACGTGCGTGCAAATGATAGGAGTTTTGGGTGTGCATTGGTAACAATTCGTGAACTGTCCAAAAACTGTCTACAAATTAATTTGAAGTTCCGTGATGCAAAAACGTAATGTTCCGGCATACTTTCTATCCCCTAAACCTGTAAATATAACTTACTGCACTTATTAAAAAAAAGAAGTTATTAGAAATTGTTGAATGTGTGAGTATATTCGTTTATAGCCTTCATACCTGTTGCGAATGTATTTGAGCACACCATCATCAAAAGAAATGACCAGTACAATACGCGTCATATATTATGTGCAAGGTAAATTAGATCAGAGCTATATTACGATATTACTTTGTAGCAGTGTTGGAAATATGTATAAATTCACATATATCCATGTCACTGGCATGTATAAGACAATATAAATACATAGGAATAGAAAAATTCAAATACCAGAGCATCAAAATCGCGAAGGCATTGAAGTCCCGTAGAAGAAAATCCCATGCGTTCTTCTCTTTTTGTTTTGTACTTTACATTACATTCTTATGCTCGTGGAGAAGGTTAATTAGTACAACTCTTTCAAATTCAAATTTTGCAACCCGAATTACTTTTTTTTCCTACATGTTGCGACCTTAATCACATCACACTACCTTAAGCGGTCCTTGGTTGTAACTTGTTTTAGTTAAACAGGGTTCACAAGTCAACCAATCAATCTACCGGCCTCCGTGGCGGAGTGGTTAGCACATCCCGCTACGACACCGGGGGTCGCAGATTCCAATCCCGGCATGGGTGTGGATGTTTGTGAGTATCCATTCATCAATTTCATCATATCATCACTCATCCCCATCTTCGCAAATTAGCCAAAAGTGGCACGAAAGGCAAATAAAATAAAGCAAATCAATCAATCAATCAAGTAGCCTTACAAATTAATCTCTGATCAGTTGAAACGAAATCTCATGAATCGTTGATGCAACGCAAATTTTTAAACCAAGAGTGGATTAAAATTGAACTCGTTCATCTGAACTTCGAAACAATCGACGTTGGTGTACACGACCATAAGTCCTAGCCTCCATTTCAGTCAAGTCTCGATGTCGAATGCATCTCGAAGCGTCTCGTTCTCGTCTCGAATTTCAAGATGCCTTTTCCCGATAATCCGACGCTACCTCATCCTGGGGAATTCTGCATTTGGGACGCCCACCGAAAAAAATCGCTTTGCACTCCAATATCGAGAGGAGAGGGATCTTGCGGCCTCATAACTCGGGAAGAAGAAGGGGGATGTTGCGTGGCGTTGCTTATTGTAAATGCAGTCGGTTTCCTCGTTGAGAAGCGACATCTGTATTGCGGGGAGGGCAAGATGAATTTCCGCTGTTCCCGAAATGCCAGGCGTCGCGGTCCCTGAATAATTCACGAGGGAAGGGAATTAAACTCGGGAACTATTCATATGACATTCCGCCGGAAGAGAGCTTATTGTTCCTCGCCCGCCTTGTCTCGCATGGAATAAGGTTTGCTCTTCCTCCTATCTGTTGTCTTTGAGTCGCTCATTATCCTCTGGGCTGGTGGTCGGTGGCTCCGACAAAGATTTTTTGAAAGTTTCTAGGGTTCTCGTGTGTCGTGCAAATAAATTCTAGAATTGATTCCATCCTCAGTTTGTATCAAGCTTGAGTTCCTCCCGCACGCAATCTTTCCGGAAGTTCTCTCTCCATCAAACCAACCTCAGGGCGTTGTTAGGGATGCTGTATGCTTACGAGTATGCAGGATCGTCGTTGTCAGAAATTTTCTAGCGGAAGTTAGTCCGTTGGTAAAAAAATTAACTAGCAGAAGTAACAATAATCAATATTATATTACGATTATTTTACACACACACCCACACACACAGGGGTAAAGGTAAAAAAAATAATTGAGACGCCAGCATATTTTTCTCAGGAGTCAGTTTTTTTTACCCAGGGAGCGGACAAACGGTCTAATAAAGCTTGAATGCAACCGATAAAGCTAAACATTTAAAAATATTTCATTTATTAATTAATGCAAGATTAGATTAAAAGTAATTAACTCTTTCGCCGGACTGGCCTTCTCTACCATATACACCGCAGAATTTAAAATGACATGTTTATTAGTCTGATTTTAGTGGTACACGTAATGTAAAAACACTCAAACATTAATAAACACATGCTCTACTCGTTAATTTATTTTAATCAATTTCTCGTCCTCATCGTCGTATTGGCCAAAAGTGACAGAAAAGCGACGTAAAATAATAAAACTACCATTTGTTCCTGTAGTCTGCTCAGGTCTTTATTTCTCTAACTTGCACAGTTCAAATTAACGCTCCTCAAATACGTTGGTACCGTCGTTGCCTTGTAATCGAGGGGTCCTGGGTTCGATACCCGGTGGAGGCACGTAGTTGTTCGGATCCCACTTTAAACTGTAGGTCCAGTCCCGATTAGCCTTTCTGTGCATAAAGTGGATTTAAAACAACAAATCAATCAACTCAAATACGTTGCAAGGTCTGTGTGCATTGGATAGAGATCTAGCAAGAAATGCATTTTTACCCTTACGCTCCGCCCGCCCGCCGTACTCCGACGATAGTTTGGTTGCATAAGGTGCAGGAAAGCGCACAAGCACAAGCACACCAATCAATCACCTTGACCGCGTCGAATATCGGAGCGCTCAGCGAGCAACGTGATCGCTCAGCTACTTGACGGCCAAATAAGCGCTGCTTACTTGATCGCTGAGCGAACTTGAACCTTGCTCGCCATAGGTTTAAACCACATAATATATCGTTTTTGTGTTTCGATCTCGTGAGGCAAAGGGTGAAGAAGTGTTTGTGATTAACGGCTTGCGATGTAACCTAATTACAGAAGTTGAAGTAACAAAAGGTAATATAATTTTCCATTTTTTTGGTAATTGTATTAATTGTATTAAAACGAAAATGTTTATTCCAAATATACAGCATAGTTTTGGAAAGTTGTGCAAGTGTGTGAAGAAGAAAATTTCAACATTTTTTCACATCAACCATTTCCATAATTAACAGATTTTAAAAATCACCGAAATCTTGTCCACTCGACGCATCCGTATTGATCACAGATTACTGAAAGGCACTGATATTTTGATTAATGAGCACGCACCGTCAAGGAAATCATCTGTCTTCTCAACGGGCGAAAATCTTGCTCAGTGAGCATCCCTCAGATACTCGACGCGACTAAAGAAAATCTAAATCCTCAGGTTGTATCAACCCGTGTGTGGTACAGTGAGATCCATGAGTATTACCGTCCAAATTGTCCATCGCCATATTCGAGCACTTTGTTTGACCCAATAAGAGCTTCAAGGATTCAAATACAACTCAAAACAAGCTGTTGACAACTTCTTCACGAGCATAGATAAAAATCCATCGCTTAAAAACACACAGGATGTGAGAGAAAAATTAATGACAATGGACAATTTGCACGGTAATACTCATGGATCCCAGTGTATCATGGGGTCCATTTCGACCCTAGGCTACTGAAGTTTTTGTGGCATCCATTTCTATATTTTATGTTTAATGTTTGCTGATAACTTTGCACAGAAAATATTGAACATTTATCGGTTCGTATTCGATAAGGAGGGCAATTTTCATACCCCATGGTACCACTTGTGTGACTGTGCAGGTTTTTCTTCTTTTTTTTCTTTTTTTTTCCTTACTCTAAAGTGTTCAGACGTAAGAGCTGTTTGGCGAATCATTGATCTTTTTCCTAAACCTGTATTCCCCTTGTAATAGGTTTAGAGAGGCCCTTGGATTCTCGGATGAACATTGTGAATCTGCCTTGTTGTCTTTAGATTCCTGAAACTTGAAATAAACTTCTTACATACATTACTACCAAGAGTAAACATATGGTTTTTATTCACTTTTATACAAATCTTTACATTTTTAAATGTTATTGTAATATTTTTTTGTTTCTCTTAGCAAACTTGAAAGACCTTTGGTACCCTAAAGAAATTTATATTTTGAAACACAGCATTCAATTTTGTTCAGTTATTGCAATTTTTAAAATATTTTTTGACTAGGTAATTTTTAAAATAAAATGACATCATTAACGAATACTTTTTTGTCCATTGTCTGCTGTCTATATATATATATGTATATATATATATATATATATATATATTTTAATGTGGTCCAATTGGACCCATAGTACACGGAACGTATTTTATTTCATGGTACCACACACGGGTTAAATAATAAATTGGACATTCGAGCGTTAAGACATTCACTCATGACCAGAAAATGAAATTAACCTAGCACCGACTGTGGCGACATCGTGACGTCAAATGCGATCGACAGAATAGCCAAGTATCGGGAGGCCACAAGGGGTCACGATTTCTATACCCTGTGGGGGCACATTTCACGGTTGTTTGTATCCCATTTCAAACAGTAAGCCTGAAGTGGACTTAAAACGGAACTTGGCGCTGTCGGAACTTGCGAGATTCGGGTTTTCCCGCGCGGATATTGAATTGTGGTCGGTTTCGAGCGACTTTCCGTCCGCAGGGGCTTTGTTTCACTCCACACACGAGACAAGGAAAGAGATAAAGCGATTACGTCCGTCAACGGAAAAAAGGTGCTGTTTCTATGCAGAAGAACGAAGGATACACGCGCGCCGCCCCGCGGACGCCGGCAGAAGTAAACCCTCCTTTGGGCGGAATATTGGATTACAGTTTTGTCGGTGCACGTCAGTTCTTCGGAGGCTCGCCTTATTGTATTACCGAATCGAGGCGGAATTGATATCCTCGTAACTGGATTACCGTCAAACTCCGGTTACCATAGCATTTGCTCAGAGTCTGCCACGGTAACCGTATTTGCAGCCGTCCCACACATCCGCAATAAATGTTGTAATTTGCAAACTAAATAGTTTTTAATTTTTCCTGCCGTGGTCAGCGTTTCTTCCTCTCTTTGTTCTCTCTTTTTCCGTTGATTGCGACCGTGTATACTGCGCGATTGGATTTTCTTCCGTCCCTTTTCTTTTTATGGGATCGGAAGGGAACGGCGGGTTCAGAAAACCGGAAGAGATTTCGTACGCGATCGACAAAGGTCCAAAGCTCTGTGTTCCGTTCCCAGTCAAGGCAGAGAGTCCCTATTGGATAAATATTAACTTTTCGAAAGGGTTGTTAGATCTTGGATTTGAATTTTGAGAAGTGCACCTGACTCTCTGTTGGGTTAGAATCAATGCTCGAAGTGAGGGAATGGCATCTCCCCGGCTAGCAAAATTTTCGCAAAGCATCCCCCCGGCTGTCTCGTTGTTACCATGCTAAATCATATGAGCATCTTCCCAGCTAACCCCAAGGCTTGGCCAAACATCCCCCCAGCTAACATTTTCCACTTCAAACGCTGGTTAGAATAGATGCAGATGTACCGACGGATCCCAAAATGAAATTCACGAATGGACGCACACAAAAGAGCATGCATGCCCATACTGGAGCTCGAACCCTGAACCTTGGATGGCGAGATCCACTCGAAGCGCCTGGCCACTTAAGATAAAAGATGGTCCACAAAATGTAACCGAAATAACGACTTTTTTGAATCACCCTGTACATGAAATTATTAGGGAACCGATTTTGAGGTTCCAAAAATCTTTTAAAATATTTATTTTTTATGTTCTAAAAATGTGGCTAAAAGTAAAAAAATATTTTGATTCAAAATTCAGTCAAGCAAATAAATAGATGGTCACCAGCGACAGAAGGACGTTACTTGTTCGCTGCATTCTGTGAACAACAAAGCGCATTACTAAATTGTCCATTGAAAATGTACGCCGATTATCTTTAAACAGTGACTTGTAACATTGGATGAATTGGAAGCAACCGTCTCCAATGTGTCCAAAAACTTCCTCCCCGATGGCGCAGTGGTAGCGTTGTTGCCTTACCGGTGGAGGCACAAGTGCTTCGGATCCCACTTTAAACTGTAGGTCTAGTCCCGATTAGCCTTACTGTGCATAAAGTGGACTTAAAACACCAACTCAAACCAAACCAATGTGTCCAAAAAATTTCCACAAGCCTTTCAGACGCGAATGTAGACCAGTTGAGTTAAGGAAATGGCTCGAGAATGCTGGAGTGTTAAAATTCTAAACTAAAATTGTTCGCATCGTGGCAAATTATATTCTACAAAATTGGTTTGCAAAAGAATAAGTTAATAATATTTTGAAATGGGCAGTAACTTGTCAGCCACTGTTGTGTCAGCTTGATATATTCCTACGTGCCGTCATTTGTGTTCTCATTAAACAAATCCCTCTTCCTTGTTTCAGGCAAGTGGCTCTCGCAGACCTCATCATTGCAAATAAGGTGGACCTGGTCGCAGCCGAGGAGCTGCAGGAGTTGAGGAATGAACTGAGGTAAGTGTTACAGATATATTGTGGAAAGTCGCGGCACATTCTTGGCGTTCCCAACATAGGAACGGGCACTTCAATGTGTGTCATGTAAGGCCTCGACGTACAGGATATACCCCTTAAAAGTGTAATAAAAGGAAAATTAATAACTTGACATTTCCATGCATATTTTTTTCTACTTTTGGAGTAAGTCAAAATGCTTATATTATAAAAAGCATCAAATATCGCCAATGATGCTTAAAAAACCGTACAATAATTTGTTAAACGAAATTGATTTTTTAAACAATTTGTCCTCATCTTGACATTTGAGAGGGTTTTGCCCCCTAAAACAGTTTTTTAACAAACAAAAAAAAACACTTATTTCTTCCTTTGGACCCCTCTATACACCTGCCAAGTTTCATGGAAATCGGAGGGGGACACTTAGATGACCTCTCTTGTAATTAATGAAGTCCAGTTTGGGCATGTACATAACGTTTTCCTCTACCTTTCACCACATGTGGCTGCACATTTTTCAACCCAACTCACCTCACTATGACTATTCTTGTTTTATCTCCGGGTGAAGCCATGGCACATGATGTGGCGAAAGCTAAGAGGAAAACAGAATTCCAAAACTGGACTTAATTACTTCGTGAAATATCTTAAGTTTTTGTTGTTGCAATTAAGTAGCAAACTTGCTCTGCATAAACATTTTATGCTTGTTTAATTGTTATGAAATGAAATTATTATTCATTAATATCTTTATAAAATGGGGAGGGGAAAGGAAAGCGGCGTTTGTTCTTTTCGCTGCTGCTGCTTCTGCCCATAAAAGTATCACATTTTTCATTTGGGGGGAGGGGCATTTCACAATAAAAGGGTTTCGACGTCTCAATATTAACCTGTTGATATGAACAGCGAAACACATAATAAGTCGTAAAAAGTTAATCGCAACTTTTAATTGTATCGATGGAAATGTGCGCTTTTTCCAGCGAGAAGTTTCGGCGAACGACAGATGCCCCGCAGACAATGGAGTTCTTTTTCTCCCTCCCTCTTAAGCTGCAAATAAAGTCGAAATGGAAAAGTGGAGAGCGGAGGGGGTAGTTTCTCAACGTGTACGGTCCTTCCGTGGATGCGCAAATAATTTCATTTGCTGAATTAGCAGAAAGCGAAGGGAGGAGGGGATTGGATTCGCAATTGAAGTCGCGAAGCATTCCTTCCTTGCCAACTCATCATCTCGACTTGGAAATAAAAGTTTTAAGTCCCGCTGCCATTCGGGCAGCTCTAAAAGGCGCTGAAATTAAGTTTTTTGGCGAGCGGGAGGAGGGGGAGGAACAAGTGGATGGAGGACGGTTGCTTCTGGTTTGAACCCTCGCGTTGTCGATAGGGATTGAGCGATTCCGCCGTGCTGTTCCTATATTATCGGCTGCGTGAGAATTGCTTCGATTGATTCATAGGTTTGGTTTATTTTACTTTCTTTACTGCCACTTTTTGGCTACCCCCGAAGATGAGGACCCGGGATCTCTATAGCGTCGTAGATCTAACAGCTTCGACACTGAGGCCGGCGAGAATTGTTTGGATTACGTGGTTTGAATATGTTGGAGGGGCCGCAGAAATATCTAGAGTCTGACCCACAATTCAGGGTGTTACTTTTTCTGGAAATGTCAGGGAAATGTCTGGAAAAAATCAGTAATGTGGTGGAAGTACACAAGAAGTAGATTTTTGAACTAAGAAGAAAATGACAAGCAAGATATTTTAAATTTGTTGTTGACAAACTATACTTCAGTTTGATATACTGAATATTACTTGTAGTTACAGTAGCAATTGCATGATGAATACTCTAGGAAAAGGGTTCACGTTTTGAACTATTTTTCAAGTAGAAATCTCTTACAGTAAGTAGCAATTGGCATTTTCCACTTTCTTCTTGCAATTTTTGGGTTGTGTTTGGTTGATATTGCGATTAATACATATTAAATTTTACTAAAATTATGTATTATTTATGCCATAGTTGTTGATTTTTTTATAGAAAGGAATTTTTATTTACCATCAGTCAATACGTGGCAATTATTACTTAAAAACTTACCCCTGATGCCCCTTTCCAGCAGTCAATTTCTGTTCAGTTTCCCTTCTCGTTATTATTGCTGTTAACTTGGCTAAGTGTGATCCTTTGTGTGGTGTTTTAATAAAATGTAGTCACCTTCTTACATGCATGTGTAAATTGTCACGTGCCTAAAGTCGTTTTCACGTTCAGAAGACACAATGGGCTCTTATGGGCAATGCTTTTCTTATGGGAAATACGAGCGCGCTGTTGTCAAATTTCTGGATTTACAAATTTAGCTTAAGTAAAATCGGTACCTGCAGTTTTGCAGGAAATTTTGTAGAGAATACGATGGTGAACACAAAAAACTGGTAACTTGCTTACATAATTTTAGATAAATTAAAAACGCAAATTTTCTGTGAAAACACAATTTTTACATTGTTTTCATTCCTAACGTTGAAACATGCCGTAAAATTGAAGCTTTCATTATGAAAAAAATTGACACTGTTTTTTAATTGTCATAGGTGACGGTGGTACTCAGAATTTATCAATACTTTAAAGCATATTTGCATTAAAAAATATTCAAATAAAGTATGTGGAGATTTTTTATATTCGTGCAGTAGAAAATGTCGTCGCTGGCCATTTTTTGTTCTGTAATTCCAAGTAAAAACTTCCAGCGACAAAGTTGTGGAGAAAATAATGAAATTATTTTTTATAACCACTCAAAGGTTCCCAGAAATATTACTTCCATGCATTTGGAGTTTCTTTTTAACCCGAACCGCGCGCGAAGTAAGGAGACGTTGTCTGGCCATCTTGAGCTGACTCACCGCAGCATTCCGGCTAATCAACACCAAGTTTTCAAGTTATTTTATTTCCATTCAGTAAAAATATGAACTTCATGATGTTTGTTATAATAGAATTGAAATTACTTAAATTTAATAATTGACAATTATTTCCAATGCTGCTGTTGTGATCAACATTAGTGCTGTCGCAAATACACGTTGTTTTCGTTTACATTACTGTCGACATTAATACTGAAATGAAGATCACCTTTTAGTTTCCAACGTACACATAAATTCATAGACACCATATTAACCTTTGAAAGGCTTTCCAACACGTGACAAAATATGGGGCTTCAAGATAGAAATATGACATGCCTTGCTTGAGTCATTCACCTCTTATCAGTTCACGTGGGCCATAACTCATTTGTTTGTTTGGGTTGCAACTTAATCTAACCCATGTGCCAGGTTCACCTTACTTGAGTGAGAGATCTGCTTTGGCATGTTTAGACTTTTTCCCTCTCTCGAAAAAGTGTTTTCAGTTGTGTGATCGCTCAGTGATTTTTACTTTTTTAAGTGATTTCTGAAGTGTCATATTCGTGCAGTACACTCGCGTGTGTAGTGATCGCATTGGATCATAGTAAAAAGGGTAACTGTAACGTTCACAGTATAATATTAATATTAATAATTACATATAATTATCATTATATATACAAAATACGTAACACCTTCATTGTGAAGGAAGGTCATCATTTCCCGGCGACATGAGCTAGCGCTGTATTGGCAACACTGTGCGGTTTCTCCATAAGCGCCGTTGTGTCTTCTGAACGTGAAAACGACTCTAGTCGGCCGAACACAATCACTAATCCGATATGGATTATTTCATGAAAGCGACGACAGATGGCAGTGCGCAAAAGAACGGAAAATAAAACTGATTGTTGAAATTAGAATACGAGAAGGATGATTATATGTATTAAAGCAAATGAGAAATATGTAAATGCAGATTATAAAAATGTATATAAGGGACAAATAACATAAACAGGAGATAATGGTAATTAAGGATACCTATACCCATATATGGAATATTCAGTAAAGTTAATAAGCTGAGTGACGAGTTCAGAAATGTGTCATTTTTCGATCTTTGAGATCGGATTTGATTCTGTTTACCTATGGCGAGGAGAACGTCGCCAGGTTTTGGTTGTTTTGTCCCGGGTGGCGCTGTATTCAAATTAGACTCCGTAAAGCACTTCCGGCTGCGCTGGTTATATTAGTAGCACTGGGCCACAGGTAAGTGCTTTTTACTAGCGATCCGTGGTTATCCTTTGGTTTTGGCAAAGGAGGCGGCGCTCTTGTCAAATTAGACGCCCCTAAAGTCCATTGTAGTTTTGATTTCCATTTCTTCGATGCCGAAGAAAAGAGGAAAGCGTACTGGAGAGAGAGTTCGGGAGTATGTTATGGAGCGGAGGAGACAAGAGGAGGAGAAACTATGCAACCTCCTGTTGGAAGCCATGATCCTTTGGGTCTCAAATAAGATATTTCGAGTTCCGCCAAGGGAGTAATGATGAGGATCCAAGAAGAAAGGTAATAAAGGATGCCAAGTCATGAAGAAGAAGGCCTAAGACGATTTGTTGTAAATAGAAGATTGAAGAAATAGATGATTTTGCCAAAGAAGAAATTGATGAAGGCCAAGACGATTTGTTGTAAATAGAAGATAGAAGAAATAAATGATACATAGAAGAAAGAAAAAGAAGTCAATTCTTTTGCTAAAGAAGAAATTTACGTTAGTAGAAGAAAGAGGAAGAAGCCGATTCTTTTGCTAAAGAAGAAATTTACGTTAGTAGAAGAAAGAAGAAGAAGCCGATTCTTTTGCTAAAGAAGAAATTTACGTTAGTAGAAGAAAGAAGAAGCCGATTATTTTGCTAAAGAAGAAATTTACGTTAGTAGAAGAAGGAAGAAGAAGTAGATTCTTTTACTAAAGAAGAAATCTACGCTAGTAGAAGAAAGAAGAAGCCTATTCGTTTAATGTAGAAGAAAGAAGAAGAAGGCAAATATAATCTCTTTCAAAGAAATATTCATGTGCATATATCGTATAATCTCTGTAACTGTGAAGATTCTCAGAATATAGACTCGCATTTTTATCATATCCTTTGGCTATAATGCTTTCTTATTTGCATTCTCAAACAAAGAACCCATTACCCTGAAGATTTGTAACCGTGGTATACTTATATTCAGTGTGCACGGAGGGACTTAGCAAAATACACGAATTGCCCTGATGACTTCGTCTGAAACTTTTTGGTTCTTTCTCTGGAAAAGTCAGGGAATTTTGTTTTTACAAAATTGTAGACACCCTGCAATTGCAGTTTTCACATATCGTCGTGTGAGAACCAGAGGGACGTGACTCTAATTTATTAAATTTACGGGAGAGCGGAAATAATGTGTTCTTAGGAATACGTCTGACTCTTAAGGGAGTCAGTAAATTGGAGATACGTGACTCCACGTTACTCTTAAGGATTAGAAGTGGAGATATGTCGATCTGACTCCAAACAGAACTCTTCAGAGGAGTTAATTTAAACAAAACAGAAATCAGCATTTTTGGAGTTACGACGATATGCTTCCGGAGTTGGCCCCTAAGCCCCCCGCGAGAGCGGGATTCCGGTCGGGTTCAGAGCCCATTCCCTGGGCAGCCCATTCTGTGTACGCAGCATTCGGCGTCTGTATTACCTTTGTGTTCTGCTCCACGAGACACATGAGGGTAATCGCGTCGCGGAGGCCGGTCTCCAATTTCTTCCATTTCACAAGCCCCGATCGCTTTCATCTCGTAACTCTGTTAGATAACCCATTTAGGGTCATTTGAACGCCTGATGGGAAATAAAATTGACGCCCGTAGTCATGTTAACGAAATGAAGTTCCCTGCGCGAGTGGGGAAGGGGGGGTCTTCTTGTTACACGGAGCAGTTGGCGCTAAATGCCTGATAACTACTTTTTCTGCTTCTTTTTTCGCCTCGAAATTCACACCTTTTAAAAGAGACGGCGGAAAAAGAGCGTTCGTGATCTCTTCTCTCGCAAATTCACGCCCTGCTACACTTTTTCTCTGATGCAGCCGTTTAATGATAAGAGGCCCGTTCGACCGTAGGGCCGAATTAGCTACACTTCCTATATGCTGCGATCAGCCGTTTCATAAGGCTTTCTGCATGCGTCGCGTTTCCTTCCCCCCATTGTATGAGTTTTGACGCTTCTTTCTCTATTTGTCTTTTCAGGAGCATGAACGCAGGGGCGGAGTTCGTGGAAGCCGAGCGGTGCAGGTGAGTGGTTGCCTTTTCTTTCGCTTTCCTCGCCACCGAGCAGGATATGAGATTTTCTACTCGACGGGGGAGGGCTATTATCAATCTGTTGGCGCTTCCCGTCCTTAAACAAGAACTTTGAATCCTTTGACGAGCACAAATGATGAGCCTCGAATTGAATTTTTCATCTCGCTCCATCGCTCATCTAGTGTAAAAAGTTGGCGGCATACGTGTGCGTCACAGGTCGGAAGTATTTTTATTTTTGCAATCATCAAGACGCAGAAGTTGGGAGCATCTTCTAGAGTAGTGTAATTGGACCTACAACCAGGACGAGAAAGTATGACCCCCCTCAGATTGATTTGTCTACACTTACAAAAGGCACTTCTGTGAGATTGTTGTCCATAAACCTGTCAAAAATAAGCCTCTCTTGATATTTTTTTTGCCCACACCTAAAACTAAGCCACACCCACCCACATACACACCCACACCCACCCACATACACACATACACCCACCCACACCCACCCACATACACACCCACACCCACCCACACATATTTACTTCCGGTCCACTTGTGGCCTATTTCTGAGCACAGCTCTGTTAGAGATAGGGATATTATATAAATTTAAAAATTATTTCATTCTTCACAAACAAATCTCATCTAACAATTCCATAACAGTTCCATGCTCAGCTCTGTGTCTGTGTGAGGCAAGCACAGCTCTGTTAGAGATAGGGATATTGAGTATTGAAACATCTAGAAATTATTTTATTCTTCTCAAGCTCAGCTCTGTATCTGTGTGGGGATTTGTACCTAATAACATCAAAACAACACAGCTCTGTTAGAGACAGAATATTCAATTCCATATCTATAACATCTCTGTGTAATTCCATAACAGTTCCATGCTCAGCTCTGTGTCTATGTAGAGCAAAACAGCACAGCTCTGTTAGAGATAGGTATATTATATAAATTTAAAAATTATTTCATTCTTCACAAACAAATCTCATCTAACAATTCCATAACAGTTCTATGCTCAGCTCTGTGTCTGTGTGAGGCAAGCACAGCTCTGTAGGAATATTAAGTATAAATTTAAAAAATATTTCATTCTTCACAAACAAATCTCATCTAACAATTCCATAACAGTTCCATGCTCAGCTCTGTGTCTGTGTGATGCAAGCACAGCTCTGTAGGAATATTAAGTATAGATTTTAAAATTATTTCATTCTTCACATCTAACAATTCCCATAACAGTTTCATGCTCAGCAAGGCTCTTTAAGTATCTTAATATTTCATTCCTTCATAACAGTTTTTGTGTCTGTGTGGGGATTTGTACCTAATAACATCAAAACAACACAGCTCTGTTAGAGACAGAATATTCAATTCCATATCTATAACATCTCTGTATAATTCCATAACAGTTCCATGCTCAGCTCTGTGTCTATGTAGAGCATTTAAAAATTATTTCATTCTTCACAAACAAATCTCATCTAACAATTCCATAACAGTTCCATGCTCAGCTCTGTGTCTGTGTGGGATTTGTACAGCAACATAGCTTTGTTAGAGATTCATTCAATTCTTCACCTCCATATCCATAACAGCTCTGTGTTTATAATAGATAGGAATATTGAGTGCATCTAACAATTCCTGCCCATAACAGTTCCATGTTGTAGAAATATCAGCAAGGCTCTATGTCTGTGAGATTTGAAACCTGTTCCTGTACAGCTCTGTGAGAATTTTCATAGTGCCTAATAATATCAGCACAGCTCAGTTAGGATCGCATCTAACAAATATCAAGGATTTGTACCTAATTACAGTAGCACAGGGATAGGGATAATAAGTATAGACTATTGATATAGAAATTATTTTTTTCTTCAATCTTATTCTTAAGAGTTCTATGCTCCTATGTGTCTGAGCAACATCAGTACAGCACAGCTCTGTTAATTAATATCTATTGAAACATGTGTCTGTGCGGGGATTTGTACCTAAGTATAGCTATTATTGAGTATATAATTATTATATCTAGAACTATTTTCTGTGTATGTGCAGGGATTTGTACTTAATAACATCAATACAGCATTGCTCTGTTAGAGTATAGATTTATATTATTATTGAAACATCTCTTCACAAACAATCTCATCTAACAATTCTATAACAGTTCCGCTCAGCTCTGTGTCTGTGCGGGGATAAACATCAGTACAGCACAGCTCTGTTGCTCATTTTTTCAGCTCTGTGTCTGTGCAGGGATTTGTACCTAATAACATCAGTACAGCACAGCTCTGTTAGAGTATAGATTTAATTATATTATTATTGAAACATCTAGAAATTATTCTTCAAACAAATATCATCTAACAATTCCATGCTCAGCTCTGTTGCTCATCTTTTCAGCTCTGTGTCTGTGCAGGGATTTGTACCTAATAACATCAGTACAGCACAGCTCTGTTAGAGTATAGATTTAATTATATTATTATTGAAACATCTGGAAATTATTCTTTCTAATAATTCCATAAGAATTCCATGCTCAGCTCTGTATCTGTGCGGGGATTTGTACCTAATAACATCAGTACAGCACAGCTCTGTTAGAGATAGGGATATTGAGTATAGATTTAATTATTGAAACATCTAGAAATTATTCTTCAAACAAATATCATCTAACAATTCCATAACAATTCCATGCTCAGCTCTGTGTCTGTGCGGGGATTTGTACCTAATAACATCAGTACAGCACAGCTCTGTTAGAGACATTTAATTCTTCACATTTATGTCCATAACATCTCTGTGTCTGTGTGTCAGTACAGCACAGCTCTGTTAGAGATAGGGATATTGAGTATAGATTTAATTATTGAAACATCTAGAAATTATTTCATTTTTCACAAACAAATCTCATCTAACAATGTCTGTGCGGGGATTTGTACCTAATAACATCAGTACAGCACAGCTCTGTTAGAGACATTTAATTCTTCACATTTATGTCCATAACATCTCTGTGTCTGTGTGTCAGTACAGCACAGCTCTGTTAGAGATAGGGATATTGAGTATAGATTTAATTATTGAAACATCTGGAAATTATTCTTTCTAATAATTCCATAAGAATTCCATGCTCAGCTCTGTATCTGTGCGGGGATTTGTACCTAATAACATCAGTACAGCACAGCTCTGTTAGAGATAGGGATATTGAGTATAGATTTAATTATTGAAACATCTAGAAATTATTCTTCAAACAAATATCATCTAACAATTCCATAACAATTCCATGCTCAGCTCTGTGTCTGTGCGAGGATTTGTACCTAATAACATCAGTACAGCATAGCTCTGTTAGAGACATTTAATTCTTCACATTTATATCCATAACAGCTCTGTGTCTGTGTGAGGCAAGCACAGCTCTGTTAGAGATAGGGATATTGAGTATTGGAACATCTAGAAATTATTTCATTCTTCACAAACAAATCTCATCTAACAATTCCATGCTCAGCTCTGTGTCTGTGTGGGGATTTGTACCTAATTATTCAAAACAACACAGCTCTGTTAGAGACAGAATATTCAATTCTTCACAATTCCATAACAGTTCCATGCTCAGCTCTGTGTCTATGTAGAGCAAAACAGCACAGCTCTGTTAGAGATAGGGATGTTAAGTATAAATTTAAAAATTATTTCATTCAACATGTTGAACATACGTTGAAACGTTTATATAGAAACAATAGGCATTGATTGCCACTTTTCAGACCAGTTTTAAATTCCATACAAATACAGAGTTGAAACTGTCATGGCATAGGGATGAAATAACATCTAGACACTCAATAGATGTGAAGAATTAATTATACCCTAACTGTTAGTCCCTATCTCAGAGCTGTGCTCTGTACAAATCCCACACAGACACAGGAACTGTTATGAAGAAATGAAATATTAATATCCCTATCTACACAGGCATAGAGCCTTGCTGAGCATGAAACTGTTATGGGAATTGTTAGATGTGAAGAATAAATTTCACAGAGCTGTTATGGATATGGAGGTGAAGAATTGAATGAAATAATATTTATACCCATCTACTCTGTCTCTAACAAAGCTATGTTGCTGTACAAATCCCACACAGACACACAGCTGAGCATGGAACTGTTATGGAATTGTTAGATGTGAAGAATAAATTTCACAGAGCTGTTGTGGATATGGAGGTGAAGAATTGAAAGAAATAATATTTATACCCATCTACTCTGTCTCTAACAAAGCTATGTTGCTGTACAAATCCCACACAGACACAGAGCTGAGCATGGAACTGTTATGGAATTGTTAGATGAGATTTGTTTGTGAAGAATAAAATTTAAATCTATACTTAATATTCCTATATTTAACAGAGCTGTGCTTGCCTCACACAGACAGAGCTGAGCATGGAACTGTTAGATGAGATTTGTTTGTGAAAAATAAAATTTAAATCTATACTTAATATTCCTATCATGTAACAGAGCTGTGCTTGCCTCACACAGACACAGAGCTGAGCATGGAACTGTTAGATGAGATTTGTTTGTGAAGAATAAAATAATTTTTAAATTTATACTTAATATCCCTATCTCTAACAGTTTTGCTCTACATAGACACAGAGCTGAGCATGGAACTGTTATGGAATTACACAGAGATGTTATGGATATGGATGTGAAGAATTGAATATTCTGTCTCTAACAGAGCTGTGTTGTTTTGATGTTATTAGGTTCAAATCCCCACACAGACACAGAGCTGAGCATGGAATTGTTAGATGAGATTTGTTTGTGAAGAATGAAATAATTTCTAGATGTTCCAATACTCAATATCCCTATCTCTAACAGAGCTGTGCTTGCCTCACACAGACACAGAGCTGTTATGGATATAAATGTGAAGAATTAAATGTCTCTAACAGAGCTATGCTGTACTGATGTTATTAGGTACAAATCCTCGCACAGACACAGAGCTGAGCATGGAATTGTTATGGAATTGTTAGATGATATTTGTTTGAAGAATAATTTCTAGATGTTTCAATAATTAAATCTATACTCAATATCCCTATCTCTAACAGAGCTGTGCTGTACTGATGTTATTAGGTACAAATCCCCGCACAGATACAGAGCTGAGCATGGAATTGTTATGGAATTATTAGAAAGAATAATTTCTAGATGTTTCAATAATAATATAATTAAATCTATACTCTAACAGAGCTGTGCTGTACTGATGTTATTAGGTACAAATCCCTGCACAGACACAGAGCTGAAAAGATGAGCAACAGAGCTGAGCATGGAATTGTTAGATGATATTTGTTTGAAGAATAATTTCTAGATGTTTCAATAATAATATAATTAAATCTATACTCTAACAGAGCTGTTCTGTACTGATGTTATTAGGTACAAATCCCTGCACAGACACAGAGCTGAAAAAATGAGCAACAGAGCTGTGCTGTACTGATGTTTATCCCCGCACAGACACAGAGCTGAGCGGAACTGTTATAGAATTGTTAGATGAGATTGTTTGTGAAGAGATGTTTCAATAATAATATAAATCTATACTCTAACAGAGCAATGCTGTACTGATGTTATTAAGTACAAATCCCTGCACAGACACAGAAAATAGTTCTAGATATATTATAATTATATACTCAATAATAGCTATACTTAGGTACAAATCCCCGCACAGACACATGTTTCAATAGATATTAATTAACAGAGCTGTGCTGTACTGATGTTGCTCAGACACATAGGAGCATAGAACTGTTAAGAATAAGATTGAGGAAAAAAATAATTTCTATATCAATAGTCTATACTTATTATCCCTATCCCTGTGCTACTGTAATTAGGTACAAATCCTTGATATTTGTTAGATGCGATCCTAACTGAGCTGTGCTGATATTATTAGGCACTATGAAAATTCTCACAGAGCTGTACAGGAACAGGTTTCAAATCTCACAGACACAGTGCCTTGCTGATATTTCTACAACATGGAACTGTTATGGGCAGGAATTGTTAGATGCACTCAATATTCCTATCTATTATAAACACAGAGCTGTTATGGATATGGAGGTGAAGAATTGAATGAATCTCTAACAAAGCTATGTTGCTGTACAAATCCCACACAGACACAGAGCTGAGCATGGAACTGTTATGGAATTGTTAGATGAGATTTGTTTGTGAAGAATGAAATAATTTTTAAATGCTCTACATAGACACAGAGCTGAGCATGGAACTGTTATGGAATTATACAGAGATGTTATAGATATGGAATTGAATATTCTGTCTCTAACAGAGCTGTGTTGTTTTGATGTTATTAGGTACAAATCCCCACACAGACACAAAAACTGTTATGAAGGAATGAAATATTAAGATACTTAAAGAGCCTTGCTGAGCATGAAACTGTTATGGGAATTGTTAGATGTGAAGAATGAAATAATTTTAAAATCTATACTTAATATTCCTACAGAGCTGTGCTTGCATCACACAGACACAGAGCTGAGCATGGAACTGTTATGGAATTGTTAGATGAGATTTGTTTGTGAAGAATGAAATATTTTTTAAATTTATACTTAATATTCCTACAGAGCTGTGCTTGCCTCACACAGACACAGAGCTGAGCATAGAACTGTTATGGAATTGTTAGATGAGATTTGTTTGTGAAGAATGAAATAATTTTTAAATTTATATAATATACCTATCTCTAACAGAGCTGTGCTGTTTTGCTCTACATAGACACAGAGCTGAGCATGGAACTGTTATGGAATTACACAGAGATGTTATAGATATGGAATTGAATATTCTGTCTCTAACAGAGCTGTGTTGTTTTGATGTTATTAGGTACAAATCCCCACACAGACACAGAGCTGAGCTTGAGAAGAATAAAATAATTTCTAGATGTTTCAATACTCAATATCCCTATCTCTAACAGAGCTGTGCTTGCCTCACACAGACACAGAGCTGAGCATGGAACTGTTATGGAATTGTTAGATGAGATTTGTTTGTGAAGAATGAAATAATTTTTAAATTTATATAATATCCCTATCTCTAACAGAGCTGTGCTCAGAAATAGGCCACAAGTGGACCGGAAGTAATTATGTGTGGGTGGGTGTGGGTGGGTGTAGGTGTGTATGTGGGTGGGTGTGGGTGTGTATGTGGGTGGGTGTGGCTTAGTTTTAGGTGTGGGCAAAAAAAATATCAAGAGAGGCTTATTTTTGACAGGTTTATGGACAACAATCTCACAGAAGTGCCTTTTGTAAGTGTAGACAAATCAATCTGAGGGGGGTCATACTTTCTCAGGAACTTCCCAAGGGTATTTTTATAAAAATCTTGGATTAGACGGGGTTCCACACTTGAGCAAAAAGCTCATATGGGCATGTTGAGCTTGTTTTAAGTGTAGACAAATCAATCTGAGGGGGGTCATACTTTCTCGTCCTGGTTGTAGGTCCAATTACACTACTTTCTAGATTACATGCCTTCATTTCATTGCATAATACTGTTTCAATTATACAAGAGTGAGTCAAATGAAAACCTTAGAAGTAAATTGTATGATGACTGTATTTAATTCAAATTTATACAAGATACCAACTATAAATTGCAGAAGGGCCTCAAGGTTCCAGCACTGATCAAGTGAACTTCAGAACGCCATTTTTGTCATTTTAAAAATAGCGCCTCATTCACACAGTTGCACCAGTGAAGAGCAGTGGTTTCTTGTCCTCTGGAAGCCTAGAGCTCACCGCACTATCAAGTTTAGGGATGGTGGGAAGAAATTCGACAATCGCCTCAGTTTGCAAGGCACATGGGTGGCAGAGGCTCATGTGTGACAGCACGTCCATCTCAAAGATTCTTCTTCACGAAGTATACGAACACTAACTCAGACTTGAAATTTTATGTAGATCAGCAATTGGTCTATGTTGAAATGCAGCAAACATGAAGAAATATACTATATAAAAAACAAAGACAAATTAAGATTTTCATTTGACTCTTCCTTGTAATATTAGTACCCTTTCTTCAATTGAGGAACCGATAATTAATTTACTAGCTTCTAAATGAAAGCTTTTTTTCACTGCTGTATAGGGTAAAGTAAGATATTTTGGTGGCATACGTTATTTGGTTATAATTCTTTTAACATATGGCACAGCATAATCTTCGTATTAGATGAGATGCCTATCATGATGATGCATTTGAGAAGATGAACACCGCGAGTCATCTCATCTAATGCATGTTATGCTGTGGCATACGTTAGAATAATTATCACCAAATGATCTATGCTATCAGATTACCTTAATATATATACAGGGTGACACAGAAAACAGAAACTTTTTAAAAACCCACCGCACACCAGAGAAATCAGATAAAAACATATATTGACAGAAATTGAACTGTTACAACTTGCCATTTAAGATACAGTAATCTACAGTATCACGTTATAAAAATTACGTCCTTGAGATGGAGTCCTTTGTAGCTCTGCATTCTTGCAATCTGTCATTGATCGCTGTAACATGGCAGGTGATGGCACGAATTTCGTCTTTAATTCGTTGCTTCAATTCATCCCTTGTTCTTGGCCGAGACTTGGTGTTCCTGACTCTTAAGGTGGCCCCACAAGAAGAAATCACATACGGACAAATCCGGGGATCTTGGTGGCCAGGGAACGTCACCAAATCGAGAGGTAACACGATTACCAAATAATTCTCGCACAGTTGTCATGCACTGCCTTGCAGTGTGCGCTGCCGCACCATCCTGTTGAAACCATGCTTCGTGAAGTTGTGGAAACCTGTTAAATGCAGGTGTAGCAAAAGATTTCAGTATCTCAACATACCGCTCCGAATTCACAGTCACTGTGCTCTGAGCTTCGTTGAGGTCCGATGACCCCGTGTGACGAAACTGCACACCATACCGTCACCTTGCTGCTGTGTAAAGGGCGTTCATGAAGTTCCTGAGGGTTGCTGGGTGCCCAAGACGAAATTCGGGCCATCCCACCTGACATGTTGCAGCGATTAATGAGGGACCTCATGACAGATTGCAAGAATGCACAGCTAGCAAAGGACTCCATGTCAAGGACGTAATTTTCATAAAGTCTTACTGTGGATTACTATATCTTAAATGACAAGCTGTAACAGTTCAATTTCTGTCAATATATGTTTTTATCTGATTTCTCTGATGTCTGGTGGGTTTTTCAAAAGTTCCCGTTTTTCTGTGTCACACTGTACAGGGTTATTATAAATGATGGACCCATTTTCAAAACGTCATAGGTAGGGAAGTACAGATCCAAATTGAACAAGCTATTTGCCAATGGAAAGAGGAAGTTTCAAAGTTTCTGGCGGGCAGCGCGGAAGCGGCCGGTGGTAGAGTTCGCGAGTGGACCGTGTCTGTCAGTTGTGAGCGAGATGGCGACCTTGGAGCACAAGGTTTTCTGCGTGCTTGAGTTCGCACACCCAATGACAAAGAGAAGCGTATCGCATTTTGTGATTATCTGCTAGCAAAGATGGAGGATGACGCATTTCTACAGCGCGTAATTTTAAGCGATGAACCAGGAAATCATGCGAAAAGTGAGTCGCAAATTGCAGTGCAGCGGGCATTCCGTACCAAATTCGGTAGCAAACCACCAACTAGGAAACTTTGAACCTTCCTCTTTCCATTGGTATATAGCTTGTTCAATTTGGATCTGTACTTCCCTACCTATGACGTTTTGAAAATGGGTCCATCATTTATAATAACCCTGTATATAAAAACCTCAATAGGTGAATTCTACAAATTTCGGCATACAGTTTCCAACAGTGCAAGTCGTTTTGCCGTACACTGTCGGGTCATTTGGAAATATTGTGAAATATTATTTTGATATAGTGTCATTTTGTCGATAACAATGCCTTCGTGAAATTATATATTTCGCATGACTGAGTACGTGACATGAACGCTTATTTGTATTTTAAGTTAAACACAACAAAAAACATTATTGACAAGCTTACAGGAATGTAAATTAAACATTGAACAGAATCCACTTGGTGCTAAATCGGGCAAATAGTGGTGATGAGGCCAATTTGCTTCCTTCCACAACTGTGGCATCAGCAGAAAGTGCTGGCGCATTTTCGTCCAACGGACAAACTCCTTTCGTGAGCAGTTTGCCTGTTTTCCCTTCAATATTTGCATCAGCTTGTTCGGTACGTTGCAGCAGCAGTAGTTTTTGCTGCTGGTATGGCCTTGCTGAAGATATTTTGTTAGAAGGATTCCACGACAGTCCCCATAAAACGATAGACAACGTCACCATCCCCACAGCCTCTTGCACCTTAGCCTCCCTAGGTGGAAGCGAGGCGGATTATTTCCATTGCATTTGGTATCACCAAACGCTAAACACTGCCTTCATCCTGTTCACAGAGGTGCAACATCAGATGAGCAATGTTTCACCTTGTATGATTTTGGAAAGGAACGTAGTGCTTGCCGACATCTTCGTTTCCACACACACTTCCATGACCACTGTGCGATTTAAACTTTTTGCTTTGGGGAGGGGGGTGTCCACTCATTTGTTGTAAGAAAACCCAAACTCGCACGAAAAGAGGGCCTCCCCGATGGCGCAGTGGTAGTGTCGTCGCCCTGTAATGAAGGGGTCCCGGGTTCGATACCCGGTGGAGGCACATAGTGGTTCGGATCCCACTTTAAACTCTAGGTCCAGTGCCGATTAGCCCTACAGTGCATAAAGTGGACTTAAAACACCAACTCAATCAATCAATCACACGAAAAGAGCTATCGAACTAGTAACACCGAACCAAATTTCCATTGCTGATGTCCATTTAACCTGCTACAAGTTTCTTGTAAACACTTGAATACATTTTCGGCGAGGTTGGTCAGTTGGAGAATGGTGTCCTTGAATCCACAAGGCTGCACACTTTTCCGCAGGGAAATCTTTTATGACTGGACCATTAATGGACACGGATGATTTTTCAGAGTGTACGATATGCTTTCAAATCTATTTTCTTTGAGGGGGATAATAACATCCCTGCCAGGGAGAAAACTAATTTTCCTTTGCAGGGATAAAATGTTTTGTTGGGGGGGGAGGTCCCTGCCACCCCCCACCCCCCGTTAATTTGCACACTGACCATGACTTAGATTAACCGTTTTCATTACCATTTCTATGATCACCGTCTGTCTTAGAGTATGGGCTATTCCAGCAGATACAACTTCCCGATATTGAAGTCCTCCAGAATCTTGGCTCATCAGGCAGAGATATGTGAAAGTTTCTTTCCAAACGTACGACAGGGCCATGTGATGCACTATCGTCCCACAAATAGCATGCATTTCCTCATGAATGTTTACTCATTAAAATAAGCGTAACTTGTCGAGTATATGAGGGCCATAATTAAAACTTCACAATAACTCCCCGTATCTTCAAACTGAAGTCTACCAGAAAATATTCACAAATTAGATAGTTGTAATTTGCAGAGTATTCATAGATACATCAGGTTGGAAAATGCATCACTATCCATTAATCTCTCACGTCTATGTTTTAGTAGTAATGTGAAAAATATTATTTGTTGTATAAGCATTTAATATAAAATAATAGAGGAAGAGGTCTAAATATGGCCCCCCGTTTTTATGTTGTCATTTTCGGAGGAAAGAAATTAATATATCAAGCACCTGCCTTTGAAATGCATATCTATGAAATATATACTCAAATGTAATAGCATGCTAAAGTATAGAAGGTAAAAAAAATGGTAAAATGAATTTTTTCAAAATTGTGGTCTAAATATGGACCACTAGTGGCAATATCACAAAAAGCAATTATTTATTTTTTTAAAAAAAACAGTCATTTATCGCTAAAACATTATAAAATTCATATTTATGAATAATCTGTTGTTTTGAAACTCACGCGGAATGGGAAAAATCGAAATTAATTAAAACATCCAAATATTTGTTGAAAATGTGATCTCAACATTAGACCTCATGTCATAGCCCATATTTAGACCATCATGCTATTTTTCTTCAATTTATTTTCGCTCTCTGTGGTACATATTTCACAAACAAATCATGGCATTATGAAAGCCCACATTTGTTTATGTACCGCTGATATCATACAAAGCAGATGAGAATTCAGAATACGCTAAGTTAAAACATAACCTGCAAGAAATTTTCGGAGGTCGCAGTTCTATAACAAGGCCGAAACTAACCACCACTTTCTCTTGCGAATTGGCGCCGCAACCTTTGTCCTTGACAGATAACCGGGAGCGCTGATAACTCCAAAACCCATATTTAAACCTTCTCCTCTAAATCATCAGTAAGAATGTTTTTCAGTCCTGTCATAATTGTAACACTGCTATTCTTCCTGCCTTGCAGAGTGGATCTGAACAAAATCCTGGACCTGAAGGTGTACAGCGGGGCAGGGCACGATCGGTGAGTATTTGCAGTTTTTACATTGCATGAGAAACCTGTATGAAATTCTAAATTCTGAAAAATCGCGTTTGTTTAGAATTCCTTCTAGACCTAGAGCATTAAAGAAAGTCTTCGTGTGGTTTGCTTAGGCTGTTCTCTACGTATCTGTTTTGCAGTGCAACAAAATACTCGGATACCTAAACAACAGCGATAGCAAACCACATACAGATTCAATTTAATTCTCTAGAACAGGTACACGCACCTTCGGATACTAGTAATCGAGCTTGGTAGAAAAATACACGATAGTATTGTAACATCTCGTGTTGATTGAATTGAATTCTGCCAGTTTTGGCTAATTGCGAAGATGAGAATGAATGGCGGTAAGATGAAATAGATAAGGAACAATGAGAAACACATATGGACATCACACAAGATGTAAGAGGTAGCTTTCCGGATCACGGGTCCAGGCGCCAGAGCCTTGTTAGTAACATCTCCTCTATTTCATTCTTAATGCAGTGAAACTTAAAGAAAATAATCTAAGTACAGTTTTGTTAGTTGACAGTGTAATCATGCAATGTTAAATGTTATCATTCAGAGCCTCGTAACATTACTTGTTGGTACGACGAAAGTATGAATTTTGCTTTACTGGTACAGTGACCAGCAATAAAAATGGGACACCTAGATCCTGAAGTATTCGCTTCCCTGCATGGCGTTTTGGGTTGCCTAACTCTCCGGCGATAGCAGAACTTCCTTTCAGTGGCGACTCGTGGCATTTTTGGAGTGTAGGAAGAAGTTATGGTAAACTGAGGGAGGTTTGAAAAATGTGTACAATTACAGTCGCACAAATCGCTCGTACTATCCATTGCATTTAGAATGTTACATGCAGGCCCACGCACGAGGTAGGGCAAGGGGCCCTTGCCCCCTTGAACTATGATTTTTTTTAATGTGAACCTATAAAAACCAACGAAAATAGTATTGACGATATAATTTCGATTTTGTCCCCTCTCTCTGTCGTGTGGATTAAGGATAATAAAAAGTGTGTGCTAGGATTTATTATTAATTACTTTTTTCGGATAACTGCAGTTTTAAGTTCAATTATGCATATACTTTTCGAGTTTTGAACTTGCGTTACTTATTATTCACTACACAAAATTGTGTAGAATGGCTCAACAAACAAGATGGGTTCAGCATGGAGCTTAAAACTGTTTGAGAAAATGGTTTGTTTTTTACCCCCAACCTTCTATCGATTTACTGCCGTAAAATTTCCTCAGGAACAAAATCGACAGAATAAAGAAACGATAGAGGATGAATCGTCGCATGGTTGTAAAAAAAGCGTGTCGCTGTGTATGCATACTCCCTTTTATTTGAAACAAGTCCGCTGGTGAAGTATAAATAAGATTTGGACGTAATTTTATTTCTATTTCCTGAAAACCTATTCCTTTGAATTTGATTTCCCTCTCCCAGGGACTCGCGTTTGCAGGTTATGCTAGATTTAACCATTATGCCAAATGCAGGATGCTAGTGGCCATTTGATGGGGTAGGCATCAGTCATTGAGGAACACCTCGATGTTTCCTCGCTGGATCTTTAAAAACAGCAACCTTCCCCCCTGCCCATTTTCCACTCCTCACCCATCTATCTGTGGGATGACCGCCGATGTTCCTCAGCGAGCGGCAGCCAAGCCTGTGTGTCCATCGTCTTTGGGCTGCGGCTGGAAGGAGCGTCACCAGTCAACTCTTGACAGTAGCTAACCTAGTCAATTGTATATGTACAGACGGGATCAAATGAAATGTACTTCCATTTTCCTACCAACTCAGAAGAGAGTTGGAAACTCTTCATTGCTCCTGTATAGATAAGAAAGTGGGGGAGGGCAGTAGCAGACAAGGCCAGCACGCAAGCTTTCTGTTGGAGGCTTGGCAGTTTGTGGAGGGATTTTTTGTTCCTATCCTCCTATCCCCCCGCCTCTCTCTCTCTCTCTCTCTCTCTCTCTCTCTCTCTCTCTCCCCCTCTCCCTCTCCCCCCCTCCCCTTGTGTTTGTGTGTGTGTGCGCGCGCTAGCGCGCCGACACCTGTTTCATTTTAAGTTTGACGTATTTTATTGCGTTGACTAATCGCTGTTGTGACTGGGTATGAACCAGGTTAGCACTGGAGACATAATGAAGGATCAAAAATACAAAAATTCATGGTATGAGTAGTTAGTAGTAGTAAAGGGAAGGTAAAGTTCGTCATCCGTATAGAACCGTGCCATGAAGGCACATTTAGGGGATGTGGCAGTAGGGTGCCGCATATTCTCGAGTCCGGCCATTTTGGAGGTCAATGATCAGCATCACGCTCCAGCCGTTTTTACTCCCCAGGGATGTAGTAGAAACAAGAAAATAAAAATGTTTTACATTTCGCGTATGTGACAGTATTCTTTAGATATTGTCTTGGAAGTGTCTGTTAACATCCTAACCCGCAATTTTGTTTAAGGATAAAACTGGCTGAAGGCCGCGAGTGTTCCTGAGAAGTAATGAGCATATCACATAATGCGCAATAGTTTAGCTCGCGTTTTTCGAAAAATAATAATAATAATAATATACAAATCAATTCTACGAATGGTTACATCATTGTGACCATGGAGTGCATTTTGCACACTAACGAGGACCTGGCGTCTAGACATAAGGTCAGTATAAAGGTCTGTGGGGTTTGGACTGTGTCCTATCCATCTATATGTTTGTAGTTGTCCTTTCACAACTTTCATCTTAACACACCTTTCATTACCCAAAAGTGGAAGAAAAGCGAAATAAAATAAATAAATAAATCGGTTATTGTGTCCCTGCGTTTTTCAATTTATCACCATGACCGAAAATTAATGTTTCACTGATGTAATGTATCACTATAATCATGTGAATTACTTTCCGTCATCATCATGTGCTTAAAACATTCCTTAAAGCATAGACTTTAACGCTGTTGTTCTTAGTGTAATGAAGTTCTGATGTAGGCAAAAGAATGGTTAAGAATAAAACTCAATTGATTGTTCGAAATTTAAAATATAATAAGTCCGAGGTGACGCATATTAACTGTTCTTAGTTCGATGTCAAAGAACGATTTTTCCTATACATTAAAAATGGGTTCCGGCCTCCATGGTAGAGTGGTTAGCACAGCTTGCTTAATGACCGGCCTTGGCATTGTGTTCATTCGGTGTTCATTGTGAGTATCGCTTCATTAATTTCATCATTTCATCGACCATCCTCATCGTCGCGTTTAGCCAAAAGTGGCACTAGAAGCGAATTAAAATAAAGCAAATCAATCAATCAATAGCACATAGCGTCTCCGGTTTCAGAGAGTAGTATGCAAAGCACTCGGTCATGAAGGCCCTCAAAATTGAAATAATAATTGCAACAGAAAACCTGATATTAGAGTATTTTAAGAGTTTAGGCATATTAAAAATTCACGTCAACCAACAACAATTTCACCTGTATTGTGTGATATATGGTTCTGCCCTAACAATTGATTGATTGATTTGCTTTTATTTCACTTCGCTTTTTGTGCCACTTTTGGCTACTTTGCGAAGACGGGGAAGGGTGATGATATAATGAAGTTGATGAATGGACACTCAGAAACATCCATGCCCAGGCCGGGATTCAAACCCGGGACACCTGGTCTTATGTATGGGACCGGTGGCCATCCACCGTCGTGAGGAAATTGGGGAGCTACAAATGAGTAGCGTGACGCGGTCACAGAAACCTACAAAGACTGAAGACTTGTCTTGCTGACCACACGTCACCTCATAATTCCCACCTCGGCAGGTGGAAGTGAGGCCAGCAGTCGGTAGGTAGGACCTGGCCCTCACGGACTGTTGCGCCACGGGTTATTATTATTATTACCATCTTCAAATAAAGCTTTCTGGTTATACGAGGGGCGATCAGGTTGCTCTGACCCTAACATAGAAAGAGCGGCAATAGAGTTTCAATTTTGTTTTTATTTTTCAACATACTCCCCTGCAACTCCAATGCACTTTTCCCATCGGTGCTCCAACGCCTGGATACCTTGCAAAAAAAATTCTTCCGACTGGTCCTCCAACCATGAGTCCACAGCCCTTATCACCTCAGAATCATCAGACAATTTTTGCCCACGAATGTCATTCTTCAAATGTTTGAACAAATGGAAATCACTGGGGGTCAAATCTGGGGAATAGGGTGGGTGGGGCAACAATTCGAACGATGCATCTGCAATAGCGGCCCTCGCAATGCGTGAGGTGTGGACAGATGCATTGTCCTGGTGAAGGAGCACACCGCGAGTCAACATCCCACGCCTTTTTTCTTGATGGAATCGCGTAATTTCTTGATTAGGTCACTGTAGTATGTGTCAGTGATGGTTTGGCCTCTTTGTAGATAGTCCACAAGAAGGACACCCTTGCAGTCCCAGAAAATTAAGGCCATCACCTTCTGGCTGACGTTTGCACCTTGAACTTCTTCGTTGGTGGAGAATGTGGGTGTTTCCACTCCATGCTTTGTGATTTTGTTTCTGGGTTGAAGTGATGGACCCATGTTTCAACCATAGTTACAAATCGGGCAAGGAAATCGTCTATATCAGCACGAAACTTGTCGAGAAGTTCTTGACTGATGAGCACTCGGGTACGCTTCTGATCTGGGGTGAGGTTTCGAGGGACCCATCTTGCAGCTTTTTTTTTATTTGCAATTCCTGGGTAATTATGTTTTTGACAGTGCCATATGACAGGCCACACATCTCAGCAACATGACGACGGACTCGACTTTCCTTCAGCACCATATCGTGGACTTGGTTAATGTTTTCGGTCGCCATGACAGTTTTTGGTGCTCCACCTGCATGTTCATCCTCACACGACTCTCTCCCACAATTAAACTCACGACACCATCTCTTCACCATACTGCATGAAGGAGCAGTGTCCTCTAGTGTATCCACCAAGAACTCATGAATTTTGGATACCGTCCACTTCTTCTTCTCAAAATATTTGATCACCGCTCTCACCTCAGTTTTCTCCATTCTGGCACATTGACACAACTTCACTCAGTTATATCCCTGTAAAAAGGAAACTGTACGCTACTCAGACTTGCAATTCAGAATGGAAGCATACTAAGGATCACTAAACAATAACAAAATAAAAAATCAATCATAACGTCATTCCTTCTATGTTAGGGTCGGAGCAACCTGATCGCCCCTCGTATATTACCGTATTTCATCACATAATCGTCGCACCCTGTTTTTCAACCCAAAAAGAGAGAGAGAGAGAGAGAGAGAGAGAGAGAGAGAGAGAGAGAGAGAGAGAGAGAGAGAGAGAGAGAGAGAGAGAGAGAGAGAGAGAGAGAGGGGGGGGGTAGGAACACAAAATCCTTCCACAAACTGCCAAGACTCCAACAGAAAGCTTGCTGGAAACAAGTTTGCGTGCTGGCCTCGTCTGCTACTGCCCTCCCCCACTTTCTTATCTATACAGGAGCAATGAAGAGTTTCCAACTCGCTTCTGAATTGGTAGGAAAATGGAAGTACATTTCATTTGATCCCGTCTGTACATTGCGCTCATAATTATATAACGCGCATTATTATTGAACTCCTAAAAAGTAGAGAACTGGAAGTAAGTATAAATGAACTGCAGGAAGTCCTCACTTTCTACATGGAGGAATCGCCCCTGCTTCCTACTGAAAAGTTGCTATTGAAGCCTGCTCAGCTGTTGTCCTGTGTTTTGTACCTATATGTGCTGAGTGCCTCTTTACAGCCTCAGCTTTAAACCAAGGTAAGGATATTTTAGTTTTAAGACGCGATTTTATTTTTGTTATGATAAGGGGCTGGACCCCGCATAGTGTGACGGGTGCAAAATAGCCTTAGTGCTGACGCACCGAAAATTTTAATTTCAAATTTCTTTTCCGAACGAAGAGGAATTTTCGGAAACGATTTTTGACCGCAGGCCCAAGGTCCAGCACGGCATTAACAAAATGGAGGGGCGAGGATTTCTTTCTCAACATTTAAATTAGGACTGAGCCATCGATGTCTTCCGATACCACTCGTATCGGTTGGATTTTATTTACCGATACCGGCCGATACTTTTCCAGCTTTTCGATCGTTCGCGGAGTCCGAAAAAATGTCGCGCGACGCATTCGCAGAGTCGAATCATCCTGGAAATAAGAAGTTTGCATTGTTTTTGCATCAATATCGTGTGGAAAACTGTATTTTGTCATAACAGGCATTTTTTATATTGATATAAGTTTTTGGAATATTTTAAAGCAAGACTCTGGTAAATTGATGCTTACAGTTGGAGTCGAATACTCACCCAATAATATTAATCGATATTGTTATCTATGGGAATCAGTAAGAGTATCGATATGGGTCAGCCCTAATTTAAGTATTTTAAGTAACTGGTTTCTAATTTCTCGTAAGGACGGAAAATGAGGATGACAAGAGAAGCGCTTGATTTGATGGCAGCTTTTTAAAAACAGTGACATCCGTTTGCCACGTTCCACATACCGAGCGGAATTAATGAAAGAAAGCGTATCTTTTCCCGCTCCCGTGACGTCATCTCCTCCCAAGAGCGAGGGAGCACATGTCGGAAGTCGAAGCCGGGTGATTTACGCCAGGATGGATCCATCCAAACAGTGGGCGCCGTAAATCAGATGCTCGTTTCCCGCCAACGATGAAACAAAGGGATTCACCCGTCTCTCTGCAACCTGATCTCGACCGGGGACCAGGGTTGCCGACTGGAACCGAAATTCACCACTAAACTGTACTCAGTGGTGCAGCATCTCATCTGAATCTGAAGGCTTCGCGTTGGGTGAAGCGGGGACAGCGTATCGTGTTGCATCGCAGCTGTTGCATTTGTTGTTTTAAGTCCACTTTATGCAAAGACAGGACCGGACCTGCAGTTTAAATAGGAATCCGAACCACTGTGCAACGATACATGATATCAAAGAAACAATTACACCTTTGAATTTCTAAGCTCACGCTAATGTAATTTCATATGCTACATGCCCCCTTTCCCATTAGAAATTTCGAACCTGCGTTCAAGATGTTACGAGATTTCACATTTTCCTGTCAGGTTTCAAAATAAACGGGTGTCGAAAGACTTTTGGCTCACCCTGTACTTTGTACTTACTATATAGGCTATGTACAGTCACCGGCAATAAAAATGGGAGACCTAGATTCTGAAATACTCGACCCCTGCGATGTGTCATGCGTGTTGCCTATGGCGATAAGTGGATTTTAATGGCAAATTTTCAATGGCAACTTCTATCACTGCTGATTTTCTGTAAATAAAAAATCAGGTATCCGCTTGTTGTATCTGGAGAAGTCGCGTAGCAAAGCGAAGTGTTCAAATGTGACCGAGAATCTCGTAATTTCTCGTTCTCGGTCTCGTTCTGTTAAGTCTGAAAGAGTCTGGCCACATTCTCGTGTCGATTTTCTGACAAGGTCGTTTCGGTTCCATCCTTAGCCTCAAAAGTCATTAACTAGCTCATCAATTCAATCCACCGTGAAACGAAACAAATTTCCTGTGCACTTTTCGCTGTTAATTCTCAATTTGGAGAATTTGTACAGTCACGTAAAAAGTGAGCAGGCTTTAGTTTTCAAAGCAGCACGAATGTAATGACTTGTGCTGAATGCAGAGTTGGGATGTAGCGTGTTCTACAGTTGAATAACAATGGAAAATCGTGTTCCGTCGTATGACGGGACGCCTAAACAAAGTTAACCAATGGATCCACATCAATCCACATACATCAAATGGAAAATAAATGTAATACACTGAATTAACTTTTTTAATTGTTGATGAAAGAGCAAAGGAGAAAACGGAATGTTTGTTTAGAATCCATTTTTATGATCAGGCTAATCTGGGCGGTATAATGCTCCTTAAAGTGGAATCGAATGCACTGCACTCTGCCTTATTAGGAAAAGAACCCAGAACCACTGCATTATCATGCCGAAACAGAAAACATTCTCCTCCGGGGCTGTAAGGGATAACCCTTGCTCAAAACACCCAAATGTCAACCTCATTCCCACGTAGTATAACCTGGACTGCATTTTGCAGACTAATGAGGCTGTGGTGTCTGGACCCACGGCCAATAAAATCATCTGTTGAACTTGTACTGCTTTGTGATTATCCCTGCACTACTTCATCTTATCACCATTGAAGCTCATCGTTGCAATTAGCCAAATGGGCAGAAACGCGAAGTAAAATTAAGCAAATCAATCAGTCAATATTCTCCCCTGTTGAGAATGAACATTGAAAATGGGGAGGGATTCCGCTCCCCTTCTCTTTTAACATCTGTGTTGGAGAATGGGTGGTGTTAGTACAGTGTGTATTAAATGTCCTGCAGGGTTGTAAAAACCTATAACTTTTAAAGTAATAGGTTTATTACAAATAAATTTTGTTCGTTACACAGAGGAAACTTGAAAATTAACGTTTGATGTGGTTTGGTTCATCGCCAGATCATTCACGTCCAAACACTCTTGAAATCCGAGAATTGCGTTCTGACGGTGCTCGTCTGGAATGTTGTGAATTACATCACGCATCTCGAACATCAGGTCGTCAAGATCTGTCGGTTTCTGTGCATACACCTGGGTCTTGACATGTCCCCACAGCCAGTAATCGCAAGGCGTAAGGTCTGGTGACCTCACGGGCCAAGGTGTGGGTCCACGCAGTGAGGTTTTTTCTGCATAGACGCCATTTTGGAATCACATGATCACCTGCACACACATCATTGAGCAGTGTGGTCAGAACAACATTCTAAATTTTAATCTGTGTAAAAAAAACAACAAAAAACAGCAATATTTCGTTGTAATAATGTTATAGCTTTTTTTAATCCTGCAGGACTTTTGTAACAAGCTGTACACCTTTATCAGATTCCGTGTTATTCATCATGGAATCATTATTCTGTAATCAGTTAAATGCCGTTCAGAGTAGATCCCAAGACAAAACCGGTGAAAGTATGTTTTGACATCGACATTGTTTTTTTATTTTATTTTTTATTTAGGGATTTTTATGCCTCAGGACTTGGCAACACTTGCCAGGAGGGAGGGAGGGTAACCATTAAGGCTAGGGCGTAAAAATTCTTCTTTTGTTTAGTTCGAAAAATGTTGAAACTGTTCTACTTGATTGATTACCGCTGGGGTTTATCGTGGACAAATGTTTGTCGTGTGTCGACATGGAACACATTGCGCGGGCAACAGAAGAAGCTGCTGCGTGGGAACGCTAGGAAGTGAGTTTGTAATCTGTGATGCGCCGTGGAATGTTAACAGTATTTTTGTGTCAAATATTCCTCAATCATCTGCGTTCTAAAGTTGGACAGAAAATAAAACAGCCAATGGGAGAGACAGATGAATTTACCCGCGTGACTTTATGGCTAACAAGTCAGCAATTAAAGGTGGAGGGGTGTGAAGATTTCCCTTAGTTCGGGCCAGCATTATCCACTCTCCCCCCACGTCACCGCTTGTCTTTATGCTAAATTATTTTATACTCTGTTCCGAGAATCTGTGAAGCAAGGCCGCGCATAACGGCAGAGAAGGGGAGAAATCGAGTGGGCGGAGCGAAGCAATACGCGCTGCTGCCAACACCTTCCAACAGACCGAACTTTACTGTAAAATTGTTTCTAAATAAAACATTTGTATTGTAGTCGTTTCAACGTACACACGCTACTTGTGACTGGCTCTACAGTTTTACCTGGAATCCCAGTACCCCCCTCCCCCAGATATTTTCTAAATTGTAAGGGGCATTATAAATGCCCCAAAATTGGGGAATGATATTTGGCATAACATTCTTTCTTTTTCGACTGCAAATATATTGCAATAATGGTGTAAATGACATCTCTACGACGAACAGTCAATTCCATATACACCCATATCCACACCCACATATCCTTCACTATATATGCTACTATAGAACATTCTACAAATCATGTAAACATTGCAGATCGTCTCATTTTCTTTAGACGTTGTTCTTTTCGTATAGGCTTTTTTACTACGAGATAAGGCATCAAATCATTACTTCTATTAATAATGCATTAAATGATATTTTGTAAGGCTTAACTGTAACCCTATTAAGGCGAAGAGGGACAATTACGCACCAGGCATGCATTTATTCCAATATCGTCGGAATGAACAATGCTACTAAAAAGATCTCCGCCAGAAATGAAGAGTATGAATTTCTCCCCATGCGGCAAGTGGGAGCGGTTTCCTAAGTTGATTATTAAGCCTTCTACTATTTTTGAAAAAAAAGATGAATTAGTATTTACCGAATCCCATGTATTCCTTATGGTACATCAACTTCAACTTCAAGTTACGGCTCATCAAATGGGAGTTTCGACTTTTCCTACTACTATGACATAGTTCAACGTGTCCTTTTTCCGTCCATGTACTTTTCTACGTCATCGGATATTTGATATTCCCGAGAAAGCGAATAAAATAATGGTCCCATAAGCCTAGTGCATTTCTCCTTGCCTCCTACGGCCATCCTGGCAGTGTTGCCAAACCTGATGTGCATAATGGAGCTAAATTTCACCATTAATATAGCTAAAGAGGACTTTCAAGGAGCTAGATTAACGAAGGTTGCATAAAGTGCCTACTAGGGTAATTTTAGTTGTCAGAGGGGTGGGGGTGCTGCTATTACCGTTAGCTTTAAAGTGATGGCAATTTATTCTTAGTTTTCACCGCCTAGATTTGGCGGCATCACCCATCTCAATAATCCAATGATGTTAATATAAAATCGAAAATAAAGGGTTCCCGGATAACAAAATTGTCATCTTCATCTTAGCCACAGCGCTATATATAAAAATACATGGGGAGGAAAGAAGAGGTGGGTGACGCAGCCTATAGCTATACGAATATCACGTCACGTGCAAAATGTACACTCATGGCAAAAGTTGGTATTTATGGGCCGGAGCCAGTGGTGGCATCATAGTAGTGGGGCAGAGGGCGGGTGCCACAGTTCAGTCAAACGAGTGCACGAAAGAGCCAGATCTGGCTCCAAAAGAGCGAAGTTGGCAACAGTGATCAGCAGCTGCCCCAGCGAGAAAGACCTAGGGGAAATTGTCCCTCCTCGCCTTAAGATAATATATAATAATAATAATAATAATATGCGGGTTTCATGTAGACACTCTGAAGTTAGATGCTATAAGTTTAAATCCATGATGGTTTCGGCGGCCCCTCTTCCCACCGAAGCACAACAAGATGGTAGAGTACCTTTTGCACCCCTTCCCCCCAGTATCTGTTCTGCATTTATTGCAAATGCATAGATGGAAGTAGAGTATTGTCTACATGTTGGTAAGCTTTCTTTGTCTAAACCATCTAGGCCTCCCCGATGGCGCAGTGGTATCGTCGTCGCCTTGTAATCAAGGGGTCCCGGGTTCGATACCCGGTGGAGGCACATAGTGGTTCGGATTCCACTTTAAACTGTAGGTCCAGTCCCAATTAGCCTTACTGTGCATAAAGTGTACTTAAAACACAAAATCAACCAACCAACCAAATCTAAACCATCTATTCCAAAGTGGTTAGCACAGCGTGCTACTACGTCAGGAGTCCTGGGTTCGAATCAGGCCATTTATTTGTGTTTAGGGTTGGGAGGATATGATATTTTCTTACGTCGTACATGAAACTGAAACGTGCATTTTGGACTTTCTGAATGTTGCATACTTCCACCACCTCGTGGAGTCTACCACACAGGCTTCAGGCTAGTATGTAGGACACAGGCATCGTCTCCTGTTACTTTAAATTTGATTTGACAACATCTCCCCTCTCCCCAAAAGCCATGTAAGTATTCTATTTATTTATCGCCTATAACAGAGCTCTGCCTCCAATTACAATAAGTGTGCGTAGATTAAATAACAATACAAAAATACCAATTATAATAATATAATACAACAGAGGAAGAAAGAGAGAAAATACAAGTACACTAATAATTGCATAAAGAATACTAGTACAAATTTTATACAGTACATAAAATGCTATTAGCAGAAGTGTAAGTAGATACATATCTATATACAGATATTCATATTTATACTCGTATATACACTCACATAAAGACATATACACAGAAACATTTGAAGACCAGACAGAAACTGTTTGGATGGCGCAGCGAAATCCAAGTCTCCACCGTTTGCGACTATTTCATTGTGCTTTATACGTACATGGTCTTAGAACGGGCGAATTTTGGTGTACTATTGAGTGAGATTTCCGTAATGAAAAGGCTGCCTGAACCGTAGCATATCCTTCTTAGCATGAAAAAAAATAATGTTTGGAGGGGGCTTGGACTGTCGACTAGCCCGTTAATTAACTTATACAGTGCGTTCATTTTGACTCTGGGCCGAGAAAGCGCGTGACTGCAGACGGCGTGATAAGAAAACGTTCTTCTTATAGTCTTTTTTTTCTCAGCGTTATCTTTTCGTAATTAAATAAAAACGTTCAAACTTAATAAATTATGTTATTCATTGAAGATATTATTATTTACATGCTTTTAAACCTTTAAAATTTCGACTTAAGAAGCAATTTTCTTCTGGGTATTTTTTTACCCAACGTGCGTCCTGCGGGGTTAACATTGGCAAGAAAACAACTTTCCAACAGAACAAATATGTCAATCAAAATTTCATCAAAAGATACCGGGAATGCTTTTGATTGATTGATTGATTTAGTTTATTTTACTTCGCGTTTTGTGCCTCTTGGCTAATTTGCGAAGATGGGGATGAGTGATGAAATGATGAAATGGATGAAAATGGACATTCACAAACAACCATACCCGACCGGGATTCGAACCCGGGACCCTTGGCGTCGCAGCGCGATGTGCTAACCACTCGGCCACAGGGTCGGGCAATATACCGGGAATGCATGAATGCAGTTGGCCATCACTTTGAACAACTCTTATAACACAGGTTAGTACTCGTTATGCAATATAAATGCAATTATCTGCATGCTAAAGATATGTGCGTAAAAGTAATCGGGACGTCACGGGTCGAAAATGCCGGCATCCGCGCCGTGCCTCGCCGTTCTGCAGTCGCGCGCTATCTCGGACCAGACCCAAAATGAACGCACTGTATGGAAATAATTGATTTCATGCCACTCTCCTTATGTTTAAAGGTATCGTGTGTTTGTTTTGATTGGCTGTTTTCTTGCCAGTGACTGAACCGATGTGTGAAAGCGTAGATAATGGTAAACAGGTTGAACTGACACCCTCCAAGCGCCAGTCACAGAATAGCGAGAACTTATCGCCTTCTGTTGAAGGGATTGGCTTCCGTCCTCCAAGCAATAAAGAATCCCTAATGGCCGACCTCCTCGATTACGTTTCTCTGTATCGGATGCAAATGGGAAGATTGGTAATGAATTCCGGAGCCGTCCTCCCCCGCTTGACCTTACCGGAGGGACAATGGGGGCAACGAGGCGGCAGGGTCCCCCGGGGACTCTAATTCAATCCCCAGTTGTTAATCATCATTTGCTGGTCAATGAAAAGCTGAGAGCGTCGGACCCCAAACTAATAAACCGCATCCAATGAATGAGAAGGGAGCGGTGATTATATGTTCCCCTTCTCCGTTTCAGACTGCCAGTGTTGCCAACTCGCAGGGGGTCGGATCGGGGGTTAATCTTTCCATTGTTGGGAGCGAGGTGCTTCGTGCCAAAGCCTTTAATTTATGGCTCGTGCGTTGTTATTAAAATGGGCTTCTTGTTGACGCTCCTGCCTTCGGTGTCACCGGCCGGCCCTGTGGTCGATCCTCCGATGAGGCAGGCCATCTTTCAAAAATATCCTTCCGTGGTATCGTTCGCTTTTATCGTCACAAGATTCGGTGACGTGCAAATTGTTTTGTTCGCCGATACAGAACAGTGGGCAGATGGGTCTCCGATGGCGTGGTGGTGCCGTCGTCGCCTCGTAATCAAGAGGCCCTGAGGTTGTTACCCGGTGGAAGCACACAGTGGTTCCCAACCTACTTTAAAGTGTAGATCTAGTACTGATTACTACATGCAAACATTAAGGAACTTTGACAAAGAAACTTTTGGGTCCTTACACGTGCGCAGTGCAAGGACAGCTTTCCCTACCCCTGGTTCGAATCCCGACCTGGGCATAGTTGTTCATCAATTTCAGCATGTATCACTGATCCTCATCGTCACGATTAGCTAAAAGTAGCAGAAAAGCGACGTAAAAGAACCAATTCAATCAATCAATCAATTTAAGAACAAGCTATATGTGCTCTTTTCCCTCTATTTTTACACCAACCTTTTACCTATTAATGTAGGTAATAATGGTAATCATTGTTCACAAATGAGATTGTTGTGGATTTTAAGTGGAGTAACAGTACGAGACAAAAGTAGCAGTGAAGATATCCGAAATAAATGAAAGGTTGAAGCAATGGTGAAATAAAATCAAATCTATCATTTAAAGTTGTTCTGAGGATGCCAGATAGCAGTTTGCCTCGAAAATTATTAAATTCCAGGCCAAAAAGAAAAAGTAATTTAGGAAGACCACAGAGCCATGTAGTCTCAGAACGGGTTTTGGGTAACCAGACCTGTAAAAGGAACAGTGGTGGATTCAGAAGTTACAGTTGGACTCCTCACCGCACCAAGAATCAATTCTAACGTACACTTGCGCTCTCTAGTTTAATATAGTACTGTAAACAGAAACTAGCTGATTTGATTTGATTTGATTTTAAAATTTTGGGTGCGTCAGCACTAAGGCTATTTTGCACCCGTCACACTATACGGGGTCCAGCCCCTTATCTTTACACATAACAACTCTAACGTTGCTTAATTAAAATCATAAAATATTAACATGTTCTGACTTTCGTTAAAAGCTGAGGCTGCAAAGTACACTCAGCACACATAAGGACAAAAGAACAGGACAATACAAACAAAATTATACTGGCCATAGGGCCAGTCGCCAGAGCCTCGTTAGTCTTCAGTCCAGGGTGTACTAACGTGGAAGTGAGGTTGACATTTGGGTGTACTACGTGGAAGATCACCCCTTACACCCCAGAAACTAGCTGACTTCCATGTTCTAGAGTTTAGCGTATTTTGTATTTGCAAATATAAGGGTCCAGGGCTTGAATAGATGGTTATTGTATGTTGTTATCATAATTCCTACCATTGCCACGGTACACTGAATGATACGATGAGTAAAAATAAGCATACGGAAACCAATTCTCTGAAAGGGTATCGAGTTCGTTTCCTGTTGAGGCATATTGCACAGTGGTTCGGATCCAAATTTAAACTGTAGGCAGAATTGCGATTAGCCTCTCTGAGCATAAAGTGGGCTTATATCAAACTTTAAGAAATATTCTCGAGCCTCTTAAACTTGGTGATACAGAACATTTGAGTCTTCAAAAATATTAGGCATGATAATAACGGGTGATCTGTTTGAGATTCAGAAAAGTAAACCGTTATCTACATTAATGTAGATATCTGTGAGCAGTTTGTTGTAATAGAAGCAGAAAGAATGTAAGTTTCGAGTGAGTGGAGGTTTACAGTCTTCAAGTGCGTGGCGGCAGTAGCATGCATGTAATACTCGAAAATTTCTCATACCATACGACATACTGTGTGCGCTGTTGTGACGTGACCACCACCTTTCGTACCATGCACATTAGCGCCGCCATGTGGCTGAAGTATGTAAACCTCCACTCGCTTGAAACTTACATTCGTTCTGCTTATATTACAAACAAGCTGCTCGGAGATACGTACATAAACCTCTTGTATATAACGATTTACTTTTCTGACATCTCAAACGGATCACCCTGTATATCCAAAAACGTGACAGTTGGGAGGGGTGATCGCCCCTATCACCCTTCCCGTGAATTCGCGCCTGAAGAGATCACTGTTATTATTGCAGATCCATTTGTAATGAGAATATTATTATTATTATTAGTATTATTACACCTGAGGCACTTGGTCAGTGTTCGAGGACCCCTTCTGAAATTAGTTTCAGAAACCTTCCTGGCCCAGGGCTGGATCTTGTTTACAACAAACCCTTCCATCCAGAGTGCGTAAGGAGTTGGCACCCCTGTCGGCCGCTTTCTTCGTCCTCGTAAGCCGGTTACCCGATGCTTCGGAGCGGAAACGCCTCCCTTAATATCCGCAGCCAATAAGCGAGTGTTTAGCTGGCCGAAGCAAAACGTATTTAATATATCCGTACATGTTGCGACGGGTAATTACCCAAATCAGCCGCCGCTCGCTTTAATTGCATTGGAGAGGAGGGCTCGGCGCTAATCGGGGAAATCTTCCGGAAAGAAATCGGGGGAAGGGGGTTTGGAAGGGGGAATCTCCGCCCTACTACGGCAATTTATTTCTGATTTTTAACATGTTTCATACAGATAAGTGGGATCAGCGTTTGAATTTAGGCTTTGGTATCCAGACGAGACGAAACTTGGCAGACTCTCGTCTCTGTCATGGGCCATTCCACCTCAAATCGACCAGGGCCTCCAGGTCATAGTTTTTTATTTGGATGATGTTTCACTTATGTCTGGAAGGCTTGTATTCCAAAAAATAGGTTCCTCCGAGGAATACTTCTAGAGTTATAGCATGTGTAAGAAGGTGGTGCGCAACAGAAAATGTGACCCAAATCTGAGAAATGAGCCTCAGAGTTAACTTCAGGACTCAATAACTTTGGAACTATTCATCACATCGTAGTGATATTTACGCACCAAACCAACCTCCAACCAAGGAACACGTGTATTGCATCAAAATACCCTCAGCTTGTTTACTTAGCAAATAAAATACCCAAAATATGCCTCAAAAAGCCTTACATGACAAAAAATTCATATTTTGTGTGCCTGCTGTTACAACTGTAATCCATCCAGGAAGGTGGCATTAATTTTTCTAGTAACCCTGATGTGAGCTCAGTATGCACATATTATGTCGTCTCCATTTGTATATCACCCAATCCATATTATATGTGGCTCAATATGCAAGAAATTGAAAAAATCACCGGAAAATGGCGGATTTTTGAAATGGTGTAGCACAAAAGGGACAAGTGATATCTAAGCCAAATTGCATACACTACATAATCAGACCTTCCTCTAATGTGTGTCAAAAGGTAGACTCTTAAACGCCGATCGCGTATTCAGTTTAAAATTGCGCAAGGTTTAAAATAAAGATTTATGTCTCCGTAACTACGAATGCTAGCGGTACAAATCATAGCTCGTTCCTTTCAGTCCAGTCTACGCTACACGCATATTATTGAAAGATCAATTTTCACTCACCAAATAGAACAAGAAAACGACGAAAATAAAAACAATATTATTATTATTATTTTTTTTTTTTACAAAATTTTAATTTCGAAGGACAACACCACAACATGCGGGTTCAAAACAGTATCTACGTATTGCGATATGTACGCACACACAACCCAAAACGTGTCAATTGACACATATATATATATATTTTGATTTCAATAACACGTTAACGTGCATTAACTGCAAATGATGCACCTTTTAGTGTGTTAAAATACACATAGGAATGTATTGTAGGGTGTTTTTATCAGATGAAGTTCCATGCACCTTAACGTGTTATTGAAATCAAAATATATGTGTCAATTGACACGTTTTGGATTATGTGTGTATTTCATTCTCATAGCAAGAATTGCACACTTACTGATGATACTTTCTTAGAAAAATATTTTCTGATGTAATAGCCTTGCTTTTTTAACGGAAACTTCCAACTTCCAATTTCCATTTTTTTTATCTCCGAGACTGTGAATCCTAGAGTTGACAATTATGTCTAGTTTTCTTCAATACACACTAGAATATACTCTTATGGTCGAATAAACTTAATTTTCATTTATAAAGTAGAAAAAGAGGACGAAAGTTAAATAAAACTATATTTTTACGAAATTTTAATTTCATGAGGCCCCAAAACGGAACCTGCATATTGCTGGATATGTGTTTCACTCTTGTAGCAAGAATTGCGCACTTGCTTCTGTTATAATTTCTAATGTAAAAGCAGTATCGTGTGATCGTCTCACAGAGGCGTGACCGCGGCTACTCCTGTGGTTATGCCTTCCAGTGTAAACAGGTATAGATCGACCACAAGGAAAAACCTTGGGACGGAAATTCCCCGCGCAGCTTTCCCTTCTTCCCTCCACCTCGGGCCATAAGGAAGCATGGTCCACTCTCCCCCACCGCTACTCGAGGGGGTACGGTGCACAGGAGTCGCGGGTCTGCGCAGGTTGTTTTGCTCGTGGTTCCACTATACCTAGTATTAAACCTGGTGCACGGTTGCATAAGTGGGCTGATACAATCCGACCGAAATGAAGCGTTTCTTGGGACTTTTAATATGGATGGACATTGTTCAAATGCCTCACATCTCAAACTATTGGAGCAAAGATGAACTATATGAAACGAAAATAAAAAAAAATGTAATGTCAAGAAATTTGTTCGAGCTTCTCTTGAGTATGTTCCATTGTTCTGTGAGGCTCTGCTAATAATAGTAGACAAAGGAGAGGGGACCGTCTGCATAAAATCCAAGGTCATTGCACAATTTTCAAACTGTAGTGATTCCTAAGGAAAGCATGTGTATTGACGAGAGCATGGTGCCATTTAAGGGACGACTTGTGTTCAGGCAAGACCTAGAAAACAAGAAGCATCCAATTGCCTCGTCATCCAATCTGACTCACCACTGAATTCCTGGTGAAATTCTAGCCCAAAACCATACCCCACATGCACCCTTTCCATGTAAAGAACTGAAGTTGGATCCAAGATGGTGGTCACCAAGGTGGCGGACGTTGTCATGACATGCACCAAAAGGTTTCCCCTTAGGCCTAACATATTACTACCATGACCAATTGCTGCAATGTACACTCCCTTTCATTTTACAAGGGGTGGTCAGGGACTTTTGACTCACCCTGTATATTGCTATATGTATACTTTACATATTTTTATTCATTGAAATTCGTCCTACAGGACAACTTCAGTTAGTCAACTTAATGTATAGGGTGTGTTTTGCTGAGTTTATGTTTGTGTAGAGCAACTGTAAGTGTTGCAAACTTACCTCAAGTTCTCCAAAAATTAACTTTTCCCCCAATTTTCTTATTATCTTCTTCTCCTTCTACAAATTGGGCGTGATGGGTCCCAAATGTACCTCGTTGGAATCTGTGTTCCATAAGCTTTCCAACAAGGTATCATTTGTGATTCTGGGATAATTAGTAGAGGGGCACAAAGGCCGCCGACAGGAAGCTCCGTGACTTCCTTGAAATTTTGGCCGGAGTCTAAAGTTTGATACTATAACTGGCATTATTTCTAAATCTGAGGGTGCAGGACAAAACCAAGTTCAGATTAGTCTTCAGCACCTCGAAAACTAAAAAGAACACCTTTCATGCAAAAAAAAAAATCACTGTCGACCAGTGTAATAGAATGCGTCAAGGCTCTTTGTGCAGCACTCAAAATACATATCTCCGAACATTGCGTGAGTCGCAGTATGCTCCAAAAGTCGAAAAAACCAAATGTGACATTTGTCACGTCCCGTCGTTTAAGGTTTAAGAACGTGTATTGGAACAGATGACCACTTTTTTGTAACAACCTCAAAACTGGGCTTCAACCTCGCAAAAAATCATTAAAAAGGAAGCAGACGATTATTTACAGTTCTTTAGACACACACGCACACATTAACAGGGTGAGTTAAAAGTTATAGGACACCCTTTCATTTCAGAAAAGAAATGGAAAATTAAATATACCGTATTAGTATGTTGGTGCAGAAGTTGTCAACAGCTTGTTTTGAGTTTTTTTTTAATTCTTGAAGCTCTTGGTGAAATAAAGTGCACGAACATGGTGATGGACAATTTGCACGGTAATACTCATGGATCGCACTGTACAACTACCGTAAAATTATATATAACGACCGTTTCGTAGTTAAAGTAATTCAATTGGTTATTAATCGATGCCGCGGTAGCTCAGTCATTAGGGCGTCTTGACTTCCATATGAGAGACCAGAGTTCGATTCCCGGCGGGGGAATCCACCTGTTTAAGCAGCTCCGGCGCCCACCTAGCGTCGTATAAATTGGTTACCTGGAGGGAACGACATTTTAAGGGGAATAATGGGAGCAAGGGAGGGGGAAATAAATACAGCTGGGAACGAGGGAAATTTCTTGAGCACCTTCGTACCAGGAAAGGAAACACAGTGTTTGTGAACTCCGAAGTAGTGTGAATGAGGAAGTAGACTTAGAGGAGGAGGGGTGTAGGAAAATTGCACTACATTTTTCATTCTTGTATGGTATGCACAGCTGTAAAGGCTCATACTTGAAAATATATTCTATTTTGTTTTATCCTTATCTGCCAATGCTGGTGTCTGCTTCTCCTGGATCCCTAGTCACGTGGGCATAAAGGGGAACGAAGCAGCCGATGTTGCCGCCAAGTCTGCTGGTGCAGATGGCGTCGTTCCCGTCACCTTCTGCCAGATAGCGACCTGCAGAATGTGTATCGTTGTTCCCTTCTTGACACTTGGCAGGATGAGTGGGACGCGGTAAAGGGGAACAAGATACACGCTATGAAGCCCACCGTAGGTGCATGACGTTCCTCGTCCCGTCCCTCTCGTTGAGAAGTTCTACTTACGCGACTGCATATTGGACATGTCCACTTGCTGCAAGAGCTGGACCCTCCGATGTGTCGTGTTTGTAATGTCGTTTTAAGTATTCGGCATATTCTTGTTGAATGTGCCGCTTTTGCTTTCCTTCGGCAAATTTTTAATCTTCCCAGCTGTTTGTGATCCCTGTTGGGCGATGACGACGGTGTTTTATCAAATGTTTTTAGCTTTTTGAGAAGAGTTGGTCTCTTCCACTGTCTGTGAGAGAGCTTTTAGTTGATTCTTACTTTTTAATTTGTTGTGTTTGTCTTGTGGTAACTTTTCTTCTCATTTTACATTTTACACTTCTAGCTTTACATTTTCAAGTATGAAAATGTTCCCCCGTGTGCATTGAAGGGTGCAAAATGCCTAATGTGCCGACGCATCCAACAGTTTTAAATCAGTCAATCAACTTAACAACGTTACGCTTCAACTAGTGTTGCCCACGGGACGAGACGGGACAGGCTTTTAAAAATTCGAGACGAGACGAGATTGACCATGTGTCATAAGACAAACGAATATTTTCGAGACGAGACAGCATTTCCACGAGGCTCCACGAGACGAGACAGGCCAAAGTTTCGTCTCGTGGGCAACACTAGCTTCAACCCTCTATCAGGGTCTTTCCGAGACTTGAAACTAAACCAGCATTTTAGTTTGTTTTCAAGTTTGAGGAAGACCCTGATTGAGGGTTGAAACGTAACGTTGTTAAGTGTATCTTGCTGAAATATAGACAGCCTTGGGCAGCATATCTAATCTTTAACCAGTTAGTAAAGGAATTAATGTGTTACTTTATAAGAATATAATATATATAAATGCAAAGTAATTCCTTCATGTGTTCGAGGGAGAATCAAATGATAATCCGACAAAAGTTACAGGACACACTGTAAACAGTTCAAATTCACATGAGGTATCGACTGTTATTACAAGGGTCGTTCAAGGTTGACCGGGACTTTTATTTCTGCAGAGGAAATAGGTAGCAGAAGAAACACCAAACTATGTCAGTTTTTCAAAGTATTCTCCGTGCGCGCCGAGGCACCGTTGCCATCGTTCTGGCAGCTCCCGAATTCCTTTGGCATAGAAAGAACTTGGTTGTTGTCGTAGCCACTGGAGGACATCGCTCCGCAGTGCTTCGTCTATCGTGAATTTCTTCCCTCCCAGATGGTCTTTAAGGGGTGCAAACAAATGATAATCACTGGGGGCTAAATCCAGACTGCAGGGGGGATGGGGCAGAACTTCTCAGCGCATGTCGGCCAGAGTTGTTGTTGTTGTCACATTGGCCGTGTGAGGGCGGGCATTGTCATGGAGAAGAATGACATTTCCAGACAACATCCCAGGTTTTTTCTTGCGAATGGACTTTCGTACAGCACCACTCAACAATGTGGAGTAATACTGGGCATTAATTGTGCTCCCTTTGTCCAGAAAATCCACATGGATAACGCCCTTCATGTCCCAGAAGACACTTGCCATGATCTTTCCAGCGGACGGCTGCATTTTGCTTTTCTTGGGGGGGCGGGGAACCTTTATGCCGCCACTCCATGCTGCGTCTTTCGGTCTCTGGGGTTGATTTGTGCAACCATGTTTCATCACACGTGATGATGGATTGCAACAATTCATCACCTTCTGCTCGAAACCGATTCAGAAGCTGTTCACAGACCGTCCTGCGTGTCCACTTCTGATCGAATGTCAGCTGGCGGGGAACCCACCTTGCACAGATTTTGCGGAAGCGTAAGTGGCCGTGAATGATTGTCTCAACACTACCGACACTGATATTCACCTCGGCAGCAATATCCCGCACTGTTACTCGCCGGTTCTCAAGAATCATTTGCTCAACACGTGTGATATTCACTGGTGTGACTGCAGTCGGGCGAATGTGTCCATGCACTTCATTTGTCACCAGCTCCCGTCTTTCGCGAAACTGCTCACACCATTCGTACACTCTTGTCCGCGACATCGTTTGTTCACCATACTGTGCTTGCAATCGTCTGAAAATCTCAGCTGGTTTCACACCGCTGCTCCACAGCCACAGACACACTGCTTGCCGCCATGTTCGCATGCGCGAAATACGTCATGCCGAGCGCTAGTTACTCGCGAAGGAATACATTACGTCACGCGCACGTTTCATCATGATCCGGCTATTCATCGATTTTTTACGTACGAAAATCCCGGTCAACCTTGAACGACCCTTGTACAAAAGTACCTCAAGGCTGTACTGATCAAGTGAGCTTCACAACATCATTTTTGGGGTGTAAGGGGTGACCTTCCACGTAGTACACCCAAATGTCAGGTGTCAACCTCACTTCCACGTAGTACACCCTGGACTGAAGACTAACGAGGCTCTGGCGACTGGCCCCATGGCCAGTATAATTTTGTGTGTCTTGTCCTGTTCTTTTGTCCTTATGTGTGCTGAGTGCCCCTTTACAGCTTCAGCTTTTATCGAAAGTCAGAAGATTTTAATATTTTATGATTTTAGTTCTGCAACGTTAGAGTTGTAACGATAAGGGGCTGGACCCCGTATAATGTGACGGGTGCAAAATAGCCTTAGTGCTGACGCACCCAAAATTTTAAATCAAATTCAAATTAAAAAATTCATAACATCATTTTTGTCATTTTTAATATGCTGCCTCCTGCACTGAGAGAAAAGTCTGGTTGGCTGAAACAAATCCTAGTTACAGCAACCAAATCCCTTGTTTGTTATACGCGAGCAAAACGTTGAGGTTCCCTGTACAAAATTATTTGATTGACTTAATTTTGTTCATCCAACCAAATCTCTTGTATGGAGTATCGAATCGGGTGTAGTTCTCTGAACAAAATAATTGGTACCATCAAACAAATCAATTTGTTGGCAGTAAAGGATCTTTTGTTGGAATTATTATTATTAAAAAGCATGCAATCCTGGGGGACAGGGGGGGGAATTTACCCCCACCAAGAATTTTGTCCTACAAAAATCCGATTGATAAAGGAATTAGTTTGCTACTTTCTAATTCCTGACATAGGTGTATATAAAATACAGAATGAATTAATGTATATATAAATATATACACACATATTTAATATTGTATATTTTGTTATATATTTATATACATAATATACAGTGCTAATGTCTATGTACATACATACATTCATTTTATATTACGCACACTATACAATATATATATATATATTGAAGTATATAAAGTATCTAATTAATTCCTTTACCATCTGAATGTTTGAAGGATTGTAGGACAGAATTGTTGGCGAGGGAAAATCCTCCCCTGTCTTCCAGGATTTCACACACTACTTTCTAATATATACTGTGATATATATAAATATAATATACATATCATAATAATTCACACGCATTCATGTTAATGGAGTTCTTCCTCCTCCCTCACCAGTCTTCAATGATTTCGCATCCTGGAGTACAGCAATTTCCTGTTAATTGCAGTACAAAGGGGACATGAAAGTAGTAGACCCAATAATTTTTTTTTTCCATTTTACAAAGTGGAAATGTGATCAGAGCCATGCTATAGCCTCCATTCTCCCCCAGACCACCACTCATTTTTGGCTGGATGAGTGGCAGAGCTACTTGTTGAGCTCACTTAGCTCAAACAGTGAAACTTTATTTTGAGGCAATGTCTTGTGTATGTTGCAGACACACATTGCAATCTCACTACACATTTTTGCATTACCTTTATAGAAGTATATTTCACCATATAGAAAACTATGTGATGTACTCCATTTTGTCACATTGATATTATAAATAATAATAATAATATCTTGAAGTATTATTAAACCATTCAATAGAGGAGGGGAATTAGCTCTACTGTTGATAGCTGTAGTATATTAAACTAAATCTTAATTAGGAAAATAAATTTAATTACTTACCACAGTCCTCGTATGCAAAGATAAAATGCAGGTCAACCTTTTGTCGCACAGACAGAATGCTGATGGTTATCATGTGGTTCAGAAGTTATTAAATGACAGGAAGGTGGGTGGTTTGGTTTAGTCATTTGTACCTGAACTTATACTTGTTGATATTCCATGTTTTATTTTATATATTATTGTAATATTCAGTTTATATACCACAATCAAGAATGTATGGGGTTTGGAGCAGCAGCATTGAATACCAAATCAACTGATTCTGTTCCTGAACCAGGCCCAACACTTTGATTGATTGATTGAATTGTTGTTTTAAGTCCACTTGATGCACAGAAACGTTAACCAGGACTGGACCTACAGTTTAAAATGGGATCCGAACCAGTATGTGCCTCCACCGGGTATCCAACTCGGGACCCCTTGATTACAAGGCAGGGACACAACCACTGTGCCATCGGGGAGGCCCAAGATTTCGAAACACAAGGACAAAGGAATATAAAGAACACCACCAATGTTGGAAATGCTATGAATTTGCATACTATATACTATACTATATATGGTACATGTATATACTACAATAGCTCTAACCTGTGTGCACATGTTTGTAACGCGGGATGTTGATTGTGTAAGACGACACTGTATTTTTTAACATGCAGCGTAATGTTCAATGAACGTTGCAGAGAAAGAAAAGTTAATGGAAAAACATTATGAATCTTCCTTTAATGGCATGAAATTTCCAATATGGATTTTCACCCTACATTATACTACTCGAATGCACAAGTACGCAAAATTATATATGAACACAGGGAGGTTTACTTTGATTTTACATGATATGGCTAGAATTGTCAAAAGTAATTTAAACTAAATGCTATACACAAGGAATTATTTCTTCCAAACATAACACATACATTAACACTGACAAATTTATTAGAAATTTATTGTACAGCTCTTATTAAAAAATGATTACATATAAAAGTTGCTTGTAGGCACAGATACATTATTGATGATAAAAACACTTCAAAATAATTGCAGTCAGAGTACCACTTGATTTAAAGAAAGCATAGATTCTTCTTGGCCCTCAGCCTTTGAATGTTTCCAGAAATCTAAAACGAAAAAAAAAAAAAACATAAAATATAGTTTGCTGGTTGGTTGGTCAGTTTACAAAATTCTATGTAACAATGTTGCAAATTCTAGTAGACACTTCTAAACACTTATGACCAACTTCAACTTGCATTGCGGATTATGGAAGTTCAAAACTATTAATATTTTCCACCCAACCCCCTAAAAAAAATAGAAACTTCAGTTTCCCTCCTTGTCAGGGAGGGACCACAGTGACTCAGAGTATTCCAAGCAAGTGGTGATGTATCTTCACCACCTAGTGCAGTGGTTCTCAATCTTTGTAAGACAACAGCCTCTTTTAATAAAAGTTGAAATCCTGCCCAAACAATTAACCCCTTTCTATTTTTTAAATTTATACATTCATTTGCACCCTAGATTTTTGAAATATTAATAAATAATGGCATAAATGTAAATAATAAAAGCTTGTTCTGTCTATGCTTGTTGACAAAAGTAAAATTGGAATTAAATTAATTGGTAACCACTGGACCTCTTATTACCTGGTACGATTTATGTTAGGGCCTAATACCCAGCTACAGCCAGCAATGAAGAGTACTGGCCTAGTGCACAGTGGTCTATAAAACATAAGGTGTGTTCCCAAAGTCTTAACGAAACTAACGCATTCAACGAAAATAACTGGGCTCATGAATCTGGTGAAACCAGTTATTTTACAGACTTATGGGACACTCTAGGCGGAAGCGCAGGTGCAGCGTTTTGATTTAGAGAAAGTTTCCACATGAAGTCCAGTGGAAGCAATGTCCCTATGGCAAAAATAAACTCTACTTTGGACACTGTTACTCATTTTAATCGCATTCCAAGAACAGTTAAGGTATACTCATCTTGTGCATGTGGCTTCATATCGCTATCTGTTAAAATTATAATACATTTTCCAAACTAGTGCAGTTTGAATCCATCAGCATGCACGTTTTCCGTAAGCAGCAGACGATTCTCACCAAACAAACCAGCCTCCTGGCTCGTACGTTTGGTGAATCTCGTTCTTGCACGAAATGAGACTTTTGGAACAGCATAATGAAACTTATGGGACAGCCAGTTACCATAACTCATTTAACACGTTAAGCTTGTGTAACTTTTGAAACGTGTCCAAATTGGCCTTCTCTCAGAAAAAAAAAAATTGTGCAAGTACACTTTATGCCCAGACATGAAGATTGGGACTGAATCCACACTGTGCCTTCATTGGGGATTGAATCTGGAAAACCTTGATTACAAGGATGCACAAGCCATTACTTGTCATCAACGAGTACAATTCCTTCACATAACTTTCATCAATATGCTGGTCTTTTTCCTAAAACAATACTCGCAATTGCAAGTAATTCTGGTATCAACAGGTCACATTAAAACAGTCTTGAAGTGAGAGGGAGATATGGGGGTATCCCCCAGCTAGCAGAAATTCTTGCAAAGCATTCCCCAGCTGACTCCCAGGCCCAACTAAACACCTCCTCCTCCCAGCCAGTTAAAATTTTGAACATCATGTGCTGCAATAATTATGAAATCTTCTTTCATTATTAAATGGAGTGTGCATATGCATTCTAATGTAAAAGGTGTACAAGTAAGAGTAGTAAAGTTTTTAATTTCCAAAAACCTCTAAGCAGTTGATTATAACATTCGTTTGCAATTTTATCACATGAAACTATACATTTGGCACACTGATCTCTGTCACAGAGTGGTTGGCACGGTGGGCTAGAACCCCAGGTCTAGAGAGTTTGGAATCCTGGCCTAGCATGGGTGTTCTTTATAATGAAATTATATTGTACATACATAAGAAGCACCAACACGTGAAAGTTTGTTTTAATTTCATTTTATGTTCAGAAGGACTCAAAGTTTTAAAATGGAATGTCAACCACAGTGCAATATGTCTCCATTGAAAATCAAACCTGTTACACCTTAATTACAAGACAAGTGTTACCATTATGTCACTGGTATGCACACACACATATGAACGTATGGCAAAAACAAATTAGTAAAAGAAGCAACGGCCAAAATCTGTCTCTTGACTGCTACACCATGTAGAATATTTTAGCTTGTTCCAAATTAAGACATTATGAATCTCTAAACTCACAACTGATACTGCAAGTAAAATAGGTTAGCCTCAACTGGCAAAAATTTAAAATTTTCATTTTTTTTCTAACTTTCCAGCTTTCTTGAGACTTTAATATTTAGAAAAGATAAAAATGAAAGCAGAAGTAATAAACTTAACTAACAGCCAAAAGACAGAAAAAAGGTAGATATATTATTTCTATATAGCTATATCTGTGCTTTCATTCCATGTTGTGATATTAACAATACATCATTATCAGGATTTTTTAAAACAGGTATACGTAAATATCTTATTTCATGTGAAGTTCTGCAAGATGAATGACTAGGATATTTATAATATTGCCTGTACATCTTATGAAATGCTCTTTTAAGGGCACCACAAAATCTGACCTCATGCACCAATCAACTTGAGCATATGGTTGTTTATCTTCAACTTGCAACACAGAAAAGGGTGAGGTGGTAGATAGAGGCACTTTTACTATTCTGGGCTACACAATTGCTTCCTTGTATTTTCATTAACTCATCGTATATTTAAACAATTACCAGAGATACATGCAATTTGTGAGGTATCAGTGAATAAATGTGTTTTATAGACATAATATATTTCGCCAATATTATGATAATCGATTGATTTGGTGTTTTTAATCCACTTAATGCAGAGTAATGCTAATCGGGACTGGACCTACAGATTAGGGTGGGATCCAAACCACTATGTGCTTCCACCAGGTATTGAACTCGGGACCCCTTGCCAATATCATAACATTACGAAACTAATATATCATAAAAGTACAGTCACAATACGGTATATCCTTTGGCCAATACTGTTAATACGTATAAATAGCATTGAAAATACTGCATACACCAGTACAAAATATGGAAATGAAGCTCTTGGGAAAGATATATGTGTGCATCACTCATGTGTGAGCCTACCATGTTGCATTTTCCTTGAGGCACATGGCAATAGTTTGACTTTCTCTTTAAACTGCAGGACCAGTTACAATTAGCCTATTTGTGCATAAAGTAAGTAAAAAAAACCTTAACAATGATCTGTGATATACCACTTGATACGAGGTTTGTTGATCTCAGGAGAGACTTCAAATAAACATCAATGAAAAATATAAAGTGCCTTGTAACGATTGGAAATATTCGCCGTGCATTTGAAAGAGGAAAATATACTATTTAATGCTACAGAAATCTTAACAAAACCCACACATGCACAGTTAACCTACTCATATCCAGAGAGGATTTTTACCTGGTGAGTTATCAATTCCTACTGTTAAACTTTATTCTCAAAAAATGTTTAATTTGTACAAAGTATTGATCACTTTTAATAGTTTAGAAATGTTATAATTATTTATTCATAAATCAATTAGACAAATGCTTACCAATGTATATCTTAGTTTGCGCTGTAGCACAGGCCAATGATTCATGTGTAATTCTGCCACTTTTGATATTTCCTTTTTCTTCATGCTCCAGCAGGTATTGTGAAAATGCTCTAATGTTGATGGTTCACTGCTATTGGCCACTAGTCATCTTTAAGATAAACAAAAAAAGGAAATATTAAACTATACTTTCCACTCTGATACATTTCTAAACTTTAATAACAATATAAATAATAGTGAAATATGTATACTATCAACCACAGGTATGAGAACAACATTACGAGTGAAAAAAAAATGTAAAAACACAATGTTCTTATTTGAGAATTCATAAACAAATTCTAAATTGTCATTTTTCTCAATGAGAATAAAAGTAAAGAAAAAAAGGCTACGCTCAAATTTCTATTGATTCCTGCCAATATTCATTCTTCATTATTTCTCTGAATGAAAGTTTGTCGGTAGGCTAATCAAGACTCAGCCTACCAATGTGTGTCTAAAAATTATGGGAGAAGTATTCACACATGAGTAGGTTATGCAGTTAGTTTTAGTCTTCCCTCTTTCAATTACATTTAATTCACATATATCTTCATGATTTTATTATGATTTGATATATATGTTTAAACATTTCAAGTACAATTGTGAAATGGCATTCCCGTTGTGCTTGAAACATACCATTTCAGAATACATTCTAACTACCATAACTACTTAAACATATGTTTCATGATTCTGTACTCTAAAATCTTCTGATAAACACTTTACCTTTGTGTGGTATGTTGGTGGAGTGGGGACCAACAAAATAAAGGGACACAACAAATTTTCAGAGTAACTACTTTCACCAGTATTTTATTTCATCAAGTACTTTCTATATTTCACACATTGCCAATGTTTTGTAGGTAAAATCAATGGCACTAAGCAGAAATAAAATTACCGTAATAGAGTTTATGAAGAGAGCCATTCGATCTAACTGCTTAACATACTAAGCATGGGGATTTTGCACAGATTATACATATATAAAGAGAGACACTGAACCTAACAATCAAAGCAAACAAGCACTAAATTGAATGTTCATGCAAAACAAGTAACTGTATTACATATGAACCAAAACTGAAGAAATAAATATTTCTTGAGGAAAACCAAAGGAAATACTGAGGTGGGAGAACATTTCTAATCACCTTACTATTTACTTTGCACCTTGCAACCATTTTTGTGGTAAAAACTTGGAAATAACCGAGTAGGCACAGGGAACATTATGACATACTACCCATGATGCACCATTTTTATGCGCACAAGATTAAAATACTTATTTTGTGGAATGTTGCTGAGTGAAAGAATAAAAATGCAATACAAATTTCAAAAAATTCATTTCACGCTGTTTGACCTTTTCATCACAATAATGTGTTAACCCTCTCAAGGAAATGAAATATTCTTCATGCTTTATGAGGATTGTGTTGTTCCCTTGCTTATAGCCTGCAGAAATGTGTTAAATGTGAAGAAAAGTACAAGTGTTACTTGTTACTTTAACATGAAGCAGAACAGTAAGACTGCAGAATATGGGCTGCTTAGGAGAAACGTGGTTGGACAAGAATGAATATAGAGAAATGCAGGAAAAAACATTTGTCAATGCTATTGGAACCCAACCTAACAGGCCTAACCTAACCTTGTAAGCATTCCTCGTCTGAAATAATGAAAGAAACTCGAATTCTGCGAAACGAAGGGTCTCACTTATCGCACAAAGCATTTATATTGTAGGCTGGCTTGGTTTAATTCTCTTAGCCCAAAGAATAATTTTTCATTGTATTTATGCTAATGGAAACTAACCTAACAGGCATTCCTCGTCTGACGTTGGAACACAAGGTAGGAAAACTCTTGTGCTGAGAGGAAGACCCCGAAACAAATGACAGCAACTGTGCGTAAACAACATGGACGCGAACGAATGGAGAAATGCATTGCTTTTAGTAGCAGGAAAAACATTTTTTACGCACAATAATATAATAGTAATTGGAAAAGTAACACCGGAAAATGGAAGTAGAAGGTACGTACTTTCAGGGGATATAAATTTTGTTCGTCTATTTAGAGGAAAAAAGAACTTATGCTGACCATATTTTGGGATTAGATATATCCGTTATTTGTGTTTTCCGCATGCTGGAAATAATTTTATATTACGTAAAACATCGAACTCTGTTGTTCTAAAAAAAAAACAAAGCAATTCTCGAGGGAGTACAGTGGAACAACGAACCCCATAATGTAACAAGATGCAGTATGTGATAGAAACTAACACGGTACACGTTGCACTGCTACGCCAGTAGCTTACAATCAAAAGGTACATTGTTATACAAATTATCTTAACTGTTGGGGAAATGCCTGCTTGGCCCAGATCACCTAGCCCGAGGATCGAACCCAGGTTGTCCGTATGGTAGTCAAGATGCTAGCCTATATCAACTGAGCTATTGAGCGTATGTTAACGTAAAACACGCTTGCACCACTTGTGATATATTGTATTTTATATTCAGCATGATCAGATATTACATATTTGCATAAGACAAAACCACCTCAAAATTTGCATACGCCTGTATTTATACATTTCTATAATTTACACTTCCTACTTAACATATTTAACAACATTTAACATCAATACTGTTACACTTACCAGCAAATGTAGATATCACGGTTTCAAATCCCCACAACTTTAAAATAAAATCGAAGATCTTCGATCCCTTTCTTTCGGGATTTGCCATGTTTGTTTTTGTCACACTTGCCAGTACAAACATCAGGTTTGTTTCCGATAAGCAACAAATATGTTTCAGTGTAACAAGAGATTGTCACGTTGCACAATGCATGTTTCGGTGAAACGAAATAAGGTTAAACAAATAGTTTTGTTAAGGGAACTCAACCAAATGGTTTATGTAAACAGTTGCACTGTAGGAGTAACAAAACTTTGTTTAACCGTAAGAAATTTTCTCCAGCAAAATATATTTTGCCCCTGCAACTAATCTGTTATTTCAGTGTGCATACACATGCACCCGCGAAGAGCAGTGATTTTTGCCCTCTGAAAGACTAAAACTTAGACATTCTACGGCAAATAAAAATGCAACGTCCTTATGCATGCTTACCACGCCAGCAAGTTTACAAATAGAGGAGAAAGTTCGACAAAGGATTCAATCCGCATGCAGATGGGTGAAAGACCTTCGCGGTGGCTCATAAGTGACTGCACATAGATTCCAAAGATTCTTCTTCTTAAGGTATAACTACAGGCACTAACTCAGACTTGAATATATATGTGAATCAGCAAACTTGTGCAACTTTACATGCAGAAATCTACTACAAAAACAAAAGAAAAAGTGAGGTTTTTTCTTTGACTGTTTCTTGTATTTAAGAATAATCTACACTCTTGACAAAAAGTTTGGAATATTGTTATATTAGGTAATTTGCACGGCGAAAACACAAGAACGTCCAGCAAATAGACAGATACCATGTGTTTTTGCATTCCAAGGTTGTGCCTAATGCCTAATATAACAATATTGCAAACGTTTTTGAGGAGTGTGTTTTTAAATATTTAGCCATTTAATTTTATATTTAATAATATTATAAATATGTATATGATATATTAATTACACACACACACACACACATATTTGCGCGGGTGTGTGTAGATTAAGACCTCCCCCCGCCACACACACAAATCTTCAATGATTTCTCATCCTGGTACAGTGGGATCCATGATTATTGCCATGCAAATTGTCCTCGACTATTTTCATTAATTTTTCTCTCACATCCTGTGCGTTTTTAAGCGGTGTATGTTTATGTATGCTGGTGCAGAAGTTGTCAACAGCTTGTTTTGAGTTTTCTTTTAATTCTTGAAGCTCTTGTTGGATCAAATAAACTGCACGAACATGGTGATGGACAATTTGCACTGTAATGCTCATGGATCCCCCTGTACCATCGATACTTTGTGATCATCGATATGCTTTCGTTTACTCCAAAACCCTCCTCACTGCGTCCCTGAACGACGCATTTGCGGCGCAAAATCCCCGCCAGCGGTTGACAGAGAAGCAAGGTTAATGTTTGGTGATGCGGGGCAAATTGTCCTCTCCTTAATCTTCCTTCGGAGGAGCAGATGTGACGGCGAGTGGGAGCACATGGTGCGGTCGCGCCTCCTCGTCAGGGATTCACCCGCCCGGATTATTATCCCTTTGTGCCGCGTTTAAGTCGTTACGGACACCTCATGAATAAGGATCGTTCGTCCCCTCTTCGCAAGGGGAGGGGGCGATCTGTTACGCGCAAATTGACGCAAGGGGCTGCATGGGGAGAGGGAGGGAAGCCTTTGGGGGTCGTGGCAAATCTTGAAACTCAATCAGAAACTCTTACCAGGCACGTCTAGAGAATTATATTTCGGGAGGGATCCCAACCGAGTGATCACACGTGATACCTCTAATGATATAAATATATAAATATTCGCAATGAATAGGTTATGGTTAATATGTATATTAATAATAGTATTTTTATTAATTTAGATCGGTCAGTTAATGTGATGATAAAGCTTATTCGAACAAGGGTTCTCTGTTTACCAGCCAGGTTAATTCGACTGGGGTCCAACGTTTCGAGCACATACATTGCTCTCACCATCATATCATCACTCATTCCCTAATTCCCTGAACGTCGAATTAACCTAGTTGGTAACCCGAGAGCACTTGTTCGAATCATGTCACCAGGAAACCTAAAATTAAAATTATTTTTACATGAACAGAAGAGGTAAAAATTACATGATACGCCACCTGGCCACCGGTATTGGGAGGGTTACGTAATGGCCCTTTTCCGTGCTAAGTTTTCATACGTACGCATTGTGAAACACTCGTGGTGACTACTGCGAAAGCTATTGTGGCCCGTTACACACAACAGGCTCTCCTTGCGAAACATTCACGCACGAAAACCACCAGGAGAAGGGCTGCAAGCAAAGTGTCACATACCGTGACATTGACGGCAAGGGGCGCAGCAACTTTGTTCGTCAGTGCAGGGAAAGTTTCCCTCGTGGCTTTATGGTTGTGACGGGATTCGGATATGAGGGTAAGTTGATGATACGCAAGGTGGACAAAAACGTGAAGGTGAATGCCAGATACTTCCAAGACTCCATTCTGACACCTATCTATCGGAGAGACATCCCACAATTGTATGGAATGGACGCGAACCAGGTGATGATCCACATGGACAAGGCTTCGAGTCATACCGCCAGAACATCACTACGTTTTCATCAGGAAATGGCAGAGGAATTAGGAATTCGTGTCATTCCGTTTGAAGACATTCCTGTGAATAGCCCAGATGCCAGTCCAATGGATTTTTGCGCATTTGGACTGTTGAAACGACGTCTTCAACATCTACGCCCGCCCACCTGGATGGTCTATGGAAAGCTTGCAGGGAGGAGTGGGACAGAATTCCCATGTCTGTCCTGCGCCGGAGCTTGCTGCAATGGAAACTGCGATGCCGGGCGATAGTCCACAATGCTGGGGATCCAATTGAACATGATCGGTGGTGGCGGCGCGGTATCTCGTAAGGTGAGTACCCGTCAAAAATGGTCGGATATAAAGCGAACAACCTTTTGTAGAGACCTAACAACACTCATCATCTGGCTTATGTCTAGTTAAGACCAATAAAATATGTTTCAAAACGACTGCCCCACCACAGATATTAATGGCACAAGCATTTTGCTTATTTAATTTTGGACGGTAATTTTTTTCCATTCCTCTCCACAGCTATAACTTCTGGCCTCTGGAACAGACTGTTCCCCCTGAAATTCATGGCTCTTCCTGAAGCGTAACGTTCAAAAGGCACATATTAAAGCATTTGATCTAGAAATTTAATTCCTATACTGAGTGGCGTGTACACAGAAACACAAAAGAAAAGAATGCAACACGTTTTTTAGATCAAGAAATTGCTTTTCTGTAGCGCGTGTCCACGTACAAACTGTATTGCTTTTGTATTTATTTTTCATTTATCAATTTTTCATTTTTTTTATTGTGTTAGAAAATATAAATAATTTAGGCTGTAGTTAATGGTTAAGTGGAAGAGAATACATAAGAACCTTAACTTTACCATGTAAAATAAGTCGTAAATAAATAGATGCATGTCAGATGACGTGTTTTGTTAATTTTGTACTCTATATTTTTGCTCTCAGCTGTACATGTAAATATTTAGACACATTTTGATTTTTCTTTCCCAGATTATTGAAATTGATGGCAGACGTTGAAGCTCGTGGAGATTTGAGTCATCTGGACAGGGTAAGTGTAGTCACTATGCGTAGATTTTGGTTGCGTTGAAGTAGTTGTGACAAAGCTCTGATGTAACGCATTAAGAAATCTCCTACGATGAGGTAGCACAGCATATTGGCGCATTGCATACCGTATAGGTGCGGTGGAAATGATGGAAAATTTCGAGGTGATTGGTTTGATAGACACTTCCATCTGTTTTCGCCATGTTTTCCGCCTTAAAATATTGTTTTTTTGGTTGAGTTGCTGACTCGATGATAAGTAGAAATGTGGGAAAAGTTATTAGTGGATTTCTTAAATGTGTTGCCACAAACTAAGTATCATTTTAAAAGAAAAGATGACGATAAATTATATAAATTAGATAAGATGTGAAGAAGGGACATTTGCAAGGAACACCCATGATGCCCAGGCCAGGAATCGAACTCTGAACGTTCGGTGGCGAGAGAATTAGTCGATTATCACGTGCTTACCCTTCATAATTTTAATCTAATCACCATTTATCCTCATCGTCTCGATTAGCCTAAATTAGATTAAAAGTGGCGTAGAAAACATCGTTTAATTGTACAAATCGAAGTTCACAAATCACTCGGTCAACTGGAAGACATTTTTTATACACGAGGGAAAGTTAGAAAGTAAGATTCCCCAATAGATGTAAATACTAATGTTCTATTCCACTCCAGCTGCTTCTTGGCTGGAATGAAACTTAGATTTTGATTGGTAGATGACAGGGGTTGGTAGATGACAGGGGTTTTCAATGTCAGTTACACAGAGTCTTAAAAATTACATATTCACTACAATACTGGTGAACAGATAAAAGGTAACAGCACGCATGTGCACACATGTCATGAAGGCATATGAAGTGATGTGGAGGTATAGAGCTCCACATATTCTTTATTTCGGCCATACTTGGGATGATGTGATCAGTAGACCTCGGATTCTTATGTAATATGAAAGTACAAAATACGTACCTAAATATGTATTATCACGGTATCTAGTGACATGTGAAACGCAGTTCGATATAAATTATTTTTTGTTTATTGATTCATTTTATGCACAAACATGAAAGTGTGAGGTTTGATTTATTTTGTGAATAAACTTGTATCCGAGCCAGACGTCGGGAGTTGGGGACGAGTTTTTTCTTGAGTGACAGCCGCCGCTTAGAACAGGACATATTTGCACCAACGCGGAGATAAGGAAAGATTATTTTCGCCGCTACCGGGCTTGAGTCGCAGCAGGCGTTCGAACCCATGTTCACGGATGACCAGGAAAACCAGCTGGAGCCCAAGCCTGAAAGGATCCAGGACGCGTCGCTGACCGCGTTTCAAGACAATGGAGAGAGGTCATTTCCATCCCTCTGAAACAGAAGCCAAGCCGCTAGAGCGTCCTTTTCAACGGAAGAATTCGAATCTCTTATATATAGGCAGTACTATGATTCCAGACACAGTTTTTACCCGGATTTCATAGAGAGAGCATCTCCGCGCTACACTCTCGCGTGATCATTGCTTTGTGTCCGTGAACTTTGTTCCCTTACGTACTGTGAGCGACTTGCAGATAGAGAGTTACCAGTGTGCGCCTTATTTTGGTGAAGATTACGCGGTGATTTGTTTTTGCCAAGCGTGGACTACATAAGGATGGAGGGCTAAAGAAGATAGAGAAGGGAGTCCGTCGACTCCTCTGACGCCTGCAACGACGCCGAAGCCAGTCAGACGACGCCGAAACCAAACACTGCCCAAAGCCCGAAGGACGCTGTCAGATCGACGTCCCAACCAAAGCCCGAAGGACGTCTTCAGAGAGAGAGATTGAAGGACGACTCCAGAACGACGCCGATCGAAGCCAGAGGGAGAGATTGAAGGACGACTCCAGAACGACGCTTCCAGAACGACGCCGAATCGAAGCCCGTCACCAGAGAGATTCCGAACCGACGCGTGACCACGTACACCCGACGCTAGTGATAAGAGGAACGCCCGAAGTTCTGAGGAGGTGCAAGTACACCATATCGTCGCAATTATTCTTCGTCGCGATCGACCTCGGAGGACAATTTCGCCACAAAGGAACCGTGTGCGAGTCCCGCGTCCAGGAGAGATGAAGGACCACGCCATGTAGCAGAGTCTGGTACAGTATACTTCAGAGGGTCTCATGTCCATGTAAACGTGCGTCGTTAGTATCACCACCGTACGTTTAACGCCGAAGTCTCACTTATTTGCAAAGTTACTCAGGAAACCCCGAACCTAACTTCCGTCTCTGACAATTTTTGGTATTGTAGTAAAAAAAGGGTTATTTCATGTTCAGATGTTCTAATTTAATTGTCTGCATTCAGCGTTAGAAGCTCCATTTCATTTCTTTAATATTTAGTATAAATTGTCAAAGTGTGCTCCATTTCTGGTGTAACCGACCGCCCCGTCGCGCCATTTACCTTGTCAATACTTGACTGATGAATCCTTTTTAATTGTGGAAGGCGTAAATTTTATTGCAAGGTCGTGTGCGTGAAATAGTATTATTTGTTGCATAGTGGTTTTTAAGGTAATTTTTGCTCGCGCCGACGACTGATTAGTGTATTCCGGCAGCTGGAGCCAATTAAGTTTTTGCATCACTATGTAATTGAGTAGTTGTTCTCATTGAACGAGAGAGGCTTGTGTGTAAAACCCCCGTCCGAGAAACTTGTATAATGTCGTGCTTACGACTCGATGCACACGTTCATTCGAACGAAAGATTTAACCACGCCGACCCATTGTCTTAGTTAACCGCTTTCCGAGGGCTGGCACTTAAGTTAATTTAAAAGAGCACAGGAGCTGGCAGACAAATGCCCTAAATTCACATAAAGGTTTAGAAATTAAAAGGAATGATATGTTAATGAGATCCATGACTTGTATCCATATTTCACATGTAAAAATACCTCATGTGTGTGAAAGAGAGATAGCGTGAATGTTGTGAGAGTGAGGAGGCTTTGTAAACAGTTGTTGATTGCAATATTTTTTTGTTGTTACAATATATATTCACTTTTTTTACCGTTCGTCAGTGTTGTTATTTGACGTTTTTTTCAGGTACCAGATATTATGCTATTAGTGTTTTATGATTGTTCGAATCTACATATCATAGGTAAACAAAACAGTGTAACTTTTCAAGGTATTAATCTCCGCCTCGCAATAGTATGACAATAAACGACCGTCTCAGTACCGAACTTGATAACTAGACCGTGAGTCACGACCGGTTTCCCGTACACATAACGACGTTTGGCCCCGTGCCGGGGTATGATTGACACGTCATTTCGGGGACCGTGAGTGCACTCGTTACAGTATTATCAAAAGGATATGTACCTAAATATGTAGTATCATAGTATATGTAATATTAATAATCATCGAGTATCCAAGCAATTTCAATAATCCTGCTGGATATTTATTTTATTTGAACATATTCAACACAATTTTAAGGACATAAGTTGGTCAAATTAAAATTTGTATCAAATTTATGAACTCAAAAGAGCACTGCAACGTGTACGTATTTAAGAAACCAATTTTGTCGGCTATTAATTACTTTTCACATCGCAAATTATTGTAGAATATGTAAATATGTAAGAGCTCTTCGTAACTTTCGAAACCAATTGTTAAAAGAAAGCGTCTACAGAAAGAACAATGGAATGAAGATACAATTATTTTTGTACTCTTTGTACGAATATTGTGTAACTCGCTACTTTCAGGAAAGTAGCTTTCCTGTCCACCGATGCCAAGTTTCTAGGTGCTTTGCCTAAATCTAAAAGCGAAACGAAAATATATAACCAGAAGGAGGGAGGGGAGAAACTCTAGCATCTTTCGATCAATAACAGTTCCAGTATTTTTTTTTTTTTGTTTTTGTCTTCAGCCTGTCAGTCAATTTTAGGTGACCTTAAGCACTATGCATCTCGTTGATTAGAAAATATGACATCACATGAGATACAAATTTTCTTCCTCATGTTTCAGAGATCGAAAATGTATAGGAAAGAGGATTAAAATAGGAAACAAATACCGAAATATGTTGTTTTATGTAAAGTAAATTAGCAAATCTGTAAAAAATGTAATATCCTGGCAAATATGTAACATAAAACTTATGCAAAATGATGTCAGTTATATAATTCGTTGACATTTTCGTGTTCAAAGTACGTATCTAGAAAGGAATAGAATATGTAATTGAATCGATGAGACCAAGAAGGGAAATATTCCACTCGACCTTACTTTCGGGAAATAAAAAAAAAAAAACCTCATAGCAACCAAAACTTACAATTACAAACTTATTCATCATAACCATAGTAACAATATTCCATAATTGGTTTGTTTTTAAAACATTTATTTTAGCTCTGATATCTATTCAAGGTATGCAGCCCATTTTGTTCAAAAAGTGGAATCTTTCCCTTCTTGGTCTCACCGATTCAATTACATACGAATCCGAGTTCCAGTGATCAGCATCAGCCCCCAGGTATCGATTGATACGAGGCTGGGTGGGCCTCAGAAGCCGCGCAGAAACAGGGAAATGACTTGAAAATTTCATGGTCCAGATCACCTGCCCCGGGATTCGAACCCGGAGTTTTAGTAAACAGTAAGAGTTTTATGCACAGAAAGGCTAATCGGGACTGGATCTACAGTTTAAAGTGGGATCGGAACCACTATGTGCTTCCACTGGGCATCGAACCCGGGACCTCTACATTACAAGCCGACGACGCTAGCACTGCGCCGTCGGTGAAGCCCGATTCGAACCCGGGTCTTCCGCTCTACCAACTGAGGTACCGCGGCTCTTACTGGTGACCAGAACATTAAATATTAATTAGGATACCTTAATTTCTGACTTCCCCTCGTATATACACATGAAATAGTTAAACCATATTAGGCAAATAGACATTTAGTGCGATAGCGTGTGGAAGATTTTGATTTTTTCAGTATAAGGCTTGGGTATATTCACATACGAAAATGTGACGTGTGGTTTCCCCCGCAGGACGTGATGACGGTGACCCTGGAGTTCCAGTCGCCCGTGACCCGAGGAGCCCTGGAGCTCTTTCTGCAGCGAGTCCTGTGGGAAGGTGCCCTCAAGGGGAGAGACGGACACACGCCCACAATCCTCCGGCTCAAGGTAAGCCTTTTTACTTTGCTTTACATCAACAAACAGCGTTTTCCTTGATTTCCTTACAGTCAACATTTCGTGGAGCTCCATTGAAAGAGCTTTCAAAAACTACCCTTTGGTGCTCTTAGTAGGGACCTGGAAAATTCATTGTTCTTGAAAAGTGAAAACTAGAATTTTTTATTGTTTATTTGGCTATTGGGTGTGTAAATATGTATGCCAATGTGAAAAACATTCGCTACTTCTGTTTATGCATGCAAATTTTCCACGAATTCCTTTATTAGCTACGTCCAAATGCGAATTTTTCGCTGTCAATTTGTTTGTACGTACATTTCCTATCTCATTGTCTTACTCACACAAATGAATAGCCACGTGCAAGCATTGAGTCAGGCACTCACTCAACTCACTCAGTCTATAACAGGACAGGCAAGTTCTAGAAATGGATCATGTAGATAAGGGAAGTGCAGAGATCAAAAGTTTCCTTTTAAACTTATTAGAACATCATCAAGAATTGTAGGATTACGGTAGAGGTGAGCGTATAAACGGCGAGAGTAGTTTATTGGCTCTCCTTTGGCGGAAATTGGATGTGTATCTTTTTCATGCATGTTTACGTACACATTTTGTTAAATACGATTGCAGATATATGTATATTATAATTATAGGCGATGCTAATCATAAATTTTCATAACATTTTTTGTTATTTTATGTTCGATTTTTTATTTGTAAATATGTCTGCAATTTTTAATCTGAAAGGTGATCTGTGAGAGGTGACCGTTGAGGGCACCCAAATCTCAACCTCGCTTCCACGTAGTACACCCCGTTAACTGCTGCAGGCCAAAGAGGCTCTGGCGACTAGACCTACACCCAGTAGGGCGTGTCCATATGCGTGTCATTGTCCGTTCATCCATATAATTTTATCACCATTCATCCTCATCTTCGCGATTAGCTAAAAGTGGCAGAAATAAAGCAAATTAAGTCAGTCAATCCATCTGACGGGGCTTAAGGGGAAATTTAGCACTAAACTATGTCTTTCCTCAAAATTTTAGGACTGGGACACACCTTTTGAAGGTTATTGGGAAGTATTGATTGAATGAACCAGTGAATTACATATTTAGTATTTGCCCTCGTGTACTTTTGGAGTTTACAGTAAGGGACCTGGCAGCAATGCGAAAGGCCTCGGTTCGATCCCAGGATGGAGTCATTTCAACAATTTTGCCGTTGCTTGGATAAGCCCGGAGTTCTATTCCGGCCCCTCCCTCCAGTTTTTCAAGTACACACACTCGCGCACACAATCAAATTCCCATAAGCCGCAACGAATCAAGTAAATAGAGCCGTTCGAACAATCGACGCCGAGCATTACCTGAGCACGTGAATACGGCAGCTGGTTCTTCGCAATGACATTTGCACGCGGACGTGTTTTGGTTGCAGCGGAGTGATTAGCCGCCATCTTGGAGGGAGCCGGAAAAGGCAAGCAGAAGGTGTGGCGAGGACCCACCCCCCGGTGTGATGTCACGCTGCCGTAAGGAGGCCGAACTGACGACCTAATCGCTTGGCAAACCGCCACTCGAGGCCTCTACACATGCTCTTATTAACCGAGAGGGTGACGGCGCCATGGTTGCCACCTGCGGAGACTGTTTTGCAAATAATTTTGTCCCTTTCCCTCGCTAAGCAGGAGTCGGGAGTCCCCCCCCCCCATGTAATGCGTTTGTTTACGCGTCTGAGATGATTTCCCAGAGTATTTCTTCATTTTCATGCCACATGCCAGAATCAAGTAGGATTTTCTGTTCACTGAAAACAACAAAAGAGGTGCTGGAATAGCCTAATTGTAAATTTCAATCCAATGAAGGATTGCCGCTTCTCCAAAAGTCTTTGTACACACAGAGCCCAAAATGTTTCAATTGACACACATGTGTTAACTTCAATCACATTAATGTTCATGTCGCCTTGTAATCAAGAGGTCCCGGGTGCGATACCCGGTAGAGGCTCATAGTGGTTCGGATCCCACTTTAAAACTGTAGGTCCAGTCCCGATTAGCCTTACTGTGCATAAAGTGGACTTAAAACCATCAATTCAATCAAACATTTACGTTCATGAACTGCAAATGATGCACTTTTTGGTGTGTTAAAATACACACAGAAATGCATATAAGGCTTCTTTTCATCAAATTCTGTACCATATTATGACTACAATGCATCAATTGGAAGGATCAGACAAGATCATTTCAAAGCTAACAAAATTGCTCATTAGCTCTGCCAATTGATGAATTAAAAGTGAAATGTTATGATCTTTGAATAAATCTTGTCTGATCCTTACAATTGATGCATTTTAGTGCATCATACGGAACAGAATCTGATAAAAAGAAGCCTTTTATGCATTTCTGTGTGTATTTTATCACACCAAAAAGTGCATCATTTGCAGTTTATGCACGTTAATGTGTTATTGAAATCATCATATGTGTGACAATTAACACATTTTGGGCTCTGTGTGTAGTTTTCAAAACAATGAAAACAATTGTCATACCTTCTGTAAAATTCATCTAAATGTGTGTCTATTGTTAAGGTTTACAACACAAACACACACACGTGTGTCGTGCACTGAATGCACTCGACCATCGAGGCAGCAGCATTTATATGTGTTAGTGTGTTTTACCGGGTGTCCCAGAAGTCTTTCCCTGATTACAAACTTTATTCATATCCGCTATATACAAGGTAGAGATGTGAAAGTGGTGCCCAAATGTTGGAAAACTAACCAAGTTTTCTTGTTGCAGGTTTGAGTAACGTGGCTGTAGTGTAGCAGTGTCAGTGCCCAGAAAACCGGAAATGTTCACAAATCAGGAAAAAGCTCAGCATGTCCTCTGGTATCACGAGACCCGGTTACCAATAACAGTGCAGAGGAACTTTCAAATGAACAGAATTCTTTCGTCTAGAATATCTGCCATCAATAATTTGGTATTTAAAAAATGGAATTTATCTTCATTCCCAAATCCTGTCAAGTCCAAGAAACATGGTATGGAAAGGTGCCACCCGATGTCAAGAGCATTAATTCCGGATTCCTTGGCACTGACACTGCTACACTACAGCCGCATTACTGAAACCTGCAACAAATAAACTTGGTTAGTTTTCCAACATTTTGGCACCACTTTCACATCTCTACATTGCATATAGCGGATATGAATAAAGTTTGTAATCAGGGAAAGACGTCTGGGACACCCGGTACTTTTTTATGCATGCCAGTGTGTGCTTATTTTTGAAAAATCCTGAATACAGGTTTAATCCATTTTGCATCAGAATACCAACAGTGAAAAATAATTTAATAAGGCACACACACACAAACACAAGAATAATTATAACTATAAAAAGGGCAGTAATACCCGTAGTGTTAACTTTTCAGAAACTTGATGTACGCCGTTTTGAAAGTTTGTAGAGATGGAAACCTGGAGGGTCATTTAATGGAATTCCAGAGATTTTATAGTCCATATACGTATAACTTACCTTTGTTCTAAGCCTTGGAGTTATTGTGTAAAAGAAATCGGGTCATTTGCTGTTGGGCGTGGGATTCGAATATGAGAATGTGGCTAAAGTTAGGTAGGGCAAAGTTTACCATTCATGAACTCACAATCATGGCCATCAGGACATGTGTTGTTTCTTTATGACGCTTCATCTAATCATCATTCCTACTCCTTGTAGCGATTAACCTGAATATATTCAAATATCATACGTGTGGATGGAGTGATTTGCAACTAAAATTATTACCGTAAATTAATTATTAAAATCATTAAGGTAACTACATGCCAAAAGTACTTAGTGAAATGATGGCATGTGGTGTAAGTTATGCCTTATCTAAAAAATTTAATGTAGCGAAAAATTATTACTGAATCACGCAAATTAATGAGTTTGGAGGAGTACGTGTATGCGGATTCCGCGGACGCGCGGTTATCCTTATTTTAAACTGAAAGGCATCCTTAAAATAGGCGTATTTGAAACCTTCCGAAACATGCAACTCCTCTCTCTTAAATAGGTAATGTTCCAACTATATCGGCGTGGTTATTCGAAATTTATTTCAAAGATAGAACCGAGCTAAAAGTACACATTAGGGAATTGACAACGTTTCAAATCAAATACTGATCGCATCACCCCCAGAAACGGTCCTATCTCCATCCCCTAACCCGGCATTTTGCAATGTGCAGGGTGTAGCCTCACTCCTGTTTTACTTTATACTGACAATTCAACAATCTTTGAAACAAATGATAATTAATATTTAAGTCTTATTCGCATCTATTGAGTCCAGTAATGTAATGGTTCATTGTACAGTCAACATTTCGTTAGAATTATTTTTCTCTTTCTCTCCTCACTAGGTGGTTGGCATTCCACTGTTTCTGACGTTAAATAACTTTTTAGCTCTTCGGAATTTCTGAATTGTCTGTCTGTTAGGTTAGATTCGTTACTTGATTCTGCTCTTCTTTTGATTGATTGATTGAGTTGGTATTTTAAGTCACCTTTATACACAGTAAGGCTAATCGGGACTGGACCTACAGTTTAAAGTGGGATCCGAACCACTATGTGCTTCCACCGGGTATCGAACCCGGAATCCCTTGATTACAAGGCGACGTCACTTCCACTGTTCCATTGTGGAGGCTCTGCTCTTCTTTTGTATTCATTCATATGCTCATACGTTGAAAGGAACAATGCTCTTTTATTTCTTGTAGCCTATAGTAATATTACACCAGGTCCAATATGTGTAAATATTATTCTACGTATAACGTAGCTTTTCTCAAAATACTACATTGCCCCTTTCATCATTTCGCTCTTAGTAACGAAAATGAAATCCTTTCACTAAAAACGTTCTAGTCCCGAGTCGCATCACTTATTTTGTAGGGTAGAGCACTCAGAACTCGAAATGATCAAATCAAGGTTGATGCACTTTCAATGCATCAATTGACACAATTAAATGTGTAATTTTGTTATCTTTTGGAAGACCGTATCTGATCCTCCCAACTGATGCATTTTAGTGCAACACACGGAACAGAATCTGATAAAAGTGCGCTTGTATGCATTTCTGTGTGTATTTTGACACCAAAAAGTGCATCATTAGAAGTTTAGAACATATGTGTGTCAATTGACACGTTTCGGGTTCTGTGTGAAGAAGTTTACATGAACCCCGTGATATGTATATAATTGACTTGCCGTGTGAAAATATGTGCTCCAACTTTTCCCTTTCAAACTTGTAGTTTTCTCTGAAGGTTGGAATCACTGCAACAGTTTGAAGCACACCTGGAGCATAATGCTGATGGGGTCCTCTATAGAGTGTATGTTTTCGAGAAACCCATCCATTCAGATTGTTCACGGTATTGTTGCAACTAAACCTGCAGCTTCGGGAGTTTATCGTTCTACTTTGCTAATACCCACCTTTGGCCCTTCTCTATAACATCGTATTCTGAGAAGTTTTTCATAAACTCCCCCTTGCGAAAGCTGGTTTCCTTTGGTGCGCGCTCGGGGGGAACTGTTTGCGTCCAATGAAATAATTGTAGACACAGGCCAGGTCGGATATCCGCTCTTTTGAAGCCTCTTTTATTTATTTTCAAAGCCAGCCCTTGGATCGACCGGGACAAGTTGTTTCGGGGTCGAAGGGCTGATCTGGATCCCCCATCTGCCCTTTGAGCGCGGTTGCAGAAGGGCTGCGTGGAGAGGGAGATTCACGCCCTTCGATGGCTCCTGCTCCTCCTCGCGTGCGGCCGCTTCTAATTATGGTTGACAGTCGAATGGTATTCTGGGTACTCGTCTCAATTGCCCGGGCGTCGAAGGCTGCTCTCTACAACTCTCCGTTGGGTAACAAAAACACGGTGATGTGTGACGTCAGCTCTTTAATACAAAGTGACACGTCTTGTTGTGCGGTTTTTGGAGGCGGATAAACACGCTTTTTGTTCTTCAGTTCCCAATGCCCTATTCTGAATCAACGGAATATATGTATGGAAAATCCTGAATACAAAATGATCCTATTTAACAAGAGAATATCAACAATGAAGAATAAAACAAAGCAAGTAATAAGAAACATGTAACAAGTACAACAGTAGCGTGTTCGTAAGTTACTTTTTAATAGTAATAGTTACAGTTAATCGAATCCAAAATAACTGAGTTACAGTTACTCGATTCAAAAAGTAACTGAGTTACAGTTCCTTGATTCAAAAAGTAAATTAGTGACAGTTCCTTAATTCAAAAAGTAACTGAGTTACAGTTCCATAATTCAAAAAGTAAATGAGTTACAGATCCTTGATTCAAAAGGTAACTAGTTACAGTTCCTTTATTCAAAACTTAACTGAATTACAGTTACTTGATTCAAAAAGTAACTAACTGAGTTACAGTTCCTTGATTCAAAAAGTAACTGAAATACACTTCCTTGATTCAAAAAGTAAAGTTCCTTGATTCAAAAAGTAAAGTTCCTTGATTCAAAAAGTAAAGTAACTTAGTTACAGATCCTTGATTCAAAAAGTAACTTGAGTTACAGTTTCATAATTTAAAAAGTAACTGACTTACAGTTCCTTGATTCAAAAAGTAAATTATTTACAGTTCCTTGATTCAAAAAGTAACTTAGTTACAGTTCCATAATTCAAAAAGTAACTGACTTACAGTTCCTTGATTCTAAAAGTAACTCAGTTACAGTTCCTTGATTCAAAAAGTAACTGAAATACACTTCCTTGATTCAAAAAGTAAAGTTCCTTGATTCAAAAAGTAAAGTAACTTAGTTACAGATCCTTGATTCAAAAAGTAACTTGAGTTACAGTTTCATAATTTAAAAAGTAACTGACTTACAGTTCCTTGATTCAAAAAGTAAATTATTTACAGTTCCTTGATTCCAAACGTAACTGAGTTACAGTTACTTGTATAGTTGCTTTCTGTTGAAAATTTTCTTGTAAACAAATTACACGCATTGAATGATCATTGTAATAAAATAAATATGTGAAGACATACATGTGTTTTATGTTTCTGGTAAATAATATAAGTGTTCCCTACTTATTATAACAAGTCGGTCTCTGTGGAGGAGTGGTTTGTAAACTACGCTACGACGCCAGAGCTCCCGGGTTCGAATCTCGGCCTGCGCATGGGTGTTCTTTGTGATGTCCCTTCATCAATTTCGCCATATTATCATTCATCCTCATCTTCGGGATTAGCCAAAAGTGGCAGAAATTTGAAGTACAATAAACCAAATCAATCAACTTATTACAACAAATAATGATGGAACAAGATTCGGCTTTGCTTGAATGATTTCAGTTCAAAAACTAGTTTGTGCGGCGTCCAAGTGTAATTGATGCATTCTAAGCTGTTCGGGGGAAAACCCTTGAGTCAAAAGATTCAGTTTTACAGCAGGCATTTATTTATGTTTATCCTTTTAATAGAAAACATTACAGACACATGTTGGGTCAACACTGTTTTACTTAATTAAGCCGTGGCATTTTGTGATTCTTAAACAGTTACTTACTTTTAAAAGTAATAGTTAGAAATCTTCAAGAAACAACTGATTGAACTAACTATGGTTACTTCCAAACACTGAATAATAGCGAGAACCACAATAATAAAGTCAGCTGCTTGATACAAGTTCTGAAAGGTTGTTATAGAAAAAGAGAGAGAGAGAGAGAGAAAGTGAGAGTGAGAGAGTGTTTTTGCATTTTGCGAGGGCTCAGGTATCCCGCAGTAGCCTTGTGGTTTTTGTGTAAAAGAAATCGTGAGATTTGTTGGTGGGTTCGATCCGGATATGCACATGGCAAGAGTTCTTCTGACAGTCGATCATTCATGATTCTGTACAGAAATCTGAAACTGGGCGAAGAGAAAGATTCTTTATTGGATAGGTTAGCAATTGAATCGAATTGACATCATTGCTATGTGAGCTACATCTGTTGCCGGTCTACCACCTAATCCCCCAAAAGTACAGATCAAAATAATCTTCTTCTATATATATAAAAATGGATGTATTTGTGTGTGTGGGTGTGTATATTTGTTTGTTCCGGCATAACTCTCGAACGCCTGGAGCGATTTCAACCAAACTTGGTACGCGTATCACTTGCAACCTGGAAAGAAATACTGTGGGGATAAGACACCCCTGGCACCCCTAGGGGTGGGGGTGGGTGGGAAGGGGTGACGTAAAAATAATCAAGAACCACCGATATTAAATTCCGCACAAACAGACATCCGTGACTATGCAATCCGCACAACGATAGTGTTTCTCGGGTTATCTAACATTCAGGCTGTGTTGCGAATGGAATCCATAGTTTTCCTTTCACTCCCAATGTGGTTCAACTCCAAGTTCATCACCCATCGGCATGGGGGGTGAGAGAGGGTTAAAAATAAAATTCCACAAATTACCTAGATTAGTGTCGAATCCATAGTTTTCGGAGTCGCTAAGCTAATTGGTGACATTCACGATCACATTTAAAATTAGTAACATTTTACACTATAGTTAGAATTCGTTATTTTCCTGTCTAATACAAGATTGGGATAAATAAATATCCGGGCAACGCTGGGTAATCAGCTAGTGATAGGTAAAGATTACAAAGAAATTAAACGACAAGAATGAGAAAAGAATCATAAGACAATAGAAACAGTTTGAGCAGTAAATTAGAATATAGAAGTAATTGTGTTGAAGAAAGTTAAAAGCAGTATGAAAATAATTTCTGGCAACTCACGTTTTTTTTTTATTATTATTCATATCAAGGGAACCCACAGGGGACACTAGCCACCCCCCACCCCCCGAGATATTTGGAAAAGTTCATGTTATTTGAATGGTGAAATTGTAGCCATATTTTATTAAAAATAATGTTGTTTTCTGTAATTTACAAGCATATCCAACATAGAGAGAATATTTCCTCAAGAGACATTAGAATCATGTTGACTGTCGTAACTAGGAGCGTGCTGAACGGAAAATTTTTGGTCGGGACAAGATTCGGAAGGAACTGACGTTCGAGGCTGAAAATATTCTCAATTTCCCGACCAGGCCGGTTGAAAGAAATCTCGAATTTTCCTCTCAAGTCGTTATTTTTGCACTCTTGGAATAAAAACTGATAATTTCAAGAAATTTCAGACGCTTATAGTGCATAAAATATCAAGAATTGACCTGTTTTGAATAAGATCATGTGGAATTTCTCGGCTGTTCAGTATTGCGGAAAGTAGTGAAATCATTGCCTGAAGTCTGGATCTGACCTTGATAATTCACACCCCTTCATTGTGAATTTTTTTTTTTTTTACGTACCCTTGGGCACTATGAAGGAGAGTAGATTAAGTGATATCTGTGCATTGTGAAAAAGTATAAATAGACAAAGAACTGTTCATCAACAAAGGAAGAAAGGCGAATCCTGTTTCTATCTAAATAGTAGACTCGAGTCTGAACTTGTATACAACGCCAAAGTATTTTCAAATCAATTTGAATTTTATGTAAAGTAGTAGTAGTAGTAGTAAGAGCAACAACAATAAAAACCATAATAATAAAAGTTTCTATGACTGAAAAACAAGATATGAAATCTTACTCTGCCCCCTGAGGAAAAAATCCTGCGGGCAGCCTTGATTCATGTGTTGATTCATGTTGCTTTTGATTTTTTATTATTTTAGTTTTTTGCGGCATCTGAAATTTCCTCAGTAAAGGAATTAATTTAATAATACTTGTAGTGCTCGTGAGAGTCTATTTTATCTCCAAGGCTGTTATAACAACCTGAAACTAGTTTAGAATGGTTGGCGAGCCGAACGATTTAGAATTTCTTGGTTTTTCTTCTTGTTGAATCCCAGCTTCCATCTTAGCGTCTTGTGGACAAACCCCACCCGTCGATTGCGAGAAAACTGCTTTCGGAACTCAAACGTTGGCCTTTCACGTTGGAATTGGCCGATGGAAATAAGAAAGAAAAAAAGCAGTTTCCTATTGAAGCCTGCACGATTCTCAAAGCAAACTTATCTTAGCCGCGAGAGAGATTAGCTGCCCCGGGAGACGATTCCGAACTTGTTGTCCCCCCCGTGTGAATTTCTTGCGGGCCCATCTTTTGTGGCCGGCCACCCTTAATAGGTGACAGTTTGTCAACACGGCCCGATACCCCATTCGACCGAGGTCCTCTGTTTGCAAACAAATCCCTCGATTCTTTTGAGGCTCTCGGTGCGCGCAGCTGTCAGCGGGGGGCCAGACAATGAAAGAGGACCTCTATGAATATATCGGGCGGCATTGTCGGGGGAGATTTAAGGTGAAAATAGCCCTATTATGTTGATGTAATTTAGTGTTGTATGGGGCCTTGGCGTTGAGCGTGGTAAATAAATATTTAATGGACTCCCGAGTTTAATGGTTGTGTGCGCCCGGCCTTTGTGGCGAGGGCTTCTTTGGTCGGTGCTCGTCGTTCTGTCGCAAATATGTCTGCCCGAGGGACAGTTCGAGATAAGCCCTTCCTCCATCGGAGAAGCAGAGCGGAAATGTTGAGAATGAGCAAACGCTCACCAGGTGTCGCTAGTGCCGAAGAACCATCATCGTGTAGGCTACATTAACTTTGTCCCGGATATTGTCTTCATTATTCTTTATGACCAGGCACGGATCTACGGGGAGGGATCGCCCCTCCCCAAGTGCCATGTTTTTGGATATATGATTATGCCTAATATTTTTGAAGACTCAAATGTTCTGCCTTTTATCATCAGATTTAACATTCTCGAGAATATTGTTTAAACTTTCAATTTATACCCTCGCTAGCGAATCGAAATTTTGTTAGCAGATGCAAGCAACATGCGCCTAAATATTGGCCATACATTTATGTCGAAAATCTTACAAGAATTTGGACCACTTTTGAAACACTGTCGAAAATACTGAGTAAAGAAGTAAAATAACTGTAATAGAAAGAATGATATTATATTGTTTGTTGTAATATAAAGAAGTTTGGGAAATGCGTTGATATCCTCCTTTGCCCTGCATTAGACTGTCAGAGTCCTGTCAGGGTTGCCAGGTGCTCAAGATGAAAATAAGGAACTAAATCGCAAACGCAAGTTGAAGATAAGGGACAAAATTGCAGAAATATAGTGTATACCTTTTCATCTTCAGAACAGTTCTTTATTATTAAAAATGTACTAATACTTTGTTATTCTTGTGCTTCATTCCTCGAACATGTTTTACTGCAGCGCTGCGACCGCCGTGTGCTTTTGAAAAGTCTTTCTTGCATTTGCAACTGGCTTTACTTTTTATGCAGGGTGGCGCGGAGGATATTACCACTATCCTTCAACCACAGGTAAAAATCTTTTTCCTCCAACCATGATTTACGAAATTCGTTTCGTCGTCTTTGTGTCGGAATACTATCGCTTAAGCTTGAAACACGTTGAACAGAACTTAGAGCAGCACTCAAGCACCACACTCGCCAGCAGAGGTGGGGAAGCGAAAATGGAATTAATTGTTCCACAATCCACAATAAATGAACCACCGCGCCTGGAGAAGTGAAATTTGTCTTTAATTAAAAGTAAAGTAAAGTGCTCCCCTGTGCTGTGCACCACGCCATGAAGGCGTATAGGGGTGTGGGATTAGGGAATCATCTATTATTATTAATTAAGGATAATATCAATATAAAGTTTTAAGAAATAGGAATGTATTTATGAGTGAAATTGCTTAATTCTTGGGAGAGACGGGTGAAGGGCGCTGTGGAGTGGTTTTATCTACATTCAAGCGAGATGGGAGGGTTGTGGATTCAACAATTTATTCTCGTACTCTTTTCTTCTGTGGAAGTCTTTTACGTGACTGTTGGTATCGGCGGATGTCGCAGCGACTTGTTTTTATTGCAAAACAAGGAATGATGGACGGCAAAGCATAGAGAAGCGTTATTTTAATAATTGTATTTGAATGTATTTTACGTCGCTTTTCTCCCTCTCCAGGTTAACGGAAACGACAAGAATGAATAGTGTTTACATGTAATTGAAGACGAGACACACTCCACTGCTCTCTTTGCATCCTCTGGGTTTACAGAGAAGTTCGCATAAAGTAAAATTACCAAATATCACGAGACATTTTAGAGTGTTATAATGCTACATGAGAATTAATCTGGGAAGGAATGTGATGTGTTAGTATGACTCTGTAATAACCAGGGTTGTTAACGGTCGAGGAACCCATACATTCGAATGGGTTCTATTGGGTTCCGCTGGAGGACCCGAACCTTTTTTCTCGCACAATTTAAATTCGGTCCAAGTTGCGTATTGTTTCATTAAAAAAAGTTCGTGTACCGAATTTAAATTGATCGAGAAAATGGTTCTTGCACCGTATTTAAATTGATCCAGGAAAAAGGTTCCTAGACTGTATTTAAATTCATCCTGAAAAAAAGGTTCCTGGATCGAATTGAAATACTCTATACATAATAATGTTCTTTACGGCCTAGAACCCATTTACATTTGCTGGTTTTCTCTTCCGTACGGGTATTGAATTTATTTACAATTCCTAGAAATTAACAACCCTGGGGTTATTAGGGATCCAGGAACCCATAAATTGTAATGGGTTCTATTTGGTTCCGTGACAGGACGGGAACCTTTTTTCTCGCACGATTTAAATGCCATCCAAGTTGCGTATTGTTTCATTGAGACACGTTCCTGGACCGTATTTAAATTGATCCGGAAAAAACTTCCTGGACCGAATTTAAATTCAGTCTGAAAAAGGTTCCTGGGCCGTATTTAAATTGACCTGGTAAAAAGGTTCCTGGACCGAATTGAAATACTTTACAGATAGAAAGGTTCTTTACGGTCAAGAACCCATTTACGCTTGCTGAATTTCTTTTCAAATGTACCGCAATTGAATTATTTTAAAATTCCTGGACCTTTGTCAACCTTGGTAATAACTAGCCTTTGTTAATTTAAACTGGAATTATACAAGTATCGGTATCGGTGGGAATCTGTCATGGTATCGGTATGGGTTCAAAGTAGTATCGTTTTCTAAGTCAGTTTTCACGATTGTATGATGTCAAAATTTAACGAATCTTGTACAAAGAAATATTTGATGTGCACGTTGCAGCTTGAAATGATGTCTGGGTACTGTACCAAAGAACCTGTGTTGACTATGACCTTGATCCAGTGTGTGGTGGCGCTGTAAGCAGACAAATGACTCACAGGAGCGAAACTGCCGACCAGAGTACAGTGCCTATAGGAAGTATGCAGTTGTGTTCGGTTGTGCAAATGGTGAGTGCGTGTGTGAAATGGCTCAACGAACACATATTGGTGATGTAATGAGGGGAAGGATACTTGGGCGGCTAGAGGCGGGCCAAAGACAGCAGGTCGTGTCACAGGTGCTCCATGTGCCACAAAGTGTCATCTAACGATGATGGCAACGATTCCAACAGACTGGAAACGTGTCTGGGCGCTACAGCAGTGGACGTCCACAGTGTACAACACCACGAGAAGACAGGTATCTCACCGTAAGTGCCCGGAGACACTGGCGGAGTACTGCCGGTGGCCTTGCTCGAGACCTTGCAGCTGCCACTGGAACAGTTGTTTCCATACACACTTTGTACATACGACTCAACAGGCACGGTTTATTCGCCCGGAGGCCTGCAATTTGCATTCCACTGTCACATGGTCACTGAGTAGCCCGTAACAACTGGTGTAGAGAACACAGGACATGGACAATGGAAGAATGGTCTCGGGTACTATTCACTGACGAGTCCAGGTATAGTCTCAACAATGATTCTCGTCGTGTAACCATCTGGCGTGAACCAGGAACCAGATACCGACCCGGTACCATCGTCGAAAGGGACCAGTATGGAGGTGGTGGTGTCATGGTGTGGGGTGGCATTATCCTGGGTTCACGTACACCCTTGCATATATTCGACAGAGGTACTGTAACAGGTCAGGTGTACCGGGATGTTATTCTCCAACACTACGTTCGTCTTTTCAGAGGTGTAGTCTGTCCTACGTTCCTCCTGATGGATGACAATGCCAGGCCACACCGAGCTAGTATTGTGGAGGAGTACCTTCAAACAGAAGACATCATACGAATGGAGTGGCCTGCCTATTCCCCCGACCTCAACCCAATCGAACATGCTTGAGATGCTCTAGGCCGAAGTGTCGCCGCACGTCTTCCACCTCCTCGGACTCTTCAGGAGCTCCGACAGGCACTGGTGCAAGAATGGGAGGCCATACCCCAACAGCTGCTCGACAACCCCCTCCAGAGTATGCCAAGCTGTTGTACTGCATGTGTCAATGTACATGGTCATCACATTCCAAACTGAAACCTGTGCACATGCTCAAAGAACTGTGGAACAACATTTTACAATCTCCCTTGCTTTGTATCATATGTGCGCTTTTTGGTTTTTCTCACGTTTTCTGCAATAAACAGGGTTAAACAGGATATGTGGATGTCTTTCTTGTGTGTTGAACATGTATCTGTGCTACCACAACTAGTTTGTTTCAGTGCTGTATCGTGGGGCACCAAAACCTCTATTATCCTTAATTTATGAGCATGAGTGTATATTGCCGGATCTGTACTGAACCCTTCAAATCTTAATGTATATGGTTTACATGGAGTAATAAAATTCAAATTCAACACAAACTTGATATAAGGTTTTTGCCACCCTGATTATAAAATTCTAGTTTTTCAGAGTTTATGATATAGCCTATATATATGCTTCTTGGAAACGTAAGACTTTCGCGGAATAAAACCGTTTCCAAAGATAGGGTTGCGAACCTCGGCGCGTGCATATTGAAAAATCCGAAAAGGACGGCGGAAGAGATCGCGTCGGTCGTCACCCGGGCGTGGACGCTTTGTGACACCGCCACCGCCGCGCCACCGCAGCCCCCTTTCCCCGGCTCATTCTGGCGCTCCCACTATATTAATATTTGGTGCATCGAGGCTTGAAGCGGCTCATTTGCCTAGAAGTATTAAACATTCCAGACGCCAGACGCTCGGACGAGGGGGACGCTCTGTGGCCCTTCCCAAAGACAATATTGCCTCCGACGATGAGACGGGAGAGGTGCAAAATTTATTAAACGGACCGGCATTCCGCCTGTCTATTTTCACGCCGTGTTTGATGAAATTGTACACATTCACGTCATTCCTCAGACCCCGGGCTCCAAGGAGGGAAAGATTATGCCTCCCCGAGTTCATAAATGCGATGTGTTATTGGCCCGCGCCCCGAACACGGCTCGCTGCGTGCCTCTGTGCCTGCCTTCGCTTTATGAGGCGGGAAAACCTTTGTTGTTCGGGTTGTGGTCGCCCGGAGACGCTCGGCCCTCGGAGCTGTTGTCATCGCGGAAGGGTTGCCAACCGGCGCCCTCCGGAGATGCCCCAGGACGAAGGGTGCTGACACCCTCTCTTTGAAAACACCCTCGACACGCTTTCCGAAAACACTTTCGGTGCATTTTCAAGCACTTTATAGCATATTTACGTACAGGAACCATGATAAAATTCAAGAATATTTCCCGGTTTTCAAAGCAAACTTTCCAAAAATTCAAGGGTGCAATCAGATGTTTCCTCTATTTCAACCTTACGTTTTACCGCCTGTCACCACCCACAGACAGACATTCACACAGAAATACAGGGTAATTCAAAATGAATGGTGCAACTTTGCACAGTTATTATGACGTTACTTTTTATGGTAGAAAATCAGAATAGGCATCAACATAAAAAAAAAAACTTTGGAAGTTTTAGTCACATGACTCATATTACAAAGATTCAACATGGGAACCAAGTGTAATGCGGTAAACGTCCAAACGATAATCAAGTACATGCTATGCACGAGACAAGGTTTCGAAGACACTAACAATTCACAGTTGTAACTTTGGTAAATCTTTCGGAAGGGTGAAGCATGTGCATTACTACCAAAACGCATGTGGAAAGGTCTTTGCACCATTGTGAGTGAATCAGTTCTTGATAGCTCCAGCACACACTACACCTTATACTGGTCACTAGCCATTTTCCAACACTGGCGATCCTGGTGAAAAAGCGGCAAAGCAGCGTAAGCCCTCTTAGTGAGAAGAAAACTTGCAGAGTTTTTCTTTAAATTGAGGTATTGGTTGATTTGCTATCATAAATAGTTACGTCATAACAACCATTCATGGTTCCGGGTTCGATACCCGGTGGAGGCACATAGTTGTTCGGACTCCAATTTAAACTGTAGGTCCAGTCACGATTAGCCTTACTGTGCATAAAGTGGACTTAAAACACCAATTCAATCCATGTCACCATTAATTTTGAACAGTGTAAAGGTTTTGTGGGATTCCAATGTATCCAAAAATTCTAATGAAATTCGTGTAAACGATATACATATAATATTTAATTTAAGATGCGGAGTTTACGTTTCGTCATTTCACATACTATTTTTTTTTGTGCTCAGATGGGATAGTCGCGACTAGACGATCTGTTAAGTGGGATTCGGACCCAGAACAGCCACCTCGATGGCAGGGCGCGTTGAGTGATCCACTCGCCATCTCGGCATCGTGATTAGCCACTTCAGGCACTTCGTTCGGACCTCCCCCCCAAATATATTTCTAGATACGTGCCTGTTAGTCGCTACACCTATCGGGGAGACCTGGAAATATTACGTGAATGAAGTTCGGACACCTTGGAGAATTTTCACACCGCGTTTGGTGCTTTTGCCTCGGGGATGGCAACGCTGCGAGCAGAGGCGTGGTATTATGTCTCTTTTTACACGCGGGGGGGCAAAGGGTGGAATCCGCGGAATGACGCAGAGCGCGAATGGAGTGGAGAGGGACGAGGGCAATCATAACACAAAGAAAGATGTGCGACAATAGCCGCGATATTACATGCATTCCCCTCCACGTTGCTGCGCCTTATAAATTGGTCTTTATTGGTCATTGTGTTGTGATTATAAGCTCTCTGCCGACGGTAAGCGTCTTTTGGGGGGAGGGAGGAATGCTTTTGTTGTGAAGGTGGCACTTTCATATGAGGCAGCCTCTTTGTTTGCACTCCGGGTCTTAATATATTTTATCTGCCCCCGTTTATGGGATATTCCAACCCCTTCCGGAGGTCTCCGGCGACGCATTCGGTGAAAAGTTTTCACTTCACTGTGTTGCTGACAGGCTCGTGTCTGGCAGGGGTCCTCTCACGTATAATAATAATTGAGCCGATGGCGATGTATCGGTTGGAATTTGGTTACCGATACCTGCCGATACTTTTCCGGCATTTTGGTCTTTCACGGGTCCGCAAAAAATCCGCGCGACACTTTCGCGGAGTAAAATTCGAACTTTGTTTTAATTTTGCACCAATTTTGTGAAAAACTTAATTTTGTGATATCATAGAATATAAAGCATTAAAATGCTGACCAAGATAAAATTTATTCTAATAAAAACAATCGCTAAGAACGTAACGTTTCCACCCTCTAACGGAGCCTTCTTCAGACGAAGATTCACAATATATTCTTTTCCATCTAGAACTATCGACAAACAGTAAAGATTTCTTCCCAGAAAAATAAAAAATCCAAATGTACACGTGCAAATGGACATGTTCACATCTAGAACATTTCATGAACATGATGAAAATGAACACACCACAAAATTTGTGGCTAGTATACAGAATTTATTGTGAATCTTCGTCTGAAGAAGACCCTGTTAGAGTGATTATTTTTATTACAATAAATTTTGCCGTGGTCAGCATTTTAATGTTTTATTAACATGGAAACAAGGCTCAACAGTGTTACCATAGAATATAATTTACTATTCTGTTGTGATCCTCAATTATTTTAAAGCAAAAATATTTGTAAATTGATGCATATATTCAGTGGAATACTTACACGCTAATATTAATGTATTTTGTACAACTTTTAATAATTACAATTTCCAAGTATCGGTATCGGCATCAAAGTGGTATCGGCTCAGCCCTAATAATAATACATTTTAAAATTAAGGTTAATAATCCCATGAATAATAATTTATTGTGAACTCAGTTTGTTGTCGTGTTACGTTATGTCAGGAGATACATTCCATACAATGCACCAGGGGCACTACAGGGTGAGTCATAAGTCTCCATACAAATGGTGAAATCTGTGACTAATGTTTATTTTTACTTTTCAGGCAGGTGAACCAATGAAAAAGAGATGCCACTAACGAAGGAAGAACGGATTGACATCATTCTGTTGGCTGGGAGTGGTACCACCCGTCATGTAGCACGTACATTCAATGCAACCCATGACACCGTGGCCAAACTTATCAAGAAATTCAGAACGACAGGTTCCGTCACCGACGAAAGCAGGCCTGGAAGACCAAAGACAGCAACGGAACCTGTCGTTCTGAATTTCTTGATAAGTTTGGCCACGGTGTCATGGGTTGCATTGAATGTACGTGCTACATGACGGGTGGTACCACTCCCAGCCAACAGAATGTCAATCCGTTTTTCCTTCGTTAGTGGCATCTCTTTTTCATTGGTTCACCTGCCTGAAAAGTAAAAATAAACATTAATCACCGTTTTCACCATTTGTATGGAGACTTATGACTCACCCTGTATAATACTTACCTGCACAGCCCTGTTAATTGGGTATTTATTATTTTGAACTCTGTATTTCCGTCTTATTTATAAATGTTGTTGTTTGACACTGTCTTCCAGGGAGTGGTGCGAGTGGTGGGTGACGGTGCCTGCCTGATGGTGCAAGCGGTGTACGAGATGTTCGATATGGAGCCCATCCCCCAGCAGGAAGACTGCGAGGGCTGCAGATTCATATTTATCGGTGGGTGTTATTCAATAGGTCACCCTCTAAGAAACTAATTTTGGTGCATTGATTAGTTTGGGAGCTCAACATGATCTGTCTCTTGCTTAGAATTAGGGCTGGGAAGTTGATGAAAAAATAATCTTTATTTTCTGGACCTTGAAGACAATGCTATACCTGATAGTAGTCTGTTTCACTTCAATTGGAACCAAGAAATATTGTTTTTGTCGTGGATTTTCCGGTCTTTTTGGCTTATACGTAATTTTTCAGTATTTTTTGCTGTTTTTGTTGCATTTTTATAATTCTGTTAGGTTTCGTTTTGCTCCTTCCTTGTTTCGTGAATTTTATGTGTGTTGGCTAACATTTTTAGCAAGTACACCATTGTCAATGCAAAAGCACAATTTTATTTTAACTGCTTTGGCAGTGCATTAGATAATTAATTGTGGTAAATTCATTTTTCCTCCAACAAACTTAAAATATTTTTGAGTGAAGCCTACTTCGAGGTTTCCGTGCTGGCCACTAATATTGCATTAATTTATGGTTTTGACGTAAAGTTAGTTACAACAAGAAAAAAAAATATAATGTGATGTAGGCGAAACACAACTATGTTTTCAGATCCTAACCGACTACTGAATCGTACCCGGCCCACTCTAAAAGGAGGTTAGTGGCATGCAGAAACACCTTCTGGCGTATTTTAGGTAACCTTGAAGTAAAAATAAGGAGGTAGTTTAACCATCAAACAACGGGTTTTATATTCAGCTACTCTCTTGTAGTATATGAAAATGAAATGAAAGATTTCAAGATCGAAAATTATTTTAAGGTCATTGTAGAGGTCATTTTTTGATATGTTTTAGGTCATCAACTTCCGAACCCTAATGATAATTCTTTCCTAAATCATTCTTGTAGTTGATCCTTGGTGATTATGCAACGTGCTAATCCATTTTGTCGTGTGGGTTGCCTGTGTGACAGGATTGAAAGTGGACGAAAACTGGATGTTCACTTTGAAGGGATTTCGACATCCAGAAGCATAAGTAAGCTCCCTTCATTCACCTTCCCTCCCTAAATAAGAGTGTGCTTATTCTTCCCTTATTTCTTTTATTGCTATCCTTTCCCCTCTTTTCAGGGTGCCCCGTGTTTGATCCCTAGTGACTACACATTCAGTAGAGATTCACATCCCACTTTAAACGGTATGACAAGCCCTGGTGGTTTTTTAAAGCCTATCCGAGCATAAAGTGAACTTTAATTATAAAACGAACTTTTTACGTTTCTGGTTTTCTTTTATTGTATATTTTTGTCTAGGAATTCGACTTTTTCCTTAGTCTTCGTATCAGCCTCTCTTCCACGTGGTACTCCCTGAACTGCATTCCGCAGACTAACAAGGCCAGCATAATCCTTCTTTTGTGAGACTTGTGTTCTGTGCATGTGTGTTTGCGGTCATCATTTCATCAATTTCATCGTATCATCACTGGTCTACATCGTTGCTATTAGCCAAAGTGTCAGAAAGCGAAGTAAAATCACCGAATCAATCAAACTTATTCTTCGTTCTTCTCGTTTGCTTCTTGTCTTGTTGATTGCTTCTTTTATAATCTCTCTCCCGTTTTCTATCTCATTTTCTCTCTTTAAACACACACTTACATATACACATACATACATTCATACAAATCTCCCCTTCTCCGCTTCTTCCTTTTGTTTATTTTCCCTCTTTCTCAAAACAGTTCTACCTCCGTGACGGAGTGGTTATCACAGTGCGCTGCGATGCAAGGGGTCCCGAGTTCGAATCCCGGCCTGGGCATGGATGTTCTTTGTGAGTGTCTCTTCATCAATTTAATCATATCATTCATCCTCATCTTCGCGATTAGCCAAAAAGTGGCAGAAAAGCACTTTTAAAACATCTACTGACGGCCACGTTTCCTCGCAGTTGTAGAATTGGTCGTAGAATTGATAAAGCATGCCATTATCACCCTCTGTGTGCTCTAGTGATGCTTTATTTTCACCACGACATGATCTGAAAGATAAAACAAAAGTTTTTAAGTAAGTACGAAGATAAGCTTATTTCTCACACAAACAATAAAGCAACAAAATGTAATTTTTAAAGCAGAAGTGTGTTTATGTCGCTCTAACCTCTGTAATCTCTATTGTTTACAATGTTATTTTTATGTTTATGTAAGTATTGCTTGCATTGTAGAATTTTTCTTTTAATTTACGATTGTTAAAAGCAAGTAAACACGCTTTTGTTATAACTTTTTTAGGAGAATACACGCTCCCCTAATCAGACATTGATTTGATTTTGATGCAACAGTTATAACAGGAGTATGTAACAGTTCTTATGTAATGTAAATATAGCTTGTCAAAACATTATTGACAAGATTCGTTGTTCTTTTCTCTTCATAAACTTATATCTTCTCGTATAATATCTAAGATAGTATAAGTTAAAATATGGAAGACAGTAATATTGCTTGTAGTATTATATGGATGCGAAACGTAGTCCTTTACATTGAAATAGGAACATAAATTAAGAGTATTTAAAAACAATATCCTTAGAAAAATATTTGGACCGGGATGAGGAGACAGGTGAGTGGAGAAAGTTACATAATTTAGAACTGCATAATTTTCGTTCATGTCCAGATATTAGAATAATTAAATCAAAAAGACTTAAATGTCATGTGTCACGAATGGGAGAGGATTCTTGTTGGGAAACCAGATGGACGAAGGTGGAGGGATAACATTGAGATGGACCTAAACTAAATCGGTTAGGATGGAAAAGATTGAATTGATCTTGCCCAGGATAGGGACAGGTGGAAGGCTTGACATGCTGCAGCCATAAACCTTTTTGTTTAAGAAGGCTAGAGAATTAGTTAGTTCATTGTTTAACTGTTTATTTTTTGTTATAACTGTAACAATGATCAAATTACAACTAATTGTCTCATGAGGGAGGATGTGTTCTTTCGAAACGTTGCATCAATTTAATCTAATCATCATTCATCCTTATTTGTTCCTTTATTAACTTTTTCCTTCTTTTAGGGCGATTTTTGGAAAAATCGAAACTGGAGGATCTGTTTCTGGAATGTGTTGAAGATGACAAGAAGAGGTAGCCACCAGTGTGAAAGGTTATTATTTTCTTTAAAATGGTGCCTTTAGGTTAATAAGTAATTTGTACGAACTCTAATTATAAGTTGTTAAAATAAATACGTTTTAATAAGAACATTCTATTATTGTATGCACTGTTGCATAATACACACATAAATGTTTTTTGTTTTTTTTTGCCGTAGAAAGACGTCGATTTTGAACACATTGTTGTGTATCCCTTGTTACATCGCCAGATTAGAGAGTAAAATTACTTGCCGTTCTTCACTTGTTCTTCTAAGTAAACGTTAAAATAAGATCTCATCTCACGATGGCAAGTTTTAAATATACAGGGTGTTCATGTACTGTTTCAGTAATTACGCTGCAATCATACGAGATAGAGCAGTGTTACCTATTGCAAAGTGTTATGTCATTCGGAAAATATTTTTTCATTCAGTGCATCTTGACGTTTACCTTCTCTGGGGCCCATAATGACGACTTCTTGCACTCACCTGAATCGAGGTGACGTTGGCCCCCTGTCTTGAGATTTGGTAATTTTTAATCAGCCCTTGCAAATGCTGAAAATGGAAAATAAAAATTTCGGAGTTGTAGACGATTTTGCAAGGGGCAGCACTGCTTTACCTCGAATGATATGCACGCAATATTTTGTTCAGGTGTATCAGAGCTGTATGCACACACCTCGTACTTTTCGCAAATTATTTTGCAGTGATACTAAAGCGTATCAGTTAGCGTCTAAATTCTCTTCTCTATTATTTTTTCCTCTTACCTAGATTGGCAGGCAAGCTATAGAGAACTAGGTAAATTAATGAACTTTTTGTTTCGGTTATTATAATTGTACTTATAATTCATTGTGAGACTCTCTCTCCTTCCTCCAGGCAATCTTCCGTGGTCTAGTGGTTAGGATACTGTTTGCCGAAGCCTGGCAGTTCGATTTCCATGAAGGTAGGGCTCGTTCGTTCTGCGACTAACCATTTGTTTCACTTCCGATTAGATGCTAACTTCAGTAGACACGTAGAAAGCACAGTACTTTTGTGGGACCTTCTTCTTTCTTTTAGTTCTCTCTAGCAGCCCCGTAGCTAGATATTTTGTCGCCCTATACAGCATTGTGGTCTGGCGCACCTTCCTCCCCGTCCCCCCGTACACCAAGCATCCCCCCTTTTTTTTCAATATCTTATTCTTATAATATGTGTTGTGATATTTACATCGTAGAAATTTTGAAATGAGGAAAGGAAGAAAACTCAATTAGAAATAATATTGGCTATATTTAAAAATTCGGACTTTGCATTTCTGATTGTTTAATAATTTTAGATATGATGTTCGTGAAGAACATCTTTAAAAGCGTACTATTAAAGTACAAAATATTAATTTGTTGCCATTTAAAAAAAAAGTTTTGACTGGCGCCCCTTGTTTCGCCCCCCACCCAGCCCATCCCTCGCTATGGTCCTGCTATCTAGCTTCATGGATGGATTATATTATTATTTTTAGATTTAGGAGGAGGGGCCAGTTTATTGTAGTCGGCAAAGTAAGGGGAGGGGATGGTCGATATTTACTCTTCCCTTAATGAGCTATTAATCATTACTTGAATATCTCTTGGATCGACTTTTTAAACGTAAGACTGGCGGTGGGCATTAAAACTTTAATCAACGAACGCTGCTGTGTAACTTTGCCACACTTAATCTACCCCAGTATGCGTAAGATCTGGTGACCTCACGGGCCACCTCTTTTTCCAGAATCGACGTCACCTTGGAATGACGTGATCACCTGCGCACACGTCATTCAGCACTGTGGGCAAAACAAAATTTTAAACTTTCCTCTGTGTAAAAAAAAAAATTGTTGTGATAAACCTATTGCTTCTAAGTTATAGCTTTTTAGAATCCTGCAGAAATTTTAAAACACATTGTATTTCTCCCACTTCTTCATATTTTGCGTCGCTCTTCTGCCCCTTTTGCCGAATCGCGACAATGAGGATAAATGATCGGATGAAACTGAAAAGGGTACTCATGCGGCTCGCTAAATCCCGTAATGAAGCACAACATTAAATTATAAAGATGCGAACCAGTGACTGGTTGCGATTACTGGCTATGGGGACATGTCAAGATCCAAGTGTATGCACAGAAACAGGCAGATCTTGACGAGTGTTCAAGGTACGTGATGTGATTTACAACATTCCAGACGAACAACGTCAAAACGCAATTCTCGGATCCAAACGAAGATTGCAAGAGTGTTTGGACGTGAATGATGACCAGCTGGGGATCTGGCAATGAACCAAACCCTATCAAATATTAATTTTAAAGTTTTGCTCTGTGTAACAAATAATATTTCTTTGTAATAAACCTATTACTTTAAAAGTTATAGAATCCTGCAGGACTTTTAGAACGCACTGTACTATGGTGCAAGGCGCTAGCTTTTCGATTCGATATGCTGGTAGATGCAAGGGCGGAAAGGGAGCTGCCCTCCTCCTTCAGTCGAACACTCTGTCATCCGTGGATTCCGTTTGAAGCAGGGAAGTCAGAAGCCATGATTGTTTCCCCTGGTAAGAAGTTTAAAGCCTCCGCTCCGTCCTTTCATCTCCCTTCGGCCGCCATCTTCCTCTTCAGAGGAAGGGAAGAGGATTCGTCCTCGCAGAGTTTGCGTCGGTCGCAAAGAAGTTTGGTCAACAGAGAACGGGATGCAGGGTTGCCACTGCCACACCCTCGGAAGTATTGATGCAATTGCTACATGTTATCTGCGTTGTAATGATTACGATCTTTGAAAGGATCCCTGGCGCCTCTGAGGCCGTGTTGGTAACATTGTCGTCTTGTAATCAAGGGGTCCTGAGTTCGATATCGGTGTAGACCACTTTAAAATTAGCCTATCTGTGTATAAAGTGGACTTAAACTAAAAAAATAATAAAATTAATTTAATTACATATAATACTAATAATATTTTCAAATCAACAAAAGGTTTAATTGATTGATTTATTTATGTGTGTGCAGAGAAAATACCCTTAACATCAGCAGTAATTGTGAATGGGTAAAGGGAATGTAGCAGGAGACTATATGCGGATGATAGATCCAGATTGGCTTGGTTCAGACTGGGGAGTGGACACAATTGAAGCAAAGGTAGCTATAATAAAAAGGATGGCGATAAGAAGTATGCCCAATGTTTGTTTATTGAAGATCAGAAAACTTCATATTCTCTACCAGTGCAAAGAAACAAGGGATATAAATAAATCTAAAATTGTGAGGATACTATAAAGGTAGCGAAAGAGGAGGGGTGGCAAATAAGAAATCTTTGAGTGTTCTTGCATTGTACATTAGCTGTCATCAATATTACTTATCGATGACTACAGAGGTTTATCCGTAATTTTCAATCTGGAAAAAGGGGGCGTTTTTAGGGTATAATGACAAATTTAGTGCCAAATTGACCATAATTTTGACCTTCGGAAAGGAATTTTGGGAAATGTTGTGTGTGTGTGTGTGTGTGTGTGCGCGCATAAATCACTGAATGGCGATTAAATAACTATGGGTAATAACGACCACAAAGAAAGGTAGGAAAGGAATGATTGTAGTGGTGTTTTGTAATATATATATATATAAGAGCGGACCTCCGTAGCGGAGTGATTATGACAGCACTACGACGCCAGTGGTCGCGGGTTTGAGTTCAGACCTGGACATGGGTGTTCTTTGTGAGCGTCCCTTCATCAATTTCATCATATCATCACTCATCCTCATCTTCGCGAATGGCCGAAAGTGGCAGAAATGCGAAGTAAAATAAACCAAATCAATCAATAAATCATCCTCGTCGTCAAGATTAGCCAAAAGTGGAAGAAATGCAACGTTAATAAGAAAAATGAAAATCTTAATACAAAAGGAAAATGTATTTTGACTGAAAGTCGTGTACAGCTGTAGAGGTTCATGCCAGAAAGAAACTATTCTGTCGAAGCAGACGGTCGTCGACTTATATGTCGGTTTTGCACATAGAAACCTGATGACCTGGCAACCCTGGAGATCTGCAGGGGGGCTTCTGCATGCGAGGGCGTGTTCGGAGGAGGAGATCCTCTCGAGCGCCGAGCGGGAACACCGATGATGCTCCGAAAAAGTTCGATACAAAAGGACAGCCGGTGGGAAAATATTTGTCGAAAATCTTGTAAGTCGGAACAGAGTGCTTAATATTCCTGCCTGGAAATCCCCTTAAAGTTAAAACAATTGTTTGCCGGCGGCAGCATATGAGCAGATATTGCATCTTTGAAGACTGTGTAAACACGTCGAGGGTAGAGATGGTTTATTAACATTAGGGATCCGGGAAGGAGCCCTCTTCGTAAGAGGCTTTCGTCCGCCTTTGTTTCAGACCAATTACTCCGACATCAAAGTCTCTGCCTCGCTGGAAAGCCCTTGTGGCGTCCTCTCTTGTTCCGTGCAGCGTCATCCGATTCACAACGTCTTTTCCGTATAGAGAACTCGAGGTGCGATCCAGACGTTCGAGGACTGGTTTAAAATGACATTGAAATGAATCGTAGTGTAACTGCTGTACAACCACAGGCAATAAAAATGGGACACCTACATACTGAAATGCTCGCTTTTCTTCAAGGTGTTATGTGTGTTGCGTAACTCTACGGCCATAAGTGGATTTTAATAGCCAATTTTCAATGGCAACTTCCACCACCGCCGTAGAGTTAGGCAACACACATGACGCCTTGCAGGGAGCGAGTATTTCAGGATTTAAGTGTCCCGTTTATATTGCCGGTGATAGTACATTATGTGAAAATGATTTTCCACTTGCAAGTATGCATTTTGTGTATTAACAGCAATATCAGTGCAAGTCAGGCAAATACAAGTAATTTTATTCGAATGACAATACATTGCATTTGTTATTTTTCTAGCAGGTTTGTAACACGTTAGTAACGTTAGTAACAAGAATGCTAGAGCCTCAAGTTCAAGCAGGTTTTGGAAAGCATCTCCGATGACGTAGTGGTAACGTCGTCACCTTGTAGTCCGCGGTTCCCGTGTTCGATACCGGTGAGGGCACATAGTGGTTCGGTTCACATTTTAATATATAGCTCCAATGGACTTAAAACTCAAAAACGTAATATCCTTTTGGGGAAAAAATGCCTAGCTTCCTCCACTCTTGAGAAAGATTCTGTGAACAGTCTCGGCAGTGCTGTATGCATATCTGTTCCATGATCAGTGGCGAGAAAATGGCCGCCTCTCGTTGGAAAGTGACGAGTTGTTATTTTGTCTTGCCTCTTTTTAAATGCATCACTTTAGATATGAACGGTTATCGTGATTGGCGATTTATCGTCACTTAAAACATGTCCTCCTTTAACGTTTCGCGACTGGAATCCTTATAAGTTTAGGTATCGTATCATTCTAATCAATGATGGGTTCGAGCCTGCCACTCCCAATGGGTGATGTAGCTAATCATCATTCATCCTCATAAATTATGAGAGTACTTGTCATAACGACAAGTTAAATGCTTGGCAGCAAAAGGCACAACTGAAATAAAATACCTTAAACAACTAGAAATGGCAAATAGTCACTCGTTGGATTTTAGAACCTTGAACCCGAATCATACATGGCAAGGATTAGATTAAATACCTGTCTAGACTTAGAAGAATGATGATTAAGTTAATATCGAAGAGTAAAATAAAACTATCCTTTCTCCAGGATTGGTAGGTAGTTCACCTAAGTCAGGCAGACTGCTGTCCTTCTGTACTCCCCAAAGTGCTCTTGACTGTCTCTAATCAAATCGAAATGTCACTCCCCTTCCAGTCTGTCCGCTCCTCTAAACCCCTGTCTCGGGAGACTTCCTATACGCTGATACGTGAGTTTTACCTTCCTATTATTGTAAACAGCTTACTCCTTGTTTACCTGTTGTAAACCTGGCAGCCTCAATATATCTGGAAGTGGAAGTCTGCTTAACACTCGACTGTGCATAATTCAAGTACCTGAGAAGAATTGACAGCTGTTGTAAACAAGTGAATGAACCTTGGTGAATAGAAGCTTCTAGAGAAAGTTAAAACAAAATAAGGAATAATCCTATGGATTGATACGGTATATCTATCTGTCTACCGTAGTTCTGCCTGCCAATTTGCGAAAAAAAAATCTTAAAAGAAGTATGTCGAACGAATTTTGAAAAATCGCTTCCCAACCTTTCAGAAATAACTGGAAGGGGTAGGGGAAGTTTCCGTGTGCGCAGTACATTTTTGGATCCATTTTTTTTCTTCAAATATCTTGTGAATACAACATGCAACAGAACGTAATCGTTGATGGTTTGTTGTTGGTCTTTTAAAGTCTTTAGAAATAACGTAACCTGCAAAGTAATTCACTTCCATGCAGTCAGGGACGGCGCCAGGGGGATGCGATTTGATGCTTGCTCACCACTTTTTCAAAACCTATGTTCAACGGAAAACACTTAACTCCTACAGTGTCATATTATGTTATGCCGTCACATTGACAACAGAATGTTAGGTACTGAAATGTATGTTATTGGCCTCCCTTGAACAAGTGCAAATTTCTAAACTTCTACCCTGAAGATGAGAGTGACGTTAGCACTCGAAAGCTTGGAATCATTTCCACAACTCACCTGGTCGACAGCCCGAGAGAATCCTTTCATCATTCGTCGCCAGGAAAGCTTCGGGACTTACTTCTAAACATGTTGTGCTAAAATCAAGCAAATATGAAGCAGGTCGCTAGGATTCATAAGTTTCAGTGACATATTATCTATCATAGATGCCTGCTAAGAGTTGTTTACTATTTCATTTAGTGGCTAAAACATGCACGCATTTTTCATTGTTTCTTTATTTTCAACATCGCACTCCCTAAATTTCATTTCAGCGCCACCGCTGCATGCAGTTTCAAAAACTCCCACCAGATGGCATACCAGATAATTGAACTAGCAGTGTGAGGATAAATCACTGCCTGTTTGGTTATTGCAAACATTTCTGTTTTACGTGATCGGGAGAGTAGGGAGTAGAAGCCTGTTGTAATGAATGCAGGAATTGTGCGATTTGCGTGAGGATGCGAGCGTGGGGTAAAAAGAAAGGTGTGATTAAAACGTCCTTTGTCCTTTGGTGGACACTTGTCGCCTCTTTCGCATCGGCATTTTTCCCTCCGCGTCTTCCCGCATGGAAATTTCTGGGATTCCTCTCCTGTCGAGAGCGAGGCTTTGATCACGGCCCGGCGCCGTTGCCCGGACGCTGCATCAACGTTGACGTTAGCTTGATTGAAGTTAGCGGTGTGGTAGGAAATTTGCTTTCGACGCTGAATTTATATTGTGTGTGATGCGACGGTTGCCAGGCGAAAGACATGTTCCGCATGGGAGGACGCAAGACGCGAAGGTAGGCGAAGCTCACAAAATGAAAGCAAATATTTTACTTGTGACTCTCAGCGGTGGTGCGGAGAGGGAATTTCCCTCAGTAAAGAAATATTTCCCTCCATGTGATTTTTACCCTCATCTAGTCACGTATCTAAAAATATGTATGGGGGGGGGGTCCGTACAAAGTGTCCCAAAATAATAATGTTTAAATTGAAATAATTAATATTCTTTATTGCATGAATAGCTAAAAGGACTGTATAATAATAGTGATATAACAGCGCATATTCATTCTGTAGCTTACGTATAGTTAAGGTCGGCAAAATTTGTAAGAAAAAAGCCGTGGCAAGGAAATTAATGTCAAATAGATAATGAATTTAATATTTATTGAATATAAAAAAGGATGTTACATCCAGTTGAAAAAAGTAAATTTCTCGATGATATTTTATGAATGCTGCGTTGTAAGTAGTAATAAATCTTGCGTAAATCTTCTGTGGTACTGTCATTCAGCGTCGTATCATCCCAATATAAACCTTGCCTTCCGATAAGTTTGGCGGAAATAAATAACCCTCTATTAAATATTTTCATTATTTCATTTCAGTTATTTTATTATTTTCATTATTTAATTTTTGTACTTAAAGTCGTTCGGGGGGAGGGGAGGTCCGGACTACCTGGACCCCCCCCCACTAAATACGTCCTTGCCTCATGGATAAACATTTACCCTGTAGATTTTCCTCGGTATTAAAATTTTCCTTGGGCGTAGGATAACTTTCTCAGCTTAGAAACCTGAAGTTTGTTTCAATCTGCTTTATGCAGTTATAGGCTAATCGGAACTGGGTCTACAAAACACTCAAAAAGTTGACCAAGACAGAATTTATTACAAATTAACACACTGTAAACGTGACATTTCAACCTTACAGTAAGGTCTTCCTCAGACTATGAACCAAATTAAAATTAAAATATAATAAAATCATTTAAATTTGGTTCAGAGTCTGAAGAAGGCCTTACTGTAAGGTTGAAATGTCACGTTTACAGTGTGTTAATTTGTAATAAATTCTGTCTTCGTCAACTTTTTGAGTAGTTTATTAAACATGGAAACAAGGCTTAATAGTGTTACCATTGGGTCTACAGTAAATCCTAAATTCGTTCATTCATATTTGGTTTTTCCACACTAACATATCATTCATCTCAAAGAAAAAGAAACTCCATGCTCAACAGTCATCTAAAGGTCTGCCAGAGCGGCTTTTACCATTAAGTGACGTGTGGTCAAGTCCCATCGCCGCTGTTTTCTGGCTTTCGAGGCCGAAGCCCGCTACTTCTTTTCAAGTAGCTCCCCAATCGTCCTGACGACGCTCAACGGCGAAATTTCGTGGCTCACACTGGGAATTGAACCAGAGACCTCTCGCACCAAAGGCGAGAGCCATCATCTCAAAGCAACTAATATGACCATTATGTTTACTAACACATCACCTAACCATACATTTTCCCGAGAACCTCCGGACCAAGTCCGCGCATAATGGAAGAGAAGGGCGGAGGCTGGTAACGGCAGTCTCTTCCCCCTCCACGCAATCCCATTCCCTCGCAATTGTTCATTTGTCGAGTCCTCTCGAGTCGCTACTTGCGCAGAGACCTGCTTTCGTTCTCTCGTTACAGAGATTTTCGGGACAGAGTGTAACAGTACATGAAAATTTACACTGTCACACATGATACTGTGTCAGAATTCACAACCAACTTTCATTGTATCAATATTATGTTGATATCGAAGCAATAAAGTTAAAACACACACAAGAAAGGAAAATATCTAGGAGCCGTTCTTCCATGGATCTGGTCATGGAACCGTCATTCCTGGTTCATTATTAGAAGGACCAGGACTTTAACACATATACTTGTCGTCCTGATTCCAGCCTCACTTTACTTCAAAGAAAGTTCCGAAAGATCAGTTTTCCCCCTAACCACATGTCAGGTCCACGTGGAGTCCAATAAATCGTCCCTTGAAACCTTTCCCACCAATAGCGTCCGTCCAAGAAATGACAGCTCTCGTCAAGTCCACGTGGAGTAAATGATATGTTGCTAATTCAGTTTCTTTAGAGATTTTTGAACGCGAAGTTGCGGTTGCGTTATCTTTGCTAGGTTGTGTTATTGTATTGTGATATTTTTTTATACAATATAAAGACCTTGGGAGTGTAACCTGGCAGTGAATGAAAGGGTGTCTAAACACTGCATGCAAAAGTGACAACATCGCTTTACAGAAAAATAGGTGGTGGCTCGAAACCAGATACGGTTCCGGTCAGCTTCCTCTGGGGTTGAGTCAAAGATGCCGAACTGCTACTACGTTCAACACTTCAGCTATACCACTGAATGCATGATGTAGCCTGGCACCAACCTGTCCTAGACCCAGGGTGGTATTTGTAGGGGGGGATTTCCCCCTCTGGATACTTGTCCCCCCCTCTGCTTGATAAATTTTATCCATGGGGGAAATATATGGCATAAAGCCATTATCTCATGCTATCCCTAGACAGTCAGTAGAATTCCCCCCACTGGAAATTTCTTAAATACCACACTGCCTAAACCCCTTTTAACAAAAGTCAACCCGGTCCATGCTCGTTAGTAAAGGAGTAGAGTCTTGGCACCTCAGACGCAGCTTTGTTTTTTTCGGTAGCCCTGTACCCCAACATTATGGCTCTGGTCTTTCTCAAGAGTGAAGAATGTGGTGAAACACTGGTGTTCCAATCTTGTGACCAGTTGAAATCGGGGCAATCATTTTCGAACACACTGCATTTTTTAAAGGGATAAATTCGTTGAAAAAGGGAAATTTCACCTGCGTGCGGGAATTTCCAGCATGACGAGGTTACCATCACTGGTCCCGCTGAGAGAAATCGCTTAGAAACTTCAGAGTGGAAGGTTTGGTGGGGGGGGGGGGGGGCTGGGGAGTCCAGAACGAAAGCGCAATGACAAGAAAATAGGAGTGGGGAGTCGCAACCCGTGCGGAAAATTCGATGTGGATGCGGGGGAAACGTATAAAATTCTGTTTGCTGTTCCCTACGCTAATATTGCACCGGAATCGCTGGCTGGAAGGAAAACGGTATTCAATTGTTTGAGGTATGCAATATGGGGACGCCGCGCATACAATTTCCTACAAAACCACCGCTCGATGGGGTTTTTGTCTTTCCGCCATTTCAGGCAGATTTCGTCGACAGCCATTGCTCTTCTGTCGCTGCGGGATCTTGCGAATAAAACCCCGCTCTGCGAAAACAATGATCGCTCTCTCCTGACGGGTATGCATTCGCGCCTTACGTGGCGGCAGCGCTGGTTGCCTATAGTGACAGGGTGGGGGGAAAGTTGGGAGAATATTCTACAGCGAAAACAAGAAGCTTTTATCTCGGAAGTTATCATCAATATATTTGTCTCTTTACCTAGTTTATTTATTGGTAGTGAAACACGGAACATTAATCGACATTATCCAGGGGGGACAGGGATACCTCCTCCAACAACCTTCCCCTCATAAAATACCCCCACTAAAAATTTTCGGGGCGAGAGTTTTTGTTACAACAACAAAAGATAAGCAATTAGTTTCAGCTTCATATATACTTTACTAAGGATAATATCGAAAAAACACACACTAGTGTTGTTGTGAGTGTTGCATGCTCTCTCTCACTCTCTCTCTCTCTCTCTCTCTCTCTCTCTCTCTCTCTCTCTCTCTCTCTCTCTCTCTCTCTCGCGCGCGATCATTAACAGATATACACCAATAGAAGTATACGCACAATAAAGTAAATCAAAGAATGCAAGACAACTATAATTATGAAATCTAATTGATTTATATTCATAGAAACCAAAACTAAACAAAAAACTATTTTGTAGTTTAGTGACATCTTTAACTAGTTAGTAAAGGAATTAGTTTGCTACTTTATAAATTTCTGTCATATTTAAAGGTAACAAATTTATTCCTTTTCTGTAATTAACAAAATGATGTATTTTCAAATATTTAGTTATTTACTTTTATTTCATAACAGTATAAATATGCATATTATCAAATAATAATATACTGTGTGTGTGTAGATGAAGATCTGCTTCCATCCACCAGTTTTAAATGATTTCGCACCCTGACATTATCGGCTGTCTCTTACCCATTTACATATTCTATTACAACGTTTCGAGAGGAAATATTTTTGTGCCTCCAGGTGAACACATTTATTGCCTGTGTGAGGATCGAACCTACTGCCCTCTTTCCAAACGTAGTTCAGTTTGAGTTTTTTAAACCCTCTTTATGCACATACAGGCTAATCCAGACTAGACCAACATTTTAAAGTGGGGTCTTTACCATCATGTGCCTCTACCCGGTATCGAACTCGGAACCCCTTATTTACAATGCGATTACGTTACCCTTACACCATCGGGGAGGCACTTGAAACATAGTGACGAAATATTCACTATGCCAAATGCCAAATTGTGAGTGCATTAAAGATTGTCATTAAATTTCAGAAAAATGCTAGCCTCTATAGTGCGTCCCGACCTTAAAAGTCAGTATGGGTTAAATGGAGCGCGGCGTTGCCAGATCAACAAATGGAGTCGCTGTTAATCGCTAATGATTGCGACAAATTTACTTCCTTAATATCGTATAGGAAATCATCAAAATCTATGTATTTGATGGATTTTGAAAGAAGAAAAAAACGATAGTTACCTCAAGATTTGCATGTAAATGTTTATATTTCGACGTAACTATTTACAATTTTACATTTACATTATATGTGAAATACAGGCTACTATTGTTACTTCTTTCGTTGAATGTTGTATCCTTTACATAAACAGAATTAAATAAATGCAAAAACAAACATTAAGATAATTTTTTTACGGAAAATAAAGCACACTGCACTTCCTACGAACCGAGGCACCTGCCTGCAACTTAATTGTAACGTCGGTGGCGCGCAATGAATTTGATACGCAAGACAGCCCGCATAAACAAACTACGATTGCGGAATAAATAACGGTGCTGTGGAGTAACAATGCATTCTAAAAATAACTTCAAACAATGGTCAACATTTTTCTCGCTTGGTCTGCACGTGTATCACGACAAACCGAAAAGTTTCTCGCTAAGCAACTTTTTCGTGTTACGGTCTGATGATTTATACAAAATATCCAATGTGTATGTATATATAACTATCTTCGTAAGCACATTAATTAACTCAGGCGAATAATATCATATCTACAAACATCATAGATCCCGTGGAAAAAAAACTGGCGAAGTTGTTCAAGCGGTTTGATATTTGTGGCTTTTGAAGTATTTACTAGAAAAATTAAGCTTTTTGCAAAATTGCATAATTATGAAAAATTCCGATCACATGAATTTATGACAGGTTATATAGTGCCGTCAGTAAATAGAGCATAAAAACTCTTACAGGATAATTATTTCACTGTTTGAAATTTTTGACTTTGACATTATTAGAGAGAGAGGGAAGTACTCTATTTACTTCCATACGGACTCTTAAGGTTGAGACACTCTATAGTGTTTGACATTCGATTCTCGCCATCGCCACGATTAACCAAAGAAACGAAAAATTGAAGGAACGCTTATGCATGTCCAAGTCGCACGTCCGCGTAGAGTTCTGGCTGTGATCGTTGCGACGGGATTCGTACTTGGGAGTTCTTTGGTAAAGTAAAAAGGTAAACTGCTCCCCTGTGCTTAGCACCACGCCATGAAGGCGTATAGGGGGTGTGGGGGTAACGCCCCACACTTTCTTGATCCGGTCGTGAGTGGGGGTGATGTGATCAGCATCACGCCCCTGACCGCCTTTACCCCCCAGGGTTTCCCCCAGGTACCCATGTTATTCGACGCTGGGTGGGCGCCGGGGCCGCTTCCATCGTTAGAAAATTTCCCGGATTTGAACCGGCCGGGGATCGAACCCGGGACCCTTAGCATGGTAGTCAGACGCGTTACCGATTGAGCCACCGCGGCCACACTGGGAGTTCTTTGGTTCATCTCCGATTTCTGTAGTTTTCCCAGCCCCTCGAGCAAATGCCGTCGCGATGGACCTGCCAAGAGAGGAGCATCATGGGAGTTTGGGATGGACCCCGTGATGAATGAATTGCCAGAGCGGAGGGAAGGGCGGAAAGGTATTTCCGCTCTGCCACCATCTGCGGCCCCCGCCCTGTAAGCAGCCGCTTTATTATTCTTGGAAGAGGGTTTCGTGGCCGAAGCGTTTGTCATTTGTCAGCTTAGATACACATTCGATGCGGTGTTCCTACAAATTCTCAAAAAGAAAGAAAAGCGAAAAGGAGACGCTATGGCGCAACCGTACTTCGAGGGCTTTTTCGTTGAGTGACTCAATTTTAGGGCATCGGGTCCTTGTTATACCTGCATATTTTAGTCTACTGGTATGGTTTGGATTTTGACTTTTGACGCAACTAATTTATTCTCCGGCCGCCGTACCAACCAGTGTCCATTCCAGTGTTGCCACAATCTGAGGACACAATTTTCCTTTCCAAGGAGCAAAATTTTCCTTTTTGGACCATTTTCACCCTTCACCTAAACAATAATAATAATAATAATAATAATATAATTATTATTATTAGCAGTGGTAGTAGTAAAATTTTCGTTGGTCCATGTTCATATGAATAAAAAATGTTACACAAATTTTTCACATACATGTTAGCTTCATCGGTTTCTGGTCAGATGTCCCAGGTTTGAATCATGGTCAGGAATCCATTAAATCGTTAATTCTCATTGTTGCAATTATCCGAAGATACAGAAAAGCGACGTACAATAAACTTTAAAGAAATATAAATAGATACAAGCTTATATTCAAGAGAGCAGAAATAAGACGGAACAGAAAAAATAAAAATGTGAATAGAAACTGAAACATAACTGTAATAATGTAGTCAGAAGTCTTAAAATTTCCCTTAAATTGTGATATTTTTCATCGAAATTCCCTTTTCCCTTTAGGCTAAAATTTCAGTCCGAATTTCCGTGCAAAAAGGAATTTTCCCTTCATGTGGCAACACTGATCCATTCACAGCGCAGAACGGTTATTTTGACAAATTCCTGTCCCTGCTGACTGCTTTGGGGAGATTTTATTCAACGTTGCCGCTTCTTGCTCAAGCAGAAGGCCTAATTGGTTGTGCGACCGCGAGTTCCTTCGTAGGCCAACGCGGCAACAGAGGTCACTGCAATAAAGGCAGTCTCCGCGCCGGATCCTAGGCCGTCCAGGCTATAGTCTTGTTTCCATGGATCATATTACAATTTCTGTAAATGAAATACGACCTGAATTTTGAGCAATATCTTAAAACGATGCGTTTGGCCTTCTGTCCTAAGAGTTAAATGTCAGATGACCCACATGATAAATATTGTTTAAAATTTAGTGTTTTATTGTAAAACTATGTACATGCTTTTTGTATATCATCAAAAGTATTTTTTTTTTTGCAAAATATTTTAAAAGTTTTACCTACTTCTATACATAGTCGCCGTTGACACTGAAGCACTTGTGATACTTCGACACCAGTTACATACACTTCTTGCTCCTTGTACCATGTGGTTGCCTGACGATTGAACCAGTCCATGACAGCGTCCTGTAGTTCCTCGACACCTGCAAAGCGATTACCAGCAAGGTACTCCTTCATCTTCGGACATAAAGGTAAAAGTGAGAAGCTGCGTGTGATGTGGCCCATCTTTTGTTTCAGTGCAAACGTGATGACAGGCACATCCTGATCGCTTGGCGTTGTGAACATCTGTTCGCACCTTCTTAAACATTATGCAACATTTCTAGACACTTGCCGCGTTCGTAACAGCTTAGATTGCAACAAGTTATAACGGTAAAAGTTGTTTTTTTGACTTTTTGTGTCGCAGTTTCGTTTACGCTAGAACATATTTTTGGTTTTACATTTCTAATTTACACTTTAAAACTGCTTAAGAAAACCCCAAGGATTCTTTACTGTTCTTTATTACAAACTTCTAAAATAAACTAGCTGTTAATAAATTTTTAATTTGCCCTGGAAAGCTGGAGGGCTTTGTTCTACATAGTTAAAACTAATACAAAAATTACCTCCAGTTGCCTTAGATTAATCTTAGGTTAGTAACATGGATTAATAAACAGAAAATAAACACTTTAACCTCAATTAAAAGAATATGGTCGACCTACTTACGAAATTTACTCAGCGCTGCGTTTTCACTTTGACTGTAATTAACACTTTGGATATAAAAGTACACATCTCGAGAGCTCTCGACACTAGGGGGGAAACACCACTGGCAGAAGCTCCTTGATGTCTTCTTTCCGCCGCTTCTTCTTTCCCTCGAAGATCTTCGACGTCTATCCCTCGAAGTAATTCACCGCCGCATTCATAGTTCAAAGGTCGAACTTGGTATCAACGTCACCTCGATTAGCAATTCTCAGTTCACAACTTGCAGTGTTCTTTTTACTTCTCGCGCTATACAAGTTGCCACGAGAAAACAGTCTGTATTTAAATAAAATTCCGCGCGCTCTTTTCCCAATCACACAAACGTTCAAATGTCCGGAACACAGGTCACTGTTAACTGTTCACTAAGCAAACGACATCTACAAAAACAGTCCACGAATATCTAACTGCAACTTGCTGCCGATAGCACTATCAAATTCGTGAATTCTCCATACCCAGAGATCTCGACGCCAACTGCTGCATGTAAACTTCTGCAGCCAACGCGCGAAGCAACGCGGCCTTTCACTCAAAGGCTCTACAAACACTGCTCGAAAAACTTCACCGCGTTTTTCTTTGTCCCTTTGTCTTTGCATAGTAGGGACAGTTCATTTTCCCCGAGGGGTGTTAATCTCTCTAACCTCTTTCTTCTCGGAAAAAAAATAATCAGTCCTCTAAATAATCTGTTATAAAGTCTCCGATGACTGTCGCACGGTCTAACGTTTTTTGCCTGCAAGAAAACTAATCAGTCACACACCTTACGGTCGGCATTATTTGGCTTCGGTGCGTTCATTGTTACAGCTTGTTACGTGAAAAAATCTGCACCAGCAAATGCACCAGGCAACTAAAGCCGTTCGGCGAAAGAACAAACGTCAAAATTCCATTTTTGTCCTTTCCGTCGAAAGCCAGCGAGGGTCATATGAATCGCTGAACCAATCGGCTTTGTCCAGTTGCCGTGGTGAGGGGAAATTCTCGTGGAATTCTGCGTTTTCGAGTCGTTTTCGAAACAGGTGGCAGCCTCAACAAGGCCAAGCACGGCGAAGACTAATGATTGCCTCCGCGTATCAAGAAAATGGGTCTCCGATTGCTTGAAATGCGAGCGAAGGGTGCATGTTGACACATGCGTGTAGCAAGCAAGATCGCACCCCCCTCCTTGAAACTCCCACAACTGGAGGTGAAAATTCTGGGTTTCCTGAAGTTCATTCTTTGGCAGGTCGGGCTTTACCTGTACTACACTGAAAACAACGAACAAATTACCGACTGCAACGAAGCAGTTGCGCAGGCTGTATGCGCAAGCGTTCTTTACTTCTCGAATGACCTACGTATATTCCATAAAGACTGAAGGAACGGATTTATATGCAAGAAAAATGTGCTAAATATATAAATACATATTTAGTTATTTTCACCAAAATATGGAGTTAAATATGGACTTAAAATTGAAATTTACCCTTTTAATAATATAAGACACTACCCAAGCTACATAAAATACAGTACGCTTACAGCATGGACGTCCGCAGGATTTTTTCCAGGGAGGGGCAAGGAAGGTATTTTTTTCCAGGGGGGGGCAAATAAGGCACATTTTTTCGAAAAATATTGTTGTTCCCTAAAAAAACATTGCTTAAATTTGAATTTATGGTGTTCATGCAATAATTAACGCATATTATTGAGGCTAAAATGAAATTATATGTGTGAAATACATAATTTTTGATTGACTTTCATTTTCCAGGGGGGGCCACGGCCCCCCCTTGCCCCCCCTTCCGGACGCCCATGGCTTACAGTGACATTAATTTTGAAGCAACACAAAACATGTTTTCATTTTCTGTTTCGAAAAGAATGAAGAAAGAAAATTGTTATAAGTGTTCGAACGTTTATGTCTACTAAAACAGAGTTCAGTGTCACAAGAACTAATGGGAATGTATTTCAAATTTGTCGCTTATTGCGTGAATATGGAGTATATGTTGAGAAATGTTCTGAAATATGTAAAAATAACTCAAATATGAGCCAAATCCCTAATATATCTACAAATATGGAAAATAAAAACGGAATTTTTCGAGTCTACGAGGTCACTATTTATATTTTGAGCCTAACAATGAAAAAACAGGAATTTGGCATTGAAAACTGCTTTATTGTTTTTCGAAGTATTCTCCTTTATGGTCAATACACTTTTGCATTCGTTCGAACCATTTGTCAAAGCAGTTTTTCCAATCTTCTTGAGACACCTCCATAATATGGTTTTTGAACGCATCAACGGCGTCTTCCGCCGACGAAAATCGTTGTCCACGGAATTTATTCTTGACATTCGGGAACAAGAAGAAGTCATTGGGTGCCAAATCGGGACTGTACGGCGGATGACCCATCAATTCGATTTTTTGACTGTTCATAAAGTCGGTTGTTAGACGAGTTGTGTGACAGCTGGCATTGTCTTGATGAAGAATGATCCGACGGCGTTTGTTTGTTTTCCGTATTTGACCGAAGACCTCTGGCAAACAAATTGTTGTGTACCATTCAGAGTTGACCGTTCTACGTTCCTCTAAAGGCACAGTTGCTACATGACCAGTTTTCCCGAAAAAAACAGGCGACCATTTGTTTCGATGTGCTTCGAGCGTGAGGGTTCATCTTGAAACACCCATACAGTCGACTGCTGCTTACGTTCCGGCTCATATGCATATATCCATGATTCGTCACCTGTTACAATCTTATATACGTCTTTTGAAGCACCACGATTGTATTTATTGAGCATTTGTTTGCACCAATTGACGCGAGCGTCTTTTTGAGTTTTTGTCAAATTGTGTGGGATCCAACGAGAACATACCTTTCTCACAGCTAAATGATCATGTAATATTTTATATATGCTGGTGGAACTAATGCCTATAGTTGCCTCAATCTCACAGTATGTCACATGACGATCTTGCAGTATTAGGTTTTGCACAGCATCAATGTTTTCTTGAACAACAACTGATTTTGGACGACCTTCGCGAATCTCGTCGGTGAGCGAATGGCGGCCACGATTAAATTCGTTATACCAGCGTTTCACAGTGGCAAAGGATGGGGCTTCATCGCCAAATGTGGAAGTAAGTTGATCGATGCACTCTTGTCTTGATAATCCACGTCGAAAATCGTAAAAAATCATCGCACGAAAATGTTCACGCGTTAATTCCATTTTATTGTTGTCGGGCAATCTCCAAGGCAACATAAACAACACAAATGAAGCTATTGACAAAACATTTGTAGTACGTTATGGTCAATAATGCCAGACGATTCCGTGCAAACGTCAAATCGGGCCTAACTTCAATCAGTGTTGCCAAGGCTCAAAATATAAATAGTGGCCCTCGTACATGACGTGATGCGCTAAGATAATACAAAATATAACTGATTTCAGCTTCAGACATAAATATTTACATATAAATCCGTTCCCTGCTGATAATGATTATACAGAGCATTCCCTGACATTCGCTACGAGACTTTGCGGCAAGCGGCCCGGCGTCAGCGCTTGTCTTTTCCAGTGAACGGGGTCCGCGACAGTCGCTAGAGTCGGTTATTAAAATTACAGTTTTCGTATTGTGTACTAACCTTGACTATAGAAGGTGTTGAAAATGATGTCCCCCTGCTGCAACACATTCCTGGCATCTCCGAAGGAAATTGGCATTTACACGTGCAAGTTCGTCTACTGTAATTCTCCCGATTTCTCGTACAATAAATGTCTTTTGACACACGGATGGTGTGCGGATTGTCATTGTATACTTTATTTTTTAGATTTCCCCATAAATAAAAATCGCAGGCTGACAAATCTGGGGACCTAGAGGGTTTTTGAAACACCCGTTTCTTGTGAGAGGCGGCGGATAGATTTCCGAGGAGACTGTTATAACCTTTGTCCTATCTCATCGAGTTTTTCCTCAGTAAGTTCACGTGGGTTTTTCTTTCCACTTTTATTCAGAACTGACCCTGTTACTCTAAACTTTTTTACGAGGTTTAATATAGTGGTCCTATGTGGAACGGGAACACCAGGAAATTTCGTTGCAAAACGTGGTCGCACTTCTCTACAATTCCTCTTTCCGAAGTAACACTCGACAAGATAAATCCTTTGTTGTAATGTAAACTTTTGCGGTGCCATATTAAGCCACAATCTTCAACACACGGACACGACACAACACAACTTCCGAGGGAGGATTATACTAGCGTCAGTCTGCAACTTCAACAGAAAGAGAAAGAGAGCGAAAAAAAGCAGACTGTAGCGTGCGGCTGTCGCGGACCCCGTTCACCGGGAAAGACAAGCGCTGACGCCGGGCCGCTTGTCGCCGAGTCTCGTAGCGAATGTCAAGGAATGCTCTGTATATTACCGTTGTATGCACCAAAAATACTATGCTTTAGAAACTGAATCGTTAGAATCACATTAATTATAATTAAATATACAATAGCCGCCGATAATTCTATCGAAACGGTCCTTTTTTTTTTAACAAAAGTTGGGTGGCAGCGAAAATTGACAGTGTTGGACCGACTCTATCCATGGAATCTCTGGAGCAAGAGAAGGGGGGAGAGCACGCTGATGCAAAAGCTGATAACTGCAGTCGCTTGTCCCCCCTTCACTTGCATGTGTTCACTGGGCGAGCCGTCTCGCGTTACTACTTGCGCAGAGACTTGCTTTCGATCGATCACTCCAGCAGTAGCGACTCGTGCCTAAAATAACAGGTGAAGAAGTACATTTATAGGCAATGAAAAACAAATAGTAAGTGTCAGTGGACCCCCACAATTTAAAACGTCTTTTTGTCTTCATCCGTCCATCTGGAAAATGGTGTCTGCAACAAATTACACACTAAGTCATTTACTGGGTTCATTGTACAAACCACAGCTCAACACGTGAACACAACACACGATAGGAAACGCGAGACACACACACGGAACAAGATCTCGCGAGAACGCAACGATTTTGCCACAACCACTGGATGCAATGTTTTCTGTCGACGAGAGAACTGCTGCACCTAGATGGCGACACCCGTTCAATTCCAACGCTAGGTGACGTCACCGTTTCCAGGACAACCGGCTAAAGTCTTCCGCAACCTGGCGGCGTCTGCTCTTGGTTTGTTTATGCTACGACGAATTCTTCACGTGCGTAGCGCTGAGCGGCGTATTATTTGAGTATTATCGTGTGCGTTCTGCTGGGAAATAGTTTAATTTAACAAGCAAATGAAAAATGTCAATATTAATTTGAAAATTAGGTGAAAACATCTGCACTTGGCCAGTTGCCACTGCTGACTCCAGAGATTCCCGGGACAGAGTATAATTTCTTCAATCAATGTTTTGCAGTGTACGTAAAATAACTATAATACCTGTGAGGAACAACCGCTAAGAAGGAATGGAAGCGGAGGCCAGAAATAAGCCGTGAAGACGAACGGGATGAGGAAGAAGCGCGAAGAATTCAAGAACACTTCACTTCGGCGGTCTTTTGCCTTTCCTTGCGTGAAAGAAACTGCAGGTGTTTTCGTAAGGAGACTGGGCCAATTAGGGTCGTTCTCACTAAACGTTTGTTCAGAGCCATGCAGGCAGGATCGATACTCGGCGGAAGGAAAAGAGATTCGTCGCCGAGGACCGCCAAGCTAACCCCTCGATGGAGAAACACTTGATCCCTGGCACCGGGTAGGCCGTAGTCCTCCGTGAAATAGTCTTAGCTAGGGACGATATTGGAAATTTGATATCGTGATATATCCTCAAGAAAATATCGTCGCAGACGATACAATATGATATTCTTTCCGTATCGTGATTGCGTTGGTATTTTAAGTCCATATTACGCACAGTAAGGCTAATCGGGACTGGACCTACAGTTTAAAGTAGGATCCGAACCACTATGTGCCTCCACCAGGTATCGAACTCGGAACCCTTTGATTACACGGCAACGAGGCTACCACTACGCCATCGGAAATATATACATCGCCAAATGTCGTGAGGATCTATCGCGGACACGATATACGTATAGCCTATCGCCAAAATATCGTCTAGTTCATATCGCCTGAACGATATTTTTTCAATATCGCAATATCTCGTCTGGACAAGATATCGCGCAAGACTACTCTTAGTCCACCCAAATGAACTCCATGAGGATTTTTCAGAATCATATAGGGGGATATATACACAGAGTTATTAAAAAAGAATGGTACGAAAGTAAAGTTAATTTGTTTTTAAGTGAAAAGAGATACAAAAGCAATTCTAGTGGGAAAGAAGAAAGCAAGGTTGTAAAATTTACCTGGGCAATTACAAATGTTGGATATGAGCACCCTGGGTAGCACGGCAGATGTCAAAACGATAATCCATTTCTTGCCAGACGCGTTCCAACATATCCTCGATTATCAGCTCCACTGCATGAGAAATGCACTGCTTTAAATTATCCAGGTCATGTGGTAATGGAGGAACGTACACAGTGTCTTTTACAAACCCCCATAAAAAGAAGTCGCATGGAGTAAGATGTGGGGATCGTTGAGGCCAGGACAACATTGCCAATTCTTGATTCCCGGTACGGCCAATCCAACGACCTCGTCTGGTGGTATTGAGGTACGCACGAACAAGGTTGTGGAAGTGGGGAGGAGCACCATCCTGTTGAAAGATGGAATTCGGAATATCTTCGTCAGTTGTGGCATGAGCCATTCCGTTAACATGTCCAGGTGGCCAGTAACAGTGGCTTCGGCAAAAAAGAAAGGTCCATACACTTTCCGTCTTCTTATTTCACAAAACACATTCACTTTTGGTGAGTCTCTTTTCTGCTGCATTATGGGATCTGGTGTTCTGTACCCCAGATCCTAACGTTATGGCGATTCACTTTCTCGCTAACATGAAATGTCGCTTCATCACTAAACACTAACCTGTCAGCGAATCCATCGTCCTCTTCGAACAGTCTGCATTTCAATGCAGAACGTCTGGCGGTATGGCATATCTGCGTTTTTCAGTGTGCATGAGTTGCAATTTGTATGGTTTAAAGCATAGACGCTTTCTAAGAATACGCCATACAGTGGGTTGTGGCACATTAATTTCTTTACTTTCTTGGTTTGTCGATTTTCGGGGAGTCGTTTGAAAAGCAGCACGAATCCTATCCACTGTCTCCCTCGACGTTCCTGGTCGACCGGGAATTTTTCTACTGCACAGACATCCAGTTGATTCAAACTTCTGCACCCAACGTGTAATGCAGTGTCTATGTGGTGGTCGTTTCTGGAATTTCTCACGAAAGTGTCTCTGAACTGTAACAACTGACCCTTTTCTTGCAAATTCCATTACGCAATATGCTTGCTCTACCTTCGTTGTTGCCAATTTAGCTATCAACAACAAGTGGCGCCTCTGGCGGATTTTACGTCAACTACAACCACAGGCTATAAATTTGCAACCTTCCTTTCTTCTTTTCCACCAGAATTGCTTTTGTATCTCTTTTCACTTAAAAATAAATTAACCTTACTTTTGTACCATTATTTTTTAATAACGCTGTATATATATAAATTTTAGATAACTACAGGTAGAATAAAAGAAACAGAAAAGTATGAGAGAGAGTGAAGGGGGAGAGAAGGAAATAGAGAAACAGTCGTAGGCGTCGTTAAGAGGGCGAGGAGATAATTACCCGTGACCCTTCGCATGTAAATCACAATCGGTTTCAGCTCTTGTACGGTCAACGGTAAATATAATAGTAATTTGGTTTGTGGTGGGAAAAGAATACACTCCTATTTGATTAGCTGTAACTTGAATTTGAAGTTGTTTGTCCACAAGGAATACATGGAATTGTGTAAATACTTATTTATACAGGGTGGCGCATATTGTATCTACCAATATGAGTTGGCAACCCTGTCGGAACGCAGAAGTCTCCCATGTTTAGGCAGATGCAAGTCTGGCAATTAGCCTGCCGTGGAACGTTGGCCGGTTCAGGCACGAATTGTGCCAGTGGAGGCGTTCATTCGAACGGGTTCCATTCTAGAGATGCATAAGCATCGGGACGCTAGAGGATACGCCTCCTCCGACCTGGAGACTTTTCTTTCTGCACGCTGCCATTGGCTTTCTATTGTCTGACCCATTGTGTCATGTAGTGAGTGACACTCTGTCACGGCTTGATGGATGCTAACTGGATCGTCGTCCCAGTACCTGCTGCGTTTCTTGAACGGGTTCGCTGCCACGATTCGTGTCTCAACAGGTGAATATTCCATGTCAGACTGATTGCCAGACTTGCAGCTGCCTAACCATGGGAGACTTCTACGCATGCGCATCTGCGTTCCGACAGGGTTGCCAACTTATATTGGTAGATACAATATGCGCCACCCTGTATATTTCAAGCTTCGTGTCTAACTTAATGATGAACATGCAAACGGCTTCCACATGCAACATGGGGTGAATTTCATAGTTTTCCTTTTTTTATTATAATTATTAGCAGTACCCATTCCGACGATATTGAAATGAAAGCACACGTCGTGCGAAACTGTCAATCCTTGCCTTAAAGGCGAACTCGATAGAAATCTACCACACCAGAATAAGTGCGAAACCAATTGAAGCGCGAAAACGTCTCTTCCGCACTTAATCTTTCTCGCGGTTGTTGCGACTCTGTAAAATTTGTTCGCACCTTGTAGCAGCCTCGCACGTGGGAGGACGCCGCGTGTGGCCCTCTCCGTCAAAGGAGGCGTCGCTCATCGCGGGCCTCGACAGGCTCTGGCCCCCGGCCAAGGAGAGGGCGTCCAATTACTTCCCTCCGAAAGCGATACCTGCAAGCTTGGCGACTGGCCTCGCATTCGGGAGATCCCAGGATGAAATTACGGATAGTACTGACATTCAAGGCTATCTGGGATCGAGTTCGTTCGTAAACATCTTCTTCAGAATGATGAAAGGAGGGAAACTACGTAGTGGTAGATTTCGGAACAGCATAAACAGCCCCTTCCCCCAGTGTTGAAGTTAAAAAAAAAAATGTTGAGATGAATATAGCTTAGTAGTATAGCTTACGATATATGATATGGACGTCGTAAAACATTTGTAAGGGGTGTCAGACCTTTGATAAAACTTGAATACTAGAAACGATAAGATGATAATTATTGTTATACAATTATAACTATAATAAACTACAAAAAAAATCAATTTTGTTCCGAATTACAAAGTATTATTATTATATCATTAGAGAGAGAATTTTAGCGATGACACAATGACACATGACACAATTATTTTTCATTAACTTTTTTTACATTTCATACAGTTAATATATAGAAATGAATAGTAATTATAATTTGTTATTAAGTTTTACGCACCTCTTTTGAGGAGAAAGCTCCAAAAATTGGGATTTGCTTATAAAGTTTACTTTCAGTGACCTCCGAGATGAAAATCTCATTTTGGGAATTTTGAAACCATTTTACAATCAAGTTTTTTGATCGAACACACTTTCTTTCTTACTTTGGTTTTTCTGTTCGAATACTAACTATCTGAACTTTATTTATGTTATTAACTATAAAAAATAACAAACTTTCTGCTCTCTTGTAACTTGAAATGAAAAATGGCAATTTCCAGGACCTGCTTTTCTTATTTTATTTCGTTTTTATCATAAAAAAATTTCCGCATTTTGACCTCGAAAAATGTTTAGAGGTGGAGAGGAATGATATGAATCGGAACTTCCTGCCATGTCAGTTTCACTGACAGAAATGCAATGATCATCGTAAGTGGCGGCGATTATGCTCCCGCACTATAGAATAGTGTTGCCCACGGGACGAGACGGGACAGGCTGTTAAAAATTCGAGACGAGACGAGATTGACCATGTGTCATAAGACAAACGAATTTTTTCGAGACGAGACAGCATTTCCACGAGGCTCCACGAGACGAGACAGGCCAAAGTCTCGTCTCGTGGGCAACACTACTATAGAAACCTTATCTACCACGGGAAAGTAAATTGCCTTTGCCCCCCTTAGTTTTGGAACCCATTCTCCGCCACTGAACATTGTTGTACAATTGTTAGTAGCAGGTTACTCTCTCCCACGCGATAGAATATCTGTGATTCTGTGGCGTTCCAGAATCTACCATCCTGAATGGTGGAACGGACTAGTTGTACAATAGGAGCCGACTGGAAAACATAAGCAAACAGGAAATGTTGGCAGAATGCGGTAAGAGCATCAGCAATAATAGTGGTTAAGGACCGGTTATGGGGTGAAGTGCATGGGCTTACGTGGCGCAGAAGATAGATCAGGGTTGGCCTGGTTCAGGTTGGGAGATGGACACATACCAAAAGTGAACCGGAGGATGTCAATGCAGAATGACCATTATGCGGAGAGCAGGAGACGAAATACATTCTCCTCGGTATCAAAGGAACAGGGAAGGCAACAACGAGAGAAGAAGAGACAAAAACAAATAATCTTAGAAGTTTTTGATATGTCTTGGAAATACGTCTTTGTTTGGGGATATTTCTTATGCATTTTTGTTTGGGAATCCTTTTGGGGAATACCTCTTTGTGTATTGTACGTGGATTCTTCTGATACTACTTTGTTTTGGAATACTTCAGGTTCCTCTTTATTTGAGAATGCTTCTGATATTTCTTTGTTTGGGAATACTTCTTGTACCTCTTTGTATAGGAATACTTCTTGCAACGTCCCTCTAGTATGGCCGCGGTGGCTCAGTCGGTAACGCGTCTGACTACCATGCTAAAGGTCCCGGGTTCGATCTCCGGCCGGTTCAAATCCGGGAACTTTTCTAACGTTGGAAGCGGCCCCGGCGCCCACCCCCACACCCCCTATACGCCTTCATGGCGTGGTGCTATGCACAGGGGAGCACTTTACCTTTTTTTACCTTTACCTTTTACGTCCCTCTAGTGCACTTCTTAAAATAAACTTATACCACGGCTACAGATATCTTAATCTCAGGGGATAGGTTCTTTATTCGAGAATTCCAAATAAGAAAGCGTTTTATAGCCAAGAGGCTATAGTTAAATGCGGATCTATATTCTGAAAACTGTACACAATACAGAGAAAATATATAGCGAAGTTTGTATATACGTACATTGAAATATACGCCGGTTATATTTTTCTTATAAATATAGCTACGTATAATTGAAAGGAAACCTTCTTCTTCTTTTCTTCTCACAATTTTAGGGAAAAGGCTTCTCCTTTTCTTCCTTCTATTTTGGTAAAAGGCTTCTTCTTCCTTCCTATCCTTGATTTGGGAAAAGGCTTCTTCTTCTTTTCTATCGTTGATTAGTGAAAAAGCTTCTTCTTCTTTTGTATCGTTGATTAGTGAAAATGCTTCTTCTTCTTTTCTATCTTTGATTAGGGAAAAGGCTTCTTCTTTTCTATCGTTGATTAGTGAAAAAGCTTCTTCTTCTTTTGTATCATTGATTAGTGAAAAGGCTTCTTCTTCTTTTCTATCGTTGATTAATGAAAAGGCTTCTTCTTCTTTTCTTTCTTCTAATTTATTGTCCTTGCCTTTAAAGCGTAATCTCATTTATTACATGTATGCTCTCGTTTTCCCCGCTTCTTTGGCATTATACATTCGACACAAGCTATACTTATAGAAAGATTAGGGGCGACTAAACTGACAGTAGCGCCACCTCCTATGTAACGACAAAAAGGGGAATAGCTCAGGATCGCTGCCTATGGCCAAGTGCGTCTAATAAGGAGCGCAACCGTAAGTGCTTCGGGGCGTCTAATTTGGACACAGCGCCACCGAAGGACGTACAAATACAAAAGCTGACGTTGTTCTCGTCAGAGGTATTAAATCAAATTTTGATCACTGGGATCAGAAAGGCTATTTACAACATTGTATTTACTCCTTCTATAATTTTTATACTCTTCCTTTATGTATTTTGCATTTACTATAATATATATGATCGCTCTTCTCCGCTCCTAATTTCTACAATGAACTCTGCTCTTCTTTGTATGGCGTGCTGCCATCTATCGTCGCTCTCGGGAAACATTTCTTCCTTGCATTTCTCATTTTGTCGTCGGAACTGGCACGTGACATTCTGGTACCTCTTTGTTTGGAAATACCTCTGTTACCTCTTTGTTTGGGGATACTTCTCGTAATTTCTGAAGCGTTTCTTATACCAGTTGTATTGCTGTGTATGATAAGATAAAGAATTTTGTGTGCGTGTGTTCGCTGCTCAAGTTCCACGTATGAGCAATTCCCCGGAAGCCCTCTGTAGCGAGGAGAAGACTCCCATAGCCTATCATCGCCCAATCCCCTGCTCCCCGCCTAATCCAATCGCCTCTAATGTGGTAATCCCGAGCGTGGCTGATGAACAGTAATTGCTTTTGAAGTTTGTTTGACTCGGAGGGGAGGGGAGGCCTTTTGTCCGTCGACCGGGGAGGAGAGGGGAGTTTCCAGCCTGTCTCGGGGCTTCGGGGAGTTGCCTATGCTGAGAAGTGAAAAGTGTTTCTTGCAAAGTTAGGGTCTGGTCTATAGCCAATTATAGGATTACAATCTCACGAGCCATATCATCCTTCACTGCGGCCCGCTTTGGCCCTTCCAGTGTTATAATAATAATAATAATGATTAAGCCGTGGATTTTTATGTAGGCTTAACATGCAAAATATGTAGAAGGAACATTCCACGAAAGGTGGTTCTACTCCATGTAATTAACAAAATGAATTAATATGGAAATTATTTTTGTGTTTAATTGCATTAAGGCTTAGATGTTTGTGAATGGATATAATTTGCACATTTCACCAATTTGCTTCACATGCAAAGAAAGTCAGAATTTCCTGCATTTCTAAAGCGTCACACACGTAACGCACTTTTGTTAATGCTTGTCATGCATTCCGCCTATGCCATCATACTCAAGTTATTTTCATTTGTTGGCAGACACCATGAAGTACATCATAATTCCATGCAATCAGTTCATTATGAATATTTTAATCCAATTTTATGTCCAGAACATTAAATTTTGCGTGTAAAATGTCACACACGTAACGCTGGAATGCCCCAGAAAAGAATCGCTGAAGTATCGTTTGTGTATTAAAGTATCTAATGTGTTTATTCTTTCTCATTTCTGTGCTGTATTTTTAGGTTCCTGGCAGTTCATTCACGTAATTATATTTTGTTGTTGAACTTTCACTTTCATACAACGAGGTGATTTAACAGTGAATTATTGTTCTTTTGGTTGACCACTATGTGTACTATTAGTTCGGTTCAATGACTACCAATCATTCATTTATTCATTGTTTTCTGCCCAGGGGCTGGTCTTTCCTTGCTGTTCGATCTTCAGCCCTTGGCTTTGTAGCAGAGTAGTAGCTTTGATGTCGTCAATTATTTGGTATCTTCTTCTTCCCCGAATTTTCATTCCTTCGATCATTACTTCAGTAGCTTCCCTTAGGATACAGTTTCTTCTCATCTAGTGGCCCAACTCATTTCATTTCTCTTCGTGATTATCTCCGTCATTGATCTCTTTTCCCCTACTATTTCTAGCACTGTTTAATTTCTCACTTTTTCATTCCATTTCACCCGTTCCATTCGTCTCTATAACCACATTTCCACAGCTTCCAATTACTTTTTCTCACTTGTCCTCAGTGTCCATGTTTCTGCACCATTGGCAAATTGAGAAGATAATGTTTTCCTTCACAGCGAGTTTATCAAGAAACCTTTATTTATGTAGTCTTATGTCGTTTGCGCATTATGCAAATAAACTCACCTCAACTGTGAGTATGTTTTATCTATACATTCGTAAAGAGACTTGAATCTTCCACTGCACATACCTACAGGTCCATATGCATTAACAAGTCAGCTTAACGTGCATATATTTTGATAAAGTAACACTCTCCGTAGACTTTATCTGAACAGGAGTGTACATTTTCTTTTTTTTTTAAAAAAATGAAGTCTGCCGCTCTCGTTTTGACTCCAAATTATATTAACATCTGCTCCTCATTCTTCAAAAGACAAAGGGAAGATGTGTTTTTCTCGTTTTAAAGTAAAAATGTTAATATTTCCTGAAATTGAAACATTCTCTTGTCCAAAGAAAAATAATTACTTCCCGGTTTTCCATCACGATATTATTCCATTTCGCCTTGATCTCCGAGAAAGTTTCATGGAAACGAGTTTTTCTTTTCTTTCCTCCGGAATAATGAAGTCTGTTTTGACTCCGGTGGTGAAGAGACTGCAGAGACAACACGGGTAATTTCTCGATTGCTCCTTCAAAGGCTTTCGCTTTCTCTTCCGGAACATCAGCGCCTGTCTCTTCATAAAAGAAGACGCACAGTTTTCTTTCTGAAACTTAACAAAAGCTGAAGGAAATTTGTTGTTTATACGGAATTCCCCCTCGTTAAATATTTTTACGAGTTAGAAAAGCAGGGAGAAGCGGAATTTAGAAGGAGAAAGATTCTACAAAGAGCGAAGCAAAGCGCGTGATCTTAGCAAAGGCATCTCCTTTTTGTTGTATTTACGGCGTTCTTTTGTTTTCTGCAATAAGCAGCGAAAACAATCTTTTAAGTAATGTGTCTTCAAAAACACTGCTGTTCTCATTCTTATGCAGTCTGAGGATATCTTCTACACTGTTAAAATTTACAATGAATACGGTTAAAATTCAGCAGTCTGCCTGTTAATGTACGAAAACGTGTAGTTTTGAAATTTTAATATTTTATTATGCATAAAAATAGATAATTGTTATAAAGTGCATTTGCTACACCATAAATTCATGCATATTTTGAAAACATTAATTAGGTTGGTCATGTAATGAATGTCCTGTTAATTCTTTAAAAACGCTCGTGATCTTTTTTTTAAGAGCAGGAGGAAACGTTTGTGTCCAGTCAGACGCGAGGACTCTAAACTGCTTCTTCCCCACCGACCTTACCCCGCGGCGAGCCCTGGATGGTTGTAGAAGAAGGAAACTTACCATTAGGCTTACTACTTTATTTGTTCTCTTGGGAATATCAAACTTGAGATGGCACAGAAAAACATAGGAACGGAAAGAAGACAAGTTAAAGATTTGATTGGCACGCGAAAAGTCGAAAGTTCTATTTGATTAGCCGTAACTTGAAGTTGTTGTTTTTTTTTTCTCCATGAGGAATGCATGGGGTTCTGAAAAATCTTATTCATCGCTCTAAAAACCCTTCCGCTTGCAATATGGGTAAAAATTCATACCCTGTTGTACACTTTTTTTTTTGGATGGCAACGGAAATTCATGGTAATTTCTCAACTCATCTTGGTCTTTTTTGATAATCATCTTGATTGTTATCTGTCGACATCGTGCGTTCCTGGGAAGTGCTACGTGATGTACAAGGGTCATCTGTAGACTGTATAGCGTATCGTACCCAAGGTATTGGGTAAGAAGTTACAATTCTTATGTTATTTTTAACATAGCAGGAAGCAGAGAAAGGAATGCGGAATAAGCAATTAGGCAAACATTAGGTTAGTGACTTGAAAGACGGCTATGTAATGAGCGTTGGAATCGTGAGGGAGCGAGATCAGTTGGCGAGAATACGAGAGAGATTAAGGACTGCGGATTGTGAAGGGAAGTGGGAAGCAATATTGGACAATGATGCGTGAACAGATTGAATTCTGACAGGAAGGTCAGACAAGTGCCAATTGAGAGGACAAGTGTGGGAATAACCTTCATCTATTTGTGAGGCAAGTATTATCCTCTTCTTACCAATATCCACATCGGTTCAGTCGTGGAGAGTACCGAAATCCAATTATTGCACATGTGAATTATTTTGCCATTCCTTTGAATGTAACCTCTCGCATACATCATACTTTAGGCTAAGCGAGTGATAACCATCTGGAAGATGAATGACGAATAGCTACATCACCCAATCGAAGATTCAAGGTTCTTGGTTCGATCCCAACGAGACTGTATAGTATGTACCGTCACAGGCAATATAAATGGGACACGTAGATCCTGAAATTCTTCCTTCCTAGCAATGCGTTATGTGTTCTGCCTAACTCTACAACGGTGATAGAAGTTGCCATTGAAAATTTGCTATTAAGGTAAAGTTAGGCAACACACACACACGTCGCTTTGCAGCAATTATTTCAGAATCTAGGTGTTCCATTTATATTGCCTGTGACCGTACAACAACAGACTCCCTGCATCCCATTCTCCTGCAAAGCCACACCTCAAACGCTTCTGATCCTCTTGCACATTGTTCGCCTTTTCGATGCACACAACAGTACACCTCAATTTTGAAACACAGGTGTTTCATCTCCGTTAGCCGTGGCTATTCAGCTTTCGATATACTCCAACTTTGAATGATTTTTTAGAAAATTAATTGTTGACGTGTGAAGAGCAGAAATATGTTTGTATCCCTTCCCGCCAGCGAGCCGAGGACTCGGTGCTTTAGAAGTCCCGGCTTCCACGCCGTCACGCAGTCTGGCAGAAGGGTCGTTGGTGGCCGTCGCAGCGGGGGTTTCTTTCCCTCGGATCGCATTTCTTCCCGATTTCCTTCCGCCCCTCTGCTCCCGCGGACGCTGGACTCCAAGGAGGACAAAGCTATTACGCGGGAGGCCATGTACCGAGGGATTTAGCTAGAATTTTCGGTTTTAAACTGTTTTTAGGGAAGTGTAAATGTTGGAGGTTTTGGTTTTTATTAGATAGAGATGGCCAAATCCAGATTAAATTTATCCGGATATCGGATAATTTTCTATCCGCATTTAAAATATTCGGATATTCTGATATTCTAATTATCTGAATGTGTGCATTATCCGAACAGTTTTGTCGTTTATCCCTTTTGCGGACTATCCACATATTATTTTATTCGTCATATTTGTATTACAGTGTACGAATTTTCTACAAAGGGGAATGAATAAGTGCTCGTGCATTTTTCGCGCGGAGTAGTTGCAACAGCGGTTGTTGAGCCTGTGAGTAGAAGGCCGCGATACTTCGCGCGATGGCTGCATAAGTTTACCTGCAGCAGTTGGCACGGAGATTTCGACTGGAAGGTCTGTAAACGGTTTTTGTTCAACAGAAAAAAAGTCTACCACCGGAAGTGGGTTATTTACAAGATGGCCGCCGGTAATCTTGAAAATCCGAGAAAATCCTATTGCTTTTTTTTAAGCGTTGAACAATTATTTTTTAATCAATTTTACGGTTTTTATGGTCAAGGAATTCATTTCAACCAACAAATTTTGTCTATGGGATCAAAAAATGGAGCCAACAGTGAAAAATAAAGGTGCAATACCTGTTTGTAGGTCTAAGTAAGTACACAATATGAAGTTGTAAGTTTGTATTATCATCACACATTTTAACTATACTGCATACATATTTTTTCTGTAAAATATCTATTTTACAAAGTACACTTTAAATTAGGTTATGAAAATGTGCAGCAATATGGGGGTAAAAAAAGTCTTCATTGTCCATTATTCCTCATCACTGTCCTCTATGGTTGTCACAATGCGTAACTTGGCACGATCCGCATAGGGAACTGCATGGAAGGACGTTTGTTCTGCAACTGCAACGGTTACCACTGCAACCAGTTCTGCAACTGCAATGTATAATTTTCAGTAGAGTGTCTGGTGCAACATTCATATCACACATTACTCGTACAAGTTCATCGCCATCAAGTTGCCAACCCAAATTCGCAGGATTCATTTCGCTTGCCATACTCATCTGATAGTACACTCTTAGAAAATCGGATTTGTTGGAAGACTCAGTTGGAGGAAGACTTTCTGGATGAGCAAACGATTTTGTGTGTACTTTGTAAAATAGATATTTTACAGAAAAGATATGTATGCAGTATAGTTAAAATGTGTGATGATAATACAAACTTACACCTTCATATTGTGTACTTACGTACTTAGACCTACAAACAGGTATTGCACCTTTATTTTTCACTGTTGGTTCCATTTTTTCATCCCATAGACAAAATTTGTTGGTTGAAATGAATTCCTTGACCATAAAAACCGTAAAATTGATAAAAAAAATAATTGTTCTACGCTTAAAAATAAGTAATAGGATTTTCTCGGATTTTCAAGATTACCGGCGGCCATCTTGTAAATAACCCACTTCCGGTTGCCAGATTTTGGTAGACTTTTTTTCTGTTGCTCAGTACATCAAGTAGGAAGAAAAACAGTTTACAGACCTTTTGTTGGAATTTGTTTTAGGTTAGGCGTTTTTTTTCTTTTTTGGCTAAATTGACCCGTCTAGAGTGTGCTCGGACTGTTTAGTTTTAGCAGACCTTCGAAGGACATTATTTTTGATCGTTTAGTTTCTGACGATAAAACGCCAAGTTCGCGAGTGATCAGCCGAAGTGAGATGGCAAAGACTGAAAGTGTGAACAGAACTTATGTTTCCTGACTCGTTATCGTAACAACTAATGAAAACGGCTCAGCCATTGCGATTCTAGATTGACATTCTTAATTGCATCCGCGGGGGAAGAAACAGTCAGTCGTAGCGAAGCACACCAGGGCTGATCGTGAAGCCGAGGCTGCAAAGAGAGAATTTCTTCAACTTCGAGACATCGAGGAACCACCAAGAAAAGAAGACGGAACATTCAGTGAACAACGAAGATTTTTAGAGAAGTGATCACTAGTGTATAGAGCTCTTGTGTGTAGACCCCGCAAGTCTAGTTCTGATAGAAAATCCCCTGTAAAGTTTGAAGAGTATAGCGCTAATCCAATCTAAATGCCGGCGAGGTGTCCGTAAGTAGGCCTACATGTTAATATGTTTATAATATTTTTATAAACAAATAAAACTAGATTTTTCCTTGTTTTCCTTTTGCCAAGTTAACTAACAAGTTTACTGGTGTTGACTTTTTGTATTGGGTTTTCTCATGTTAATCAAGAACCACTGGCGTATTAGGGAAAACCTTTATTTTTTAGTGAAATTGTTTCTTAGTTTTTTACCGTAATTAAAAGTAAGGAAAGATAACCTGTTATTGTTCTCTTTCATACATTAAAATTATAATAATACTAGATATTCGTTTCTCTTGATCAAACTGTAATTAGAAGCAAAGCTAAGAATAATAAACTAAAATCACGTCTAATCGTTATACTACCAATCATTCATCAAATCTGTTACATCCAGAAATTCGTATTATCCGACCGAATATTCCGAAAATTTGAAATCCGATAATCCGTTATCCGGATTTTGTGGACATTCCTAGTCTCGGCACCATCAGTAAGAAGATGCTAATCACCGAAAGCGGATAATGCATCATCAGATAATTTTTAGAGAATCTAAAATTATGGCCACACATGCAGCCGAGGATGAGCGAAGTATTTCCTCTGAGGCGAGAAGCTGTTCCAGACCACGTGCGTAATAAATTTTGTCGTCACTTAAATTTCGATACAAAAGCTCCCACATAACAAATCTTAACTTTTGGGTCCTCAAAGCAGCGGATGTAACCCTCGGTTCTGAGAACTTCTCCTGTCCAAACATAGATGGCAGGGCGATCTCCCCTGTGTTCCACACTTGTTTGTTGTCACAATTTATCGGACGTCTGTCGGCAGCTGCACCCCAGTGACAGGAGGTTTATTTCCCAGAAATTCCCTCGCACGAGGCGAAAGTCCCTCGCAGACGTCAAAGTTCCTGATGGGAAACGAAATTTTTCAAAAAATTTCCACGCACGAGACAAAATTGTCCCAGAATCTCCTGAAACAATGAAAAAAAAAAAAAAAAAAAATGCTAGAAATTTACATCCACAAGGCAAAATTTCCACATTCGAGGCACAACTTCCTAGAAATTTACACTCATGATTCAAATACCCTCTGGCAGAGTAAAACTCCCCTTGAGGAAGCAGGCGACGTCCCAATAGCTTAGTGGTTAGCGCTCTGACCTTGTAACAAGTGGGTCCAGGCTTCGAGTCTGTGTTTGGGCATAATGCAGTGTTTCGGAGCCTAAAGTGGACTTGCAACGCAGAAGATATGTTTTAAATGCAAAATGAGTCTCGGACATTTTTAAACCGACGCAAGTAAGTAAAAACATACTGTATAGGTAGGGCCAAGCTAACACCCGGAGCGCGGGGACCTCTTTTATTGCAGTGACCTCTGTTGCCGCGTTTACCTACGAAGCAACTTGCGGTCAAACGGCCAATTAGTCCTACCGCTCCCCCCTGTTTGAGCAACAATCGGCAACCTTAGAATCCCTCCTGCCAGAAGCAGCCAGCTACTATCCTAGAATCTAGCGCATTTACTTATTTTCGAACAATTTCCTAGAACCATTCGGTGGCCGAGGGCGTTCTAGAAGCTAGGAAATATATTAATATTAATAAATATGAAGTTTAAGTCAAAAATTGAAAGTTAATAAATAGCACAAGTTAACAAAATTTTCACGTAACTTTAAATTTTGAATGATTATCAGTTTTAAAATGTTGAATGCTTTGGAACGTATTTTGAGAGTCCTAGTCGGTAGGGCGTCTGGCTGCCAGAAGGGAGACTCTGGTATTCCCAAGATGAGTCGGAATTTTTCCAGCCTTGTCTCCGCATAAAAGCGGTTCTGGGACTCACCCAGCCTAAAATCAACGGGTTTCTGGGGGCAAAGGCGGCCAGAGCGTGGTACTTATCACAGCACCTCCAAAATGGCCGCGATCGAGAATGTGTGGGGCCCTATCCTCACATCCCCTAAAGGAAACTTTATATTTTTTTACCTCATCGATTTCATGAAGTCACCATTTATCCTCATGAATGAGCAGAACAGCGACATAAAGTAAGATTGAGTTGGTGTTTTAAGTCCACTTTATGCACAGTAAGGCTAACCGGGACTGGACCTACAGTTTAAAGTGGGATCCGAACCACTATGTTCCTCCACCGGGTATCGAACCCGGGACCCCTCGATTACAAGGCGTCAACAATACCACTGCGCCATCGAGGAGGCCTGACATAAAGTAAGAGAATTACATAGCGAGACTAATTTGTTTGATAGTTTTCCGATAGATTGACAAAAAATACCTTATGTTCCTTAGTAGAGGAAAAATTTCCCACAACGAGGGATTTTTACCGAAAGGGAATTTTTGAAGAACCTTGACTTGGCAACACCGCCGTGCAGACGCGGCCAGACAGCCTGCCGCCAAAGAGTGACGTCGAAGGCCCCGGAAGCCCCTGGTGTTGTCGCACCAAAAATAACTGGCGGATGCGTGGGTAAATATTTTCGGTTTACTTTCAACCTCGCTTTAATAGAAGCCACCCGGAGCAGGCATAGAAATGCACTTTGTGAGAAGCTGCGAAGAGTGGCCGCGAGAGGCGCTGCTGAGCACAAGCACTTCTTTCTTATCTGTGCCTTGGATGGAGCTCTCTCTCTCCGATAAGGTGACCAACTTTTTATAGGACCATAAAACGCATGTTTGTGAGAAATTTAAGAGCTAATATGTATTAACTCTTAAACTTGTGTGCTTGGTGTCAAGGGCGGATCGAGAAATTATTTTTCGGCGGTAGTTACGGCCTCAAGGGATCTGAATTTTCTTCTCGTTTGCATTGGTCTGATAGTGAGGGATGGCTCAGTCAAACAGATTTTCATCTCCTGAATAAACTCGCGAAGTTTTGAAATTTTTAGAGTTTGGGTTGGTGTTTTGAAGTCCACTTTATGGACCTACAGTTTAAATTGGGATCCAAACCACTATGTGCATCCACCAGGTAACGAACACGGAACCCCTTGATTACAAGGCCATCCAGGCACGTAGCCCTCCGAAATCCTACAAATATCCAATTTAAATAGTGTATAGTGGTAATTAATTTTACTTCCTTAGCAAGATTAAGCATCCAAAAGGAGCAACCAAAGAATAAATGGATCCACAACTTCCAAAATTCATAGTTTTCTTTGTGAGAGGTCAGACAACATAAACTTTATGAGTAAAATTTCATCCTAACTTTTAAAGTCTTTTTTTGAACGGAATGTGTAAAAGTTAATAATAAAATACAATAACTATGAATTTCAGTACACTAACTGTACAACAATGTCACTCATAAGGTGGATCGAGTAGCAAAGTCCCTTCATTTATATAATAACAATAAAAATAACAATAAATTTGTATTAAAATTGGTTTATTTTTAGTAACTTATAAAATTAGTTAATATCGTAAAATGACAAATTATGGTCATTGTAATGATTATTATTGTCATTTTATTTCTTCTAATCAAGTTTTATCAATGGCCATCCTCCTCTACAAATATTTCTGGCGACACCTCTGCTGATAAGGGATGAGCCCCCCGAAATAAAATCCTGGCTACGGGCCTGACGCTAATGCAAACTTTGTGTACTGTTAGAAGCTATCTTAAAATATACAATATCTTACCGTTAAAATGTAACAGTCTGCATGTTAATTTACAAAAATAATAATAATAATAATAATAGCTAAATAAAAAAATGGTCGCCTTCTTTTTTATTTAAATTTTAATATTTTTGCCCTGCATAAAGATAATGATTGCAGTTGTGTGTACCATGAATATTGTTTTAAAATGGCCATGGTTATTGATTTACGGTAGTTTACTGGTGGCGAACGTGAAGGCAAAAAGCAGTGATAAAGGGAAATAATGGCTGTGTACCATTTGTGTACGTTCGTATTCAGTTATTATTTTACTAATTGTGTAAGTAAATCCGAATTTTCGGGTAAAAATTTCAGTCTGAATGTTTGGACCAGCTCTCCGGAACTTTTTAGCCAACCCTCGCACATACTTCGATAAGTTTTCTCCCACCGTCGAGACACTCTGTCTGTCGAGGAAGCAGCGTTGTATGTTTTCGAGCGAACATTGGCAGATGAAAAAAAAGAGAGAGGGACTTCGAAACGATACTGCTTTGGTAAGACGGAGGATGTGTGGTGCTCGTTGTTTCTCATTTGTTTTTCCTGCCGGAGAGGTCAACGCGGACCCAGAATAAACATGCGTCCGCCCCTCCCCCCGGAGATTGGTTTTGCACATGGCGGCGGCGCTTTGACGGTTCCAACCTGTTTCCCAGATGTGACGCTGCCAGCGCCCTCGTAAATCACCGCGGAGGAGGCTGGAAACTGCGCTGAGATACGTTTCTGTTGACGCGGGTTGGCAAATGATTATCACAAAGCGACGCCGTGGTTGGGGGTGGTCCCCTGAAGGATCCGAAAGCCGAGCCGTCACTCATCTTCAGATTAGAAACTGTTTGTTTTAGAGGAGAAGCAGTTCCTTCAACGGAGGTTGCATTACCCACTAAGAATGCATGTTTGTCTTTTATTTCAAAATAAAACAATGATATGTTGTGTTCATAACTTTTGAAAATTTGTTATTTGTGTTTGTATTCTTGTTATTTTACGTCGCACTTCTTCCACTTTTGGCTAATCGCGGCGATGAAGATGGGTGATGATTAGGGAGCGGAAGTCCTATAGAATGTCCTAAAAAATGGAAAAAATGACGTAAAAATGCAAAAAAAGGACCATTAAATTTGTTACTTTCGGGTTAAAAATTTAAATAAAAAGGAAATTAAACAAAATGCAATCTCCTTATCTGATCTTAAATCTGAGTTTGCCCCAGACGGACACCTGGTGGTTTCCCCGACACAACAAATTCTGTCACCAGTTCAGCATTTCTTTTGCTCGTAAATTGCAATCCTGCGAGATATATATGTATTTCACCTTGGTGAATAGACTTAAGAATATTACCAAAATGAAAGAAGTGACAAAATATGACAAAACAATACACCGAGTATTGCGAAAAATGACGGGAAAATGCCGAAAATCGGGGGAAGTGACCTAAAACCTGAAAATTGGCAAAAAATGCACTTTAAAATTACCTCTTTTGGGTTCTAGACGAAGTGTAATATTGCGTATATTTAATGGGTATCGTGTCCGAGATGTCAGAAAAAAGATGACATTTCATCAACTTCCGCTCCCTAGTGATGATTATATTAAATTCATGAAGAGAAGAGATCGAATGTCGAAGCCAGGGAACAACCTCCTCCCCCTCTTGGAATTTTCCCCCATGCTTTTCCTTCGTAAATTCATTCCCTCTCACTGAATAATTTTTTCTTCATTATTATTTGATTGCAACAATAATTTTCAGTAATATCATAATTTTCACATGAGAAACGGATAATTATATCATCGACATGACATATCTGTGTAAAGAATATAAATCCTACAACTCAGATTTATACTCATAAAAATAGTATTTTTAATAAAAAAAAGTGTGTACAGTTTTTAGTAAACGCCACAATTTGAATTTACTTTCAAAAACATATCAAAATGTGGGAGATGAAATATCTTTTGGTCAGTTCGAACAATGAATATTAATGTCACAACGGACCTATGCCCTGCGTCATCGATAATAATTCGAATAAGTTGCAAGTGTCATGTTCACCTGTAACACGCAACAAGCAATTACTGTATAAGTAGATGTAATATTTGAGAATTTGGAATGTCATAGCGGTTTTTCGAAATTAAATGAATTTTGGAAAAATATCTCCTAGAAAGGCCAAAGGTTCTGTAACAAATCGAGGTATGAATCCTGAAAAAGAACATTCTTTGTTCTAAAATTTCCTCCTCTATTTTTATTTTATTACAGCCGAAGTTTCCGGGTTCGAGTCCCGATCTGGGCATGAGTGCTCATTGTTAGTGTATTTTGATTGATTGATTGATTTAGTTTATTTTACTTCGCGTTTTCTGCCTCTTGGCTAATTTGCGAAGATGGGGATGAGTGATAAAATGATGAATGGACATTCACAAACAACCAATCCCGAGAGGGATTCGAACCCGGGACCTTGGCGTCGTAGCGCGATGTGCGTTAGTGTATTTTCATCAATTTCATGTAATCATGCAAAAAGTGACAAAAAATTATGTAAATTAGCACAATACAAAGCTCATTCAACTCCATCGTTGCGATTATCGTGAAGAGGAAGAAAACGGTTATAAACTAAGAAAATACAAAATACGTTTTAAAGTACTGAAAATTTTAAAACTGCAGTCACAATATAAAGTTTCGTAAAATAGCGTGTTGCACTTTACATGTTTCCCGAGAGCTGTTTCGCAATGAATTTAAATATTAAAAATAGATAGTTTTAACAGTTACCTGAAAACACTGCAAAATGTGAAAACTATTAAAATTCGTGACATTTTTAACTTTACATTTTCTAATATTTTTATTATCGCTGTCAATAATTTGTTTCTGTTTTTCGAATTTTAGTTGGTATTGTCAGCGGGGAGCTGGCAATAATGAATTCCTGCGTAACAGGTGTTTTTAATAAATAAATGCATAAATATGTCAAGCTTGCATATATTTCAAGGAATGTGTACTTTGATTTTATACGAGAGATTCGAAAGCAAAAGCCCTAGAAAACGATAAACTTTTGCTCCTGCTTTGTGCTCCGTTTCACAGAGGTCTCTAGTTGAGCTTGTTCGAGTGGAAGCTGTTTGGAATCGTTTAGCCAGAAGCAAGAAGAAAGGAGGTTGTTTGTGCCTTAATGAATACTTAAGTGGGCCGAGACCAAATGTCCATCGCGTGCGCCTCATTGTTCAACCCGCCTAACATTTACATACGCAGCTCGTGGCACGGGGGCCCTCTCCCCTTCAGCCAACACGAGGGGGGCTCACTTTTGTTCTGATCTCGCTGAAACCACAATTTCATAAATCGCGTAACGCCCACTCCACACGCCTCACAGAGGCTTCGAGAGCTCTCGACATGTACTTGACCAACTGTCAGCGATCCGCGCACCACCTAGCGGGGGGAGCTAAGCTCCGCTTCGCTAAGCAGCCAGATTCTGTCTTTTGTCTTGCGCTCCCTCGGATAAAAAAGAGAAAAAAGGACCCAAACCACCACTTTTCGCACGCGGAATTCGATTACATCGATCCGAGACTGAAATCGATCATCATTACAGAAGGGTTCTCTTCCCCGAAGGAATATCAAGTTTTTGAAGTGCTTCTCGTTCCGTTGAGTTTCCGACCATCCGCTACCCATTAATGGCAGCACTGTCGGCTGCGGGCGGTTTTCAAACTCTCTCTTTTTAATAACTTTGTTAAGGAACGAGTAGACGCGATTAATTTCGTAACAGCTTTGAGCCCTGGAGGGAGAGAGATTGATGAGCGACGGGAGGCAGTTTATGGAAGGCAAGAATAAAATTTAGGGAGATTTTTACCTTATTCTGCAGGAAGGGAAAACGCTTTTCTGCCTTCCCTTATGTTAGGGCACAAAATGTCTGTAATTATGTATCTTGGGAAGCTTAATGGAGTAGCCATGAACATTGGAAAATGGAATCTGAAAAAAGATTATAAACTGTTAGTCAAAGTGACTACATTTGAAGATTCGTTTAGTGACATCAACTGTTTTGGATTCTCGCAATTAAATACGAGTACGTGCAAATTGTCCATCACAACATTCGTGCACTTTATTTTACCCAATAAGAGCTTCAAAAATTAGAAGAAAACTCAAAACAAGCTCATGCCAAATTCTGCACCAACATGCATAAAAATCCATCGCTTAAAAACACACAGGATGTGAGAGAAAAATTAATGAATATAGTCGAGAACAATTTGCACTGTAATACTCATGGATTCCACTGTACAGTCATGGAAAAAAGTTCTTCCCCATAAGGCTTTAATAGGAGCAAGTAATGCAGGAGGGTAGGCAACACATATTGCACCCTTCGATGATCGGGTGATTTTGCCTGTCTTAACACCGAGAAATGTGTTCCACGCGAAGGTCAACATGGCAGGAAAGCAAAGAGGGTCACGTGACTATTGGTTACGTGGAGTGCTGTGCTTCTCCACGTCCCCAGTTCTTGATCCACATTGCAGAAAAAGTAGAGCTGCATGCAATATATGAAAATAGGTTGTTTTCAACTACACGCTTAATTATGATTTTCGCAATTGTAAATCTATCAGACGTGTCTCCCTATTTAGTCGGGACAGTCTTTTACTTTGAATTCCTGTTTGTCATAGGCGTAACTTGACGGGAGCAGAAAGGGCATTTGTAACCCCCCCCCCCAAAAAAATCAGGTTTCTTAAAGCTGCTAAAACAGGAATTAAATACTATGATTTGACGCGTCCAAAAAAAGTATTATATTGAAAGATTGTTCCCAAATACGTAGATAGCAATTTAATACTTTGAAAGTGTCTCAGATTTGTTTATTATGTCACATCTTAGTGTGGCACAGGTCTACTACAAAAGTGGAATTTCGTAACAGAAATATGAACCCACTCCTTTTATTTCGTAGCCGATTTCATCTTGAAACTGAAATTAAGAATATTAGTTAACAATGTCATTGGTAAACAATAAAAAAATGTGTTAGACCCAATTCTTTAATACCTTATCATAATCTTTATCGCAAGTTTAAATTTTGTTGTAAGTCCACTTTATGCAAAAAAAAAAAAAAAAAAAAGGTAAAGTTCTCACCTGTGCTTAGCGCTACGTCATGAAGTCGTATAGGGGGTGTGGGGGTAACGCCCCACACTTTCTTGATTCGTTCGTGAGTGGGGGTGATGTGATCAGCATCACGCCGCCCCACACTTTCTTGATTCGTTCGTGAGTGTGGGTGATGTGATCAGCATCACGCCCCTGACCGCCTTTACCCCCAGGGTTTCCACCAGGTACCCATGTCATTCGACGCTGGGTGGGCGCCGGGGTCGCTTCCAACGTTAGAAAAGTTCCCGGGCTTGAACCGGCCGGGGATCGAACCCGGGGCCTATAGCATGGTAGTCAGACGCGTTACCGACTGAGTCACCGGCACAGATAGACTAATCTGAAATGCATACAGTTTAAAGTGGGATCCGAACCACTATGTGCGATCACCTGGTATCGTACCCGAGACCCCTTGATTACAAGGCCTTACCACTACGCCATCAGTGAGGCGCACACAATCTTTGTATTTCGACCTTTTTAAACCTATATGTATCATATAAGAGGTTGTTTAACGTTGCTATGCCTCTATGGATTATATTTAGCCAGTATATGAGAACATAGCGTCAGGTTTCATAGAATATAAGCTTCTCATCCATGTTTATGGTTTCCTGTCTGCAGTAGAAAAACTGGCAGGTTCCCATTGCTTTTCTTTCAATAGTCTTCCAATGGTTGCATATCATATCACTCAAATTTGATTCATTCGTTGCGAACACAATCCCCGATCGCGGAGTGGGATCGTGGGCGCGTTGTAATTAAGGGATCCCGGGTTCGATACTCGGTGGAGGAACATAGTGGTTCGGATCCCCCTTTAAACTGTAGGTCCATTCACGATTAGCCTAACAGGACATAAAGTGGACTTAAGACACCAAATCAAGCAACCAACACAATCCCGTTATTGTCCAGATTATCGAATCAAGAACCTTCGTCGCGAATAACATAAGCAGGAAGACAACGTGAAATAACCGAACAGAAACAGAACCTAAAACCTACATCGGATAGATTGGATTAAGTCGACGATACAGCACGGGTTCTGAAATGAAAAAGAATACGAAAGTTGAAGGACCTCTATACGCACCCACTTTTCCTCCACTCAATGGGGAAGATATCCTTCTAGCTGAGAAGCCTTTACGTAGGAGTGCCCTGAGGGAACTTCAAGGCCACGACGATAAAGTGTTCTACGTGCAATGACGGGACCAAATCATACGTCAGATAGCTGTGTTCCTCCTTATTTCGTACGCCATTGATAACTGGAACACGTGACCTCGTCTTTGGTAGAGCAGAAGCCTGCTTGCTTGCCACCACCCTTAGTTCAGTGACCTTCGCCCGTAGTCAGCAAGAGTGAATGACTCGCCAGATACTTGTTGTCTGTGAGGCTACACAAGAATAGATATTTCGTTAGTGGCTGTAAGTATTGTTTCATCTGCAGTTATATCAGTTAACATTTCAATAGTTTCCTAATGGTTACGTTAGTGATAAACATGTAAATTAGTTCTCGAGAGTGAACGTTTTATCTATTTGAACGGGGGATTTTTATACAGCCTGCATGTATTATTTTTTCCTGAAACAAGAAGAAATTCGAAGACGCAAAAAGAGTTGTATAAGAGTAGTTAACACAAGGAAAAAAGAAGAAGAAAACGAAAATGTAAATGCTGAAATAAATTATGGTAGAGATCGAGTGAATAACATTTTGTCATGGGGCCTCTTCGATGGCGTAGTGATAACGTCGTCGCCTTGTAATCAGTGGATCCCGGGTTTGATACACGGTGGATGCACATAGTGGTTAGTATCCCACTTTAAACTGAAGGTCGAGTCCAGATTAGCATATCTGTGCACCAAACCAAAACTAAGAAAGAAATTGTCACAGTGTAAGAAAATTTCATGTTCAACCAGATACGAAACAAAAGGGAATAATATATTGCAGGTTGGAGTTCACATCTGTAGCATCTAACCAGCACAATTATGAATCGCAACATATCGTATCAGATCCATTTTTATTATACATGTATGATAATATAAGGGAAGTAGAGGAAAGAGAAAACCAAGCGAAACACGGACGCCTTCTCCAGAATTTCAAATCTCGTTACGTAAGGTTCTGTGTTGGAGTCCCGAACAGGCATGACTTTCTTGTTCTTGCCCTTTTATCTGCTTCATTTCATCATAATTCATCGTTATGGTTTACCTTCAGGGAAAGAATAATGACAATAATTGCCAATACAAAGACAATGACAAACAGAACAACTCGATTACGGAGGTGCCAAGAAGAAACGAGACTTGACAGTTTCTCCGTCTCTCGGTTTGTCGAATTGAAAATTGCTCTCCCGTTCTCGGTCTCGATTAGTTAAATATAGAAATCGAAAATGTATGTGAATGAATATACATGTATTTTATATATTCCGGTTTTGTAGGAGATTTCGTGAGAGATGAAGTAAGTACTCTTCCATCGTATTTATTTTTATAATTTTTATTCCCTGTTCGATGATCGCGACGATAAGGACGAGTGACCATTACATGAAATTGATGACGAAATAGTCAAACACCCCCGACAAGGACGGTACTCAAACCCGGGAACTTTGGCGACGATATCGAATGTCAATCACTTAATGAGCTTGACCACCGAGCCTGCTTAATGTTGTTTCTGTCAGGTAATTCGTAATAACTGTCAATATCCCACATTCACTATCATTTGCTTCATAATTTATCTTATTGTTGTGATTAACCTGAATTCAAAGAATTAGTTGAAAGGCAAAAATGCAAGATTGAATGTCTCTGATGTTACTTCGTGCCGAATAATATGACGTGGTATTATGATATGAATTTATTAATCATATAATATGCCTATTCATTCCATTGATTGATCCCAATTGAGCACACAAAATATACTATAATGTCCACTCCATGGAGGAGTGGTTAGCACAGCGCGCTACGATGCCATGGGTCCCTGGTTAGAATCTCGACTTGGGCGTGGGTGTCCTTGGTAAGTGTCCCTTCATCAATTTCATCACAGCATCACTCATCTTCATCGTCGCTATTTGCCAAAAGTGAAAGAATAGCAAATCTAAATAACAAACATCCAATCAAATCGAACATCTCTACCGATTTAATTCTATACGGTACCGAATTCCCACTTTATTACTGCATCTTAAGTCATTTTACAGCATCTCAATTGTTTTCCGATTCGAAAACATTTGGAATGTTGTTTTGTGCAGTTGATTGTGCATTGTTTCGTTGTTTGGATTGTTTAATTAACGTCGCATTAATTAGTTTTAGACCAATCGTGACGGGGGAAGCAAGAGCACAAAGGAAGCGAAAAAGACAAGGAAGAGACCACGGCTTTCTTTAAAGATAGCATCCCGTGAATACAACTCAAGTGACTGCAGAATATTATGAATAAAATTTATTTCGCTTTTTCCTTTTATTTCTATTTCAGTTATTTTACTTCGCTTTTCTTCTACCACTCGCGTTACTCGTGTCGGTGAGGAAGAATTATAAACTCGTGAAATGGACGATGGTACAAAAAAATATATGCCTCTCCCACGGTTCGAAACTGTCAGTACAAAATATTGTCTTATTTTTAAAACTTAAGGGGCAAATATGGTTTGTCACGTAGCAATTTTCGCTTATCTATTTCTCAAGGGGTTCCATTGCCTCTCTGATGTCGTAGTGGTAACGTCTTCGCCATGTAATGAAAACCTTCCGAATTCAATACCAAATAGAGAGGATTTGGTTCGGATCCCATTTTAATCTGTAGGTCCAGTGCATGAACTGGACTTAAACAATTAACGTGTGGCATGTGGTCTGTGATGAGAACCATCATTTCAGCGAACCTTCTTGACAATGACTCTAATATCACTTGAAATAATAGTATTTCCTTACGAGTAGCTTCGTCAAGAAACCAGTTCCTGAAATTTTTTTCTTCTGGAGGCATCGTAGCACCCAGCTGTTGTGGCTGGGGCACGAGTCATGTGACTCATGCTATCAAAGCTCAATCCTTCCCGAGAACTCAGAATCACCAGGCAAACTTAAGCGAATATTTTGTTATTTGGGTTGCATAAACAACAGGCTTAAGACGTTACGAAATTCTACGTCCCGTGGCCCAGGTATTTTTTTCTAAGACTGTACATCTGATTTATAATGTTCATCTGATTACGGTATTTGTGAAATGTATATGTACGGGACCTGTACATTCGGGTAAAGCATATATCTATTCCAAATCGTAAAACAACCATGTACTCATATAATTAGCATCAATATTGAATTAAGTGGCGTATTATTTGATAGCGGAGTTATACCGCGGTAATTATGGCGGAGGATACAGTCCATAGCGAAAAATTAAAAAAAACAACTAATAACTACATGCTGGTTGTCATTTCTATCTAGAGGGTGGCGCAAAAGTCATCACCTGATTTTCTTAGCGTATTGCTTGGGTTTTAAATTAAACAAAGGAGTTTTTTTGTGTTAAACTTTTATTGATGCCTGTAAGTTATACATTGGCCGCGGTGGCTCAGTCGGTAACGCGTCTGACTACCATGCTAAAGGTCCCGGGTTCGATCCCCGCCCGGTTCAAATCCGGGAACTTTTGTAACGTTGGAAGCGGCCCACCCAGTGTCGAATAACATGGGTACCTGGGGGAAACCCTGGGGGGTAAAGGCGGTCAGGGGCGTGATGCTGATCACATCACCCCCACTCACGACCGGATCAAGTTACCCCCACACCCCTATACGCCTTCATGGCGTGGTGCTATGCACAGGGGAGCACTTTACCTTATTTTTCCCTGTAAGTTTTATGTCCTCAATTTTTAAAGATAACATCCATTAAATGACCACTAGTGTTGCCCACGAGACGAGACTTTGGCCTGTCTCGTCTCGTGCAGTCTCGTGGAAATGCTGTCTCGTCTCGAAAATATTCGTTTGTCTTATGACACATGGTCAATCTCGTCTCGTCTCGAATTTTTAAAAGCCTGTCCCGTCTCGTCCCGTGGGCAACACTAATGACCACCATTCGAATTGATGCAAATTTGGGCTCTTTTTATTTTCCATGGTGTTTGAAATCTGCGGGGAAATGTTTTCATGCTGAATATTGTCCTTTAGTTGCTGTAACGTCTCTGGCTTATTCACATAAACCAATAACTTCAAATATCCCCAAAGGAAAAAATCTGGAGCGTCAAATCGTGGGACCTGACCGGCCATGGCAAATCACCAAAACGGGATATTACTCTGCTCGGAAAAGTGTCACGCAAAATTGTCACAATTTTTTCGTTCTTGTGGGGTATACTTATTCATTTTCGCACACAATAAATTTCGTGGGTGTCTTCTATTTAACTGACAAAACACTACTGATGTAAACAACAAGATGTCAAAATAAAGGCCAGCTCAAATAGGATGATGACTTTTCCGCCACCCTTTACTAAGGCGATTAGTTTGTATTCATCTATAGCCCCGTCTAGTTCGCTGCACTTTTAGACTCTCTCTGCACTCACGGGTCTAGTTTGTACTACGTTCTGGAGCGGTGTGGTGTATGATCACGTGGTGCGTGCTAACTAATCAAATGAACGTTTAAAGCAGCAGACAGACATTTGTTGAATCTTTTGAACTTGAACACCGCTGTTCGTCTACTTGGCAGAATGCGACGCAAAAATATCGTTAACATCAGCGAAAATAGTGGATACGGATGGAGAATGGGGAAGGAGGAAGTTCGTGGATTTGTGTGGGGCAAAAGAAAGGTCAGGATGGGCACAAGTTAAACTAAAACGGGAGGACGGGAGCGTAGAATGTCCGCTATGCGGTGAAGACGAGACGAAATTTCACATTCTCCTCCATTGCAAAGAAACAGGGGAGGCAAGACAAAAATATATCAGGGAAATAGATGAAGCTAACATTGAGAATATAATGACAAGCGTTATTAGGAGGGAGAGACCGAGGGGGGAGGCGCAAATAAGGAATCTGGGAACTTTCCTACACTATGCCTGGGCAAAGAGGGCAAAGAAGCTCAGTTGGGATAGGGAACATGAGTGAAAGGATGGGGGGGGGGGGCTACTAAATAAATAAATAAATGTGAGAAAATTTGGGAATCACTCAGGTAACAGTGCAAGTGTAGTGAAAAAATGGAAATGAAAGACGGTGTTTGTGAACTCCCAAGCAGTGAGAATGTGAGGTAGACTGCGAGGAGGAAGGGTGTAGGAAAATTGTAGCTACTAAAATTTTTCCATCCTTGTATGGTATGTACAGCTGTAAAGGCTCATACTGGAAATAAATTATATTCTATTTGGTTGAACGTAATTTCCTTGCACCAGTCTTGACACCGGGATACATCTGCACTACACTGAGTGTCAAAAGGTGCAACGAACTGTACGTGACTTTTGACCACGGTAGATTCGGTTCCGATCCACTTTAAACTGTAGGTCCAGTCTCGATTAGTCATCCTGTGTATAAAGTGGTCTTAAAACCAACTCAAACAAAAAGATCACCTTTGACTAAATCGTTTCTTCAATGAAGACTCAAAGGAGTATTTACAATTTGGCTATTGCCAGGAAAATGGGGTTGCGGAAGGGAAGCTTAGCAGTTCATTCAAGCTGTAACACTTCAGTTACACTTACGTTTAGAAATTCTCTCTCGGCCCCGGAGTGGTTAGCACATCGCGCTACGACGCCTTGGGTCGCGGATTCGAATCCCGGCCTTGGCATGGATGTTTGTGAGTGTCCATTCATCATATCATTCATCCTCATCTTCCCAAATTAGCCAAAAGTGGCAGAAAAGTGAAGAAATTCTCTCCAGTGCGCACACTTCAAAAGTCCAGTTTTGCCTTACAGCACTCATAATAAGACCAGGCCGTGATTGATTTTTTAATTATTGACACGTCAGAATATCCGTATATCCTATTTCTGCCCGTGACGCAATACGGGAACACACCTGATAACAGTCCATAAAATGTCTATTCGAAACTTTCTCACTCGGCTTCGAAAACTTGGATTCCTTACCAACAATTAAAACTATATTATCTCGGAGGATAAAATCTCCATACTTACACTCTGTTTCGGGAGTCTGTGATGCAAGCCCGCACATAAAAGATGAGGAGGGGGGAAATCGAATGGGCGGAGCGAAGCAGTCCGCGTAACTGCAAACGGCTTAGGTAGCTGCAGCCGCGATTTCCCTTCCATGCACTCACTTCCCCTGGCACGCGTTCATTGGACGAACCCTCTCGAGTTACTACTTGTTTTCGTTCGCTTGCTCCAGATATTCTCGGGACAGGGTGTAGGTTAAAAGTTGGAGCTGTAAAGGGGCACACGACCTCATAGAGAATTATACTAACCCTGGGTCAGAGCCTCGTTGGTCTGCAACACTGAAGTTTCCGGGGTGGATTTCGTCTCCTCAGGTCTCCCCTTACATAGGCTTACCATACGTCCGGGATTAGCCCGGACAGTCCTGATTTTTTATAGCTGTCCGGGGTGATGTCCGGGATTGCAAAATATCCGGGGTTTTGAGAATCTGAACATAAAAGTAGCTACCGGTATTGAATATTTATGACCGGAAGGATCGATCGATTATAAGGATCGATTATACCTTTTCTTTCTTCGAGATATCGACTTCCGGGCGGTTCCGTTTCCGTACTTCCGCGAGCGTCTTGGTGGTCTTGCAAGCGTGTGAAGTAACTCGTCTACACGTTTTTGATACAAGGAACATCTGCTTCAGTTGAGAGAGTATTTTCAATTATGGGAAATATTTGGTCTGCAGGAAGAGGTAGACTTCTAGTATCCACTGTTAAACATCTGCTGAATGTTAAAATTAATTCAGAACTTTCATGTTGTGAATTTTATGATGTCATTAAAACAAAAAGCCATTTCTGAAGAAAGTCATGTCTAGTGAAAAGTGCAACTGAGTCAACTAAGAGATAATGCTACCTAGAACAGAGAGGTTTTCTAAACATCAGAAAATGTAGTATTCAATTAAACATTTGAAAATTAATCGATTGATTTTAGAAAATCATGTTAATATTTTTTCTTGTACAATTTATAGTTTAATATTCCAATCAAATGTTAAGGCTTTTAAGAAATTTCAATTTATTTTTGTAAGAAAAAACACAAATTCAGCAGTGACGAGTTGATCGCGAATATGTCCTGGGTTGGACCCAAAAAAATATGGTAAGCCTACCCTTACACTCCCTGCAATATAAGACATCGTAAGTCAATAACCATAATAATTGTTTGATTCGAAGACACTCTGGGGCGGGGACTCATTCTTCGTGGCTTCTCCCCAGTGACGTGGCCGTGAATTTTGTAAAAAGTTTCAAAGTGATTTCATTTTTAGTACTCAAGCAAAAATTAGGAAAAACAAAAGGACTCAACAAGCAAGTCAAGTAGTCAATCTAAAGTCAAGGATTTTTGGTATCACAACAGAATGTAGTTTAATTTACTTTTATTTTAATTTACCGCTTTTGGCTAATCGCGAAGAGGATGAAGAGAGAAGCACAAATAGGGACGACAACACGAACTCCACATAAGATGATACTGGCCAGTCCAGACGCCAGAGCCTCGCTAATCTGCCAAATGCAGTACAGGATGCATTAATAGATAAAGCAATCTAATTCTCTTGTTAAATTCAGCTTCAGTTTACACCTTAACTAGAATTTTGGGAGGGGTTTTTCATTAAATATTTATTGAAATGAAAACCTTAATTAGTAGATTTGTGTATGTAGGGTTGCCCAAGTTGGCTGCATTTTAGCACAGGCCTATTGCTGGATCTACATATAGTTTCAACTTTTAGTTAGTGCGTGTATACATCAAGAAGTATAAGTCTTTGAGGTCAACGTGCAGTCACTTATGAGCCACTGCGAAGGCCCTTCCATACTCATCTCCCTGCGAACTGAGACCATTGTCGAACTTTCTCCTCAATTAGCAAAATTGCTGGTGTGGTAAGCACGCACCAGATATTGCATTTTCATTTGCCAATAAATTTATGTAAGTTTTGCAACGTCCCTCTAGTGCACTTCTTAAAATAAACTTATACCACGGCTACAGATATCTTAATCTCAGGGGATAGGTTCTTTATTCGAGAATTCCAAATAAGAAAGTGTTTTATAGCCAAGATGATATAGTTAAATGCGGATCTATATTCTGAAAACTGTACACAATACAGAGAAAATAGCGAAGCTTGTATATACATTGAAATATATATATATGCTGATTCCAAATTTACGTCCCTTATATTCTTCTTATATATATATATATATATATATATATATATATGAATAGTTGAAAGAAAATCTTCTTCTTCTTTCTTCTCGTAATTTTGGGGAAAAGGCTTCTTCTTCTTTTCTATCTTTGATTAGGGAAAAGGCTTCTTCTTCCTTCCTATCTTTGCTTTGTGAAAACGCTTCTTCTTTTCTATCGTTGATTAGTTATAAGGCTTCTTCTTCTTTTCTTCCTTCTATTTTGGTAAAAGGCTTCTTCTTTTTTTCTATCTTTGATTTGGGAAAAGGCTTCTTCTTCTATTTTTGGAAAAGGTTTATTCTTCTTTTCTTTCTTCTAATTTATTGTCTTTCCTTTTATAGCGTAATCTCATTTATTACATATATGCGCTCGCTTTCCCCGCTTCTTTGGCATTATAGAAACGACACAAGCTATACTTATAGAAAGATTAGGGGCGTCTAAACTGACAGTAGCGCCACCTCCTATGTAACGACCAAAGGGGAATAGCCCAGGATCGCTAACAGCAAGCGCTGCCTATGGCCCAGTGCGTCTAATAAGGAGCGTAACCGTAAGTGCTTCGGGGCGTCTAATTGGACACAGCGCCACCGAGGGACGGACGAACACAAATGCTGACGATGTTCTCCTCGTCAGAGGTATTAAATCAAATTTTGATCACTAGGATCAAAAAGGAGATACATTTTTGAATTCATTTGCTCACTTATTAACTTTCCTTATTGATTCATATACGAGCATATTCTTAATTATCTTAATTGGCTATTTACATCATGTTATTTACTTCTTCTATAATTTTTATACTCTTCCTTTATGTATTTTGCATTTGCTATAATATATATAATCGCTCTTCTCCGCTACTAGTCTCTACAATGAACTCTGCTCTTCTTTATATGGCGTGACATTTCTTCCTTGCATTTTTCATTGTGTCGTCGGAACTGGCACGTGACAGTTTTAGGGTGACAGGGGGCAAGAAACCACTCCTCTTCACTGTTGCAAGTGTGTAGACGAGGCGCCATCTTTAAAATGACAAAAATGGCGTTTTGAAGCTCACTTGATCAGTGTTGCAGCCTTGACTTTGTTTTCTAAATTACAGTTGATACCACATGTAAATCTGTCCTGTATTTTTAGTCGAGCTTTTATGGTTTCCATTTGACTCTCCCTCGTATTTATTTATTTTTGAAAGTTGGCCCAATGCAGGGAGGAGGGTATAATCCACCATTTCTTCGTGCGGATCAAATGGAATTTGTTGCCGAGGCTGCTATTGTTGGAGCACTGGCCGGACCAAGAATGGTCCTTGGACGAATTTCCAATCTGGAGCGACGAAGTCAAAACAGAGGCAAAGGAATTGGAGGAGGCGTTGACGGAAGTGACAATGAATAACGACAAATGGGGCTGAAGGGACGGTAGAAGGTGGATGCTCTCAAAGAACAAAGGATAATGCCGTAATCCTCGCTGACGGCGAAAGAATTTTATTTTGTAGCTCACGATTAGCAGCCCTGAAGGACGGAGGACCGAAAGTAGGTTTCGCATTTGATGAACCTTAGCTTAAGTTTGCCAGCTGTTGGAGGACCTTCCTCTTAGATAGATAATTTCTCCTACGTTGCTTATTACTACGTAGTCGAGGGAAGAGTGTTCCTGTTGTACTTTCTCATATCTCTGCACTCACGACAGAACCCAAAACGTGTCAATTGACATATATATTTTGATTTCAGTAACACGTTAACGTGCATTAACTGCAAATGATGCACCTTTTAGTGTGTCAAAATACACATAGGAATGTATTAAATTGTATTTTTATGAGATGAAGTCCCGTGTGATGCACTAAAATGCATCAACTTGGAAGATCAGACAAGATCATTTCGAAGATAACAAACTTTTACTTTTAATGCATCAATTGACACAGCTAAATATGTAATTTTGTTATGTTCGAAATGGTCTTGTCTGATCTTCCAAATTGATGCATTTTAGTGCATCACACGGGACTTCATCTCATAAAAATACCCTTTTATACATTCCTATATGTATCTTCACACACTAAAAGGTGCATCCATTTGCAGTTTATGCACGGTAACGTGTTATTGAAATCAAAATATATATGTGTCAATTGACACGTTTTGGGTTCTGTGTGTGCAACACTGACTCGTCTATTTGGTTGATTTGGTGCGAAGTAGTGCATTTGGTGTCTGCACCGTTTGCACTACGTTCCGGACCAGTGTACAGTGTGGTGTATGGTCGCGTGGTGTGTACTAACGAATCTTCCGAACTTCCGCGAAGTTTTCGTCCACTTGCTTGAACATTTCCTTGCGCCAGCCCGAGGCACATTTAGGGGATATTCTCAATCTCGGCTATTTGATGATCACCCCGCTCCAGCCGCCTTTAACCCCCGGGGTTGCTCCCAGGTACCCATCGATTTGAGGCTGGGTGAGCCCCAGAGCCGCTTTTTTGCGGGACAAGGCCGGAAAAATGCCGACCTTACATCACCCACCCAGGGAATCGAACCCCGGGTCTCCCTCGTGGCAGTCCGACTACCGCGGCGGTTATTTGGATTAGTTGGACAATTAAAAAAGGAATTTCAAATAAGCATCCTTCGGAGTTCGACGAGTGTCCAGACACATTTAGAAGGATTTCCAAATAGATCCAGCCATGGGAAGTGGGAGGCTCACGAGGGGCTTTAGGACCAGTGCGAGACGAGAAGAGGCCGAAGTGTGTCTAAAATCAAAGACCTTGTAAATGACTACCACGTCGAGCAATACATTGAAATTACTATTTTTCGGGGCTATTAACTATGAACATTTAGAAATGATAGTAATCTGTGTGAATGTTCACTTCGTTCAGTGTTCGTGAAGCCGTGATCGTACATTCGCTGTTGGGAAATAAATAAATATATTTACTATAGTGAACACCTAGACCAATTCTTCTCGAACCTTTCTTCTTTCCAGTTTGTGCAGTTTTATTAAGGAAACAGTTCCAATCTTTCTCCCCTCCCCTCCCCTCCTCGCGCTCGCCGTCGTTTGGATTGCAGTCCCAAAGAAACAGACGTCATTCTGTAATTGTATCCTAGATCTGACGTCTGAATCCTGCATTCTGCGTTTTCATTGTTGAGCATTGTTCTTGAATTTGTACAGCATGTGAAACCAATATCAAAGGGACAGTCCAGGTATAGAAATTTCTTCGTCAGAATAGAACATACGACATGCAACCCTTTCCAAATATGAAATTCTTTCCATTCTTCGAACACATACGGATGTAGGGTCTTTCCATCTTCGCGATTAGCCAAAGTGGCAGAAAAGGGAAGACATACCAATCAATCAACTCAAATTTCTCTTCCCCGTCAAGTTTCAGATTTGAGATTCGTTCAAGGATCATGAATGGACAACTCTTCACTACTGACCTCTTGCCACTTCTTCTACTGTATCCGGATTCCGCGTACCAATAGAAAACCTCGCAACTTCTTTTTCACAAATGTCCCAAAGCTATGCAACGGAGGCCACTTCCTCCTAGATGACAAGCCCTCTACAGTTCATTACGTAAAGCTGCAGGCTTCCATCTCTCCAAACATGTTTTCAGAATGGTAACACTGTTAAGCCTTGTTTCCATGTTAATGAAACATTAAAATGCTGACCAAGGCAAACTTTTATAGTTTAAAAGTATACATAAAAAGAAGAAGAAGAAGACCCTGTTAGAGGGTGAAAACACAACGTTTTTATGTATATTTTTATACTATAAAAGTTTGCCTTGGTCAGCATTTTAATGTTTCATTTTCAGAATTGTGTGCACTACACAGCTGAAGAGCTAATAACATTCCCTTTAGTTCTTATTACGTTATTTTTCATTATATTTCATAGATATCAATATACCTTGTATTTTATATAGGGTCTATTGCGAGTGCTGCAGCGAGAGGATTTCGCTCGAAATTCCAATAGTTCGCACGGACGACGCTAGAGAGCGTGCGGAATTGAGACCAAAACGAGGGACATACACTCGAAGCGTATAACTGTCATTTATCGGTAGTTGGCCTTCATCTTGAAGTCAAAGACGCATCGAAATGAATAGTCATCATCTCCATGTTAAAATGTGGTTCAGTCTGTCTTACCACAGTGGTACTGTAGGTATATCAAAATGAAATAGATGATTGTTGACTGAAACTACATAAATGGAAATGTTACATATTTATTTATACGGTTATTGTCACATTTCAATGATGTTCGGTTGCATTTTTTTGAACTTCTTATGAAGGTCTGTCATCATGTGTAACCATCGGTTCCTTTTTAATTTCGGTCTCTAGGTATTGCATGTTCTCATATGGGCATTGCATTGTAATGTGCGGACTTATTATTTAGAATTGTGATTGTGATTACTAGGACTCGGAATTGCCAAAAAAAGGACCTAAAAACGGAAAAAAGGACGTATAAATGTGATCCAAATTAATTAATAATTTAATGAATAAAAAAAATACAAAATTCTGGTGGTATGGAACACATAGTGCGAGAAAACTATAGTATGAATGAAATGCATCTTCTTCCAGACATTATATATTTTTTAGATTAACATAATTTGAAAAATCATATTTGAACAATCATATTTGGCCTAACCACACTAGGGTTGCAGAAATAGGACTTCGGATCCTATTTCAGTCGTCCAAAAATGTTTTTCTCTAGTTTCAGGGATGGTTCAAATATATATATATATAATTTATTTACTACAGAAAGGATGTTTAAGAGGTGATGAACTGATGATGATTCGAATTGAGAATGGGCAGTAAAAACGTGGTCGAAAGAAGGTGAAGTTGCAAAAAAAGCAGTTTAGACCTAAAAAAGACTAAAAAAGGACCAATAAGCCAAAAAACGCCGAAAAAGGCAAAAAAGGACAAATAAAAGCCACCTTCTTCTGGCCTACAATGACCCAAAATGAACATATATTATGTTGGGTCTCGTCTTCGGACGCTAGGAGAAAAAAGGATTTTTCCTCAACTTCCGAGCCCTACTGATTACTTTCCTTCCATGTATGGGATTTAGGTTGACAGTGCTGCTTGTTAGGGTCTGCAATACGGGACGTTGCTAGTCATCCCACTACGAGTGCGGCACGCTCGATCGAACGATTACGAGGGACTGCAGGACTCTAGTCCACTGATATAACATTCATTTATTCTACACCTTGGCCACAAATTATTGGTCGATTTTGTAAGACTATATTTTCACCAATAATGAACAGATTACCACCGTGCGAAAGGGGTGTTTGAAGTTTTACGCAGACCTTAAATGCATTCGATGTGCTCCCAACGTGTAGCAGGACTCCCATTATCACCAAATCTTCTCAAGCATGTTGTGTGTGATGTCTCCGATGGCGGTTTCCTCGGACACCGGACCTCACAGTGAGCGATTTCTTCCTCTGGAGTTTCATCAATGACAATTTTTACGTTCCTCAACTTCCAACGACGCTGTCAGAATTGCAAGGGTTCATCTACACAGCCATCGGGCTGGCATCTCCCGTGTCGCACCACGTGTGGAGCAAACACAGAATGCATTAGAAGCCCGTGCTCACAGTTTGAGTTTATAATTTATTGAACTTGTGAACGTAATGTATACATACATTTGCTATCTTGAAATACACAAAGATTAATTTGTGAACTAAATGTGAGTAAGCTGCCATCTCTGAAGTCAATAACACACAAGATGGAAACCACTTTCCGCGTGTTGAAATACATAAAAAAAATGTAGAAAGTAAATTTGAAAGAATCCTACGCTGCGCTTTTACCTGGTGCCGGATCATCAGGAAATAGACTTCTCCATTTCTCCACACACCTTTCGTTATGACTTAATCTCAAGACATGCTTCCAACAAAGCGATTCGCTGTGCGCGAATAAAATGCATTGTTGACAAACTGGTAGTTCGTCTCAGAACGAGGACTGTAACAGCGGGACTGCCCTAAACATAACATAAAATCGTTTTTCAAGGTCATACCAATCCCTACTGACAGGTTTGCCAACTCATCGAGATGAATGCTTTAGTAGCTTTTTCTAAAAAAAAAAGTGTGAGTGCGAACGCTCTGTATTACAAAATCGTCAAATGTGTACACGGTGTATATTCAGGAAAATTCCGAATCCTGGATCGTGGAATCGGTGATCGTTTGGCCGAATCTCAGATACGAGTTCGAATCACCAAAGCTTGGATGTAGCCGTCGCTGCCAGAGTCTTTGAAGTGTCTCCGCGTGGCGAGACGGGACATTCCTCTTCGGGAGAGAAAAATTCACTGCGACAGTCCGTAATGAGAGCGCGACTCCCGAGAGGGGTTCATTTGCCGCAAGGGGAAGAATCCGGCCAAGATCAATCCCCCCTCCCCCGCGGGGGAGTCTAATTCCCTCCCGCGATCAATTCGACTTCTTGTTTTGGAGTCCGCGGGGGGCGGGAGAAGAACGCTTTGGCGAGAGGACGCTACGAACAGATGCTCCAATCAATCTCGTTTTTGTCCTCCGAGGAGATACGGGCTTAATCTCTGGTTGCATGACAATGGGAGCTCTTTTTGCGTTCGAGGAGCGCTCGCTCTCCGTCAACAGTTTTCTCCACTCTCCCAAATAGAGACGAAGGCTTTATGCGACAGGGAGGACAATGTTACCGCCGCCTTAACCCCTCCGAATTCCTAAAAGGCTAACGGGCCAATCTATTCGATTCCGAGAGCAAGATCCTCCCTAACCAATAAACGTAACACTCCCCTCCCCCTCCTCTCCGAAACTCAATCTGGGATTTCAATCTGGGGCCCCCAAATGAAGCCGGGGCCTTTTCCGGGGGTTTAATCAAGTCGTTTTGCAGCGACGGGAAACAATTTGCTGGAGGAAGGAAAATGCGGTGGAGGAGTTTTGGGGCGGGGCTTCCGAGATGCTACCTTGTTGACCCGGATGTTGACTCGGCTGGAGGGGGAATTGTTCCACGCAACCACCTCTCCCGGCCGTCGACGGTGGCGCTCCGAGTGGGGGAATTTCTAAAAGGTCCGAAGCAGAGGATGAGAAGTTTCCAACAAATCTCTAAACGCATTTTCCAATCAAACAGACAGAGAAGTATCGAAAATATAAATGGAAAAGGAAATTTTAAAGGTTAAAAATTAAAATTTCGAACAAATCATGAAATACGGAGCAGAAATCTATAGAAAAAAAAAAAATAAAGAACAAAAATTTCGAAAATACTTGGGAAATGGACATTTCCAAGGGAAATAAATGAAATTTTAAAGTAACGTATATAAGTTAAACTTCGTAGAAAAGGAATGTGAACAAAAATTCAGACATCTGAAGAAATGAAAGGAGAGAACTGAAAGTTCGAAGAAACAAAAATTAAGAAGTAGAAGAATGAGATGTTGGAGAAGAATATTTAATTAAAAAGGGATATGTTTACCAGACGAGGGAAATTTGGGTGTGAAAAAGGGATTTTTAAAGTAAAACTTTTCTTTTTAGTGCACAAGAGAATTTCCTAGATCTGTGACGTCATTCCTAGGGACAAAGTTACCACCACTCTTTCCTTCCTCGGGGAAGATTGGTGGAAACTTTGGCTGAAGTGTGGATAGTCCGATATCTGGCTGCGAAATGCACTTCTGTCTCTTGGTAGGAGGAGAGGAAAGGTTGTTCCACCTAACGCAGAAGAGACAAACAGTGCTAATAGAAAATCTACCAACTTTCGGCTTCTGTCGTTTAGTGATTATAATATGACTCGCGCATTTTCTGTTAGTACTGGTCTTGGCCTCAATCAACACATTCATATTTATGATTGTGTCGATATTTGCAAATCGTGTTAAGATATTGATTAGGAATATATCGAATCCTGTAAATATTTATTCGTCTTATTTTTTCACAGATCGTATCTGGCTTAATAATCGACTTCCAACATGGGCAGAAATTCATACTCTCTTTTGCCTCGGTTGCTTTTTTTTAGCAGCAGAGCAGTTTACATTTCGACGCTATTGAAATAAATGTCGGCCAGGAGCGAAACTGTTCCTTATCGCCGTACACCCTCGACTACAGCCCTGACTATACTACACTCTGTCCCGCATATCTTTGGAGAAGGCGATCGAAAACAAGTCTCTGCGCAAGTTGTGACGCGAGACGGTTCCACCAATGAACACGTGGGAGGAATGGGGTTGCGTGGAGGGGTGAAAGCTACTGCGGTTATTAACCTTCCCTGCAGCGTGTATTGTTTCGCTTCGCCCACTCGATTCCCCCCTCCCCTTTTCTGCCGCTATGCATGACCTTGCTCTAGCGATAGCTGAGACAGGGACGGAGGCTATTTTCCAAAACGTCGCTTCTCAGACAGACACAAGTTGCAGCAAAACCTTAGAATAATTTTGAAGGAGAGACTGTACCTGTCTTGTTTCCCTAAGAACCTGTCTCGATGCAATTGGTCAGCGGGCCCTTAGCAGCGCGACGTGACGAGTGCTGCATGTGTTCCTGTCCCCGTGACAGCCGCCTCAACAGCGCCAAGAATCACACGCGGCAGCCAACAGCAATTTCCTCGGAGCCCTTCGTAATCTCTCGCCTGTCCGCGCCGATCGAGAATTATTACAAATGGCGGGAGATTCCTGTGTTCCTGGCGAGCTGCACGATATATCTTGGCTCCCGACTCCCGAAAACAGCTCCAGGACACACAGACAGACAGAGCAACGGGAAGCTAATTGATGGCGTCGCCGGAATTAGAAGCGAGTCCTCTGATTTACTCTCACCGGAGCAATATTTCTGCTCCATGATCACCTCGGAGGGATGCCAAGGGCGCCTTCTGGTGACACAGCCCCAAACTAAGCCACTGGTCTCGGGGAGCAACGTCATTCGTAAGTTTCTAGTAGTTTAGTGGCACCAGATAGGTCTACAAATTTTAAGCAACCGGTTTACCACAACCAGCGACCTATCTAGGAAGGGACGACGCCAGGGGTCCCGGGTTCGAATCCCGGCCTTGGCATGGGCGTCCCTTCATTAATGTCATCATGTAACGCCTCATCTTCGCGATTAGCCAAAAGTGGCAGCAAAGCGAAGTAAATGAAACAAACCAGTCAATCATTCAAGTCTAGGAAGGGATCACCCTACAGCCTACCTACATGAGAAAAGTTCAAATTATTCGAAGCAGAATCGCGCACAAACATATTGGGAAACACAGGTAGGTAGGTAGCAGGCACATATCTAGAAATATGTTTCGGGGGGGGGGGGTCCGAACCAAGTGTCTGAAACTAATAATAATAATAATACATATTATTATTAAATTAATTAAAATATTAAAATTAATTATAATTATATTTTTATTTTATTACATAAATAGTTAAAAGGACGGTGTAAGAATAGTGACATAACAGCACATATTCATTATCTAGCTTAGGTATAGTTAAGGTCGGCAAAATTTGTACAAAAAAACCCTGCCCTGTCAAGGAAATTAATGTCAAGTAGATAATGAATTGAATATTTATTGCATATAAAAAAGGATGTTTGATACAGTTGACGAAAAGTAAAGTTCCTGGTGATATTTTATGAGGAAATAAATAACCCTCGATTAAACAATAAATATATTTTCATTATTTAATTTTAGTTACTTTATTATTTTCATTATTTAATTTTTGAACTTAGTAAAACTTTCGGTGGGGTCCGGACCCCCTAAATACGTCCTTCGTAGGTAGATAGATAGATAGATAAAAACAAAGAGAGAGAGAGAGAGAACAGAGGAAGATGTCAAAAGAAAGAAATATAGGGAGAGAAGCGTAGAAGGATATAGAGAATCAGAGGAAGACATAAAAAGAGAGGAGGAAGAATGAAGAAAAGGCAACAGAAGGTTGTAGAGCTGAGGAACAAAGAAAGCGAGAGAAAGAAATGCATGTAGCGGAACAGAGAAGGAAAGACGAATACAAGGAGATATACAAGGGTTGGATAAAAAGTAATGGCAAGACTGGTATAATTGCTACTTGACTGTATTGGCAGAGGAGCACGTGTTACATTCCTTCAATGTAATCGCCCCCCCATCTCTACGACCTTCTGCCACACGTATGGAAGGCGTCATACACCGTCAGCGCGTCCATCTCTGTCGATGTCCCGCAGTGACCGCCCTATAGCACGTATGATGGCTTCGCGCGTGTCGTAGTGCTTCCCGCCCAGTGGTTCCTTCATTTTGGCAAAAAGGTCGTAATCACACGGTCTCATACCGGTGAATACGGCGCCAGTACCTCCCACTACCAGTTATTCAGGAGCGCTGTCACAGTGTTCGCAGTGTGACACTTTGCATTGTCAAGCAGGATGATGGGACACCGTGCCAGAACGTGCCGTCACTTCCTTCTTAATGCGAGACGAAGGTGGTGTTGCAAGAAGGTGCAGTAGTAGGCTGCGTTGACCGTCTGCCTAAGAGACGTTGTTCTTCTAGCCTCAACATATTGTTAGGGCGCTTGCACTCTCGTCCTCTGCTTCAGAGCACTGCTGTTTTTGACTGAATAACATACAATCGCACCCCACTCACTATACTTCCTCGTCTGACATTCCTTTATCAACCACGAAACGGTTGTGGCGCTGTGACTCGCCCCTTTCACGGGACAGCAGTGTTGCCATTACTTTTTATCCAACCCTTGTAGAAACAAGAACAAAAAGATATAGAGTGAGAGACAGAGAAGCAAAGAAAGAAAGATAAGCAGAGGAAGAGAAAGATGCAAAGTAACAGAGGATGAAAGAGAGATAGAATGCGCAGAGTCCACCTGTACGCCAACTCTTTCCTGTCCACGCCACGGCTAAGTTACCTTAACAGTGCGGATGAAAACTATCTCCATCATAATAGCAATAAAACACAACGACAACCAACGAATGCTACTTAAAATAACAAAAGCGAGTTTCTTTTCGTGGAAAAACGGAAACGCAGACGACTGCTCAGCTGTTCCCAACGCCGTTCTGGCAATGGCGCCGATATTTGTCGTCCCACACCTGTAAATTACCCTTGCACCATAAACACGCTCTCTGCTTAATCCCTTGTGTACTTTGTGCTGCCTTACTGGCTATCACGGTGTTGTTAATCACACCCATCGCAAACAGAACCGGTTCCGATAAGATCCCCCCATTGTTGCGATGCGAGTTTGTCTTCTGGTCGAATTGGGAAACTTTCGAGAAAAACTTAATTCGTAACGGTAGTTGCCGATAAACTGGAAAAGATTTCTTTTCACTGCGCGCAGTTCTCATTCTTTCGTGCTGTATAAAAACATTTAACAACCGCAGCGTCGTGAGGTTTATGCTAACGCGCTGTATACAAAGGACGCTGGAAAAACTTTACCCAAACATGCTTTTATATCCGCGGTCGTTGTGTTTTCCTAAATCGCAGCAACGCCTGTCATAAAAGCAGGGCAGAGACAAGGATGTAGCCAAAGTAAACAGATGATAGCAGTGATATTGTTTGTGGCAGACCACCTCGCAGTAAATCAAGTGACGCCTGTTTCCCCTCTGCTATTTGTGGCCGCTTGAAGTGCAAGGCGGATGGAACCGTTATAGTTGAAGTCCTGATTCGAACGCCAGTTCGGTATCTTTGAAGCAGCTCGAGAGGACGCGTATCTGGTTTCGAACCAGAACCTTTTTCTTCTTCTGAGTAGCGCTGTTGTCACTTTTACTTGCAGTGTTTAGACGGTGTCCATGGGCATCGGCAGGGGGAAGGGGGGTCGAACCGGTCGTTCGACCCCCCTAGAAATTTCCATCTACTGTTTTTCAATTTCATGGCAATTTATAAACGAAGCATTTTTTCCACCTCATTTTGCATCATTGTTTAAAAATGGTCTGGAGATATCGAATTTGGTACAAAACTTTCATAATTGGCAACACTGAAACTCTGTTAATTTGTAACTTTGACACCTTTTGAAGCTTCTTATACTACTACATTTGCTGCTGCTACTAATGTTAGAAGTAACTATTATGTAATCTTCGTTGTAATAAGTACTATATTATTCATATAATAAACTTGCTAAAATAAACTAAACTAAAACTGCTACTGCTACTGCTAGTAGTAATAATAATAACATAATTTAAAATACCGATAATGCAATAATTTTAAAAATAAAGCCCTCTTTGACAAACTTCTGCATATGCCACTGGTCTGTATCACAATATTTTTAGGGGGGTGTGCTCGACATCTTCGAATCGACCCCCCCCCCCTAGGAAAATTTCTGGCGACGTCCATGACGGTGTCGTCCTAATTCCGAACAGTCCTAATTGCGAACACTTCCTACTTTAACAGGAATAGCCTGGCAGGGTTGTATCCTAATTGCGAACACATTTTTTTCTGCCTTGCGACATACAACTTCTAACACTTTGTGTATTTTTAACGATTTTTAAAGTGATTCAGTTCCACACTTGAGACTGGTCAGTACCTTATGGGTCACAGTTGGAACGTAGAAAATTGGACATGATTAAAATGTGGCCTATTTTTAATCGACTACATGATGCACAATTCTTAACTGAAAAGAGCCTTGTCAATTAATAACATAATTAGTAACTTTTACCTAAACTTCAAATTAAATTTTTAAAACGTATAAATTTAGTACCAATCTTCCTCATATTTGTTAGTGCTCCTTTCCATCATTTCGTTCAATAAAACACAATTCTTCTTCCGCTCTACGTCTTTCAGGTTCATTTCCATCCTAAAAATCATGTCAATAGATTTTTCTGCTGAGCATTTAATGTTTCCATAAGGTCTTCCACTCTTGGATGTGATCTGCCTAGTTCACTGTTGTTTCGTGGTTTCATTCTTCAGCTGCATTATTTGTTCGGTGCCTTGTGTTGAAGAAGCAGTTTCACATCTCTCTTGGCACTTTGGGGGTTTCAAGATGCCGACAGACTTGGAGGGATTTACGGAATAGAATAAGTCAATCAGATTGGCTATTGTTGTTAGTCATGTTAACTGTATCTCTGGGTCAATCACTACCCTTATTTGTTTTTGCAAACAGGTTTAGCAGTTCCATGTGTTCGCAATTAGGACGTGGAATTATTTCTCACTTTTATGTGTTCGCAATTAGGATGATTTAGTCGTTGTTCGCAATTAGGACACAACCGTTTAGACATCCAACACGAACCGCGACGACGTTACACTCCCAAGGTATCCATACTGTATAAAAATAGCATAACGCATTAACACGACCTAAAGAAGATAACCGCAACCTTACGTTATGAAACTCTAAAGAAACTGAATTGGCAACATCCAATTTTCTCCACGTGCACTGTTAAAAATGGTTTAGTCAATAGTGACTAAATCGATATATTCGCGGGGATTTTAGTCAAAATTGAAGATGCCGTTTTCTGAAGTGAGTAATATAGCATACTCAGTCATTATCACGTCGATTTAGTCATTTGTGTAGAATATTTTATTTTAGGTTTTGCAATCTGATTGAATTCGAAATCACCCAGAGAAAATGTTTTCATCCATTCTTCAGTTGAAGCAGATATTTTTTGTGCGTACTGTCAATAGAAAGAGAGAACTATTTTTTCTCTCGCTGCAGCTTTGTTTCTGTGCGCCCTTCATTGCGCGAAAGGATACTACCACCATGGACGTGATGTTGTGCAGGCTTCCTTGGTGCATGCTAAAGTTGACGGAAAATGTTTGTCGCGTCGTGCCTTTCTTACAATTTTACAACCAAACCGTATACAAGGAACTTCGAGAGAAATTCCATTGAAGAAGATGAGATTGCCTTCTGTGGAATTTTTTTCAGGATCGTCTCTGAATTTAGAACGTAAGTACTTTTCGATTTTGAAATCTTGGTTTGTTGTGTACTCGAATATGGCGACCACATTTCTCGGGCAGTGAAGCGTATTTTAATCACTGCCTTGTAAAACTCGAGAGAAATCAAACTCCATTTTTTTTAGTAAGTACATTTGTACATTTTTTGCTGGTTTGCTGCAGAAGAAAAATGAACTTGTTCAAACGTAGCAACAAGGAGCATTACCGTCATGCTCAAAAATATTCTCCGACTTACCTCTAGTTTTTATCACGAAGATTGCCGTGTTTAAGCAGATTGCATATATATATTTCGTTTTCAATAAGTTCAGCTGTAAAGTAATGATATCCTAGAACAAAGTATTTTACGAATGTTTGTGTATTAATAATTTTTCACTACATTTAAGCACTACATAATGTTTCCACACAGGTACTACCGGTATACATTCTATATAATTTGTGTGTGTGTGTAGTGGTAAAAGTGTTAAGAATGTTTTGTGTGTGAACTGTTTGTGTATTCATAACATTTCACTACCTTTAAGCACTACATAATTTTCCCACACAGATACTACATAACATTATTCATAAAATGTGTTTTAGTGAGAAAAGTCACCAAAAGCATTTGATTCCTTGTAATCGTGTAGCAAACCAGCACAAACTTGTAAAAAAATATTTAACACAGAGACTTTAACCTGATCACTTTGATGGTCATGTATCATACACACTTTTCTGTGTATTTTGAACAATTTTCTCTGTAAAATACTGATTTTATTACCACTTAGAACATTATTGGAGCTCTCCATTTTAACAGGATTATGGGTTGAGAAGTATGAGGGTGTATGGAGAATATGCATGTTTAGCATAACATTCTATGAAGCTAGAATCCCAGGTTCGAACACTGTGTTAGACATGTATATACCAACTTTTCATGCTATACCTATTACAAAGAGCTTCCATCAGTATAGTTTTTCCACTGAATGTTTTGCTATGCAAAAGGAGGGAGATATATCTAACCTGGAATATGCATGTTTATAGTATGAGGAGCTGCATGCATGCATGTATGTTATGTGACATCCACACTACACAAATTTATATAACACTAGCTGACATAACTGTGTTTTGATATCTACATCATAAAAATGTGTTTACATCTAAGTTTTTATTTTTTCTTAAAATTTGAGGTCATTACAATAATGAGAAGAAGACACATTCACAACGTTAATTTTTCTTAGCAAGCAGCAAATATTTTTCATACATTGATTGTTTTATTTTACTGCATGTTGTTACTGCTAATCAAGGTGTTGATCTGCCTGCAAATAATAACCATTTATAACCATTTGTAGTAGTATTGGAGCTCTTCCTTTTAAAGGGTATATTGGCTGGGGAGTATGAGAGTGTATAGTCTTAATGTGTTGCTTATTATGAGAATTGTTGCCTAACCTGGAATATACATGTTTAGTAAATGAGGGTCTACATGTCTGTATGTTATATGCCATCCGCACAGTACAAATTTAAACAACGCTGGTTGACACAACTGCATTTGAATCTACATACTGAAATATGGGTTTACTTCAGTTTTATTGATTTAGTTTTGAAATTTGACACCATTGCAATAAAGAGAGAGCACTTTGTCCACAGTACAAGAAATATTATGTTTCACAATTTTAATTTTTCTCAACAAGGGGCAATTTTTTTTCATGTACTGTACAATTCATACATTCTTTATTTCACAACATATTGTTAGTTCTAAGCAAGGTGTTGATCTGTATGGATAGTTTGTCTATTTGTGAAGAAAATGTTCTACATTTTCCCCTTCATTTTATTTCATGCTTTGATGCATGAAGTTGACTTTAAATTTAATTTAAAAGGAATGTTGCTCATGTTTAGAATATAATATCTCCCTTCTTCCACTTGCATAGCAAGACACTCAGGGGAAAAACTGCACTGATGGAAACTTTGTAACAGATATACTTAGAATCAGAATCATGTTCTTTAAAAATTTTGGATGTTCAAAATGCTATGGAAAGTTGGTATATATATGTCTTAACCAGTGTTCAAACCTGGGATTCATGCCTTCCCACCACATTATGCTAACCACTCCCACAAACAGGCTAATTTCACAGATATAATGAGGTATAATTTTCTTCTCTCCTGTACTATAACAAGCTGAGAAGTAAAATCATTATCACAAACACTCATGTAATGGTAGTTATGTATAATGTAAATAATATATATTTACACTTTTAACTCACAATAGAACTCAACTGGGAACAAAGTAGGTTTATGGTAAGTATAAAAAAGTATGCATCTTAACTAAGGCTGAGCCGATACCACTTTGAACTGATGCCGATACTCTCACCGATTCCCACCGATACTTGAAAATTGTAATAATTAAAAGTTACTTAGAAATTTCATTAACAATAGTGTATAAGTATTCCACTCTAATTATATACATCAATTAATAAATATATTTGCCTTAAAATACACAAAAATTATATTAGAATATTGATTTTAGATGTTATGTCATAAAAAAAATTAAGTTTTTCACACAAAGCTGCTGAAAACTAAAGAGAAACTTCTAATTTTGCATAATATCTAGACAGGCCCCACAACATAGTTATGTTGGATATATTTGCTGGCACTATGTTTAAAAAAGTGAGCTAATTGCTGTCATAAATACATAGTAAACTCAACACTAATGATGTAACTCACAGTTGTAACGTTTGTATGCCTTTACATGATATCTTTTGAAAATGGCATGAAGGTATCCTCGTATCGAAACAGAGGGGGCCAAATACCTACCAATCAGTGGGATCATATCACTTGGCACAGAACAATTTGAAGTTTGCATTGCTAGTAGTAAGTGTCTTGTTGCCAGGAATATGATGCATATTTTAAATCCCAGTGACTGGTATGTTGTGTCATATGATTATAAGAGCTATCCAGGGCTGGTGACCTTTGATATAGTCCAGAATAAAATAGAAGTCTCCATTATGAATAGAGCTGGCTTATACTTTCAGTGGCCTCTGCCAAAGGACCAGATTTTTTTTTGGTGGTGGGGGGGTGGGAGGCTTATCTTGTGTAATGGTCAATAGCACAGGACATTTTACATTGAATGAAGATATTTAAACAGTTGACGTGTGGTGCAAGTTTGCTTATTCAGATTTGTAATATGTGTTTCCATGTTACAAAAGTCACATAATTTGTGTGTGTGTGTAAATTAACTACAATAATTTGCTGAATTTGTAGGATCTGATATTTTGTCATTTCAGTCTTCAGTTGTTCAGTGCACAGCAAAAAAAAAATATTTATTAGATTTATAAAATAGGCATCATTGTTTTTCTCACATTGACGTTTTTTTGTTTCACTATGTGTGGCAAATATGTTACATTTACAAAAGGAGTGAGCATTATATTTTACTTAAACATCTCACACCAAGCACTATGTCCAATACTTACTATGAGCTATCTAGGTGTCTGTACTTTTCATATCCATGCTGTGCATATGCCATAATATACTGGTCGGGTACCTTAGTTCACTACCTTAGTCACTTTGGAATGACCCTGAATGGATTGATGAAGAAAGAGATGCAACAAATATTCTTACGAAAATTATTTAATTGTATGATGAAGAAACATTCTTGTAGAAACGTTCAATTTATACCTTCAGTTTGGTTCCTACATTTTAACACAATCTCTTTGGAACATTATGATTTGGTTTGGTGTTTTAAGTCCACTTTATGCACAGTAAGGCTAATCGGGACTGGACCTACAATTTAAAGTGGGATCCGAACCACTATGTGCCTCCACCAGGTATAGGACTCTGGGCCCCTTGATTACAAGGTGACGACGCTACCACTGCACCATTGGGAAGACACTCTTTGGAATATAACTAGTGGGATGGAATATTGACAATTTTTTAATTCTACATCAGTTTTGAATAAGAAATACATGTAATTAGGATTTTTTTTGTTATCATCCAAGTAATGGTTCAGTTTGGGTTCCTGCATAGCCAAATCGTTATGGCTCATAAATGATTTTAGTACAAACAGAAGTTCAATTTCCATTAGAGCCCCCCCAGATAGTTTGTGAGTGCCAGCATTGTGAAAAGAAATAGCTGAATCCAATTGGAAGCTACATAACAATGTCACTGGAAATATACGTGCACACTACATGTCACGCAATGGAAGTCCACTGACAGGCTCTTTCATAGCTCCGACATACCATGTCGTGCATGTTTGTGAATCTCTAAGATTATTTAGTTTTGTATTTCTTCGTTTTCTGTTAATTTGTTTCTTTTTCTTCTTTATTGTGGGCCTCTCCGATGGCGCAGTGGTAGCGTCGTCGCCTTGTAATCAAGGGGTCCCGGGTTCGATACCCGGTGGAGGCACAAGTGGTTCGGATCCCACTTTAAACTGTGGGTCCAGTCCCGATTAGCCTTACTGTGCATAAAGTGGACTTAAAACACCAAATCAATCCAATCCATTTTTCTTCTTTATCAGATGGATCAGATGTGTGCAATAACATTTTTACTTTCAGTATCAAACTACAAATGCCATTATTTTTGTCTTTTTCTATGTTGACAAACGTTCAATCAACAATGATTTTAAGCACACCTTATGCAGAGATAGGATAATTGGGACTGGTCAAGCCGTTTAAATTACAATTCAATTTACAGCACTGTGTCCTGCTGGGAATCAAATCCAGAGATAACGGGAATCAGAACAATTATGTGGCTCCATGGGGGAGTTACAATAGGTGAATTGAATAATACTCAATATGATTGGTTTGTGAATCATTTAGTTGTGAATTATGCTTTTATAGGGTCAAATAAAACTGAGTATTTATGTCCTTCAAAATGAGACAGCAATGCAAGTTATGTTGATTATTGTGTTGCAAATTGAATTGCATCGGAAGCATGTTGAAACGTTTCACTTTACTAGTGAAGAATAGTTCAAATACGAATGTGTTTCATGGTTTTCAAAAGTCTGCCAAACAGTCTTGCACCTTTTAAAACTGACAGTGTCAAAAATCATTATATTTATATATTGTGAGTAAAAAGGGTTTGAAAAACTTGTTTTGCTGAATTGAAGTACCATATACAGTATATCTACTGCAGTGTATAACCGGGGATTATATAAAAAAAAAATTGTACACTGTCTTATATTCAAAAATTGTGGGTTTCTTATTTAGGGTACTGTATTCTTCAAAATTAGGGATAAACACATTTTTGTTTTGTGTCAATTATTATACATGTTAGATGTTAATGAAAGTATTATTTTTATAAGCAATAGAAATCAGCTTCATGTGGTACACTGTAGATCATGTTTTGCTCTTTGTGGTAAATAGCAGCAAAGTTGAGAAAATGTCTCATTTACAGCAATATATTTGTATAGACATGTTTTTCCATTTTAATATTCACTAAATGTTTCTTCATGTGGTATGTTTTTCTTTTTCAGGATAAAATTGCCTTATCCAGTCACCTGAAGAGGACATGTGTTGGGATGAAACTGAATGAATAATAAGAATGAACTTAAGGTGATTGCCAGCTGCTTTTTTGTTTGAAATATTGACATGACTTAAGTGGCTAGGCTTTGCTGCATCTTTTGTGGAGGTGAATCTTTGAACAAGTGATTACAGGTGTGGCTTAGATTTTCTTTTGCTATGGAACATATATTAGGGTGTGGTAGTGTATGTGGATCACCATCTTACATGTATTTTCTTCAGTTTTTAACATCTGAAAAATGTAGCATGGTAAGGTAATAATATACTTTGGATAGGCATTCATATAGAAACCAGTGTGTAGCATCAATAAATGGTTATTCATAGTCATAAAATTCCTTTCACACAGCTTGCATCTAGCTTACCTGAGGGTGGGGGGAAGTCTGCCAGGCCCACCCAGTGGCGGAGAAGTTACAGTTCGAGGGGCAAATTTCAGTCGAGTACCTCATCTGACCGAGAATAAGTTCTAACAACACTTGCACTGTTTTACATAAATAATATAGACTACTGTGGACAGGAACCAAGCAGACTTCCATGGTCTAGTGATTAGCATATTGTTTTGCAAAAATAAGAGTCCAGGGCGGGGAAAAATTATTATTGAGATTGCTATTTGCTTTAAGTCCACTTTATGCACAAATATGCTTATAGGGACTGGAGTTGAAGTTTAAACTATTGTAGAATCCAAATCAAAATATTCCTCCACCAGGTATCGAACCTAGGACCCTTTTATAATTCTTTCCATTGCCATTGTAAACTGAATGATCAGACATGAGAAGTAATGTGAATAACCATTGAAAACAAAAACTTATTTTCTCAAGGGGTCACCTTTTAAGGCACATTCCACAATGGTTTGGATCCAAATTTAAACTGCGGATCCAGTTTCGATTAGTCTGTCATGAGCATACAGTAGGTTTAAACTTTGTGATGAAGCACAGAACATTTTGGTCTTCAAAAAATATTAGGAATAATAATATACAAGAACTGGCAATTGGGAGGGGTGAATGCCCCAATCGCTCTCCCTGTGGGTGCGTGCCTAGACCCACCATTTCTTGTTTTTCTATTTTTATAATGCCAGTATTTTTAGTAAAAGTTGAAAATAAATCATACTGTTCCCTAGGGTGTTCCCAATGTTTATGTATTATTTTTGTTCATAATGTCATAAAGTAACTCGTATTGGAGGAAAAATTCAACGGGTGGACCTGTGAATGCCCCCACCCTCTTGCACATGGCAGTGACAGTGTACAAGTGGTTGGTAATTTTTGTAATTATTATAGTTACTATATAGACATTAATATGATTTTTTGAAGTTTAGTGAATGATAAAATATGTGTACATTCATTAAATGATTGGTTCTTGTTTTTTTATTAATGATAGTAATTCTTTAATTGTTATAGTATAACAGCATCTATGTAAACAACAATGAACTCAGTGATTCAATAATATAATGGCTTGGAGTTTAGAGCTAAGAAAAGTGTAGGCCTCTGAGTCTACCGCTGGGGTGTACGGAAAGAAAATCTGATAAGAATTTTAAAAAATCTAAATACAGTAAACACCTGATACAACCTGACCTGCTAAAGGGTACAAATCAAATTGAGTATAAGGAAGTATCATAATGATGTTCACAGCAGGGAGTAGGCTTATAAGTCCAGGTCAGCACTACAGCAGGACCAGTGAAAGTCACAAAAAAAATCTTAACATTTTCATAAAATAATATATTCAAAATATTTGCTTGTTTGAACTAGTTGCAGGCCAATATTTTTTTTCATTTTCTTTCATAGTATAAAAAAATATTGATTTTCTTGACCTAGTTTTACAATGCTATTTTAGTGTGGTTTTTCCATTTTAATGATTTGGTTTTATTTTTATTTATCTTTATACTTTAGCCTACATAGACATTTTAACACAAGCAACTTCTTGAGTTATTTAAATGTAGCCTACGTATTAGTAAGAAAACATACTTTTTATCCATAAGGTCATTTTCAACTTCCTTCATGTCACAGTGTTGTTTTTAATGTTTGAACCATGTTGCAACTATAAAATGAAACACATTGTGGCTGGGTATAGAGCATATTAACAACAACATATATTTTTTGGTCAGTCTCATGTTTGAATTGAGAATTTGTGGTCTGCTATTGTTACTTATTGAGCAGTTTGTTATGTGAGAGTTCCAATAAATAAATTTCAAAATGAATTGTCCATTTGTTTTGATTCACAGTTTTTTCTTCCAATCCTTCAGTTATTTACGTAATGATTTTAATATAATTTTTAATTCCAAGAATAATTCCAAAATACACCTAGTTTGTTATTTATAAGTCATAAGCAGTGATTCTCTTCTTTGTGTGTGTGGTGGATAATTTATTTCCCTTATTGAGAATGATTTTGGTCATTTTTCTAAGGTATGTGCTTCAAGAACATGTATTTGTTCTACCTAACCTACCTAACAAATGCCTCTTGGGTTAAGCTGGATGAGAATGAATGTCGGATTGATGTATGAGGCATGTACCATGCATCCATGTCTTATACAGGGTCCAAATAAACTTGAGACCTCATAGCTCTTTTGGCACATATCACTGACCAGTTAGCCAATTTGAAGCCAACCTATCTTCTTTTCTGAATTAAATTTTCAGAATATTTATGCAGAATTTTTACTGTCATAGAATGTAGTTCGTATAAGGAAATTGAGACACTTGACTTTTTTTTTTTTACAAATGCATATATTTCCAATTGATGGTGTAATGCTTGTTAATTCTAACAACATTTGTACTTGGTGCAGAGTCTGAAGGAAACCTTGCTAGAAGGTTGAAACGTTACGTTTAGTTTATGTTTTATAATAAAATAAATTACTGCCTTGGTCAGCATATTGAGTTTTTGTTAATTCTGTGTTAAATTGAGGAAACTACTATATATTCTCTGCACATGCTTCTTCTAGATGTATATCTATCTATCTATCTATCTGAGGTAAGATAATTTTTTTCAATTACTGCAAAGTTGTCCAGGAACCCTTTTTTTCAGCGTGAAAAAATATTATTACTACAGAATTTTAGTGTCATGCTCAGGGATCCATACTTTTTTCATGTTCCATTGTTTAGTCTCAATCTTGAAATAAACTTGTCATTTTTCAAGCAAATGGTCACAAATACAGGTAACTTGATAAATGACAAATTTATTTTTATCTTGGAAAGTAGTTTCTCTTTAATTTTGACTAAGTTCTACCTCAAGCTTGAGAAGCAATACTTATTCAATTTTGACCAAATTTAAATAAAAAATGAATAAACTGACCTCAGCCTTGAGAAGCAGTAATTATTCAGTTTTGACTAAATTTTAGTCAAAAAATGAATAAACTGACCTCAGCCTTGAGAAGCAGTAATTATTCCATGTTGACTAAATTTTAGTCAAAAAATGAATAAATCCACTTCAGCCTTGAGAAGCAGTAATTATTCAATTTTTAACTAAATTTTAGTCAAAAAATGAATAAATCCACTTCAACCTTGAGAAGCAGTAATTATTCCATTTTGACTAAATTTTGGTCAAGAAATGAATAAATTTACCTCAGTCTTGAGAAACAGTAATTATTCCATTTTGACTAAATTTTAGTCAAAAAATGAATAAATCCACTTCAGCCTTGAGAAGCAGTAATTATTCAGTTTTGACGAAATTTTAGTCAAAAAATGAATAACTTGATTTCTCACTTGAGTAAATTATCTTTGAACTTGAGTAGTAGTTCTTCTCGAAAAATGACTAAATGTTCTTCAAGTTTTGACTAAGAAATACAGTCAAATCAATTGACTAAATGCTAGTATTCACTTTTGACGCAAATTGAGTCGGTGCTAGTTTCAGTACTGGATTTAGTCAAAAGTGACTAAATTTTACTCGTTTTTGACTAAGTCGTTTTCACAGTGTGGACTTGACATGTACTGTCAGTTCCTAAAACGGACGCTATTGGTGGGAAAGGTTTGACGAGAGTATATACTTGACTCCACGTGGACTTGGCATATGGTTGTCAGAAGGAAACTGATCTTTCGGAACTTTGAAGTAAAGTGGCATTCGAATCAGGACTTCAACTTTACTCGAAGCTACTCTCGTTTGAAACTCCCCGCGAGATGGCAGGGCAATCAATTAAGCGAGTGATAAGTAATTAACAGTACAGTAATATTCATTCAGTGATAACTTTGACAGCTGGAAAGTAACGAAGGGCAATGAAAATTTTGGGTGTTGAGGATGTGTACGTAAATGGGGTTTAATTGTATTTGGCAGACATCGTTGACTTTCGTGTCCTTATGTGCCGAACGCCGTTGGCGGGCGAAACAAGTAATTGCTATAGCTGGCGTCTCTGGAAAATTAAATCGCTGCTCGAGCAAGAGTTACACTATAGTTTGTGGTAATAATATTCCACAGATTGTTCTAATTTTCTCCCGTGACTTTACAGCTTGGTAAATTTAGCGACTTTCATTCTGCGATTTGTTGTTTCGCAGGAGGACAATAGCGAAAATGCTCTGTGTCGTCCTCCACAACAAGGGAATCGAAGAAATGTTTATTCCTGCAAACAGTTTTCCGAATGTATTTCATGCCAATACGTAAAGACACTCTTGCACCTCCCTCGGGACATGGCAAAATAATTCCCAGCATGCCCATCGCAAGTTCATGAGGTGTTTCCAGGTTGTGAACACGCTACTTCACAGATAGGATGCACACGTGTGACAATAGAAAATCAGTCTCATTACTTAATTGTCGGACTGTGTATACGATGCACCGCAGAACCAAAGTAATATAACATCAGATTAGAAACTGCTTTTTTAAACATGGTTTCATTTTGTTATATGCAAACACTTTGTGTACGTATATATTTATATATTTATAGTTGCAATTTGTACATTCTTATTGGTTCTTTTTCAATTATACTACAGCATTATTTTTTCACTGAGTTAGTGTTTATTACTCCCAGTGTTTTGTGTTTTATATTGTAACATTATAATGAAGTTTTTTAAAATTAATTTGTTGTCCATTTGAATCACAAATAAGCTCTTAAAAAATTACAGTTAAGTGTAATGTTATTTATATTTTGGACTACTACTAAGCATTTTTTGGTTGATTTAAATATAACTTAATATTCAAGTAATGTTTTCTATAAGAAAACCTGCATTTATGAATGTTATATTGTACATATATTTCCAGGATGTATCAACTTTTCAAGGTGTTACAAAGGGTTTCGAAAACGAAGCGCTGCTCATGGAGGGAAAGGAAGTGAATGATGTGGTCCTCGTTTCAGGTTTCTACAAAGTGAGGGACGAAGAAAATCACTCCAGCCTGCTGACATTTTTACTTGCACTTGTTGGTGCATACTACGTTCTTGAAGTAGATTACCCCAAAGCGTGCACCCCTTTCATGGCAGTGTTGGGGTTTATTTTGTTTGGACATAAATACAAAATGTCTCGGAGGCTACAATTTTCTGCCAAATGTTTACAGATTGGCAAAGAGTGAATGTGTAGTTTGTAGCAATGTATGTTGATTGATTGATTTGGTGTTTTAAGTTCACTTTATGCACAGTAAGGCTAATTGGGACTGGACCTACAGTTTAAAGTGGGATCCGAACCACTATGTGCCTCCACCGGGTATGGAAACCGGGACCCCTTGATTACAAGGCAACGACGCTACCACTGCGCCATCGGGAAGGCTAGCAATGTATGTGTATGTGTGTGTGTGATGTGGGTGTATAAACATATAAATGGAAAATATAACCTTTGTCTTGTAAAAGAGCTTTTTGTATAATTTGTCTCTATTAATTTCATATAATTACTCATACGTTGTCCATTGTCAAAGTCTTCCAGTAATTTTTCAGTGCTGGGTGTATATAGTTAAAGAATGTGTTTTTTTTTACCTCCTCCTTGACAGTGTCTTTTCAATTCTGTAGCATGAAACAAAATTTAAGGTTCACAGTTGAAAGTTGTTGCTTTTTCCTCCTTCAATTGTCAAGTTAAATGTGAGTCAACTGTATTTTTATGCTAGAAACTAAGTATAAGTACTGAATTGCGATATATCTCATGTGTGCAAGAAGTGTTTTCAATGTGTTCTGAAAGTGTCGCTCAAGTATTTTCACAAGTGTTCCAAATGTGTAAAGTGTACCAGAAGTGATCAAAAGTAGTTTCTGTAGCACACTTCTTACACACTTTTGGGACATCTTTATATTGGAAGCACTTCTTACACACTTCCTGTACACTTCATTTGCTGCACTTTTTGTACACTTCCTGTACACTTTTGAAGCACTTCCTGTACACTATTGAAGCACTTCCTGTACACTATTGAAGCACTTCCTGTACACTTCTTGTGCACATTTAATGTGTACAAGAAGTGATCAAAAGTAGTTTCTAGGAAGTGTTCCAAAAGTGTGCAGAAAGTGTATTTTTTTTACAGTGTAAAACTATCTTATCTTAAACTGCACTGAAACTAAGTAATAATGATAATAATATTATCATTTCTACCATTTATTTGCATACACAAACTGTATATGATGAAGAAGTTTTCTCAGGATATCAGGCAGGTATTTCCGGATAGGCTTCCTAGCTTTCAAGAGATTGAATTCCGAGAAAACTTCATCATTCGTCGCCAGGAAAGCTTCAAGAATTACTCAAACTGTATATATTTTATCTATTCTTTCGTCATTCCTTTTGTGCAGGAGCTTTTTTATTTCATTCATGTATTATTTTATAATTTTTCGTACTTTCTCTTTGTGATGTTAAATGGCGATCAGCATTTCTTAACCTCACCTAAGAATTAGCCAATTGAATTGAGCTAAATGTGCTGAATGACATTATTCTCGCTCCTCCGTTCACTACCCTCGAGACAGACCCTAGCGCAGGGTGCAATTTGAAGGGAGGATGGGGTGATTCATTCCTCTGTCTTGACACATCCCACCCTCTAGCTGTGAATGCCACATCCTAATCACGGATAAGTATTTCTAACTATATTGTTAGAGGTCTAGTTTAGACTAGTTAATTTTAATGCCTCATAACTACATATAAAAATACACATTGTATCGTTAAGCAATTTATGGAGGAAATGTACTACATCCTGTCTCTTTTTAGATGCCGTGCATTCGGTATTCTCAAAGTCTCAAGAATCAGAGCTTTGTTTCACAAAAACTTTTTTATCGAACTGGGTCGTGTTTTCGACGTCATTTAATACTATTCGAGCGCTTGGTGAGAGCTGTTAGTATTTTGGTGCGTATTTTTTTTAAGGAACTGAGTCGTGATAGTTCCCGACAGTCCGAAAGATTGGTAAAACACGTGACAAAATGGTTATTCAGAAATGGAATTAACTGCACTTTACGAGGATCTAGATGAACCGATATTGTTCAATTCACAGAAAGATAAGAAATTGACGTAGGTACAAAACCTCTAGAAACATTAATTTACCGTGTATGAAGATGGTGGTTAAGGAGTTAGAAATATTTTTTTCTATCTTTGTTGGAGAATGTGAATAGCCGTTTCTAAGACAGGTTTATTTTCGGATGTAGCCATATTAATGCAGATACCAAGTTTTATACGTAGCTTTAAGATGTGTGTGAATCTGTGTTTCAATGGTGACATGTCAATCCCCGGTTTATGTGAAAAGGTGAACTTTAATGTAAGCCTAAGAATGTGCGCATCACTAGTTCAGGATCTACAAATAAAATCCTAAAAACATTCTCACTTCACTCAAATAACTTGTGAATCCAATCGAAATTGCACCAATATCTACAGCTGAATGTGAATGTGGGTTCAGTGCCATGAATCTATACCCTTAACTGATCAGAGAAACCATTTAAAAGTTTGAACACTTTCAATAAATGGACGTCCAGAGAAATTTGAAACAAAATGGATAAAGCATCTCGGTGCCCTTGACACGTCGACTGGCAAACCATTGAACCTCGTTCATCTCGTCTATTCAACTTATTTATGTATTTTTCTTGTACAGGGTGCCCACATGAAACCTCCCTTATTTCAAATTACAATCGTGAGGAAACTATTCGACATAAATCCTTGTGGTTTGCGTCATCGTATAAAGCAACCCAAAAAGTTTTTTAAATGTGCTGAATAATTAGCAACGATGACGAGCAGTGCGCAGAGACATTTCAGACGTCACTGGGAGTGTTAGTTGGTCGTGATCTAGTATCGGCTAGACATTTTAAGGGTTTCGAAAGGAGCCCACGTAGAAAAGCATTAATTTAAAAAAAAGGAAAAAAAACCTTTTGATTTGATTTGATTTATTTGATTTTACTGCTGAAAACAGCTCACATGCCTAATACAGCAGTTTGTGATGGCATATACACAATATTACAATTAAAAATAAAAAAAATAAAATGTATACTACATGAAAAAATATAGTGAGAAGACCAGTTTCGTTAAAATAAAAAAAAATACAAATTTAAAAAGTACAATGTAATCACATATGTTAAAAAAACAGTTAAAAGTAAAATTACACATGTTATTATCACACAAGAAAAGGTTACTAGACAGAAATTGCAGAATAGTTGTTTCGGAATACATAATGACGTGTCTTTAATGTAATTTTAGATAACAAATATGGTACATCAAGTTTTCCATTTTTAATTTGGAAATGTGATTGTAATCGTTGATCTTTCTTCTTTCAAAGAGACACGAAATATTAAGTTTGTCTAACAAATTATAATATAATAAAACCTAAAAAGTCTGAATTTAAAATATAGAAATGAGACAAATATTTTCTGTACATTTTCCAGTATGTCTTTCATATTATTTTTACATGCAAAATTCCATGTTGTACTGTATTCCAAAATAGGCCTTACATACAAAGTGAATAACTGAATTAACAATAATAGATTGTTTGAATTCGACCATTTATTAATTTAATAGCCGCTTTCCTTGCAATTTCATATACATGATGCCGCAAACCGTAAGGCTCTTTGTCGAATAGTTTCCTCACAATTGTAATTTAAAATCGGGGAGATTTCATGTGGACACCCTGTAGTTTGATTTTATCATTAACTGAAACTGATGTTAATTGTGTTTGATTCGATATCAAAATACGTAGATTTTAATGTGTTAATATCCTCATGTTACTTGGTTGCGATTGCGGAAGGTGGAACCGCTACGAGGGATGAAAAGGGATCAGATCAGAGGAGATGAAATCAGAGACTCTCCACATGCACGGACAGGGTAAGTTCCATTTTATTTTTCCTTCTGACTTAAGCTACGCATTCTCAACCACACAATAATATCTGGCCTATGAAAGTATTCATTGTTCATTCTGACTTTCATTTGGTCAAGCCCGTATCCCTCAGGCACAGTCATTGGGGTGACTTATGAGAGCGAGTGTTGAGCCATTAGGGCTACGACACGGCATACATAATATTATTTGAAAAAGCTACTACATGCGAGGTTTAAATTAAAGTAAATCTCATTTTCCGGGGAACTCTTGGCAAACGTCTACAGTTGAAACTGCTTTATACGTAACTTAGTTCTGCGTAATTCTGTTTTATACGTAAATTACTGTAGGTCCCGGAAATAAATATTATTTAAAAACGAGTACCTTTATTATACGTAATGCATTTGTACGTAATTCGGTGTTTTACGTACTAATTTTCATAAAATACAGTTGATTTGTACTTAACCAAGCTACAAGAATGTGACAGAAGTGACAGCAAGAGGAAAAGTTACACATTTGACCAGAAAGTAGAGTTTATACGGAAAGTGGACGCTAATTCACATAGATAATACCAAAACTAAAATAACTGCAGATTTAGGCATCGCTTATACTACACTTTGCACAGTCATTAGTAATAGAATGCTATTTTGACTTAGGTGGGCAGGCGATGTGGCAGAATGGGAGAGCGAAGAAGAGTTTACAGGATTCTTGTTGGAAAACCTAATGGTAAGAGACCAGTAGGAATACCAAGACGAAGATGGAGGGATAATGTTGAGATGGACCTAAAGGAAGTTGGTAGGGATGGAAAAGAGTATATACCTAAATCTTGCTCAGGATAGGGACAGATGGAAGGCCTGTGTTGCTGCAGCCATGAACTTTCGGGTTCAAGAAGGCTAGAGAGTTAGTTCACAGAAAAAACTGGTTTGTTTGGAATTACCAAAAAAGTTTGGTTGAGCTGTTTGGTTATGCTTTTTGTTTCCGATAACCAAATGTTGCTTTAATTACTAAATAATTTTGTTTAAGAATACCAAAAAATTTGGTCAGACAAAATATGATACTCTTAAACAAAATTATACATATGTAAGTAAAGAGAAACAAAGCGTTTGGTTAAATTTACTATAAGTGCGTGAGCGTGCTTTCGAATTTGAAAAAAACGATTGTCTAGTTTCGTCGAGTGTAGTATGAAAATCCTTTGTCGAAAATTGAAACTCATGTATATAGATAATTACTCGAAGCGAGTCTTTATGTTGCTGTGTAACCTAATATTCTGAAAAAGAGCTCAGAATATACTTACTTTATATTGAGTTTCCTACATCGGCCGCTAGATGGTTCTGTCGAAATTTGTACAAGAAACAAGTTTTTGTACAACAAATAATGGTACGTTTGATTGTAATTATAGTGAAAAATTGTGCTTTAATATTGTTCAAAAGATATGTGAACATCGAAGCTACAAATTAAAGAAAAAAATGTACTGTAGTGAATAAAAGTGAATCTCCCATGAGCAACCTTTTGATTCTGGACTATATAAGTACAAGGTAAGTGTTCTGCAAAAAAAAAACTAAAAACACTCCAAAATCGTTTAGTTCACGTGAACTTTCTATTCTGAATGTGTATTTTGAGATCACTTAGTTTCTACAAACTATCCACCCTAGCTAAAATTAGGCACATTACAACATAAGTAGTTATGAATAAATTATTTAACAAATCGTTTGGTAATTTTGACTAAATTATTTGGTTTTCCTAAACAAATAGGCCACATTTTGTTAGACTTAACCAAAATAATATTTGGTTTTGGTAACCAAAAAATTGTTTACGACAAACAAATAGAACTTGACCAAATATTTTGGTACTGGTGAACAATTGTTTGGTTGATGCCTATTTAAACAAACGATTTGTTCACCACTACCATTTTTTTGGTTAATCCAAACAAACATTTTTCTCTGTGTAGTTATGCTATTTTGACGATTTTTTAAAATTTGCTAGTAAAACTATAAACTATTGTTTAAGAATGAAACTTTTAGATTCGTTAATTTAGCACTTTATGACATAACTAACCTGTAGCCTATTACGTAACTAAATCTGATTTGTAAGTAATTGACCTCGACATACGTATAACTCAGGTTCAATAAGCTTATTAAAACAGTAAACCCACTAAGATCATTCCCCTCCCCCCTCTGATAAAATCACAAATCGCACCCTGCCCTATAGGGTGTTCAATTGTCGTTAACCACCCAGCATCAAGACTATCAGCACCGTCTGGTGGTCTAGTGTTTAATTACAACATCTTAGATACAGCCCCCCCCTCCCCCTTCCTCATGTGACCAAACCAAATGCAAGCGCACCGTTCTTCCGCAGAGAGGATCCAAAGTTTAAAACAAATAAATGGAAACAAAACATAATAATTTGTATTCATGTCCAGATATTATTAGAATAATTAAATCAAGAAGACTTAGATGGGCAGGCCATGTGGCACAAACGAGAGAGGAAAGAAGAGTTTACAGGATTCCTGTTGGGAAACCTGATGGTAAGAGACCCGTAGGAAGGCCAAGACGAAGATGGAGGGATAGCGCTGAGATGGACACACAGGAAATCGGTAAAGATGGAAACATTGGTTAGTTAAAAGGAAGCAAAACACCACAATCGATCATTAAACACCTCCGTGTTGTTTGACAGAAAATACCCAAAATAGATACAACAAGACAGAAACATGAAGTTGACAACGCCAATTCCACCAAATTTGTTTATTTGTAAGACCAAGCTTAGGACTACTTACACCGCACTGTTCTAGTATTATTTACGACTCTGTGAATATTTGTGTCGACTATAATTTCTCCCTAAATTTTTGTTTCAACATAAATGCAGAAGTTTATTACGTGTGTTGATATGTTGCCAGTGCCGGATCTACAAGCCGCAAAACCCCGCAGTAGGGGGGGGGGGGCGGAGAGAGTAAGCCTTTAGGGGGCCGTTGACATAGTAGAGGGTTCGCGTATGTAAAAATAAGCGTAGTTACTCGGGGGTACAGAAACGAATACAATATATACAGGTAAAGTTCCCTGTGCATATAGCACCGTGCCATGAAGGCACATTTAGGGGATGTGGGCCCCACATATTTTCGATGTCGTCCATCTTGGATATGATCAGCACCGCGCTGCGGCCGCCATTACCCCTCCCCCCGGTACCATTTGATTTGAGGCTTGGTGGGCCCTAGAGCCGCTTTATGCGGGAACAAAGCCAGAAAAATTCCGATCTTAGATCACGCACTCCGAGTTTCCGGAGTGGCAGTCAGACTAGAATCAAATCAGGCTACAATTTTGTGAGAAATGCAGTGATGAAGGTTTCTTCAACCTTGGAAAAAGTTACGACTGCATGAATGTAACAGATGTATCGTTTTCCAGGTGTGAGAAAATGATACATCTGTTACATCTGTACCCTCTCTAATCCCATTTAAAAATTTTGAGTTGAATGCAATATTGCGGCCACCAATTTGGCGAATGTTCGCTTGGAACACACCAATGTGGTTCCGCCTAAGCCTAAGCTGTTCCTATCATGACCAATTGCACCCAGCCTATCTCCTTTACCTCTTATAGGGAGTGTTAGGGAACTTTTGAATCACCCTCTTGACCCTTATACCGTATATGACTTAGTCAACATGAGATCAAGAATTACACACACACACACACACCCACACACATTATGTATGTGTGTATATACACAGGGTGACTGGTAATTAGATGTATTCCCTGAAAGGGGTTAAAGTAGAGACAATTTGCAATAAATTTGACCATATGATACCCCGTCCGAAAATTAGTAGTTTTCGAGATAATCGAATTTCAATTGTTTTTTTTTTTAAAAAATGACAATTTTCCACATAAAAAGATGAATTGAGAAAAAACTGCTTATTGTATGGAACTTATTTCAGCGTTTTCTGATAGCTAATAAATAAGTGGTTCGTTTAAAAAAAAAGTTTTTCCTAAATAACAATCACATGTAAGTAACGGGTGGGTCTAAACTTACAAGTGATGATAAAAAATTGCACTCTTAGTTTACTTGGCAACGCATTAATAACAAAAATGTTATGACACAAAGCGTACAAATTACTTAAATTACTTCCTTGTGTCATCCGCTATCCAGCAAGGTACAAATGTTGCTAACATTCACATTTGTGTACAAGAAATAATACTTCATTCATCTTCATGTGAAAGGAATCAATGAACATTACAATTAAAGAACATTATACATCTTGCTCAAAGTGGGCACCTCCGTTACGAATGCAGGCACGCAGGTTTTTACGGACATGTGGTCTCTTAATTCGTGATGTGATGGTGTCCTTGATGTGTTGACCAGCTGTTAAGATCCTCTCCCTGAGCTCTTCTTGCGAGTTTACCGGTGTCTTGTCATGTGGCTCCAAATGTAAAAGTCACAAGGCGTCAAATCGATCGGGGGATCGAGCTGGGCAGTCATCATGCTGATAAATCATGTCACGTCTTGTAGCTAGAGGCACATCCCCCAACAACATTGCCATCCCGTTCCTCAAAAAATGTTCATAAGTGATGCCATTTAAGATTTGGTGCAGGAAAAATGGCTCGATGAAATGATTGTTCATTACGCCCATCCATACTTCTGCCTGGGCGTGCGACAGTGGCTGGATGAATATTACCCAAAGAATTGGATTGGCCGAGGCAGCCCGATTCCCTGGCCGGCTCGATCCCCCGATTTGAGCCCTTGCGACTTTTACATTTGGAGCCACATGACAAGACACCGGTAAACTCGCAAGAAGAGCTCAGGGAGAGGATCTTAACAGCTGGTCAACACATCAAGGACACCATCACATCACGAGTTACGAGACCAAATGACCCGTAAAAACTTACGTGCCTGCATTCGTAACGGAGGTGCCCACTTTGAGCAAGATGTATAATGTTCTTTAATTGTATTGTTCATTGATTCCTTTCACATGAAGATGAATGAAGTATTATTTCTTGTACACAAATGTGAATGTTAGCAACATTTGTACCTTGCTGGATAGCAGATGACACAAGGAAGTAATTTAAGTAATTTGTACGCTTCGTGTCATACCATTTTTGTTATAAATACGTTGCCAAGTAAACTAAGAGTGCAATTTTTTATCATCACTTGTAAGTTTAGACCCACCCGTTACTTACATGTGATTGTTATTTAGGAAAAACTTTTTTTTTAAACGAACCACTTATTTATTAGCTATCAGAAAACGCTGAAATAAGTTCCATACAATAAGCAGTTTTTTCTCAATTCATCTTTTTATGTGGAAAATTGTCATTTTTAAAAAAACAATTGAAATTCGATTATCTCGAAAACTACTAATTTTCGGGCGGCGTATCATATGGTCAAATTTATTGCAAATTGTCTCTACTTTAACCCCTTTCAGGGAATACATCTAATTACCAGTCACCCTGTATATCTATATATATGAGTGTGTGTGTGTGTATATATATATATATATATATATATATAAAGGTAAGTAGGTAGATGGGAGCCTTTGGTGATATTTTGCGGGGTACCAAGATATATAGATCCGTCACTGATTGATTCGTTTTATTTTACCTCGGTTTTTTGCTATTTTTGGATAATCGCGAAGATGAAGATGAGTGATGATATGATAAAATTGATGAATGGATCCCTGTGCTGTCGTTAATGGTCCAGGAACACATTAGATTCTAATGGGTTCTGTTGGGTTCCGTAACAGGACAGGAACTTTTTTCTCGCACAGTTTAAATTCGGTCCAAGTGGCGTATTGTAGGCATTTCAATACGTATCATGGACCCTATTTAAAACCGGAGAAAAGGTTCCTGGACCGTATTGAAATTGATCCGGAAGAAAGCTTCCTGGATCGAATGGAAATACTTTCCACATAAAAAAGGTTCTTTACGGTGTATAACCCATTTACGCTTCCTGATCTTCTCTCCTGAACCGGAACTGAATTTATTTAAAATTTCCGGACCTTTATCAACCCTGGTGCTAACCACTCCGCCACGGAGGTCGGCTTACGTGTTAGAATTACGTCGCTCAACAGGCAATCGCGTGACGGTGCAAGGCAAAGAACAAGACTGTATTTCGATCGGTCCGTACCGGGCTTGAAATCCGTTTATGTACTTTGCAGTGATGTTAATTTCTTTCGAAATCCCTCGCATTGTTACAATTCCCGCGAGAGCAAACATGCTAAGCACGTAACCTTGCTTCTTATCATCGTAGACCTACATCCCCACTTTTCGTAACAAGCTTTTTTCCACTGGACAAAGTTTTGTTGATAGAAACAAACATATCCGTCCGTGGAAAAATATTGTACAAGGGTAAATTTGGGAAGAATGAAGGTTTTACGACGGCCACTGGCTTCCGTTGGTTTACACGACGATGGCTTTCTGGTGCCTGAATCAACCAAAGCCTTTGTTCTCCGTTATCTGGGATTCTGTGGTTTCCACATTTATCCCAGACACCTTTTGTTAACGGTTTTTGCAATTCATGTTTTGTAAAATGCTTGGAAGTGAAAAATATTTATGGCCGTGGTTTACGCCTCAAGATTTACTGCGATGGTTCAGGAGTTGGTATCGCCTCGCTGTAACTGGAACAATATGTGCTTAGAGCCAATAAACACTGTGTCAGTGTTGCCAGGACGAACCTCAAAGTCACCACGTGGTATTTTTAGTACAGAAATGTTCACCATGGAAGTGTATGCCCGGTGGAAGCAATCCGTTTCCGAAAATTACTATTCAACTGCTTCTGATATAGAGTAAATTCTGGGAATTGAGCTTTTTGCTTTAGGAAGGTGAGACTTAGACAAATGTACATTAAGTAGCAGTAATGGCGATAAGAGCAGAACATTAAGGGCGGGAGGAACAGTTTCAGTGGAAAACCCTAAACCACCTCTCCCCCACTGACCTTGACCCGCGACGAGCTGGAGACAGAAAAGTCTGTGCGTTGGATGGTTGTAGGAGGAGGAGAGAACATAGCATTACGCTAATGGGAGTATTATTTTACTCGTTCTCTTGGGAGTATCAAACTTCCGATGGCGTAGAAAAACACAGGAACGGAAAGAGGACAGGTTGAATGAAGATTTTATTTGTCGTCGAAAAAATCGAAAACTCTCATTTGAATTGATGTAATTGGAAGTTGTTGCGTCCCCCCCCCCCTCCTGTATAAAGAATGCATGGAATTCTGAAAATACTCATTATTATTATTCATTATTCAACATGGGGAGAAATTCATACTCTCTTCTCTTGTGTAGTCGGGGTAATTTTTAGTATCATTGTCCAATCCGACGATATTGAAATATGGGCAGCCACCGACTTGATCACAGTAAACTTTTCCTCCCGTATTCACTGTTCCTCTTCTGGATCGAATAATTCTCGTGGATTATTTCATTTTGATAAACTTACAGAACTCCATAATGCATCAGAAAAACGTTAATGCATTTTTGGTAGGTCCGTGAAGAGTTTCCCCCTACCCCGCTTGAAGGTATCAAGACCTTGAGATGACATTTAGCCAAAGGTGCAACTTTGCTTTCTTTGAAATGATCGTTTCAGATCTGTTCGATTGATGCATTTTCAGTTCATCACAAGGAACAACAGCTGATAGGAGCATTCTTTTATGCATTTGTCTCTGCATTTTGATGCTCCCAAAGTACGTCAGTAGAATTTTGTGTACTTCAACTTGTTACTGGAGAAAAAACAATTTTATACTGAAACTGTAGCAACACGAAAACAACAACAAAACAAGGCAATACAAGATGGCACAGATGAAATTAAGTTACACGTACATTCTTAACGATTGTCGGAAACTTCGTTCTGACAAGAATATCAATATATGCAGGCAGGCTATTATACATACGTGTATATAACCTGGAAAGTACATAGATTGATTGAATTGTTGTTTTAAGTCCACTTTATGCACAGAAAGGCTAATCGGGACTGGACCTGCAGTTAAAAGTTGGATCCGAACAACTGTGTGCTTCCACCTGGTATCGAACCCAGAACGGATGTCCGTAGAGAAGAGACCGCTCTAGAAGGGAGATCCTCAAGAATAGGGGAGACAAGGGTTTTGAAAACTGTGCTAATGAATGATTGGTTTTGGATTTCAGTGAACCTGTACAGAAGACCAAGGAAACGCATGACTCTTTTAGTAGTATATGCAATGTGCTCATTAATAACACGAAAATCTTTTTGAGAAAATTTTTTGATGGTATTGTGCCAATTGACAAACTCAGTGTTCCGTGTGTGTCAGTTGAGAAGTTTCGTTGTTTTCCCCGACCTTCAGTCATCTCATCAGGGTAGAAGTTTTGGAGCTCGTTCCAAGTTCCAAGTGGAGTGTTTCTCTTTGAAATCCGCCATTCCGTGACGTGCAAGAGGGAACGAAGTTTCATAGGAGGGAAGCAAAACAGAAACTCCCGGTGTTGTCTCCTTCGGAGTTTATGAGAGCAGAAAGGGACGGACGGAGCTTTCTTAGCTATGAAAATAAAGACGCGAGTTGTGAGAGAGGATGCTTTTCTCCCGAGGCTGCTTCTCTACAGTTGCCAAAGTTCCCGAGATCTCGGCGGAACTTTCTATTTTGCACAACCATTGTTTTCCACAACAGTACTTTTATTATGCAGAGGCTTTTAGATACGGAAGACATGACACCAAGTATAGTGGCCATTGGATGAACATTTTATAAGTCAGTCTCACAGAGTACTTATGTTCCATTAAGGAAACTACCAAAGCACCTTGCCCAAGAAGACACGAAAAGGAAGGAACGCAATAGATGTTCGACAGTTTATTTTAGACAGTTTTTTTTCCTAGATCCGACTACATGCAAGATTGATTGAAGACTCTGCTAATTATGATTATTTTACATAAATAGTCCACATGTCTAAAATTCCTACTTTCATTTTGATATTTCATTTTGGCGTATTTTGAACTGTACCGTCACATAAGTATGTTTGTGCTTTGTATAGCAGCGCAAGGAATGCGTTTATGGTGTTGTTATGATACATATAGGATGATCGTTTTGAAAATTACGAATTGAAATACTGCATGGCTTTCGAAGTAAGTACTTTATGAGCACAAAATTGACAATGTAATGTAAATATCATAATCTTAAAGCCAACACTGCCGTTTTCGTATTTTGAATATTGTTGTGAAGTTGAAGTTTATATTGGGGGGGGGGGTAAGTTTCAAAGAGTAGAGATTCATTAGAAGATGCAATATATATCAGTGACGTGCACAGAGGAGTAGCGAGTCTGCCAGTGATAGATCTCGCATCGTAATTATTTCTAAATTGCAATATTTGTTGTATTGTAGATGCCACTCTCTTTTTCACGCGCTTCTCAATCACCACCCCCTCGTCTCCACAACCGCTCTGCCGCTGCTAAGGTTAAAAAGCCACGTTTTCAGGTACTTCAGTCTATCGCGTATCGGGACTGATAGAGGATTGATTTTCCTCGATTCCCTTTCATTTCGTCCGAGGAACTTGGGCTTACTATAGATTACAATAATTACCCCACAAATTTTACACTTTGGATTTATGTGCAATAGCCTATTTTATGGACGGAAGAATTACCGGAAGTGTTTTCTTTCTTCATTAAGGAAGGTAATTATAACACGTAAAGAAACAAAGCAAAAGACGTGTTCCGAAATAGACCGTTGCAAAAACAATCACCGAGAAGTTGGGTTGCCAAAAGACAGTGTAGCTCACGGAGTCGCAAGAACACGGGTCGCAAAAGGACATGGTCGTAAAAGGGCAGGGTCGAAACACACAGTCTTTCAGTTCCAGAGTTGTCTTTTACAAGTATTTGAAATACTTACGATTGAATGTATGGATGATACAAATGATTTCGCCGTTGTCGTTAATGCCAATCTATTTTTTTTTCTTCATTCACAATAGAATGTGATCTTTCGGAAAAGAGTGTAGCTCCTACAGGGATAAAGTGGGGCCTGGCAACTGTGATAGAGTCGAACGACTTACATGGGGGATTTACAAGTGACATCAATAGGTATTTTAAGGAGTTAGTCAAATGTTTACTTTAGAAACAAGGTCCTTCCTCGGATGATTAAGATATTCCTTATCAACCATTATTCTAAGAAAATAAGTATTATGTCCTAGTCGCATTATGTTTAAACGTTTTATTTGTTTAAAACATGTTTTTTGTTCTTGATTGAAACTTTAAAACATGATTTTAAAAAAAATCCAGCCTACGTCTATTGTCAACCCTTCAGTGCCCATATCTTTTAGGTTTCGTCTTCTGTGTGTGTGTGTATGTGTGTGTGTGTGTGTGTGTGTGTGGAGGGAGATCATACGCCATGCTTTAAAGATTTACCCGTAATCAGTTGCTACCACAAGTGTCGAGGTCACCGCGCGGTAATGTCGGTGACTGTACAGAACTACCGTGTGAGACTGGCATTACAAAGGCGCTCAATGACTTCAGCAAAGTTTGCGGAATGAAAACAAAACGTATGATTGACCCAAGCACTCTTCGGGGAATTGTGTTGTCTCCATTTTTGGTGGTGATGGAGCATCAAAAGAACTACTTCTTTCCTGAATATCAACTAACGATGGAACTTTTTCACAACGAGTTGCAGATAATGCGCCTGCACTTGCGTCGAATATACAATTAACAGAAACCGTGTGGTATCTAGTCTTCTCGTCTCCTCTTCCTAGGAAAATTTCAGTCGGGTACCTGACCTCACCGAGACACTTGCGCTGCAAAGAGGAACCAAACCGACTTCCTTGATTCAGAGGTTAGATTATTATTATTAACTTTTGAAGAGAAGAATTACTTTTCAAGGAGTTAGACACGCGATATCACTCGTCAATGTTTACGAATTGATCAATGTTCCGACTACCGGCTGACAGTGCAGCAGCCTGTCATCTATTACAATTGCTGTCAACTCTGCACAATTTCTTAGCTTGTCGGGAAATTCACGATGTGCAAATCTGTCCCCATGTTCAAATGTGCCCCAGTCTCCCGTAATTTGCATGCATGAGAATACAAAACAGCAGGCACAAGTAAGAAGTATCATATTTTATTCCAAATATCCATTTCATACTCTGAGATATTTGAGTTACAACAATTCCCTACTCAAGAATGACTTCTCCCCTATCATCATCAGCTGGCAGGTATGCTGAGAATACGCACTTTGGAGAAATTCAACAACTGAGTGAACATGGTAAAGGGAACGAAATTCACTTCGGAAATACCCAAGTCTACAGAGTAATTCATAAATAAAGTGACAATTTTAAAAAATCCGTATGTGTTAATTATTGCAGATACAGCAATACAAGTGACAGAAACTCTGAAAGCACTTTCGTCAGATGTGTTATTAGTGATTTCCTCACAAGTGGTCTATGTGGTTGCCGTTTGTGACACGACATACATCCACACGAGATATCAGGCGTGGTGACCAGCGAAAGTGCATTTGGAATTTGTCGTTTCAGTTGATCTACGTCTTGTGCAACCTGGCGGGGAGAGCACTTATAGGACGATATCACTAACCAAAAACCTTGAATTTTTGTACCAATTGTCACTCGTTGTATTGCTGTATTTTCAATAATTAACACATACTGAATGTTCAACTGTTACTTTCTTTAAGAAATACCCTGTAGAAAGAAAGACATTTATACCGTAAAAGAACGAAAATCTGCTGTACATGATTGGAAATTGTAAAAAATATGCTGTCATGTAGAAATGGCCAAATATGCCTACATATGTATTAACGAAGCACCAAAATTAATTAGTTTTCATAACATAGTACACGTATTATATATTAGGAACATATCGCTCTTACAGAAAAAGAAAGAATGGAAACTCATAGAAATCCTCGCTTTAGTTATAACTATGTATAAATTACAATTATTTCAGTTTGATCCCACACTTACAAGCATGTAAATGATGTGAAGAAATACAATTACAGGGTAAAAATGGCAACATTCGTATTTATCTAGCGTGGGTCCAGAAGAGAACTGTTATCTAGAATAGGTAATCACATTGTTGACAGTTATGTGAGAGAGGCTGCCGAGTTGTCTCTGTTTTATATTTATTGAGTGATTGAATTTGTTTATTTTACTTCGCTTTCCTTCACTTTTGGCTAATCGCGAAGATGAGAATAAATGATATGATAAAATTGATGAACAAAGAACACCGATGCAACATTGTCTCATCAACTCCCACGAGTTAAAAATAAAATTTGATATAAGTGGAGCAAGTTGTGGTAATTAGAAGAATTACAAAAAGCCGGGAAAGGTTTGTCAATTACAATTTAATAACAACACGTACGTGGTACAAGAAATGTAATAGTTTTACTATATTTTGTGAATAAAATTAAAGTTAATAATTTTCTAATACCTATATGTTCATTCGGTCAACCTGAATAAGACTTAAATCATATTTTTTAAGAGTATTCTGTTCTGCAGAAAGAGATATACTTTCGTATAAAAAGCTGATCAAATGTCAAATTCAATTTCGCAAGTTTAGATACTTTGAACAAGATGGTTCGGATTCCACTTTAACTAGTCTCAGTTAGCCTATTTGTGCATAAAGTGAAAGTGCACGTACTTTAAAAAAGACAACCTAAATAAAACTGATAGTTTATTATACGAACTTAACCTCAAAGTTGGCTACATATTAGTATCCTTTTTAAACAGAATAAGAAATTTAACATGTAGTGGAATTTTAACTATAGGGCTACATGGTAACTGAATTAGGCCTTGTTGTTTCCATGTTGCAAAAGCACTAAATCCGCTAACCAAGGCAGTTTCATTAACATTAAAAACACTATACAGGTAACATTTCGACTCTCTATCAGGGCCTTCTTCAGACTACGAAGCAATTTTAAAAGATTGGAATTTTTTCGCAGTCTGAAGGAGACCCTGATATAGTTTTTTTACGTTAATAAAACTGCCTTGGTCAGCGGATTTAGCGTTTTTAATTATATATGAATGGATTTTTTTTCAGCCTTGTTACTTCTTGTTTATGCTATACTACTAAATCATTTACAAGTATATAGAATGGCTGCTGCTGCTGTAATACCAAGGAAAAATAAAATGAAATGTATCTTTCATTTTGATGCTCGAAATTCTTACACACAGAACCCAAAACGTGTCAATTGACACATATATTTTTGATTTCGAAAACACGTTAACGTGCATAAATTGCAAATGATACACCTTTTAGTGTGTCAAAATACACATAGGAATGTATTAAGTTGTATTTTTATGAGATGAAGTTCCGTGTGATGCACTAAAATGCATCAATTTGGAAGATCAGACAAGATCGTTTCGAAGATAACAAACTTCCACTCTGACATTTGAACTAAATTTTGAAGATAAAAGTGATGCTATATCTGTGTGGAAATGATGAAAATTCAACAACTCTAAATTTCGTGCACTAAATTGAATTCCTTAAACTTACATAGTACACTTGTTGCTATTGTTATTGCAAGGACAGAATTGAACTGACTTCTGCCAGTCATAATGCTTTGTTAGAATAATATCTAAGTGTGGTGAAAAGGATTGTCTAAAGTCACCTCCCTTCCATAGCTTAAGGAACTTAATAATTTCACATTTTATACCTTTATGACGGGGAAATTTTAGTTTTGATTGAATCAAGAGAGAACATAAAAGTTACAATCCATAAACAGTCACTATTTATACTATTTTTGTGCGGTTTATATTTTTACACATTAACTCTAAACAAACGCTTATAAACTTATCTGTTATATTTATGTTCATGCGTGTCGACCCCCTGGAATTTAGTTTTATATTACAAAGAAGCAATAAGGTACATTCTATAGCAGAATATCCCAAACAGAATTCCAGGTTTGCGTATTCTACAACTTAATTCGATGAAATGCTTTCCATGAGTTTTAAAAATTCCAGAAAGGAGATTTGTATGTGAGAAGTCTCAGCATGTAAACTTATGGACTACAATGTCCTTCTAACTTTCAAGGATTTTCCTCGAACGAAGTGTTAAAATTTAATAACAAAATAGCACAAACATGCATTTCAATATATTTACGGTATGAAGTGTAAAAAATTAAGAAAATCGTTCCCCTGGATATTCATTAATCTGATGTATCGAGAGAAGACTTTCCTCAAGGATATAATAATATTAATAATAGTTTGGCAACAAAATTGTTTATAGTTATCATAGTAACCATTATTATAGCTATTATTCATTTTTAGTAATATAGGAAAATTTAACAAACAATTCTTGAAGCTTACACTTTTATGTGAATAAGTATGTAGACAGACACTCTTTAGACACAATTTTGTCACTACACTACACTATACACAGAAGTTGAAAGTAACTGTTGGTTCAAATTGTTACCTTCAAAATACACATTTTAAAGACGTTTTAAGATAATTATTTTCCTCTTTTATAAATATTTTTATTTGGTTTATTAGTGTAAGCGTTTACAACAGACTATTATTTCGTATTTTTTCTATATTGAAATCAATATTATTGTAATTATTTTTTGGGAAATTTGTTCATCGTCACTCCACACAAGTAAAACGGCGACTGCGTAACATCCGGGGAAGGCAAAAACGTATGACTATAGATAATGAACATTTCTACTTAGATAACTCGGTATAGCTCAGTTGATAGAGCAATGGCCCGGGTAACGACATTGCCTTGCAATCAAGGGGTCCAGGATTCGATACCCGGTGGAGGCAGTGGTTCGGATCCCACTTTAAAATGTAGATCCAGTCCCGATTAACATTTGTGCATAAGGTGGACTTAAAAAAACAAAAGCAATCAATCAATCAATCAGTTTCAAAGATAATAAAATTTCACTTTTAATGCCTCAATTGACACAGCTAAATGTGTAATTTTGTTATCTTTGAAATGATCTTGTCTGATCTTCCCAATCGATGCATTTTAGTGCATACTGACAAAAATACCCTTTTATACATTTCTATGTTGATTTTGACACACTAAAATGTGCATCATTTGCAGTTTATACACGCTAATGCGTTATTGGAGTGAAAAGATATGACACTTTTGGGTTCTGTACATATTCCCATAAAATTAACCGAACGTATGCAAAAATCAATAATTTTATGTAAACCAGAAGTTTGGATATTCGCTCTTTCTTCGCAGAGCGTTGAATTTTCGGCCAGGGATGGCCAGATCCGAATCATGAAACATCAGATTCCCTGGTAATCAATTTTGCGGATGGACCGGATTTTCTGTCACTGATCCGGGTATACCTGGTTGTCACAGGATCTTGATATTTTCGGAAGCAGTTACCCTGAATCCGAAATTATCTGGCCAACCATATTCTCAGTTTCCCGGCCCTCTCACGCTCACGCTACATGTACAAGAAAAGTACGAATTCGTCAATAATTAAAATCTTGAAGAAAGTTGCATGTTAGAAATTCAACCCTTCTCATTGGTGAATTTTCCACGGTGCAAATAATAATCATATTCACAGCTTGTATGATACTATGTACTTCTATTATTATTATTAATTATTTCGCGCTTTTATGAGATTGTAGCGCTCCCACAATTATTCTAAAAAGCTTCAAGAATCTCCCCAACGATTTGACCTTTAAAAATTTCTAGACGGGGCTAACACAGTAATATCAATTGTACAGTATTATTATTATTATTATTATTACGCATGAAACGGAGGACAACAGCGAAAATAAATATAACAATATAGCCTGTGTGTCGCTTGTGTATTATAAATATAAATGTCTATAAATAAGCAAAATAATAAATAGTGAATAGTGCAAGACTTCCAACACGATTGTTAGCAATATTCAACCCACTACATGTTAACAAGTACGACAGAAATAGACAAGCATTCATGCCATGAAATAAATAAACTGTGGACTGTCATGCATAGTTATTACATGGAATGTAAAGACTACCATGTTCACTCCTGTTCAGATAAAGTGGCACATTCTTAAACTGTTCAGCCCTATAAAGTGTGTCACTTTATGTGAACAGGAGTGTACAAGAATATGTGAACAGTATGCGTGCGTTCTTGAAACATACATTCACAATTTAAGTCTAAATCTACATCAATTATAAACCTTTCATTTTTGTAAACACATTTTCTTGTCTGGGAAAGTTTGAGTATCAGAATTATAAACGATTTTCCGACTTCGTGAAGAAGTTTTTGGTTCTTTTAGACATTAGGCAAACTCAACAACTAGCTAGCGTAGTGAGAATAGGGAAAAACTCAGGAAATGCGCAGCACACACGAAATGTTTGAGTCTGATAAACTACATATATATGTAGTATATAGAAAAAAAACATTTTATTTGCAAAGCACTTATTGGCGAAGTTTGAAACAAATGAAAATCGAAACTGAATCTGTAGTTGATTGGCGTTTATTACAAGGTGATCGAAGGAGGCTTATTTGTTATAATACAGATTTGCACTATTGGAAACTACTAATAAGTATAACAATTTTATAATGCGAACGAAACACGAAAAGCTAACGGAAGAAGCTAACATTATAATTGAAATTTCTCGATTCCACACACTGTTTATAAAGGCTCTTACACAATATACCTCCAAATGAAAATATTTTCACAAAATAAGTTTTCGCTGTATTATATAAATTGTAAAGAAAAATGAATAGTGAACAATACAGATATTTATTGTAAGGATGGAGTCTATTCAGATTGAGGCTCTCGAAAGTAAATTGGATCTGTGCTGAGGAAGAGCACGTTCAATTGTCCCGTGTTTACAAACGCAGAGCCGCTTTGTTATCTCAGCCACGAGTGCCAACTGAATGGCCAGTCTCCGGGGAAGGGGGAGGAGGGGGTCGCTAACGGCTTACCTGCAGAGTCCCTCCGCCGGGCGAAGATCTCTCCCTTGTCCTCCGTCTTCCTTCTCGCACTGCAGCAGCCAGCGAGGGGGCGGGGGCCGGACGAGGGGTCGCAGCCAACCACGTCGGAGGGACGTGCACCGCGACGCCACGCCCCCTCGCCTCGCGACCAACCGGAGGCCGCTCCGACGTTGTAAATCGTCCCTTTCCGGCGGCGCTGCATGGCGACCAGTGGCACGGCGAGCGTCTTCGCCCGTGGATCGCTGTTTCCGTCTCTTGCCTACCCTGGCCGCTCCGATGTGCTTTGCGATGGAGGAAGGTGTGCTCGTGGGCCGAAGTTCCGTGGACAGCACCGTGTCCGACCCGGACCTGGCCGCTTCGTTGTCCGCGTCGTCCACCGGCTCGCTGGCCGTCAACGTGGCCGACTCGCCGCTCGACCTCCGCGGCCACGTGGCCGTCGCGTACCCGTCGGACACCGACGACGACGGCGACGTCAACGTGGACTCCGACGACCCGGAGGACGTCCCCGAAGCGTCTCGACGCCCCGACTCGCCCGAGCATCCGGACCCGGGCTCGAGCGCCGCCAAGAGCGAGGACGAGGACGGGAAGAAGAAGTCGAGCCTCGTGAAGCCTCCTTACTCCTACATCGCCCTCATCACGATGGCCATCCTGCAGTCGCCGCACAAGAAGCTCACCCTGAGCGGCATCTGCGAGTTCATCATGTCCCGCTTCCCTTACTACAGGGAGAAGTTCCCCGCGTGGCAGAACTCCATCCGCCACAACCTCTCCCTCAACGACTGCTTCATCAAGATCCCTCGGGAGCCTGGAAACCCCGGGAAGGGCAACTACTGGACGCTGGACCCCATGGCGGAGGACATGTTCGACAACGGGAGCTTTCTGCGCCGCCGAAAACGCTACAAGCGCCAGCCGCCGGACTTCCTCCGGGACCACGCTGCTTTCCTGGGACCGGACCCTTACCACCACGCTGCCGCGACCCTCTTGGGCCCGCACCACCCTCTCCACGGCCACCCGTCCGCCGTCAACCCGTACCCGTACTTGTCGCCTCTGCCGCCCGCACTTCCTCTCCTCCCGCCCGCCGACCTCGCGCGGCTGTCCCTGACGCCCCTGGGGCTCAACCTCTTACCGCCGCCCGTCACCTTACCCAAGCCCGTCCCCGTGAGCGTGACTTCGACGATGACCAGCCGAGGCCTCGTCGCGTCGTCCCCTTCCCCCAAGGCGTCGAAGAACGGCTTCAGCATCGACTCCCTCATCGGGCGGGTGACCAGCTCCGAGCCCACCAAGCCCACGCCCGTCGCCCAGAGACTGCCGCTGACCCTGGCCCTCAAGAACAGGCCGGGGCTCGTCCTGGAGTCGAACCCGCAGCCGGCAGTCACTCGGTCCCTGGACTCTGCGTTCTCGCCGCTCGGCATGGGCAGTTTGGGACTCGTGACGTCGCAGGGCCACTACAACCACGCCCCCTCCTCGGGGATTCCCCACACGGCGTGGGCGAGGTGAGATCCGGCCTTCTTCTTCAAAAACCTACCAAAGAATTCCGACGAAGATTGCGAATGAACAATGCCGCAAGAACTGTATATAGTACGTGGGCTGTGTAAATTATGTATATCTGAAAATGCGTACAATGTGTTCACTATATAAAGAAAGCGACGTTGTCAATGTTAGTGTCATATTTATAACAATAGAGTGTTTAATAGATGCTCATCAAATAGCTATATATATATATATGTACATACATATACATGTACCGAAGATCTCGTCCTGTGTCTTTGTGTGTATTGCTGGAGTCGTGAATGTATGCAGTGTGATGTGACAAGTGAACTTTCAGAGAACGACTGATTCTCTTAGACCACAAACGGTGACAAGTGTAAGTGTTCATGTGCAGCTGGGTTAATTTATAGTTCCTCGTTAATAAATGTTAATCAGAGAAAAAAATCCACATGCGTTTCGCTTTGTTAATCATATGCACAGTTTTTTAAGGTAATTTTTATAATTTTCGTAGATTTGTTTTGGTGCTTTCTGAGTTTCATTAATGAGTAATGCAGTACATTTAGATAGAATCTTTGGGCCCGCACACAAGGAAAATTAAGGCATTAATTCCTCCAAAAAAGCATCAACCGCAGTTTCAAACAGAAACGTGTAAATTCATGACATGTCGAATAGCCTATGCACTAGTGTGTTACTCTTGTTATAAATATTAAGTTTATTAATATCTTACTACTGCACTCTAAAATGTTATTTTATATTTTATAAACTTAGTTATTTCGAATTCTTAAAATATAATTAATCCGTTCAAATGTATAGAATTATATTTCCCTTTTTTAATGCAGATAATTATTGTGTAACATGTTAGTCGTCTTCTACTTGCTGTTTTTCAAATTTTGACAACAGATTAACAAAAGTTACAATAGGATTAACATATAAATGCATGGAAAATTAATCAATCTGATGAAATAACGATAGAATGAAACGCAAACATGCAAGAAATATTGAGTCGAGTACAGAAAAAGCATTTCATTTTCTTTTGATGGATTAAAAATGTATTAAATCCTAAGTTTCAATTAAGGATGAACAGGCTGTTTCATCAATTGATTCTTTGGAAGTGCACAACATGCATTTGACGGCTTAATATTCTTAATTTTCTTTTCTGGATATTTTTTTCAAAGTTCTTTCTTAGAAAAGAAAAACACGATATTTTTTTGAATTCTGAAAAATTGTAGCGGTCTCTATGTTTGAATATGTGGCAGGAGATGCAGTAGAATATTTATGTAGGCTTTTATTATTTTTTGGAGAACCTTTGTCCTGGTCAAGCCTGCATTTTCCGCTAATGTTTCAAAGTGCTCAGTCATAAGGTATTACATTTTTATGTAGAAAATACGCGTGGTCTTGAAGTATTGCTAAAATGTTAACAAATATTCGACAACCGTATGCACTTATTTCTCCTGAATGTTCTTCAAGAATTTTAAAACAGCCATAATTTTCAGAAATCATAATATTGTCTTGGTGAAGATGAGAAAGTTTTTACAAAATAATAGGTTGCAGCACTGGATTGAAAGGTTCAGTCTTGCACTTAACGATTTAATATGACTATAACAAAATTATTGTAACGAAAACTCCAATGCCGTCTGTTTGTGGGAATGCAACTGAAATTTATCCTTTTTTAGTTGTCATTATTTTCCACGAACTAAACATTCAACCAATCTTTGAACAAAGTATAGTTAGTAACTTCATGACACTGAGCATTTACAATTTCTTATTCATTTTACATTTCTTTTAGACCATGCAAATCCACATTAATTTTCCTGCCTTTATAAAATATAGCAAAATGCACAAGATAATTTTAAAATGAACGCGATGGAAATATAATAATTATAACAATAAGAGAGCCTTCTTCATGCTACACGTACAACTTTGATACAAAAATAAAGTTTCTTATTAAAACTCGCAGTAATTAATATCTAATATATTTTTCGGCATACGTATTGTCTTTACTTTCGCATTTCCTATTTACAGCTTGTCGCAAAATACACGTAGAACTTCATTTTTTTTTTTTTTTTTTTTGCAATTTAAGTGCATTATTTGATTCTGGCATCAACAGCAAATGAAGTTTGTCATGTTTTCTCCATTTATGCATACTTCCCTTATTTTAGACCAAAACATGTAGTTGAATTTATCAACATTTAACACAGGTTGTGGTATGTAGCAGTATCTACTCCGTTTCAAAGAAACTTTATATTCAGCATGAGCATGTACTTCATACATTTAGATGTTTGTCTAAATCTATAAAATTCGTCGTTCCTTTGTAATCATTGGGTCCCGGGTTCGATATCCGGTGGACACACATAGTGGTTCGGATCTCACTTTTAAACTGTAGATCCTATCCCGATTAGCCTTTCTGTGCATAAAAGGACCTAAAACAAAGACTCAAACGAACAAACAAATTTATAAAATTATTTTTTCCCGATAATGAATTACTGTAATTTTCTGTATGGATTGTTTATGTTGTAGGCCTATAGTTAATGAAAAAGTTTCACTAGATTTTGCATGTCAAGTAACACAGCAAAATATTATATTAATACTTCCTCATTTGTGATTATTTGAGAACAAGTTGGGGAAGTTTTCTTATATCACGTAGATTACAGTTCAACATTCACAGAGACTATCAACACTGCCTTCTTAAACATTCAACAATTGCAGTTCTTTCACAGTATTCTTTTGTTTTGCGAAACATAATATCCATTGCTGAAATGTCACATATATGTATAACAATCATACAAATAAACGTGCACGTATTTCGCAGTTCAAGCCCTTGATATAAACTCAAAGTTTGCCTTTTTAAAAATAGATCTTGGTAGCACTGTCGTATTGCATTTTATTCCCATACATTCTGCCTCATGTTGAGCTTTTGTTTGAGCTTGGACTGATTTTTTTTATTTATATTTTACACTTCATGTGTTACTTAAAAAAAAAAAACTGTTTCTCAGCAAAGAATATACATACGACAGAGCAACAATTTAAAATAATATCTACTGTATATGTATATTGTAGGAACTTCGGACGTTTTGATGACAAGACTGTTTATTATCAGGATGAGAATTTATTGTTGTGTGAAGTGTGTGTGGCGAACAAATATTTTCAATTTTCTCTACATCTTTTAAATTTTTAGACTCTCTTATCTCAAATTAAACGAAAGAGACGAATAATTTTCTGGGAAAAATAAGCAACAAATAAATAAACGAAAGAAAGCATGCATTTCGAACAAGAATGAAATTTTAAAGTTTGTGATGTTATTTCCAAAGTTCAGATTTTTTCAAAGTGCTTCCACTTGTATTTTGGTTTCATTTGTTTTTAGTTATTTAGCGTCGCTTTTCTGCCACTTCCGTCTAATCGCGACGTGAGGATGAATGATCATACTTGTATGTTGACACCTTCCTATGTAATATGATTCATTCGGACTTATTGAACTCTTGTTCTTTGTTTATTTGTTGCGATCGTTGAAAATGTTTCTTTCACATGTGATTCTTTTCCATCCTGTTACATACACATTTTCTTGACTCAGATGATAATAATAATAAGAGTAAATGAACATGAGTACATAGTTTACTTTCTCTTTTACATTGCAATGTGCCGTTTTTATTGAAACACCGTACAGTAAGAATAAACTATTGTTATTCTGGTTGTACAAAATTAAGTTTACTTTATATGAACAGAAACATTGAGTGACGCACCACAGCTCGGTGCGAAGGTAATGGTTTCCGGTTCGACTCCCGGGTAAGTCTGTTCATCAGCCATTTTATCATTAACAGCCCCCCCCCCAAATTCTTAAATGTAAAACAGTATTGACCCAATAAACCACACTTTAAATGTTAAAATGCGTTTTCCCGTCTGTTTATTCTGTCTTCCGATTTCTGGGTTAGATTAAAATAAATTTGTGAGTTTCTTAAAAGTTCAGATTCGTTGCGAGCTAGAATGATGAAAAAATAATTCAAAATATTTTGTATAATATATCTGTGAATTAATTTGGGATATTACAAGGATACCGTAGTGTTTTTGTACGAATATAACAATAACACGCTGGACTTTTGGCCTGTGCCAAAAAACACGTTTTGAATAATTCCCTCGATATTTGAAGAACCGTTTTAATATTTCGGTTTTGAATACTTACATCTGCTTAGAATAGAGGATTGAAGTAAATCTTTATTTATTTATTTACCAGAGAATTCCAAATACAGCTTTAGCCATTTTTCATTGGAATGTAATAACAATGGAAATAACAAAAAATAACAATGGAAGTAACAATAAATAATAATAATAACATAAACTAAAATACATAATTTTTTCCTTCATATACTTCAGGTTTGTGCATACATATATATGAGATAAAGTTTATATCTGTGATAGAAAATACAATTACGGTTCTATACGATAATATTACTAATACGTCAACAGCAACAGCAAACCACGGGATGATTCACTTGAATACTCTGGAATTCTAAGCTGATGAAATCTTTCAAAACGGAATATCGAATTTTTCGGAAACGTTTTTCCAACACGGCTCAATAGTCCAGCGACATATTAATATTAATATTGTAATACCTTGTTTTAATGTTATTCTCAACATTGCATTTTTTCCACGCGATAATAGCTAATATTTTTATTGCTAATTAGAAAAGGTAACTTTCTCATTCTTTTGCAATTTGATTTTTTCATTTAGGTGTAGTTTTTTAGCACACTTGGTGTGTCGAACTAGCAAGCAAATTTGATAGTTTTGACAACTTGATTTTTAACAACAAATCTGATTAGATTGGTGTGGTGGGTCTGAGAGGGCGGGAGGGGTCTGAATTTCTCACTTCATACATACGCGTGTAATTTTTAGTCAAGAGAAAATTTGCCATCATTAAGGTAACACACTATAATTAATATATTTTTATAATTTTTGCCAGAGAAGCCAGGTAATATTAAGAATTATGACTGGACCGATATCCTATGAATATTTTTCCGATATAAAATTTATAGTCATCGATAACAGATATTCTACCGATCAGATATCAAATTGAAAAATCTTCCTTGAAGAGCACGAATGGAATAGGAATAATAATTAAAAGGATTTTGCACTAAATTAAAGTTATTTGTAGACACATCGTATCGGTAAAATTACCGATAATTTTATAAGAATTATCCGACAAACGGAAATTTAAAATCTATTCACAGTGGGATTTTTAATGTTCTTATTCATTTCTAGTTTGGTTTATTTGTACTAATTGTAAAAAAAAAAAAAAAGTCTGAGACTATAAATTTTCTATTTTTGATAGTGATTTTTTTCAGTTACTAGTTTTAGTAACAAATCTACTGGCGAAGATACCTGTATATAATGATAGTTGTTGACTATAATTCTTACTAACAGCCCATCCTGTCCGACAAAGAGAAAAGGAAGAATTGAAGAAGAATGCAACGTGTTTCTCCAAGGTGTTTCATTGAGTGGCTATAAATTTTGTGCAGGACAATTTCTTGTGGACTAAACATTTTGAAACTTTGACATCGTGTATTCTTCAAACAAACCAAATGGATGATTTGATTTTGCAAAGATGGCATTGACATGTATTTTTCAGAGTTATCGTGTGGAAACTTAAAACGTTCTTGAAAATTACACTGCTACCGACGTAATTCAGAAAGTATGAGAACGTTCCTTCACTTAATAACTGCCATAACTCCATGAGATGAACAGGAAAGCAACAAAATATCTGGTTTGCAAACACGTTGTTTGTTTGTTCAGCTGTTCTTATTTCTAAATAGCAGTACAATTAAATGATCGGACGTAACATTATTACATTACAGACGTAATGTTTCCGTTGTCAACATCACTTCAGTAAAACAATTGTTCAAATACATGTTACAAAGTTTCGTATCCACATTAGTAATTTATAAGAAATTATTATGTTAGTCATATAGGCTACGTATAACATGGCTGACTTTAATATGTCTGGAAATTTGAAATTTTAGTCATGGAATTATACTACAGTAATTTGTTTCATAAAATGAATATTATTGAGACCAGTGGTTCTGAAACTTTTCGAACGGCGGAGCCGTTTTCACCCAAAGAGGAGGTCGCGGAATCCCAACATTTTTTCTTTGTCCGTCAGAGCAAGATTGTATTTATACAGCCAACGAGAACTCATGAAATACGTTTCTCAGAAGTATTTGTTTTAGCTCACACACACATACACTTTAAATATTTCTGATGTTCTAGGCATGTAAAAGAATAATCAATTATTATTTCATAATATGGCATTAAAGAAAATTATCGCAGAGTGGTTAGTGCATTGCTCTACAACGGCAGGGGTTCCGGGTTCGAATCCCGGAATGGGCATGCATGTTTGTGATTGTCCATTCATCAATTTCATCATATCATCACTCGTCCCCATCTTTGCAAATTAGCCAAAAGTTGCAGAAAAAGCGAAGTAAAATAAACCAAATAAAATCAATCACAATTAAAGAAAATCCTCTTCTCTGCATGGTAAGTATTCGTAAGACAAAGAGCTTTACTTACTGAACTCAATGCAGTTATGAATTCATGGGGGTGGCCGGGGGAAATCCCCCCTTCCCCGGAAATTAAAATGTCCCCCATCGAAAGTTTCAGTAATCTGGTAGAACATTTGAACCTAAGAAATTGGGCTTCCATTCCTTCACTTTAACGTAGAATTTACTTTTTTTTTTCGTAGTAATTTTATCAAATATGATGGATCAGGATACACTTCAAGCTTTTGTGAAGGTATGAACTGAGGGGGACGAGGAACACACAGAAAGTTTCATTGATGACGTCATCCACAGATATGTTGTAAAAAGCCTTGTCACCTTAGTTAGTTTGCTGTAAACGTAAATGGTTGCACGCTATAACATTATTTTATTGATTCTGATGCCATCATTTAAAATGATAGTTAATTAAACTTACTTTAATTTAATTACATATCAGAAGTAAAGGACAATTTGAAACTATTAGTATTGTTTTATTAGTATTTTAATTTGATGTCTATGACATTCCCCCCGTGAAGTTTGTTCTCGTACTCGTCTCAATTTTCTAAAACCGTCTAGGTACCATATGTATAAGTTAATTTGTTTCATAGAAAACGACGCAAAGACAGAGTAACGGGTGTTTCAAAAGTCACTAACATTTGGTAAGATATGCTGTAATTATCTTGAATGAACTCCACATTTAGTTATCCGACGAAATGACCACAATTGAAATGTTATGGAACTCCTTAGGTATTTCCGCAAGCTCTGATCATATGATCCATTCATTTTATCTTCTCTAACTATTTATGTTATGTAAAGTAACATCCCGAACTCAAAATGCATCAAAACAAGGTTGATGCATTCTCGGTGCATCAGGTGCGAAGATGATCTGAAATTTACAAAGGCCTGTTTTCAAACTTAATCAGTTCTTACAAATTATAACATGAAAATAGTGATAAACTAGTAACAGACTTTGTATATTTTGGGAGCCCTATTTCACAGTTCGAACACCAAAAATATGTTGAGCGAAATTTAATAAAATATAATAAATTAAATGGAATTTTGAAGAGAAATTGTGGAAAATAAATTAGAAAAGAAATTTAAATTAGATACCATAACATAATTTCAAAACCGGCTCGTCTATATGGTAGCGAATGTTGGACTCTTCGTCAACATACAAAACTAGAATAAATTGTCCACAAATGTGACTTTTGTGGTCTTTAAGTGGAGTAACCTTACGAGACAAAATTAGAAGTGAAGAAATCCGAAATAAATTAAAGGTCGAAGCAATGGTGGAATAAATTTAAAAAAATATGACTTAAACTTGAGTCAATGTGTTCTGAGGATGGATGCCAGATAGTCGTTTGCCTCGAACATTATAAGATTACAGGTAAAAAGGATAAAGAAATTTAGGAAGACCACATAGTCGATGGAATTATCAATTTTTGTAGTTGCAGAACGGGCTTTGGTTACCCAGACCTGGCAAGAGGGAGAAGAGAGACGAAAAACGACATAATACATGACTTTGTAAAATAAGATAGGAAGGTTGTTGTGTCAAGTACGACCCTTGGATTATTCCAGCAATGTTTTTTCGAAAATTCAATCCTGAAAACTATTACGGATATCTATACAACGGGGGAAGCAAACCAGGACAGTCTGGAAAGAATCCTCAATAGTTGTACCTTTTCAGGATTGGGCGTCCAGCATGGTCAATGGAGCCGTTTCAATCCAGTTGTGACCATGACCGTACAAGAATGTACAGTCAACGACAATAAAAATTGGACAGTAGATTCTAAACTCGACGGTGATAAGTGTAATAGCAAATTTTCAATGGCAACTTCTGCCACACAAATAACGCCTCGCAGGCGAGTGAGTTTTCAGGATCCAGGAGTCCCTTTTACATTGCCGGTGACTTGACTTGTACACTTATTTACTAAATGCAGAATGTTGAAAAGAGAAATTCAAATGTTTGAAAGTTAAATATTACGCAAAACCTTCGTTTCAGAAAAACTGTCGAAGTCCAGGGGAAAAAAAACTGCGAATATGATGGAATAATAATTGATTTTGTTGCTTCGCTTTTCTGCCACTTTTGGCTAATCGCGAAGATGGGGATGAGTAATGATATGATGAAATTCATGAAGCGACACTCACAAACACCCATGCCGGGATTCGAACCCGGGTCCGAGATGGAATAATGAAACGGAAACTATTGTGAAAGACAAGACCAAAAGTATTTTGAGAAGATGGTGTCCATGGAGAGCTGAAGCAGTGAAAATTCAAAATTGGAGGAAGCGGGTCACGGACAGGAAGAGGCGTCATTGCTCATCTGCTGCCTCTCCAGTAATTCTTTTAAATTAGTCGTCAGTTTTTTATTGTTATTTTTATGTGCAAACTCTGAATGCACTATGATACCTTTTTTTGTGTGTGATATCAGGGCTGTTGTTTCCCCTGAAAATAGAAATTGATACCATGGAAACGTCGGGAGGTGGTAGAGCTCCACACAATCTTGATCTCAGACATCTCAGGTACCCATTGATAAGACCACCCACCGCAGGAATCGAACTCCGATCTCCCGCGTAGCAGTCTAAATGTCCGAATGGACTCCCACGGCTCCACAAACAGAACGTTACTTTATATATATATATATAATTGTCGCATCTCACTTTGTCATCACAAGTCCAATATAATATTCAAGTGTTGTGCAACGCGCAAGGATAAAGTTTTGGGCGAAAGAGCCACATCATATCAGCAACATCGGACAACTAGATTAACTTAAGGAATAAATACACAAAGCAGCAAGTCGCATAAGACACTGCATACTGCAACCGGCTTAATGGAACACAAGTCATGCAGCGTCTTCGATGGATAGGATTCGGATGGGTGACCGTCGCAACATCAGGTTCAATGTAAAGTCAACGGCATAGATAATAGTAGGCAAATTGTCCATCACAATTTTTATTATTTTTTAGTCCACTTGCTGTGTTGTTTTAGAATGGAATTTTGTTGAAACAAAGCAGATATTGTCCCCTGCTGTTTGACATTTTTATTTCTATTCATGACGATGACATTGTAGAAAACAGGCTGAATGAAAATGGTGGTGCACAATTCGCCTACTACTTCTTTTGCTGTTGCGTGTACAACAAATAAATTGAGTAAACCACTTAGGACAAGATCAGAAGAAATACAAAGGCAAATATATGTAATAGTATGATCAGGTCTAGCTACTTAGCCAAATTATAGTATAATATAACTCCTAATAACACAATGTTAAATGCCCTGTTCGCACGACAGTAGTGCGAAAGGGGAGAATATGGAAACAAAGCAATCCAAGGCAGGAAAAAGGTCACAAATAATAAAACTAGAAGGAAACTTAAAAAAAGCAAAACCTCCATGATTACGCCCGTCCTGTCTGTCATGTTTCGTCATGTATTTTCAATGAATTCGAAAATTTCAGAGTTTCCTTAAAGCAAACAACAAACAGTCCTGGGTTCGAACCACACAGAGGTCCTGTATGAAGGGGCCCTTCCAGACATATTCAAGGGATATTTTGAGTGCTCACAATGCAGTGGCAGACATTGGAGTATGTTTAACAAAAAATTAAAATACATCACCGCAAATGAAATGGTAAATAGCCTACACCATTGAATGAAACACAATACAAGAAGTAAGGGAATTTTTCGTTTCAGTAGTTGGAATGTGACACTGGTTTGGCGAGAAAAAATATTTCAAATAATATTTATCGTCTTTATTAAAGCAGGCGTGTTTCGGCCTCGGGGGCCGCTCTTACAACCAACGATTGTCCATGGGAGAGTGACAAAGATAAATTAAAAAAAGAATACATGATAAAGAATGATAATATACATTTATATATATATATATATATATATATATATATATATATATATATATATATATAGGATAAAGGTTGAGTAATAAAAAGTGACAATAATATAAACACAAAGCTACATTAAAACTGATTTTATGGTAAAATTATAATAGTACAGAGGAATAAAATAAGAAAAAAATAAAAAATACATGATATTGATAATACATAAAAAAATACAGAATTAATAAAAACGAAACGAACAGTGACTGTGTCAGCCCCCCTTCAATCCGCAGTCGTCTAATCCATTCCCTTTAGCGCCCCCCCCCCTCCCCCAGCCAACAAGAAAAAAGAGCTATTACACAAGTGTTCTTTTAGCCAGAGCGTGGTTTAGGGGTACATTAAATGTAAGGCCTCTCCAGAAACTTTTCCCGCCACTGGAAAGGCTTATATATCTTTAAAAAAGATTGTTAATCAAAAATAACACCATTGACATCTTTTCTATGAACCTAAGGGACCTCAGTGAAGCCACTATTAACACAATGACCTAAGATTAAACACATAATTTCCTAATGAAATTATGTGATCAAGTGTGTGTGTGAATATGTATAGGAAATAATTTTAAATGTATTTTTATGTAGGTGTGTATGTGTATATATAATATCTATCTCTATATTACAGAAATATATGTAATTGTATTCACTATGTATCCTTCATATGGGCTCTGTAATTAGGTATGTACCTGTTGAGTTCGATAAATAAATAAATAAATAAATAATAAAAAAAAAAGCTCATTGTGGAAATGCAGTTATATTTTTGTTTGTCGTTAGAATAACCACCGTGATGCATTTCGTGGAGTGTGTGATATGTGTTCCCTGCAACACAAACGTTCGCCTCCCTCTCTGAAAGCGCCATTGTCACGACTGTTGCTGTTGTTTACCCCGAAATAAAAATTTACTCTATGGAAACGTCCCTTGCATTGTTCTTATTGTCGGACTGAAATTGACGGCGCTTTTCATCCGTTGTTGATCGGATAAATTTACTTTGGGCGAAGCACCGAGCATTAGAATCAATATTTGTGTTATTTGCTCTCCGCCAATCGTGAAAGTGCGTCTCGTGCAGTGAACATGCGTGCGTGCTCTGTTATGATAGGCTACGCAGGGAATTCCACGCAGCGAGCTGCCATTTTCTGTTTATTTGCACCGGGCTGGGCGATCTGTCCCCCCCCCCTTTCCCCCTCAAAAGAATCTGAAACAGCGCACACTGCATCCTGCGTATGCTGCACTGCTTATGACAACAGTGTGGAACTTGTTTGCACTTCGGAACAATAGCGAAGTGAATTCAGAAAAGAATTGCATTTACAAATACTGCAGTGTTTTGTCTGGGATTTTGTTTAAAAACCGACAATTTAGATTGCATTGATAATGCTGTAATACAAAATTAACTTGAAATTCAAAGAGAAATTATTACTTCTAAATGCAAGGAAAATGTGAAGAGGGGTTGAGTTTTTAAGACCACTTTATGGATAAATAGACTGATCGGGACTGGACCTACAGATGCAAGTAGTGCCCAAACCACTATATTTATTTATAACAAATCCCATTGCTGTAGCACTCGCAGATACAATTTCACTCAGCGAGAAATCAGGCGAAACCCAGGCTGGATCAGGACTTCAGTTGAGAGAAATGACGTGGAATGCCGAGACACGGGTTGCATTTCTCCCTGAAAGTTCAAACGAAAGACTTCTAACTGAAAGAGGTAGAGCCTTTTTCGCGACGCCCTTCAATCCTCTATATTACGTACGTGCGTACACGCAGGAAATGTTTCAACTTGCAACTTAATTCTTGAGTTTGATTACATTATCTCGGTGGTGAATGTGCTTCAGGTCTTCCTCATCCTATACGGTACTATCGGATTAAAAATTATAGATACCAGAGTTTGGACTCCAATTAAAAATTAACCAGTAGACATACATAAAAACGAGTTACATCAAAATTTAGCTTATTCAATTCTGCGTTAATCTATGAGTAGTGCTATTGGGGCGCTTCAAAATAGTACTTAGTAGGTATCCTCTTTTTTTATCAATCGAATATCACTTTTTGACATACTTTGACAATTTTTTGTCGATGTTTTAGCGTTTAGCGATGTTTTAGTACAAATTTTCACCATACTCATTTTTTCCCCACTCGTACTTGGTAGGTATATCATGATGTTACGTGATACAACTTAACCTATCCTTTTTTTACGATTATTTAATTTTTTTATGATCCTAAGTGATATAACTTAACCTATCATTTTTTTTATTTAGGTACTGTTTGAACGTTATTATTTGAGGATCATATTTTGTAGGTATCCTCTTTTTTTATCAATCGAATATCACTTTTTGACATATTTTGACAATTTTTTGTCGATGTTATAGCGTTTAGCGATGTTTTAGTACAAATTTTCACCGCACTCATTTTTTTCCCCATTTATACTTGGTAGGTATATCACGATCTTACGTGATACAACTTAACCTATCTTTTTTTTTACGATCCTAAGTGATATAACTTAACCTATCGTGGAACTCGCAAACACCCAACTCTACAAAAATTCTACTATATGATCTTTCACTGGCTAAGCTAACCTACAAATAGGAATTGGTAGCACTGACTTATAAACCCACTGGGTCTTCTTGGCATGTTTTTTCATGATGTGTTGCCAGGCTATTGGGCATCTTGGCGTATACAATGTATATATTTTTGAGGGGGAGGGGTTATAGCTTTTTATGCTGTACGAATACTAAAAACTTGACAGTGACAACCAACAGAGTAGGTAAACCTACATGCAGAAACTGGCAACACTAGTTTCTGACAGTGAATTTGAAATAAAATATTAAACAAAATACATGAGTAAGCACTGTGATTACAAATAATACCAGTGTTATGCCCCCAACTCCAACTGGGCAACTGGGGGAAATAATTGTACAACAATTTGTACCTAATTGTACAATACTTGTACCTAATTGAGAGAGCCTTCTCGTAACTTACTTCATGCACAATTTATATGATTTTACAACTGTGAAAAGAAAGCATATGTGTTCTGTATGCACATATTCATTCTTATTTTTCGAAGTTGAATGGAAGCACGTGTTTTTTACGCTCTCGTAATACTGACCTTGCCCCAGTGATTTTAAATTGCTTCCATCCGGTTTTTTTTTTCTGTGCTATTTCCGCGTGCACGCAACATTCGCTTTCAATAGTTTAATGAAATACAGAAGGAGTGTTAGTTTAGCAGGCTCCGAGTTTTACAATTTATTAAATTAAACAATAATTTATGTAAGAATATACTTGTACTTACCGAACACAAAATAATAAAAGCACATGTGAATCTTTGCCTGCGTTCATGTTATATGACGACTGAGTAAAAAATAATGTTGACTCCCCGAAAGATAAAAGTTCCTGGTTCGACATCAGATGCATGCAAATTTTATGTTTTGCTCTCCAAAATCTTGATTTCTATGTTTGTGCTATTTGCCATACAGCAGAGGAGAAGAGGGGAGAGGGGAGGGGAGGGGGTACTATTAGCGCCATCTATTAGCAAACAATAGAAATAAAAAAGTAGGGTCAAACTTTTTCAACACCCAAAAATTTTAAACGTCCTCGTTTAGTAATACGATCAGCAGAAGACGTTTGAAAGAGTACTCTTAGTCGAGAAAGCTAATTGCTAGGGCCCATATATTGCTAAAATGTTCTTTGATTTGCATATTTCTCATACCGCCATATGTTGTTCTAGTTGACTTCTTCCAAAAAAATGCTAATTAGCGAGAGTTAATTAAGCAAGGCAAGTAAAAGAAGCAAATAGGACAATATGTGGCGGCGTGGAAATATGTAAAAATTCGACTCGATTCGAATTAAAATTGGAGGATATTTTGCATTTTTTTCCTATAATGTACAAAACATTTACCCGGGTTCGATACCTACTGGATTCCAATTCTATTTTAAACTGTATGCCCAGTCTTCTGATTAATCTATCTGTGCATAGAGTAAACTTAAAAAGTTGGTTAATTATTGTTGCGATTAAGCATTAAAAAAAAAGAGTGCGTGAAGTCAGATTCAAAAAGAATGCCACGTGATTATTTTGATTCAATAGCTTCGTCTAGTTTGCAGCATTTTTTAACTGCACTTACGCGTTTAGTTGGTTATACGGTGCAACCTATCTTGTTGATTTTGGGTGTTATGTAGTGTATTTGGTGTCTGCACCACGTCTTAGAGAGGTGTAATATGTGGTGTGGTGTATGACCACGTGGTGAGTGGTTAACTAATCAAATGAATGTTTAAAGCAGCAGACAGGTATTTGTTGAATCTTCTGAACTTGAACACTGCTATTTGTCTACTCGGTTGAATGTTATTTTTTTTCACCAGCCTGACACCGGGATACACCTGCACTGCATCTAATGTCAAAGAAGCGCAGCGTACTAGACGAGGATATTAAATTGCATACTGATCTATTGCATGCTAACCAAACCTCTTGGGAGGTGGGCCACGGTCCTCCACATGTATGTATGTATGAAATGCGATTTAGGGGAGGCCAAATTTTAAATTTACAGCTTAATTAATCTGCATGCATGCTTAATGTTTGATTTTTTTGTTTCTAGTTCGACATGAGATACACACAATTTTATTTTTTGAAGTACAGTTAATATTACCTAGGTTAATCTGTGACATACAACTAGCGATCGATACGACCACCTGATACACAGACACAGAGAGAGTGAGCAAATTTAAAGTGTGATCTATCGTGAATTAAACTAAGTTTTTTCACCCACCCACATATAGTCTTACAGGTGACTCAAAAGCAGAAATTGGTCATAGCGTGACAGGTTGATCTATCGTGAACTAAACTAACCTCCCCCCCCACTCATACATACACACTATGTCTTACAATAAGTAAAACTGCTATATCACATGTAAGGGCTGACGGTTGCCAACACACGCAAGATCTATTGCAAATTTTATTAACCTACGACATAAGCCATGGACACACACACACCAAGTCTTCCAGATAGGCTATAAGCAACTCACCTCTTGCAATTGTATAACGGGGAAAATTAACCTACAGCTAGCAACACTGTTTGAGCTGCTTTCGACGAGTAGTGTTACCAAACTTATTTTTTTACAAATAGACTCTACAGCTAGAGGCTTGAAACATATACCCTACCAGAGTATGCCAACTTACCTCATGTAAAAATATTACCTAGTACGGGTTAAGCTGTGACATACAACTAGCGAACGACACGACCACCTGACACACAAACAGAGAGAGTGTGATACAGCTTATACGCAGTTTTTCCTACACACGTACTGGGTTTAAAAGGTAACTTACAACAACTATTTTACTCACCTCCTATCATATAATAAAATTACCACAGGTTTTTGATACTTGCTGCCAGAACATGGTAGTTTTAGACTGGAAATTCAGCCCGATTATTCTATTTATGCAAGAGAAAAATGATGATGCCTGCATTTGGAATATATAATTCTTCTTACGGTATTTTGCGTGCCCCAGTAACCTTGCTTTCGATTCACGGAAGCTATGACGTGTATTTCCTGTTTCGCGAACATACGAGAACTTTTCACAATGTTGCATCAGAGCGAGTTGGTTGTGTATATAAATCTAGTTTGGGGAATGGACATGAATATAATGTCAAAATTATTGCATAACTTAAAAAGAACATTTATTGCACTGCGCTTTCTAGCAAAGGTAAATGTGGAATGCCCCCGGCCCCCTCAGAGATTCGAATACTGTTAGTTAAACAGCAAGCATTGTCATATGGACTGACGATTATTATTTTTTTAAAAAAAAAAAACAGACCTCGTAATAAATTATAACCTGAGCTGTCTTGCAAGTCTCTCGAGTTTGATATCTGGTGAAGGAATATGATGCCACTATAAACTGTACACAAGATATACCCAGTCCCTGGCATGAGATGGACGAGGACCTATACAGTTGTACAATGGTTGTTTTTTATTAAAGCATAGCGCTTATTTACATGTCAGCACAACATGCATGCAAAGAAGGGAGGGAGACCATAACGGATAATTCTTATTTCGATTTCAATATTTTTGCTAGTCACGCTATCTAGACGAACACTGGAAGATGGGCAAAAGCGAGGGAAAGAGAGAAATGTTATTTTTTGCCCCTCTGCCTGTGTGTGATATACTAGTTTTACATGCATACGGCTGTATTGTGAAGCGAGGCCGAAAATAATTTTTGAAAGCAGTCTCGAGCATCTTCGCGTTCAGCCAACAAGAGAAATAAAATATTACACATGGGTGTGGGGTGCAACAGCCACAGTACGGTAATGTGCATGGATGTTAAAATTTTTGGGTTTTATGAATAGACATACATATCAGTTTTGCAGTCTCCAGATGGGACCGGAGCTTATTTTTTATTTGGACAAGGGGGTTCAGATCAACTATAATTTTTCTTGCACATCAAAATGAAACAAAGGATTTTACTCCACTGCTTACTTATTCAATATTTTTATTATTGTAAAGAATGGGGCGGTGTGTTTTATTGTATATAGTCTTCCAACAACCACCTCGGGGGCGTAAATTTATGTTTCTGCATGTATGCAAAATGCACTTAACTTCAGTTGTGAAGTTGTTTTGCTGTTGTGATTAAATACTAAACTAAAATCACTGATGTGATATGAACCCCCTTCACTTATGTGTATTTGAATATGCGAACATGAGGTATTTTGAATAATCGAGGCGGACAATCACAAAAACAGCTTGCAACGGTATGGAGAGTTCAAACTTCAGACGATTTTTGTTAATCTACGAAAAGCCAAGGGGCGAACGGAGATCACTACGAAAATTGTAACGCGAGGCTATTTTGGCTAATGGCAACGATGAGGATGAATAATGGTTGTTTTGATGAAATTGAAAAAGTGGGGCACGTCTGCTTCGAAGTGCATTACACCAACAACTACAATTGTCCCTCTTCCCCACACGAGGCGATTAACAGAGGTGTACTTTTGCCGGTCTACGACTCTGAGGCCTCAAGTTACAATGTTTACCTATAGCTGTACATATTTAAAAATGACCTGAGCAATTAATGTTACAATACCGATCCTGATTTTTGTCGGATGACGTAGGTTGCAATCCCACCCCCGATGGCGTATAGACTTAAATGTTTCCATAACATGAAATACTGTTAATGGAAATCTGTTGTTTCTAATGTAAAAATCATATAACAAGAAAAAGAAGAAAATAAATGTTGCGAGCAAATACGGAGCCTCAACCCAAACACATAAATAATTAGACAAGATGTCAACGGTGCGTTCATAACTAACAAGTGATTATTCAAAAATTGAAATGGTGCAGGGGGAAACAACCAACTAACTAACTAGGCTTCTTAAACCCCGAGGGACAGCAAATACACGCCTATCCTGATCTGAGAAAGATCTCTATCTATTTTTTTCCATCCCAACCGATTTTTTAGGTCTATTCAACCCCTCATGGTACACGAGCTCCTACTGCCCTGATGGTGGAGGAAGCGAATCTATTTGGACATGAAAGAGCATTATGTGTGGGAGACTATAATTTATACATGTGGTTGCTTGGATGCTTACAGAGGATGCCATAGCTCGTGCGATTGAGGTATTTTATTAAGCACATATTTTGATGAGTGTAAAGAATTAAATAAGTCACAAGGGGCTGAGGCATGGTTCGAATTTCTCGATCTAGGTATGGATGCAGACAGACACGAAGTTTTGTGTGTGGACACAAATGATAATGGAAAAATGCCGTTCACCCCCGATAGCATAGTGGTAATGTTGTTCTTGCCTCGTTTCCATCGACAACATAGTGGTTATACTGTCCAATATTAAGAAGTTCTCAAAATTATTCAATCATTTTTTTTCTTCTTCTATCATCTCGGTAACCAAAAAAAAGGTTTTCTCAAACGTTTAGACGGCTACGAAAATGTTGAAATGTAAAATATTGTTGCATTGTAATCAAAAAAGAATTTGTTGAATATGCCTAACCTAAAATAAAATTCAAGAATTAATAGAGTTAAATATTTGCCACTCTGAAATGGCGACGGCTATCATAACATTATTTTCAGCAGGATAATAATGACAATATTATATATATTAAGGATTAGGCCCGAGGGATTCTTATTCACTACACTCGTTTCTAACCTGTCCACACAGGAAACCGAAAACACAAGTACGAGACACTAACTTGGGAGAGGACATGCAAAAACTCTGCGGGGGGCTCATCTTAAAAACTTCAGTAGATGTTTGTCATGGAACTCCCTCCTTAAATTCGATTCGAAAGGCACAAATATTCCGGTTCTTGAATAAGAAGCGCGTATGCCTTCGGAAAGAGAGAAGAAGAAATAAATAAATCAACTCATGCATATTCTTCATGTACGTATGCTTGGTGACAAGAAACAGTATTTTTTTTTTCTCTTCAAGAAATTGTTTTCAACTTTTTGCTAGGTGATCCAACAGGAGTGGACGAAATAGCTTATTCATTCAAACTGGAAGCTTGCTTTTTTTCAACAATAGAAAACATATTATTTCCAGTGAAATATCGACTCAACTACCTAGAATGGCTACCACGGGCTTGGTGACTGAATACTAAAAAACTATCGAGCGACTTACTTCACAGCAGTGTCACTTAGTTTCAACAAGAACAGTTCAAGGCTTCCCGGGTGTCCTGCAAGGTTCGGTATTTATTTTTTTAATAGCAAGCAGATGAACTGGCCTTACAATATGAAGACCCCTCTCACTGTGTCGGTTGCAGTTATTTTCTGGTAATTATGTCTTGCCGATGGCGTTGTCGCTTTGTAATCATACTTAGGAGTTATTTTTTTTATTTTGCCTTTCGCGACATGTTCGACTAATCGTGACAATACGTTTCAACTTTTCTGCATAAACGTTGATCATCGTTTATCTTGTCCGCATCGATTAATCTTCTTATGTTTTTTTTTTGTTTTTTCGTCGCGTCCATCTCTTCTGTTATCACAATCGAGACTTCTAGATTATTATTTTTTCTCCCTGCAATTTTAGAAATGTAATTTTTCATGATCATCCAGCGAACGTCTGAGACATTTCAGCAAAATGTCGATTATTCAATGGAAGTTGTAAGGTTCCATGTTTTTTTTTCACTATCTCTTGTTTGGTCGATTTTGAATTTGGGAGTTATTTTTTTTATTTTGCCTTTCGAGACATGTTCGACTAATCGTGACAATACGTTTCAACCTTTCTACATAAACGTTGAAACGTTTCAACGAACAAACGTTTGTTCGTTGAAACGTTTCAACGTTTATGTAGAAAGGTTGAAACGTATTGTCACGATTAGTCGAACATGTCTCGAAAGGCAAAATAAAAAAAATAACTCCCAAATTCAAAATCGACCAAACAAGAGATAGTGAAAAAAAAACATGGAACCTTACAACTTCCATTGAATAATCGACATTTTGCTGAAATGTCTCAGACGTTCGCTGGATGATCATGAAAAATTACATTTCTAAAATTGCAGGGAGAAAAAATAATAATCTAGAAGTCTCGATTGTGATAACAGAAGAGATGGACGCGACGAAAAAACAAAAAAAAAACATAAGAAGATTAATCGATGCGGACAAGATAAACGATGATCAACGTTTATGCAGAAAAGTTGAAACGTATTGTCACGATTAGTCGAACATGTCGCGAAAGGCAAAATAAAAAAAATAACTCCTAAGTATGATTACAAAGCGACAACGCCATCGGCAAGACATAATTACCAGAAAATAACTGCAACCGACACAGTGAGAGGGGTCTTCATATTGTAAGGCCAGTTCATCTGCTTGCTATTAAAAAAATAAATACCGAACCTTGCAGGACACCCGGGAAGCCTTGAACTGTTCTTGTTGAAACTAAGTGACACTGCTGTGAAGTAAGTCGCTCGATAGTTTTTTAGTATTCAGTCACCAAGCCCGTGGTAGCCATTCTAGGTAGTTGAGTCGATATTTCACTGGAAATAATATGTTTTCTATTGTTGAAAAAAAGCAAGCTTCCAGTTTGAATGAATAAGCTATTTCGTCCACTCCTGTTGGATCACCTAGCAAAAAGTTGAAAACAATTTCTTGAAGAGAAAAAAAAAATACTGTTTCTTGTCACCAAGCATACGTACATGAAGAATATGCATGAGTTGATTTATTTATTTCTTCTTCTCTCTTTCCGAAGGCATACGCGCTTCTTATTCAAGAACCGGAATATTTGTGCCTTTCGAATCGAATTTAAGGAGGGAGTTCCATGACAAACATCTACTGAAGTTTTTAAGATGAGCCCCCGCAGAGTTTTTGCATGTCCTCTCCCAAGTTAGTGTCTCGTACTTGTGTTTTCGGTTTCCTGTGTGGACAGGTTAGAAACGAGTGTAGTGAATAAGAATCCCTCGGGCCTAATCCTTAATATATATAATATTGTCATTATTATCCTGCTGAAAATAATGTTATGATAGCCGTCGCCATTTCAGAGTGGCAAATATTTAACTCTATTAATTCTTGAATTTTATTTTAGGTTAGGCATATTCAACAAATTCTTTTTTGATTACAATGCAACAATATTTTACATTTCAACATTTTCGTAGCCGTCTAAACGTTTGAGAAAACCTTTTTTTTGGTTACCGAGATGATAGAAGAAGAAAAAAAATGATTGAATAATTTTGAGAACTTCTTAATATTGGACAGTATAACCACTATGTTGTCGATGGAAACGAGGCAAGAACAACATTACCACTATGCTATCGGGGTGAACGGCATTTTTCCATTATCATTTGTGTCCACACACAAAACTTCGTGTCTGTCTGCATCCATACCTAGATCGAGAAATTCGAACCATGCCTCAGCCCCTTGTGACTTATTTAATTCTTTACACTCATCAAAATATGTGCTTAATAAAATACCTCAATCGCACGAGTTATGGCATCCTCTGTAAGCATCCAAGCAACCACATGTATAAATTATAGTCTCCCACACATAATGCTCTTTCATGTCCAAATAGATTCGCTTCCTCCACCATCAGGGCAGTAGGAGCTCGTGTACCATGAGGGGTTGAATAGACCTAAAAAATCGGTTGCGATGGAAAAAAATAGATAGAGATCTTTCTCAGATCAGGATAGGCGTGTATTTGCTGTCCCTCGGGGTTTAAGAAGCCTAGTTAGTTAGTTGGTTGTTTCCCCCTGCACCATTTCAATTTTTGAATAATCACTTGTTAGTTATGAACGCACCGTTGACATCTTGTCTAATTATTTATGTGTTTGGGTTGAGGCTCCGTATTTGCTCGCAACATTTATTTTCTTCTTTTTCTTGTTATATGATTTTTACATTAGAAACAACAGATTTCCATTAACAGTATTTCATGTTATGGAAACATTTAAGTCTATACGCCATCGGGGGTGGGATTGCAACCTACGTCATCCGACAAAAATCAGGATCGGTATTGTAACATTTAATTGCTCAGGTCATTTTTAAATATGTACAGCTATAGGTAAACATTGTAACTTGAGGCCTCAGAGTCGTAGACCGGCAAAAGTACACCTCTGTTAATCGCCTCGTGTGGGGAAGAGGGACAATTGTAGTTGTTGGTGTAATGCACTTCGAAGCAGACGTGCCCCCCACTTTTTCAATTTCATCAAAACAACCATTATTCATCCTCATCGTTGCCATTAGCCAAAATAGCCTCGCGTTACAATTTTCGTAGTGATCTCCGTTCGGCCCTTGGCTTTTCGTAGATTAACAAAAATCGTCTGAAGTTTGAACTCTCCATACCGTTGCAAGCTGTTTTTGTGATTGTCCGCCTCGATTATTCAAAATACCTCATGTTCGCATATTCAAATACACATAAGTGAAGGGGGTTCATATCACATCAGTGATTTTAGTTTAGTATTTAATCACAACAGCAAAACAAACTTCACAACTGAAGTTAAGTGCATTTTGCATACATGGAGAAACATAAATTTACGCCCCCGAGGTGGTTGTTGGAAGACTATATACAATAAAACACACCGCCCCATTCTTTACAATAATAAAAATATTGAATAAGTAAGCAGTGGAGTAAAATCCTTTGTTTCATTTTGATGTGAAGAAAAATTATAGTTGATCTGAACCCCCTTGTCCAAATAAAAAATAAGCTCCGGTCCCATCTGGAGACTGCAAAACTGATATGTATGTCTATTCATAAAACCCAAAAATTTTAACATCCATGCACATTACCGTACTGTGGCTGTTGCACCCCACACCCATGTGTAATATTTTATTTCTCTTGTTGGCTGAACGCGAAGATGCTCGAGACTGCTTTCAAAAATTATTTTCGGCCTCGCTTCACAATACAGCCGTATGCATGTAAAACTAGTATATCACACACAGGCAGAGGGGCAAAAAATAACATTTCTCTCTTTCCCTCGCTTTTGCCCATCTTCCAGTGTTCGTCTAGATAGCGTGACTAGCAAAAATATTGAAATCGAAATAAGAATTATCCGTTATGGTCTCCCTCCCTTCTTTGCATGCATGTTGTGCTGACATGTAAATAAGCGCTATGCTTTAATAAAAAACAACCATTGTACAACTGTATAGGTCCTCGTCCATCTCATGCCAGGGACTGGGTATATCTTGTGTACAGTTTATAGTGGCATCATATTCCTTCACCAGATATCAAACTCGAGAGACTTGCAAGACAGCTCAGGTTATAATTTATTACGAGGTCTGTTTTTTTTTTTAAAAAAAATAATAATCGTCAGTCCATATGACAATGCTTGCTGTTTAACTAACAGTATTCGAATCTCTGAGGGGGCCGGGGGCATTCCACATTTACCTTTGCTAGAAAGCGCAGTGCAATAAATGTTCTTTTTAAGTTATGCAATAATTTTGACATTATATTCATGTCCATTCCCCAAACTAGATTTATATACACAACCAACTCGCTCTGATGCAACATTGTGAAAAGTTCTCGTATGTTCGCGAAACAGGAAATACACGTCATAGCTTCCGTGAATCGAAAGCAAGGTTACTGGGGCACGCAAAATACCGTAAGAAGAATTATATATTCCAAATGCAGGCATCATCATTTTTCTCTTGCATAAATAGAATAATCGGGCTGAATTTCCAGTCTAAAACTACCATGTTCTGGCAGCAAGTATCAAAAACCTGTGGTAATTTTATTATATGATAGGAGGTGAGTAAAATAGTTGTTGTAAGTTACCTTTTAAACCCAGTACGTGTGTAGGAAAAACTGCGTATAAGCTGTATCACACTCTCTCTGTTTGTGTGTCAGGTGGTCGTGTCGTTCGCTAGTTGTATGTCACAGCTTAACCCGTACTAGGTAATATTTTTACATGAGGTAAGTTGGCATACTCTGGTAGGGTATATGTTTCAAGCCTCTAGCTGTAGAGTCTATTTGTAAAAAAATAAGTTTGGTAACACTACTCGTCGAAAGCAGCTCAAACAGTGTTGCTAGCTGTAGGTTAATTTTCCCCGTTATACAATTGCAAGAGGTGAGTTGCTTATAGCCTATCTGGAAGACTTGGTGTGTGTGTGTCCATGGCTTATGTCGTAGGTTAATAAAATTTGCAATAGATCTTGCGTGTGTTGGCAACCGTCAGCCCTTACATGTGATATAGCAGTTTTACTTATTGTAAGACATAGTGTGTATGTATGAGTGGGGGGGGGAGGTTAGTTTAGTTCACGATAGATCAACCTGTCACGCTATGACCAATTTCTGCTTTTGAGTCACCTGTAAGACTATATGTGGGTGGGTGAAAAAACTTAGTTTAATTCACGATAGATCACACTTTAAATTTGCTCACTCTCTCTGTGTCTGTGTATCAGGTGGTCGTATCGATCGCTAGTTGTATGTCACAGATTAACCTAGGTAATATTAACTGTACTTCAAAAAATAAAATTGTGTGTATCTCATGTCGAACTAGAAACAAAAAAATCAAACATTAAGCATGCATGCAGATTAATTAAGCTGTAAATTTAAAATTTGGCCTCCCCTAAATCGCATTTCATACATACATACATGTGGAGGACCGTGGCCCACCTCCCAAGAGGTTTGGTTAGCATGCAATAGATCAGTATGCAATTTAATATCCTCGTCTAGTACGCTGCGCTTCTTTGACATTAGATGCAGTGCAGGTGTATCCCGGTGTCAGGCTGGTGAAAAAAAATAACATTCAACCGAGTAGACAAATAGCAGTGTTCAAGTTCAGAAGATTCAACAAATACCTGTCTGCTGCTTTAAACATTCATTTGATTAGTTAACCACTCACCACGTGGTCATACACCACACCACATATTACACCTCTCTAAGACGTGGTGCAGACACCAAATACACTACATAACACCCAAAATCAACAAGATAGGTTGCACCGTATAACCAACTAAACGCGTAAGTGCAGTTAAAAAATGCTGCAAACTAGACGAAGCTATTGAATCAAAATAATCACGTGGCATTCTTTTTGAATCTGACTTCACCCACTCTTTTTTTTTAATGCTTAATCGCAACAATAATTAACCAACTTTTTAAGTTTACTCTATGCACAGATAGATTAATCAGAAGACTGGGCATACAGTTTAAAATAGAATTGGAATCCAGTAGGTATCGAACCCGGGTAAATGTTTTGTATATTATAGGAAAAAAAATGCAAAATATCCTCCAATTTTAATTCGAATCGAGTCGAATTTTTACATATTTCCACGCCGCCACATATTGTCCTATTTGCTTCTTTTACTTGCCTTGCTTAATTAACTCTCGCTAATTAGCATTTTTTTTGGAAGAAGTCAACTAGAACAACATATGGCGGTATGAGAAATATGCAAATCAAAGAACATTTTAGCAATATATGGGCCCTAGCAATTAGCTTTCTCGACTAAGAGTACTCTTTCAAACGTCTTCTGCTGATCGTATTACTAAACGAGGACGTTTAAAATTTTTGGGTGTTGAAAAAGTTTGACCCTACTTTTTTATTTCTATTGTTTGCTAATAGATGGCGCTAATAGTACCCCCTCCCCTCCCCTCTCCCCTCTTCTCCTCTGCTGTATGGCAAATAGCACAAACATAGAAATCAAGATTTTGGAGAGCAAAACATAAAATTTGCATGCATCTGATGTCGAACCAGGAACTTTTATCTTTCGGGGAGTCAACATTATTTTTTTACTCAGTCGTCATATAACATGAACGCACGCAAAGATTCACATGTGCTTTTATTATTTTGTGTTCGGTAAGTACAAGTATATTCTTACATAAATTATTGTTTAATTTAATAAATTGTAAAACTCGGAGCCTGCTAAACTAACACTCCTTCTGTATTTCATTAAACTATTGAAAGCGAATGTTGCGTGCACGCGGAAATAGCACAGAAAAAAAAACCGGATGGAAGCAATTTAAAATCACTGGGGCAAGGTCAGTATTACGAGAGCGTAAAAAACACGTGCTTCCATTCAACTTCGAAAAATAAGAATGAATATGTGCATACAGAACACATATGCTTTCTTTTCACAGTTGTAAAATCATATAAATTGTGCATGAAGTAAGTTACGAGAAGGCTCTCTCAATTAGGTACAAGTATTGTACAATTAGGTACAAATTGTTGTACAATTATTTCCCCCAGTTGCCCAGTTGGAGTTGGGGGCATAACACTGGTATTATTTGTAATCACAGTGCTTACTCATGTATTTTGTTTAATATTTTATTTCAAATTCACTGTCAGAAACTAGTGTTGCCAGTTTCTGCATGTAGGTTTACCTACTCTGTTGGTTGTCACTGTCAAGTTTTTAGTATTCGTACAGCATAAAAAGCTATAACCCCTCCCCCTCAAAAATATATACATTGTATACGCCAAGATGCCCAATAGCCTGGCAACACATCATGAAAAAACATGCCAAGAAGACCCAGTGGGTTTATAAGTCAGTGCTACCAATTCCTATTTGTAGGTTAGCTTAGCCAGTGAAAGATCATATAGTAGAATTTTTGTAGAGTGGGTGTTTGCGAGTTCCACGATAGGTTAAGTTATATCACTTAGGATCGTAAAAAAAAAGATAGGTTAAGTTGTATCACGTAAGATCGTGATATACCTACCAAGTATAAATGGGGAAAAAAATGAGTGCGGTGAAAATTTGTACTAAAACATCGCTAAACGCTATAACATCGACAAAAAATTGTCAAAATATGTCAAAAAGTGATATTCGATTGATAAAAAAAGAGGATACCTACAAAATATGATCCTCAAATAATAACGTTCAAACAGTACCTAAATAAAAAAAATGATAGGTTAAGTTATATCACTTAGGATCATAAAAAAATTAAATAATCGTAAAAAAAAGGATAGGTTAAGTTGTATCACGTAACATCATGATATACCTACCAAGTACGAGTGGGGAAAAAATGAGTATGGTGAAAATTTGTACTAAAACATCGCTAAACGCTAAAACATCGACAAAAAATTGTCAAAGTATGTCAAAAAGTGATATTCGATTGATAAAAAAAGAGGATACCTACTAAGTACTATTTTGAAGCGCCCCAATAGCACTACTTCTATGCTAACCAGTTTTTTCTTTCGAGTATGCCGTTTATTTTTATCGTCGTGAGAAGAAAACAGGGCCGTTTTTTTCGGGTTTTGCAAACGATCGCTATCTTTGAAATTCTGTAAATCAAAAACGAGTGGTCCGATCGGGATGAAATTTTAGTAGGGTGCAGGACGCAGAAAGGTTCTAAACACAATTCTTAACTTTTAGATTTTTAAAATTTGTCAAGAAACCGTTATTTTCAATTTTGCGAACCAACTTTTTCTTGGTATTGGGTAGTCCTACAAATACAATGTTAGTCTTGTCTTGAAGCTCCTTGCATCTGTTCTTAAAATTTATTATCATTGTCAATTCACATTGCGAAATCGATTTTATACAGATTATTATTCAGTGGAGTAAATCTGTTCGCGGAACGTGGCAACAGCGATGTCCATGGAACCATGGGAACTGCCGGCGGGCGCTGAGAGTCCATGCTTGCGGTGTTGACAAGCTTTATCAAATATCCGGATATCAGATATCCTGAAAATTATCCGATATTCGGATAAACTTTTATCCAGATTTGGTCATTCCAACTTCGTGCCAGTATACGCGAGGTGCAAGAGAATAAATAATGAAAATAACCATGGACAATTTGCCAAGCAATACTCATGCATCCCACTCTACATCACTCAGCGTGACAGTATCTGCGAACTGATTTTTAATTGGCTGGAACAGAGCGTACCAAGACCTGTGGTTTTGTCTGGAGTTATTGATATTGAACGTAGCGAGTTGCTTTCGACTGGAAGTGGGAGTCGCCTAATGGGGATTATCTCGCCATTAGTTCTCGCCCGCAGCAGAGAAGAGGATTGAAATCAAATCAGATCCTTTTGAAACTCGATCCCCGCAGGAGGTTTGGTCGTATTTCGCGCAGGATTTCGAGATCAAAAGAATCGATTGTGTAAAGAACACACGATCAACGCAAGTTGAGTCAACAGCCCTCGCTACCCCCACAGACACACACAGAGAGAGAGAGAGAGAGACATTATTAAAACGATCGGAATCCAATATGCCAGCGCTGGGACGTAACAGTTTGCTTTCCACGGGACCAGGAATGAGATAACTTTTTTTTTGCTTTCTTTTCGAGTCGCAAAAGTAACTTGCGAATTCAGCGAGAGCGGTTTTTGTTTCTTGCGAGTGATATCGTCGTCATGTTTACTCTTCAAAGCCAATTCTGTTCAATTTCACGGTTGCGCGGATCACTGGTACCTCGTTACGAAGCTTGTAGGTGTCTGCGTGTGTACTCTGGCGGGGGGGAAGGGATCTGGCGGTAATCCCCGGTAATTAATTTCATGCCCCCCTTTCCTCCCCGCGGAGAACCAGGCAGATGGTGTTTGACTACTGTTATTCGCTCCTTTCTCCGCGCGATCAATTTTTCACACCTCGCTGGCTTCGAATTGCGAATCGCACGGATTCCGCAGATGGGGTGGTTACGCTACTCTTACGTTGCAGAGTTAGCCAATCGACTGGGGCGACGCCTGGCGGGCGGACCGAGTCTGCATAATCGCTCGCGAGTACGTACGCGCGTCGGATCTTGATTTCTTCGTGGACGTTTTGACGCTCGAGCAGATCAGAAAGTGGCTGCGTTAATCACCCCAAAACAGCTACGTCGTGGCCCTTTGAAGGGCTCACACGCATGTTTCGTTCTCGTGAAGGCTTCGCTGGGTTTTTAATAGAGAAAAGCTGGCCTGTTGTCCTCGCACTTTTGATCACTTTGAGTGTGATGATTTCGGTACGTCGCTCAAGCCGGATCATTCGACGCAAGTAGCTGAAAAGAGTAGCAATGATTGCTCGGCAGACGACCCCAAAGAATCTGAATAGTGTATGTAACTTAGCGAACATTTGCGTTTTGGGAACCTGGTTATGGATTGAAGACTAAAGTTGGTAAACGATGTGAGTCCCAAAATAATTCAAACGCAGTTTTCCACGTTAAGCTGTGAAATGTGCCTTGCTTTATAATGTGGTAAACGTGAAAAGTGGCTCGTAGTCCTCTTAAGTAGTTCAAAGGGCGTGTAAAGAGGTCACTAGTGTGAACGTTCTTACGGGCTGATGTGCGGAACGATGCGATTTCCCAACACTCGCTTTTGGCACTTACAACGTTTACCACTTTTAGTCCTCGATTATTGGAAGAAAGAAATAGAGAAATACGTCAACAATAAAGGATTAGAAATAGGGAGTGTGGGAGAAAAAGTGTGTCGCAAGAGAGCACAATATGTAAAGGTAGAAAGGAGAGGCAGAGAAAGAGAAATAGCGTTAGAGAGAGAGCGAGGAAGAACGAAAGAGAGAGGGGAGAGAAGGAGAGGACAGAAAAGGAAAGAGAAAGAGTGGGAAAACGATAGAGAGAGAAAGAGAAAAGTAAGAGACCGTGAGAGAAAGAAAGTTGAGAGAGAGAGTAACACCGTTTAGAGAAAACAAGTCTCCTTCATTCACACACTGGAATAGGCTACGGAATGTACTTTTGAAGCCACACGATTGAAAATTCAGGACCAGGGTTTCACAACATGGGCGTCGCCAGAAATTTTTGTAGGGGCTCAGACCATTGATGAAATTTGAACAGTAGGAATATTAATATTAATTATTATTGTTATCTTCAATAACTATTATTCCAAATTATTATTATTATATCCTCGAAGAGACTTTGTTACTCGATCCACCACATCAGTAAATATGCAGCACAACTGTTTTTCATTTTTTTTACATTTCATGCAATTTGTTCACTGAAATGCATAGTTTTTTTCTTTTGTCATTAACTCTTACACACCTCGTAAGAAAATGTGTTAAAAGTTAAGGATAAATTTTAGTCATAGAGTTGTTTGGTTTGGTTTGAGTTGGTGTTTAAAGTCCACTTTATGCACAGTAAGGCAAATCGGGACAGGACCTACAGTTTAAAGTGGGATCCGAACCACTATGTGCCTCCACCGCGAATCGAACCCGGGACCCCTTGATTGCAAGGCAACGACGCTACCACAGCGCCATCGGGGAGCTCCTCATAGAGTTCGTGTGTAACCCCTCGCACAAAATTCTAATTTTTAGCAATTCTGAAAACTATGAGCTATTTATTCTTTGGATTAAGTAGTGGTAAAATTTGCATAACAAGGTTCCCGTATTTTACACTATTTTTTTCGATCTATCGTAGTTTTTACTTCGGTTTTTCTGTTCGAATACTAACTGAAATATACATAAAGGAGCAAGCTTTCTGCTTTTTCTATCTTCGTTTCCAATTTTCAGGGGGATCGATGTAATTGCTATTGGAATTTTATAATAAACAACACAAATGTTCCCTTCCCTCCCTGACCCGTACATAGGCCACGATATCAGACCTCGGCACGTGATTCGCTTTGCCAAACGGTGACGTAAGCGCAAGGGACAAGTGCAGCCAGGGAAGGCGGATGCATATCCATTATTTTATTTGGGTAAATGTTTATTCGCCGAGCACCTGTCCGCTGGCGTCCCGCGCTCAGCTGCCCGATATTAGCGCCGCCGTGTTGACGCGGCCGCGGCACGAAGCTCGGATTGTTACAGTCGTCGCCGGATGGGAAGTCTCCAAATATTGACGCTCCGCGTGGTTTTATGTCGCAATAGCTACGAAAATATGCCTCGGTCGGGGTTTTTCTCTGTCTTTTGTCTTCCTCCAATTTGCTTATGAGGCCCTTCTTTTATGTGGGGCGCCAGCTGCCGGGGGCTGCGACCATTCCCTCCCTTGCACAGCGCCGCGAAAATAAACGCCTGGGCTAAATCTGTAGTTTCATCACCTTCATTGTTTTAAATACATTTTCTTTCACGTATGTCCAGTGGGTTCGACTTCTCATAATATGGTACACGGGGGAAATCGGCTCACTTTTTCAAACAATTGTTCATCTTGGTGAAAATTATATTTTCTTGTACTACACACTTTATAGGCAATAAAAAAGCAGATTTTGTAGCATATAAACAACATGTGGCGACGATCAGGGGGGCAGTTTCCCCCTACTTTTTACTGTATCATTCTTTGGAATGAGAGTCCGAACCAGCCACTCCTGAATTACTTATTAGGTGATGGACTCTAAAATCTCCTTCATCCTCAGAGGAGAGTCTTACTCGCTAGGAAGTTGGCCTGATGGTAACGGCCTAAGAGTTACTACTCAAACAAGATACACCAGAACAAAACTGGAAATGGCAAATAGTGACCACTTGGATTTTAAAACCTTCGAACTTGAATCATACAGGGTGAAACTAGGATAATTACCTGTCTAATACTTGAAGACTGATGACCAAATCAAAGAATGAAGCGTAAGTGTGTACTAACTTTCTCCAGGCTTCTGCTTGCTAGTCAGCCTAAGTCAGGCAGGCTCAGTCGGTTCGAAGAGAAACCAAAAGAGTCAAAAAAGTGCCTCTTCTCCTCTATCCCTGTCGCAGTGGAGACTTGCTCCATGCCGATTCGTCAAGTTTATAGCAAATCACTCCCTGTTTACCTCTTAGCTTGTTGTTGCACCAACACTTCAGGAAGCCTGCTTACCACTTGACTAAGAGGAGCAAGCAGACAAGTGAATGACCAGATTGAAGATTGGTCAGATTGAAGCTTCTTGAAAAATGTACAGGCTTACAGCTTCGTTACGTTACCACTTTTGCTCCAGTATTATGCTAAACCTTATCTACCAATTGAAATTTAACCGCATTTGTCCCCCCCGCTCCCCCTAGTTTTGGCACCTTGCAAAACCTTTTGGAACCCAATCGCCGCCACACACAACTTTAATTACCGTATTTGCCTGTATATAAGACGCAGCCCCCTTTTTTGTACACATTTTTGAGGAAGAAACTTTATCACTGAATTTATAATAAATTTACAGTATTTCAAATGTAAAGTAATATATAGGTTTACTTTGAACAAATAACTTACCTAATCAAACTAGAAAAGAATACAATTTAACATTTTTCGTGAAAACCCAGACATTCACCTGCAGAGCTAAATGAGAGTCACTTGAAACCTCTTCTGAATCAGAATCTGATCCTCGTACAACAAATTGTCCTCTGTACCATCCAGTGCATTACTTAGCCACTGTCTTAGTTTTCACAGCATCCCATGAAGGTTTGACCCATTCACAAACTCCCTTCTTCCTGATGGTGTAACCTGAGTATCGGCGTATAAGACCCACCCTGTTATTCAGACATATTTTTAAAGGGAAAAGAGTGCGTCTTCTACGCCGGCAAATGCGGTAATTTCTGACCCATTATGACACATGTTGAACAAAAGTCTGTTGTGACCCGATTTTCCCCAGGGATACGAGGTAAACCTGATCAGTGCTGGAGTAAATAGAGTAACACGGGTATTTTATTTTTTGCACATATACTCTACATACAAACTGTTTCGTGATACCACAATCTACATTCCTGACACTGAATCAAGTCCCCTGCCTTCTGACTTCTTTGACTGTATGACATTTTGCAAAAGTTACAAAGTGCCCCGTTTCTTCCATAGAATAAAATTACTGAGGAAAATACATTTTTAGGCATTTGTCAAATCACAAATTACATATTTCATAATTTTGAGCACAATGATTTTCTCATGGGCAGTTTCCCATCAAGCTTCTTCGTCAGAACTAACACATACTCTTCAGTTCTCGTGGAAGAAATTAATTCTGTGTCGAAAGAAATGAATGATCCAATTTACCTCGCTGCAAGAGACCCGAATTACCCCAAATATCATTGTTCAACAAATCGAATGAGTACTGTAAATACAATAAGTAGGCCTATATAAAAATTTAGAAAATCATTGTACTTTAAATATTTCTATAACAAATGCAGTAAAAGCTTCAGTTTAAACACATACAAAGGCTGTCGCAGAGAAGGTGAGACATATTTTTTTCCTGGCTTGGCAACACTGCCTATGGTTTCGCACTAGTCACGTCGTGTAGGATGACTCATTCTGTTTCCGTAGCAAGTTGTCACATGTTGCGAAACCACGTTAGTGAGCAGCTGTGTTGATTTACGTGGAACGTGTTTCGTTTACCCCTCCAGGTTTTTGTGTATAACATTGCTTTTGGCGATGAGTATTCAAGATGAACAGCGACATGCCATAAAATTTTGTTGGCGTTTAGGGAAAAGTGCTGCGGAAACATATGCAGGCATATGCCGATCAAGACAGACTGAGTAGAGTCACAGTATTACCAAGGAGTCATTGAGACTCTGCGCCAGCACGTAGCAAAAAAGAGGCCGCATTTGAAGAACTCCTTCATATTGCACCACGATAACGCACGCCCGCATACCGCGCGGTCTTTTCAGGATTACGCGACGAAGAGAAAAGTTTTCCCGTATTCAGCATACAGCCCGGACCTTGCACCCTGTGACTTTTGGATATTTCCACTTTTAAAGGCCGCTTTACGTGGTCGTCATTTCATAAATTCGAATCGACCCGAATTCCCCCGTGACCCGATTTCCCCCGGTGTACTTTATTGGGGGATAGGCAAAATTGAATTATATCAAATTAAAATTATTTTATTTTCTGAGAGCAGATGCATTAATTCGGTAATGGACCTCTCCTATAGCTAAAATTGTCGGCTTGAAATAGGATCGTACCTGGAAATGTAGGTCCAGTCCCGATTAGCCTATCTGTGCATGAAATGGACTTAAAACAACAACTCAAAGAAACAAACCTGCAGTTTAAAGTGGTATCCGAACCTCTATGTGAGCCTCCAACGGGTATCGAACCCGGACCCCTTGATTGGTAGGCAACATGTAGCTACAACTGGAAGGTCCACAAAATGGATTTGAAAGAAGCTTTTACATTAGTAATGAATCCTCAAAACAAGCATAGTTTTAAGGGCAATGGGCTTCAGACTAAAGCGTTTCAAGATTCCGTGGACTTTTAGACAAAGACACCAATTTTTCAAGCAAATGCGAGACAGGAAGTTAAAATAGAAGACTTAGAAGAAAGCCGGAGGGGAAAGGTGACGTAACGATCTATTACTCTGAGGGAAGCAGCTGCCTCGAGGCATGCAAATGTTTTCCTGCTGCCCCTTTGTGATCAGCCTCTTATCTTTCCATTTGCTCTCCTGTCGCAACAGACTACTTTCCGCACCCGAAGGAATTCCTCAGTGCGTGACTCCATGGTGACGTTAAGGCCATCTCCTACCCCGACGAAGGTTTGAGCATTTTCCATGTAAGCTTATGGGGTAACTTTGGTCACGATTATCGCAAGAACCAGTCGACAAAAAAAAATCAAATTTGAACTGAACACTGAGATAGGATGTTTCTAGAGAACCACTGATTGATATTTTCATTTTATCATTGAAATATCGTATTTTTTCACTTTTGTTGGCCGGGCAACCCTGCTGTCATTCGGCAGACTTCACCACAGGACCTCGCGGTCGGCCAATGAGCTGGTAGAAAGAGGGTTGGAAGGAACACAGCGGGTGGTTTCGTCCCAACACAACACACAACAGAAAGCAACATGTCTTTTGAACTTGTAACGGGGTAGCTTTCAAATTATGGACTGAAAATGGTGGAATCAAATTGGAGAAGAGTGTTCCGAACCCAAAAAAATATGAAGTTGGGATCTAGTGGCGAGAGTGTGTTTCATCTAAGCATTTTCTTCCTCGACGCTGCGATTTTGGTCAGAATTATCTCGAGAACCAGTCAACAGAAGATGTTCAAATTTCAGCTGAGCACCGAGAAAGAATTGTTTCTACAAAAATGTTGATCAATATTTTCATTCACTACATAATCTTCCTTGAAATTTATTAATTTTACTCGTGAAATGTCTAATATTTGGACGACCAGCGGATTTTAAAAAGTAGTACGATAGTACGTACTTTACACCAAAGCTTTTCATGGAACATTTCGGGTAATTACGGTTAGCTTTTGCGATTACAATGTATAATACTTACAGCACTAAAGGCACATAGAGTTAACACCGTCTATAGTGAGTGCACTGTGATTACAATTGAAGAAAACTGTAAACGGCCATTGCTTTGTACTTAAAACCTTTTAATACGAAACGTTATTCCTCTCGGTTGAATAATTATCGACTTAAAAAATGTGAAGTGATACATTGTTTACATTTCACGCGGCTGCCATTACATCTGCATTCGTGACCTAGAGGCCGCTTTCCGATAAACGATTTCAATAGCATGTGATTGGTCGACAGTCAACCTTGGATGGCATTATTTACAACCTTTCCTAATTAGAAATTCTTGGATCTAATCTTGCATGCAATGAGAAAAATGACGTGGCCTCTGACGTCATTTCCTTGCGTTCAATGAAACGACTTGTTCGTGATTAATTTGGTCGTGTACAAGCATGGACGTCCGCAGGATTTTTTCCAGGGAGGGGCAAGGAAGGTATTTTTTTTCCCAGGGGGCACATTTCCCCCAAAAATAGTGTTGTTCCCTAAAAAAAAAACATTGCTTAAATTTGAATTTATGGTGTTCGTGCAATAATTAACACATATTATTGTGGCTAAAATGAAATTATATGTGTGAAATACATAATTTTTGGTAGACTTTCATTTTCCAGAGGGGCCACGGGCCCCCTTTGCCCCCCTTCTCGTTTCGATTTTACAGACGCCTGTGTCGTTCTCGGCCTCATCTCGATTTTTCCAGACCGTATCGGTTTTAGAAATTCATTTCTTCTTCCCGATTCATCGAATACCGTCTTTGGTTTGAATTGCGTTCATCAGTCAACCCTAACAAGTTCACTGTTCTTACTTATGTGAAGCACATTTTGTCACCACATTCTGCTGAAATTTTCTGTTTATAGACCTTGGCACGAGACTGGCGGCCACCCTTCGTTTGTGCCGGTAAAGATATTCGGCGTCAAAAGGGTTTAGTAAATCAACACGGAGTTCATATTAGTTGTGGAGGGCATATTTTTATCGCTTGTTTGCGTTGCATCATCCGCCGTGATCCCCGTAAATATGTCAGCCTGTCAGAAACACGCATTTCTGCGATCCGTCCGAGAGAGGCGTCGAGAGCGAGTCTGTGCTTTACGACGCGGTGGCAAGTTGGCGTGCCTCTCGGCTCCCCGTCGTTAGATCTAAACGATTCTACAAACTCATAAACGCCGAAACAAAATGTTTGTCGTTCCTCCGTCTTGCTCGTGCCTTTGTTCCCGCAAAGAAAGGGGGGGAAAGAGTAAAGTTATTTGTATATCTGGCAACATTGGCGGGGTTGGTGTCTGCCTGTCACTTGGCGAGTCCCCCCTGGCGGCGAAGCACGGAATTAGGCCCAATTTGTCAGCTCTAATAGAGTGCCACGGGTCGGATTGCAGAGCATTCAAGAACATTGCCAAAGTTCCGGCGGTTGAGCACTCTTTCTCCGCTGGGCTCTGCACGGGATGGTTCGCATTACGAGCTCTTACGTGCAGTGTTTCCAATCTCGCCATCTATCACCAAACTTCGGTGTGAGCAGTGTTGCCTAGAGTTGAAAAGCGGCACTCGCCAAAACTACAAACGAAATCCACTAATCAAAAATATGCATGCAAAAATATCCCCGATGGCTTAGTGGTAACGTCATCACCCTGTAATCAAGGAGGTTCCGGTGCCAAACCCGGAGGAAGCACATAGTGTTTCGGATCCCCTTTAAGGGGATGAGGGACAATTTCGCACCAGTTGTGCATTTATTTCAATATCGTCGGAATTGGCAGTGGTACTGAGGGGAAAAGGTGGCGTTCAATAGAGTATGAATTTCTCCACATGTTGCTAGTGAAAATGTTTTTTAAAGTTGATTATTTAGCTAGATACGATGTTTGACAAATATGATGAATAAGAATTTTCAGAAACCCATGTATTCCTTATGTGGAATCAACTTCAACTTAAAGTTACGGCTAATCAAATGGAAGTTTCAACATTTCCGTTTGTCAATTACTACTTCAGTCTGTCCTTTTTCCGTTGATATATTTTTCTATGCCATCGGAAGTTTGAACAAATAAAATAATACTTCCATAAGAGCAATGTATTTATCCTTGCCTTATACGGCCATCCTAGCATTGTTGCCAAACCTGATGCACATAAAAGAGCTAAATTTCACCGTAAACGGAGTAAAGATTTTCAAGGAGCTAGATTTACGAAACTGGATAAAGTGCCTCATGGGGTAATTTTAGGTGTCAAATGAGTGGGGTGTGGGTGGGTAGGGGACGCTGTTAATACCGTTAGCTTTAAAGTGATGGCAATATATTGTTAGTTTTCACCGTCTAGATCCGGCGGCATTACCCATCTCAATAATCCACCGATGGTCGTATGAAATCGAAAATAAAGTATTCCCGGATAACAATATTACGTCCTCTTCACGTCAGCCAAGGTGCTATAAGAAAAAGTAGCTGCGATGTAAGATGGGGTGGGGCCAATATAACAATTGCACGTCACATGCAAAATGTATACTTATGACAGAAGTTGTCTATGTAAACCGGAGCCAGTGGGGCAGGGGCGGGTGCCAAACGAATGCACGAAAGAGCCAGATCTGGCTCCAAAAGAGCCAAGCTAGCAACAGTGATTGGCAGCTGCCGAAGAGAGAAGGACCTAGGGGAAATTGTCCCTCTCCCCCTTAAATTGTAGCTTCAGTCCCGATTAGCCTTTCTTTGCATAAACAGGACTTATAAACAAATTCAAACAAATATATATATATTTTGGGTAGAGTGGTGTAAATTATCCTATTGCAAGTTTTTTTTTCTTGTTTACAGTGGTTGGGAGGAGAATTCAACCGAAATAAAGTACATATCAGGAAGTGGTATTATTATGATCGAGGGGTAAGTACTGGTCTTCCCATTAATCTATGCTGTATTACTTTACCCTTTCCAGAAAGTCGGTGTCATGTTGAGCTTTCAAAATTGCGTGCAAGTTTGACAAAAATGATGTTTTAAGCATCTTTTATTAGTTTAGAAGAGTAAGTCAAGAAATGTTCGCTACATAGACCAATGACAAGCACTCCTATCTCGGACGAGGGTGGTCGAGGTTTCAATCCCCGGGTGGAACTTCAAAATTCTAGTGTTGGTAAAATTCTTGGTAAAATTTCCATTAATTTGAAGAATGTTCAGATAAAAAGTATTTCAACAATGCCAAAAGTGATTGCGTAAAGCCTTCTAAAGCAAACATGTTATAGTGGTGCAAATAGTCAAGGCGGGGATGTACCAAACAGATTTTTTGGAGGGGCAAAATATATGGTAGTAGTTGGATGTACTCTTGGTCCTGTCACCATTACACTCCGTCTCTGGAGTCTGTGAAGCAAGGCAGTGCATGACGTAGACCAGCCATGTCAAACTCAATTCGTGAGTAGGGCCGCATAAAGTTAATGTTAAAAGTCTCCGAGCCGCACGTCTTGAGCGTCAACCTCTTGAAGTCCAAGATTAAGGGGTTCGCCCTGACGGGGGATTCAAGAGATTACTATTACAGAATCGGTGTATTAAAGTCGCACCTCCCCTCCCCCCACCAAGTGTCATAAATTAGCAACCACGGGAGCATGCAAAAACCAAAATGGGGAATTCAACCCTCCTCAACCCCCTTCACATACCATCCTGCTTAAAACTGAATAATTACACGATTGCACGTGTTTCTAGTTCTAATGAAAAATATTCTAATTATAATCCTTTTATGTTTTAATAAAATTAAATGAAACAAATATTTTTCGTAGTCAGTAATATTATTTCACACGATTGTGCTTATCATTGTGCAAACATTTTGGCAATAAACCGTTTATTTATAAATATACGTAGTTTCGTTGAGATTTTACACATTTCTTTTAGCTTCTCAATGTCCGCATTTTTATTTATTTATTTTTTTATTGTGAGAAGGAAACTCTTAATGCAGACAACAAATGTTTGCCAGTCATTCTTGATTGTTGGGCTGTTTTATTAGTTTTCATAACGAAGAATAACTTTTCACCAAGGCAAGTGCTGACAAAATCACTAATGTATCTGCAGGAAAATGGCATATTCGAAGTTACTGCTCTTGGAGAGAGAAAAAAATTTGGAAAAGCCACTTCATGATCTTTCTCTTTCAATACGAGTCGCATCGTAATTCAGTATTTTCCATTTCAAGGTCGGGGACTTGCGCACCCAGCATCAAAAGAAAAGGTGCCAGAGCTGTAAACAAGAAAATTGCTCTTCGCACTGTTTGAAGTCTTGAAACCTGTTTCCACATTCAAGTAGTATATTTACTTTGGACAAGCATTTGGTTCACAGATTGACCTCTGGTATTCCTGAGAAGTTGGAAAATGTAACAAACTTAGAAAAATGTAAGACTGTACGTCTGCACCTTTGCAAAATGGCCTCCACTTCCTTGAAAATATCTTCTGTTGTATCACGGAGAGTAATCATGTCAAGCAGTTCTTCTCTCATATCGAGATGAGAATCGCATCCACGAATGAATACAGCCAACTAACCACAGAAGTCCTTATTTTCGTCTATTGCGAGCGAAAATGTAACAAAACCAGGAACTTCGTACGTCACCAATCCTCTCCTCAACTGTATCTCTGATTTTTTAAAAAAGAAAATCTCTGATTTTTGTTATATAACGTCGCTTTTCTGTCACTTTTGGCCAATGGCAACGATGAGGATGAGTGATATAATGAAATTGATGAAGGGACACAAACAAAGAGCATCCATGTACAGGTCAGGATCGAACTCGGAATCTCTGGTGTCGTAGCAGGCTGTGCTAACCACTCCGTTACAGCGGTTGGCAACTGTATTTCCTGACAAATATTTCTCAATGAGTTCACTTTATCAGGGCCCAAAATTTTCACGCTTTTCAATTTTTTTTACTCACACAAGGCTTGGACAGCGAGACGATTTATCTGAATCTTTTCCAGAAACTGACTTTCCATCAAGGTAAACCCTTCACAATCAAACGACAGAAAGAATTCAGCCATTAAGATATTTTTGTACTTCTGAACTAACCTGTCATCGTCAATCAACCAGCTTATTGAATCTCGGCACCTCACCTACACCTGAATGGAATGTAAGAAAGTATCTCTTTGGGGAAAATAGGTAGGTCAATGTGGTAAAGTTTGGATGAGTCGAGGCTTATTTCATGAGAAAAGGAAAAGTGGGACAACTACATATCCAGTAGGGCCAAGGCGGGCTGCGAGTAGACTAACACGTTTATTGGTCGAGCCTCATCGACTTCTACTTGCTTTCGTTGGCTTGCTCCACACATTCCCGGGACAGTTGTAGAATCACGTGGAGAGTTTTCAATACGTTGACTTGGCAACACTCGCTTGGCTCCTCTCACCGTTGTTGTTTTATGGGAGACAGTGTTTTGCTCCCTCTGCGTTTTCTCTATTCAATTCTACCTTCTTTACGGTTTGTGGGTTTGCCGCAGCCGAATTTCAAGTCGAAGAGAGTTTCTTGTTTTTCTTTCCCCCAATTTTTTAATTGTTTATTTTTACCTTCTATTTCCATCCCATTCGCAAAGCACGTCAGGAAGTGAAGTTGTTTTTCAACACACATCGTCGACCGCTGAGGGCGGATCGCGTGACAGATGGCGTTGCCATCGCCGCGTGACGTAGTAAGTGATGATGTTTCTCCTCCTTCTTTTGCCTTCCTTCCAATCGCATAAATTCCCTTCAATTAATCTCATCTTTTACAGCGAACAACCAAACCGCGTGTTCTTCTCGTCTGTTAATTTAGCCATTGGTAGGCCTCGGAATGTAATGTTCTCTGTGAAGAGTGCGCTGCGTGTTGCATACGCTCATAGGCACATCGCTTCTCAATTCTGGTGGCCACAACTAAAGCCCCTATCACACGGAACTGGATTTCTAGTTGGAACGCTCTAGTTGACGCTGGACTGGCTACCCATTTGCTAGTTTTCGCCTCACACGGTACTTGTTATACCGTACTTGTCGATAGTCTTTCGTTCCCATAATGGCGGCCGCGCGAGATGTAAACAACGTATCACTTCACACTTTTAAAATACGATAACTATTCAACCGAGAGGAATATCGCTTCGTATTAAATGGTTTTAGGTAGAGAAGAATGGCGCTGATTAAATACATACTTTACAACGTTTACTATACACGTATGGAAGAATATTTTAGCTTTTTGAATTGTACACATGCATTTCGTGTTGTATGCACTCGGAAGCCACAGACAAAAAAAGGCTACTTTACAAACTCACAGATTATCTTCACATGGCCAAACTTTGCTCTGATTGGCTGTTCCACAGAATCTAGTCGAAAAAGTTAGTAGCAATTAGAACATGTCCTATTCCTCAAAACCAGTCAAGCAGTCAGCCAGGCGGCCATGATTACTACCCAGAAAATCAGTTCATCGCCAACTAGGGCATTCCAACTAGAAATCCAGTTCCGTGTGATAGGGGCGTAACCCTAGCTTACCCGAGAGGGATAGGCTTACCATATTTTTTGGGGTCCAACCCAGGACATATTCGCGATCAACTCGTTACTGCTGAATTTCAGTTGTTTTTTTTACAAAAATAAATTGAAATTACTTAAAAGCCTTAACATTTTATTGGAACATTAAACTATAAATTGTACAAGAAAAAATATTAACGTTATTTTCTGAAATCAATCAATTAATTTTCAAATGTCTAATTGAATAATACATTTTCTGGTGTTTAGGAAGCCTCTCTGTTCTAGGTAGCATTATCTCTTAGTTGACTCAGTTGCACTTTTCACTAGACATGACTTTCTTCAGAAATGCCTTTTTGTTTTAATAACATCATAAAATTCATGAAAGTTCTGAATTAATTTTAACATTCAGCAGATGTTTAACAGTGGATACTAGAAGTCTACCTCTTTCTGCAGACCAAATATTTCCCATAATTGAAAATATTCTCTCAACTGGAGCAGATGTTCCAGGCAAAGACATAGCAAACTCAACCATTTTAGAAATGTTGGTACATGAAATATCAGTCTTTTAAAACACCTTAAAAATTGGTCCTGAATATTCAATACCGGTAGCTATTTTCATGTTCAGATTCTCAAAACCCCGGACATTTTGCAATCCCGGACATCACCCCGGACAGCTCTAAAAAATCAGGACTGTCCGGGCTAATCCCTCTATGTTTTCAATTTTTCATCTAAGAAAATTTTTATAAAAATAATTGAAAATAATTGTTTCCTCCCAATATTTCTGTATTACTTTTGTTCATGTAAACATTAATGTAATGTAAAAGGTCCTATACACCGCGATGAAAGCTTCAAAACAAGAGAAAGTTGCCACTTACAATGCGATCTTCCAGACAAGTTACGGTTAAAGGATCTTGTACCGTACCTGCTTCAGTCGTCCAAAAATATATTTATTTATTTATTTATTTAATTTCTTTACTACAGAAAGGATGTTTAAGAGGTGATGAACTGATGATGATTCGAATTGAGAATGGGCAGTAAAAACGTAGTCGAAAGAAGGTGAAGTTGCAAAAAGAAGCCGTTAAGACCTAAAAATAGGCTAAAAAAGGACCAATAAGCCCAAAAAACGCCGAAAAAGGCAAAAAAGAACAAATAAAACCCACCTTTTTCCGGCCTACAATGACCCAAAATGAACATATATTATGTTGGGCCTCGTCTTCGGACACTAGGGAAAAAAAAGGATTTTTCCTCAACTTCCGAGACCTAATTATGAGTAATGATGTTATGAAAATGATTCGAACCAGGGACCCCTGGCGTTGTAGTGCGGTGAGACAACCATTCAGCCACGGAGGTCAGCTAAATATTTATGAATGATGAAGAATGTACTGGCAAAGTGACGTCCAGATTTAGTCGGGACAGTCCTTCCTTTATATTCCCTCACCAGATTTTCCTTCTGAAAATGTACAATTTTTGCGTCGGTCATCAATCGCTGATGTGTATTATTAAATTAATACGTTTGTGTTTATCCAAGAGGCATACACTGTAACCCTTTCTGAAGACACGCAGACATGTTGCAGAATAACGAGGCTCTGGCGTCTGGACTCACTGTGGGGCTCTTGTTGTATCCTGTCGACATTGTGGTGATTGTCCCTTCATTTATTTCATTGTCAGGGTCCGGATTTTGTGGACATTTCATCTTTTAACTGGTGCAACGTAGACATTGATAAGTAGTACAGAAATCCTGAACACCCTCCTCAGGTTGAAGAAATGTAATTTTTTTGGGTCATTTTTTTCCATTTTTATTTCTCGGTCATTTTTTAAAATTTTGGGTCATTTCTAGGTCTTTTTTTTTTAAAAAAATTGTGTCATTGCATACTGAAACATAAAAAGTTCAACAATTTCTGTTTTGTCTGAATGGTATCGTGTGGTACTTACTCTGTGTTTAACTACCAGCGCAACAAAGCCTGTCTGAAAATCGCGAAATGCAACATTGTCGAGTTTCTTATTCACAGTCCGTACAACACACCAAGGTGAAGAAGCAATTGTTAAATTGTTTGTCTTGGAATATATTTTTTTAAAAAAAAAGTGCTCCCCTGTGCATATCACCACGCCATGCAGGCGTATAGGGGGTGTGGGGGTAACGCCCACTATTTTCAATAAGCAGATTGAGTTTTGTATGAATTTTTGGCTCATTTTTCAAAGATTTTTAGGTCATCAAAATCCAGGCCCTTTCGCGATTAGCCAAAAGTGGCAGAAACGCGAAGTAAAATAAATCAATTCATTGGTTCATTCATTCCAAGAAGCATACATTATTTTCTAATAATAAATCTAGGAAGTGAATGCCAGCAACAGTCGGTTGTCGGCAAGCGGCATGTTTTTGACTATTGTCAGGTTGGACGCACAATATATCCTCAGAATCATCGACGTGGTGCAGTTGTTGAGTTTTTATCTGAAAATATGATATCCTTAGGGAGAGTCCGCATTCAGTGTAATGAAAATGGATTTCGTTGTAGGGAAGTGGTTTGTTTGTACGTTGCTTTCCCATGCATCCAATAATGAAAAAAACGGTTTCCTCTATTCGTTGACGTGACCTGTCCGTCAAGTCCAAACAAGATGGAGTCCCTTACAACGTTTAGAATCACGGCGCAGTGGAAGCTCTGAAGGAGATTATTTCTTTCGTTTCTCTCGAGAACCAATATTTTCCCATCGCAGCGAATGAATGGCTTCTGCTTCCGGCAGAATCGAGTTTGTGAGAAGGAAGCGACCCTGTCCTCCCCCAACAATGAATCCGTTGTTGCCGAGCAGTCGATTAGCAACAATGAATTTCTTAATGCGAAAACTCGGATGAAAGAGTTGCGGACAATGGCCGCCGCACCTGTGCGAAATTTTCTGCCCGTTGGCTCTGGAGCGTTTGGGTCTCAGGTGGAGCCTTTGTACAGGAGGCATTTGATCCCCCGGCGGCGCTACCTGCGAGGTCCTCCAGATGTCGCTTCTGCGGGGGAGATCCCCTATCGATGACTGGTTTTCCAAAACATTGGGGTTACCGGTGGATCGGCCCGCGAACCCTTTTCACTCGCGGGTCGGCAGCCACCCACCTAGGTCAGCAATTAGGGAGAAGTTGTCGGAAGTCCTATCTGTCATCTTCCTAGTGTGGGAGATCGCTGACAGTAACGTATCATTATTATTGCACGGCTAATTTAAAGGGAAAAGTGAATCAGATAGCGGAATGATCTAATATTTTATATCACTCTTTTCAATCTAACTTCTATTATTATTATTCATTGTTTTAGTAACTATATTTTCTGTTGTGTACATTTACTTTAGCGTTGACTCAGGCGCGGATCCACGGGGAGGGTGAGAGGGGCGATCACCCCTCCCAGCTACCGGGCTTTTGTATAAATTATTATGTGTAATATTTTTAAAGACTTAAATGTTATGTCTTTTTATCACCAAGTTTAGCAGGTTCAATAATATTTTTAAAAGTTTTATTTAAGTCTACTTTATGCTCAAGATAGGCTAATCGGAACTGGACCTACAGTTTAAATTTGGATCCGAACGAATGTGCAATATGCGTCAACCCGAGACTCCTTGGCGAATAGGTTTTCTTTGTTTAATCAATTTATTCCTCGTACCTGATCGATCAGTTTACAGTGGCAGTGAGGGATAACTATTTATTCCAGCCCTGGGTCCCTATTTTTCCAAAATAATAGGCTACTCTAATCCTTAGAACATGGAAGTAAGCTTGGTTCCTGTTTACAGTATGATATATTGCTTACATAAAAAGAAGTGCAAGTGATTCTTATCGCCCCTCTCAACAACTGTAACTTCTGGATCCGCCACTGGATGACATGCAGTAACTCCAACACGCGCCTCCCGATGGCAGAGTGGTAACACCGTCGCCTTGTAATCAAGACGTCTCGGGTTCGATACCCGGTGAAGCACTGCAGAGTGGTTCTGATCCCACTTTAAAATGTAGGACCTGTCTCAATTAGCCTGTCTGTGCATAGAGTGGGCTTAAAACAACAATTCAACAACAACATTTCTGCAACTTCAAGAACATTTCTTGTCATTGAATCATGTGAATTAACAAACTCAAAGCAGAAAATGTAGAACACTGTCGTTGGGCATTCGCCTGTTGTGTTCACAATAGATAAATAAATATATAAGTAAGTGATGCGGTAATATTTCGCAGGGTGAAAATAATAATTTGACTTGCAAGTTTTTTTTTCGTGTCGTAGGGTGTCCGCTCCATTTGTCCCTCTGGTGTTGCCACCGCTATTCAAAGAATCGAAGGCGTTGAGTAGTGCATTCGTCTTCATCTTTCCTCCGAAGATTCCAGGTTCGAGTCGTGTCCTGTCATTTCACAAGGACCCATAGATTTTGACTAATTCGGGATTAGCCTAGGGAAAGAAAAGCGACATATTCCAAAAATGGAAACACAATTAATCGGATTGGTACTTTCGGGAAATTAGCACGGAAATAGTTTGTACGCTATTTTTTGAAGTATATTGTTTTTTCCGCTCCTTTTCTATTCTACCTCTTGACTCAACAGCGGATCATCTGGTTTTGAAACGCGTTGTTGTAGCCACTTCACATTTTTAAAAATAAGCACATTATGTGAAAAATCTATGCACGGCTCCATGTGACCTTCCCATTCACCCCTAATGGATTTTCCCCCTACCGGAAACAGAAAAATAACCCTCCCATCTAAGAATCTACATAATACTTTTGTTATTCATGACCAATTTTCAGTATTGGGACTTTGTTTGAAGGTAGCAACGATAACTGTATACTATTAGAATGTGAAATTGTAAAAAGAAATGGAAAAGCGATAACGGTATGCTATACTTGTAGAAAATAGTAGCTATTACAAAGCTACGAATTAATAATTTGTTGGAATATCATCTATTTTTACAATAGGAACATTTCCATTGTTATTGTAAGGAAATATTTTAAGTAAGTTGTATTAGATAAATAGAACTTGGAAACTGTTGATCCAAAAATCCTAATAGAAAAGAAGATCAAGAAAATGACGTCAAAAGTTATAAGTGAATAAACTAAATATTTTAATGCATGGCCTATAATTTACATATTAAAATAAAAACTTCGACTTCCTCTCAAGGCGCAAACACTGCACCAAATAACGCTGTTGTGCATGGAACTTCCACATGGCATATGATATTGTCACCGCTGGTGATTGGTAGGTTGAAACAACTCTCCAGATCATCTGGTCTTAGCATAAACTGCTGAAACTGGGACCAAAAAGAATTATGCAAATTTTTCTACTGCCACAGTGAATTTTCAGAAACTGTAGTAACGCAAATACGCATTTGACAAGGGTTTATTGTAAAAGCGGCCAAAAGACGCCGATCAACAAACGCGATTCCGTTCCATACTAAAGTGCACGAAACGACTGTATGCCAACAACGTTAAGGGGGCGGGGCATTTTCTCTCCGAAACTTCAAGAAATTCTTACTTCAAAATGTTGCAAAAATATATATATATATGTCGTGCAGGGTGATTGCACGGGTGTCATTGTGTGCCACTTCGTTCCACATGGCAGAACAGTGAGAGCAGAGTACTACAGGAACTTTGTTCTGCGACAGGTACGACGTGGCGTTGGGGAGAAACGTCCAGACCTTCTGGACAGTGCAATAATCCTGCACGACATCGCTAGACCACATAAAGCAGAGTGTGTACAGCGGCAACTGCAAGCTGGGGATGGGAAGAATAATTGGAGCACCCTCCGTTCTCTCCTGACATTTCGCCCTGTGACTTTCATCTCATACGCAAGGTTAAGGAACCACTACGTGAAAGGCGGTTTGCGACACGAGAGGACATTGCCAATGCTGTGCAACAACAGATGACCCGATTCACACATGGTGCGGCCAATGGTGACGCAGATGGTATTCCGAGTCTCCCACATCGTTGGCAGCATGTGGTGCACATGGCAGGTGAGTACTTTGAGGGCCTTTAGCCCCAGTTTTGTTCTGTCAACTGTAGAACAGGTATGTAATTGTTTTGCACGATCAAACGAGTATTGTCCTGTACACTATCGTAATAAATATGTGAAGCACAATGTTCGCGTGTTTTAACTGTCCCCACCTGTAGTTCCCCCCTCGTCCTTTCATCTGTATATGTCGCATTTTCCAACCGGGCTAATATCTGCAAGAAAAAAAATAGTTGCAATGACTTTTGCCCCAACCCTCGTATATATTTAGGAAGCTTTGCATTCAGACCGCAATTAGTTTCATCTTTTTACTTGTTGTACTCGTTGGGATAGAGACTAATCAAATATAAATCTTATATTAAAAACTACCACTATATTAATCTTAATATGGCACAGAAATATAGAGGGTGAGTCAAAAGTCCCTTAACACCCCTATAAAATGTAAGGGAGTTAATCTCTGTACAAGTGATCATGATAGAAATAGGTTAGGCCTAAGGGGAACCATATGTGAGGTGTATGTGTCAAGTCGAGGTCCGCCATATTGTTGGCCGACATATTAAATTCAACCCTAAAATATTAAACGGAATGGATGTAATATGATATATCAAATCAGGCTAGAATTTCACGAAAAATGCAGTGGTGAAGATTTTTTCAACGTCTTTAACCAGTATAAAGTTATGACTGAATACTTGTGCCAATTTTCTTCTTTTCGAGGTGTCGGAAAAAGGCATTACAATGCCTCTAACGCGTCAGTAAAACATTGAGATCATACTGACGTCTAGAGAGAGAGAAGTTCTCATGCCATTGCACACGATTTTAATCAGGGATATTCCCGAAGGATCGAATCTTGTGGATGGTTGTCTCGGACAATGACGGTGTGATGCTTGCACTGGAATGAACAGTCCTTCACAGTGACGAGATTTACGTTTGTTTATGGGAAATAAACAATATATGCTTGTCACATGAGCCATGTTCGTAAAGTTACGAAACCCTTCCTCTTCCTCCATACGTTCCTTGAGTCCGAACAGGGAGTCTGTGTAGGCATTCATGCGAGAGTGTCGCCGTCACATGTTCCTAGACAGCGTGGCTCCCGCAGCCGTGTAGGGTTTCAGTCCCGAAGAGAAGGAGCAGTTGTTTTCAGTTTGTAAATGACCAGGGGAAAGGAAGGAACCGGAAGGGGAGGAGGGGAGAACGTGACGAACGCCACTTCGAGGGCCCCGGGGCTCATAAACAAAAGACGCTCGGCTGAGATTTTGCGTAACTTCTCAAAATACGCGGTGGTTGATGCTTTTCGGGCGGTGCGTGTTTCCATGCTTAAACAAAGGCCTTTGCGGAGAGACCGCTTGACAGGGGAGGGCAAATAAATAATCCTGATAAATATCCTTTATTACGACTTGGTTTCTACAACGAGCCAATTGTGTTATTTGCTCCTTCAAGAATGCAACGCCCGGTCCGTGCTTAGGAGTATCTTGCCGGGACCAGTGGGGACACTTCTCCCCCTCAAATTCCCAGGTTTATAAAACCTTTGGAGATTAATAGTACTTTTGTTAACCTCATACAACCTGAGGGGCAAAGTAACAAGTATTTTTAAGATTTTGCAAATGTAACAGTTATTTATTAAAATGGTCCTGGATGATATTTTTATGGGCTTGAAGACTTTTTGATTCTGCCCCCCCCCCCCCCCCAAAGTTAAGCCCCAAGTTCGATTCTGCCTCCTCCAAAGTTAGATCCCAAGATACGCCCGTGCCTTCATGGTTACTAAGACAATGTGATAAGTTACGGTAAATCACTCAGAGAATTGAATAAATTGAAAATCCGCTGACATTCGTACAACTTACACATTACCTCTAAAAGACAATCTCGAATCGTCTGATGCGTTTAGATTTTTTTAATATTAAATGACCCCTAAACGAAATATATATATAAATCATATTGATTTTAGGGTGTTTCTTCATTCCATAACAATTCGTAAGGGACGGGTTGATGGGGATGCAACTCTCGCTCAAGTGCATAAGACTTTTAGAGAAAGTGGAGAAAGTTGAATGTAAATTTTAGGATTATACTTGGAATGTATGAAATTAATAAATATTTTTCTAAAGCAAAAATTGTATACTGGATTTACAGGTATTCTTTGCTGCGAACAATGAATTTTTACTTACATCAGTACACCGATGGCGCAGTGCTAAAATGATCGCCTTGCAATCAAGGGGTCCCGGGTTCGATACCCGGTACGTAGTGGTTCTGATCCAACTTTAAACTGTAGATCCAGTCCCGAAAGCGGACTTGAAATAAAAATAATAACCCACTCACTCAAAACAAACACCTTGCCTTTACGAACATATCGGTACTTGTTTGAGTTTGGTCGTTTGAGAAAGGTTAAGACAATTAGACTACCTCCAAGGTAACAACCGGCGCGGGAAACGTCTTTATGGCCGTGACCCTCTGTTGCTGCCTTTACCTACGAAGGAACTTGCAGTCAAACAGGATTTTGTCAAAATAACCGTTCTTCGCTGTGAATGGGGCTGGGTCTTAGCGTGATCGTAACATTATATGATTTGTAAGCATAAGCCTACATGTAAAAGAAAGAAAACTGTCGAGAACAAGACGAAGCTAATTAAAAGCACTGAAAAACAAAGCATATGTTTCAAAGTTTTAGCTCGCAACTTCGCAAATGTTGAAAACATATACACATGCGGAGGATGCTCCAAAATCTTGACATTGACAACTTTCTTACGGAATATTCGAGGTTCCAGGTCGGGTCGACCCAAAAATAAAGTCCCGGGCACGCCACTGCTCCGCGAGTAACAACACGAGGCGTACCCCGCGAGGGGTTTCTGGGGAGACAAATAATTCAGGAGTCTTCAGATCGAACCTGGCAAAGTGGGCGACTCTCTGCGGTCGCTCGTCTCTCTGCCGACAAGGGAACTCCATTTGAGGGGAAAAGTTTCCGCGGCGCCCTGCGACGGTTCCCATGGCTAGGGGGAGAGCGAAGCAGGGAGACTCTTCTCTGCTCGCGAGTCCAAACTACCACCCTCTTCCACAAACTGTTTGTTAATTAAGAGAAAATGTTTAGGCTGCCAGGAGTAAAAATTCCAAGAAAGGGGGAAGCGGCTGCTTCCACGAGGACGAACACTCGAAGGTTCAGTTTTCGAAGATTTCTCCTTGAAACCCTCAAAAACTTATTTTCGATAAGCAGCTCACGGTTGCGGATATGGATCTACCTTTCTCTCACGTGAAGTTCCCACAGTCTCGGTTTAGGGTACCATGTTACCAGGCACGTGTCTAGAAATATATATCTCATAATAATAGCAATAATAATAATAATAATAATAATAATAATAATGTTAAATTAAAATAATTATATTTAACTAAATTAAAATTAAGTAATATTATATTTTCATTACATGAATAAGTAAGAATACGGTATAAGGGTAATGATATAACAGCACGTTAAGGTCCGGAAAATTTGTAAAAAATCAACTACTGTGGCAAGGAAATCAATGTCAAATAGACAAGAATTGAATATTTATTGAATATCAAAAAAGGATGTTATATCCAGCTGACGAAAAGTAAAGTTCCTGATAATATTTTATGCATATTATCATAAGTAGTAGTGTGCATAAATGTTTGATGATCCCATTTTCTCAATTTTCAATAACTTCAGCTGTAATATATAACCAACGATTATGTAACAAATGCTAAAGGGAAAAGTATATTTTGATTATTTAAGTTTATTACTTGGTAAGTCTTTCGGTGGGGGGGGGTCTGCACTTCCTGTACCCCCTCTATATACGTCCTTGACCACGAGCACCATAACCAAGTCATTGTTTTTTCATTTCTGTATGTATTTTCATTGTTGCGATTAGACTGAAGACACAGAAAAGCGAATGGCAACCGTCTTCCTCTGTTTAGTAAGAACACCAAGTCTTCTTTTCCATAGTCTCTGCATTTCCCTTCATCCAATTCCCTTCTGAAACTTTTGACAATGGGACGAGATCGTTCGTTTGAAGCGCCTTCATTATGGCCCAGTCACTGCACCCCCTCTCCCCTCTCAGCAAACGACTTTCCTTTCAGTCATGATAGGTCGGCGGAAGTTCCCTTAGCACGAAATATTTCCCTCCGAGCAGAAGATTTTCCCTCTGCCAAGAAGATATGCCCCAAAATGAAAATTCATCATGGCTAAAATCATTCACTCCTCACAGAAAAATCTTTCGACACAAAATATTTCCCTCGACAGAAAAGAACTCTCACAGCTGGCAAAAATACCTCCGTTCTGTTATAATTCCCTCAAATAGAAAATTTAGAACACGGTTTTTTAGTTTGCAATCCATCTGGAGGTCTTCGAAATGTTGTTGGGACAGTTATTTTGTTCGGTAAAGAGGGGGATTATGACTTCTTTTGCAAGTACTCCTATGTTTTCATATATTTGATATGCTCTGTCGTGTTGAATTCACCCCTTGTTTTGTGGCGAAGTTTTGCACAAGGTGGAGTACATAGATTTATGGCCGTCATTTTATTGTTCGAGAACCTTCGTGTGACGTAGGCTGTAACTTACGAATTTGCACGAATCGAATGGTCTCGTGTCAGGCACTTAGAAATATATTTTGGAGGAGCGTGTCCGAACCAAGTGTATCAGAATAAGTTTTAGATTAAAATAATTACATTTTATGTTAACTAAAATATGTAAATTTATTAATATTGCTTTTTATTATTACACGAATGCATAAATAGATGCTATGAAAATATAGATATGACAGCACATATTTATTACCTAGCTTGTGTGTACGATCGCCAAAATGTGTATAAGAAAAAGGATATTAATGTCAAATAGATAAGGAATTAAATATTTATTGAATTTTTTAAAAAAGTATGTTCCTGATTAATATTGTATGCATATTATCATAAGTAGCAGTGTGCATAAATCTTCCTTGGTACTGTCCTTCACAGCAGTATGATCCCAATATAGTAAAAATCCTTGTCTTCCAAGTTCAAAGGAAGTAAATAGCCATCGATTATAGTACAACAAATGCTAGAAAGTATATTTTCATTATTTTACCTTAGTACTTGGTAATTCTTTTGCAGGGGGGGGGGGGTCCGGACCCCGGATCCCCCTAAATACGTCTTTGTCTCGGGTGTCTTTTTAATAAGGCAAGGAAAACAACGTTAGTTAACGCTACATAGAAGGGGTGTAGGTAAGGCTCCATACATTCTCTATCCCGAGCATAGTAAAGGTGGTGTGATCATCACCACATTCTAGCCGCCATGATTCCTTTACAGAAAACCAGTCACCTCCGTGTGACGTAATGTGACCGTTATTCGGGATGGACCAACTTGCATGTAATCACCTTGGGTTGTTCCTTATATTTTCACAGTTGCCAGTTCCGTACGGAGGGATTTTTCTTCGGCGAAGGGAAGTTTTCCTTTCTTGAGGGATTTTGTGGGAAATTTCCTTGCCACCACTGCTTCAGAGATCTTCGACCACATTTTTGCTTCGCCTGAGAGTAACCAAATTATTCCCTCGCAGAGACTTGATTAATTAATGCTATTGCGTCGTCGGGAGCCCCGTTTACTCTGTCGGCGAGACAAAGGGCTCGGAGGGAAATTAAAATGTCTTATCGGGACAAAAGGCCCTTTCCCACGGCTGCTGCTATTTTCTTAATTAATAACTCTCGCAAATGACTGAATTATGTGCATAGTTTTAGATGTCTCGAATTGTTTTCTCTCTTCGCATCGATCTTGTTGCTTTTTGTGTTCGCGGCCCGTATCGTACTTCTCTCTTGCAGCAGTTGTCAACAAACACTTGGGTGTAATTGTATTCAGCCAACTGGTTATTGCGTAGGGAAGATCCCAGGACAGTTTTTTTTCTTAAACTCATAGATACAGTGCGTTCGTTTTGGCTCTGGGCCGAGATAGCGCGTGACTTTGCGCAGATGCCGGCATTTTCGTCCCGTAACGTCTCGCTTATTCACCCACATATCTTTACCATGTAGACAATTACATTTCATAACGAGTACTACCCTGTGTTTTAACAGTTGTTCAAAGTTGTTCACGCGCCTTCTCGACCCAGAGCCAAATCGAACGCGCTGTATAATGTATTACTGTATACAACGTTGACAAGGCGCAGCGGGCATCGATTGGTTCATTGAATTGGCGTTCTAAGTCCACTTTATGCACAGTAAGGCTAATCGGGACTGGACCTACAGTTTAAAGTGGGATCGAACCACTATGTGCCTCTACCGGGAATCGAACCTGGGACCCCTTGATTACACAGCAACGGGCATAAACAGTTTTCTCAGAAACTGTTTGCTTGTGGAGGCCTCGTTTCGACCTCTATATGACCCCTCGAATGATGGGGCGTTGTTTATCTTGTATGTATGCAACCACGCACCACATATTTTTTAATGAAAATACTATTTTTGAGAGTTCAATTCCAGTGGGCTAGGTTTGCTATACGTCGGAAATTGTGATAATTAATTAATTAATTTTCACTAACTGGATCTAACATCCTTTTTGTTATTCAGTAAATGTTTAATTCCTGATTTATTTGACATAAATTGTCAAGGCACTTGTTTTTTATACAAACTATGCCGATAAGGTAGATAATGAATATGTGCTGTTATGTCTCTATTCTTACACCAACTTATTACCTATTCGTGTAATAACAATATAATACATTTGTAGATACGTGCCTGCGTCTTTTCTTGCATTTGTTTGTCCTGCGTAGTCACCATCGACAGTTTTTGGTTTTTGGAAATCTTTTCTCTTGTAGGATATTGCCGAGCACAAGAGACCAACATCCCGAGGATTGTGGTTTTGAGAGTATATCCCGAAGGAGGCCTCGCAGGGGTCCAGCGTCTCCTTTCAATTCTGCGCAGAAGGTGTGGACGAGGGCGCTTGGCATTTATCCCTCCTCGGGACGACTATTGATCCAAGGGGAGACTCTTAGCGGCTCCCCCGCCCCTCCACCATTTAACTTTAATTGCGGGCTTTGAAATGGCCAAATCATCGTTTCGAAGTTTTTCAACTTTTCGCAAAATGCATAATGAGTGCTTTCTTTGAGATAATCGCCGCGATGGCAGCGCTCTTGGCGTTTCGGCGGGCGGGGACGGGGGTGAGGGGGGCGGGCCCTTTTTAGTGGGGAAAATAAACGATCCGTAGACGGGGGGAAATGAAAGCAAGTATCGACTCTTGATGTAGGGTTGCCAAGGGATGGGGGCGGAAAGCTCCAAGAAGGCTGTTCTCGTCTCGTCTCGTCTCGTCTCGTCTCGACATCTAGGCTTCGGTCTCGGTCTCCAAACAATTGAAATTGAAATGTTTTGTGAACAGGTTTACACCTTCATGCAACACCGTGTATTTAACATACATGCATAAACTATTTTACAGAGTAAGGTTAGCTACATAAGAGAGGCTTATAATACAAGGGTCGTTCAAGGTTGACCAAGACTTTCGTGCGTAAAATATGAATGAATCCATGTAGCGCAGGACAGACCATGGTTCCTTGCGAGTAACCACGATCCTCTGCGACGCATTTGGCGCATGCGCAGTAGTGTAAACAAAGATGGCGGCAAGTAGTGTATCTGTTGCTGTGGGACAGCGGTGTATAATTAAATTTCTCGTGAAGGAGAAGGTGAAACTTGCTGAAATTTGGCGTAGACTGCAAGCACAGTATGGTGAACAAACACTGCCACGGGCAAGAGTGTACGAATGGTGTCATAAGGGTTCCTCTACACCCAAAAAAAGCAAAGCGCTACCGTCTGCCGGCAACTGTCTTCTGGGACATGAAAGGTGTTATCCATGTGAATTTTTTTGGTGCCACAATTAATGCCCAGTATTACTCAACACTGCTTCACGGTGCTGTACGTGGGGCCGTTCGGAAGAAAAGACCTGGAATGTTGTCAAAACATGTCATTCTTCTCCATGACAATGCCAGGCCACACACGGCCCATTTGACTCAAACAAGACTGGCCAACTTGCACTGGGATGTTTCACCACACAGTCCTTACGGTCCAGATTTAGCCCCCAGTGATTTCCACTTGCTTGGGCCTCTTAAAGAGCATTAGGACGGGACACACTTCCAGACAGTTGAGGAACTCAAGAACGCTGTCCATAGTGATTACGACACCAACCTACTTCTTTCTACGCCAAAGGCATCAAGGAACTTCCACAACGATGACAACGGTGTCTGGATGTTCAGGACGAATACTTTAAAAAAAAACTGGCCTAGTTTGGTGCTTCTATGTATGTATGTTTCCTGTCTAGAAATAAAAGACTTGGTCAACCTTGAACGACCCTTGTAATATACTTTCTACATAAGTGAGATTTTTTTTTAAAAAAAAGAGATAAATAAAAGTTAACACGTAATTGTTCTTAAAATAGCCAACATCATTGCCAAATTTCATTTCTATACTGGGACATTTAGCTCCACTAGCGTTACCAATTTGTCCAGCCAAGAGTTAGATTTGAAGAATGTACTTGCTATTGCATTATGTTGTCTTCTGGTATCATAATGAGACACTTTTATACATAATTTTTCCACATTTGTTTACTATCTATTACACCTACTAAGATATTTTGTATAATCTGATGACAGGTTTACAATATTATCCCCTGGGAGTAAAAGCATTGCGCCCTGCTTACAGCACAGATAATGACTGAAAATAAAATTAATCTGAAATCTCGTTTTTTGTTAAGGTTACTAAAATTAGGTTTTTAAAAATCTATTTTTTGGCTTATATTACACAAGAAGACATTGCTTTTAGTTTTTCAGGTAAGTGTTACTTTTTTAAGCATTTGCCAGGGTGCGTAATCCTTGGGGTTGGGGACAGGGGCAATTTTCCCCCAACAAACAATCTTTGCCTCAAAAATCCCCCTACCAAATCTCCGGGGGTGGGTTGAGTTTTTGTTATAACAGCAAAGGATAAGCTATTATTTTTACTTCAAATGTACTTTAGTATAAACAATATCGAAAACACACATTAGTGTGCTTGTGAGTGTTGCATGCTTTCTCTCTCAAGAGATTATTAATAGCAATATACGCACAATAAAAGTACAACAAGAGTTGAAGACAAATGTGAGTATGAAATCTAATTGTTTATACACTCCTCACAAGAAGGTGGTAATATTGTTACATTAGGCAATACGTGATAGGTAAGATCTTGGAATTCAACAACATGTTATCTGTCTGCTGCACGTTCTCCTGTTTTCGCTGACATATGCCACCCTGCCTATCACCTATCGTCTAATCGTCGTCGCCTTGTAATCAAGGCGTTCGGGGTTCGATTCCCGGTGGAAGCACATAGAGGTTCGGATCCCACTTTAGACTTCAAGTTCATTCCAGATTAGCCTTACTGTGCATAAAGTGGACACCAAATCAATCAATCAATCAAAACCTATCGTCTGATATATCAATATTCCAAACTTTTGTGCTCAATATGACAATATTCCAAACTTTTTTTAAGGAGTGTATCTATAAAATACAAAAACTAAAAATAATAACTTTTAGCTGCATTATAAAACAACTTCCATTAGCTTGTAATTTATTGACATCTTTAACCAGGTAGGAAGGGAATTAGTTTGGTACTTTATAAATATATGATATATAAATATTATTTAGTAAATTTCATATTTCATAACACTATAAATATGTATATCATATAATAATTATACACACCCTCCGACACACGAATACATATACACATTATATTTGTGTGTGTGTATGTGGAATAAATTGTTGGCAATCAGTAGTGTTTTAATGTAATGTTATTCCAAATATCACACCAAAGTCTCGAACGAGACCGAGACTCTCACACACTAAGCCTGGTCCCGTCTAGAGATCCGGAGGGGCGTGGTACTTCTGGTTGTATGGCAGGTACAGCGTTCGCTTTATTGGAGTAACTTATCCAGCTCTGGTTGCAGCAACGGTCTCGCTCATCGCACAAGCCTCAACCAACCTCCCCGCCTTTCGCCTTCTGTTAGGCTAAATTGCTTTTAGGCTTTGGTTCTCTTAGCATGAGTAATACATTGTTGGTCAAACTCCGAAAACTGCAGAGAAGGCGAAAGGCTGGGAAGTTGATTGAGGGGAATTCAATGTCAAAAGTGCCCCTGATTCCAATTTTTGAAATGCAATGCTGTAACTTTATCCTATCTTATGATAGACAATCTAGACTTGTCATTTGGATAAAAATTCGAGTATTGTACATAATTAAGTTAGAAGGTATTTTACATATTGGTGTTTTAAGTCCACTTTATGCACAGAAAAGCTAATCGGGACTGGACCTACAGTTTAAAGTAGGATCCGAACCCACTATGTGCCTCCACCGGGTATCGAACCCGGGACCACTTCATTATAAGGCGACGACGCTACCACTGTGCCATCGGGGAGGCAGGTATTTTACATATTGTTCGCTTATTTTAACTTTTTGATTTGCATTGTGTCTCACCCGTGAGACCAAGAAAACAATTAATTTCTCCTTAAACTGTTACGTTTCCACTGCAACTCCACTAGAATATTCAAAGGTCAATTACTTTCTCTCTTTGTCCTAAATAATTTATTTTTCATCATTTGACAATTCACAGAAATTAAAATAAAGATATTAAGTGCTGTAATAAGAAAGTTGCTTAACTATCAGTAGAGTAGTTACTATAATGTCGAAAATGTAGTCCTAACCGTGACAATGAGGATTGTGCGATAAGTGTGCCCCATCACGAAAGGAAAAGGAATATTTGAAAGTCAAATGGCGGTAGGATAAGGGGTTTAGTGGTTTTGCGGGCGTGGTTGGCAACCCTGCTCCGGAGGGGGCCATGTACTTACGCATTTGCGTCCATTGTGGCGGAGGTAGCGGACGTAATTGAGCCAAATGACGCAGTTTGCTCACTGACAAAGGGGAGCAGGGAGGAAAGCAAAAGTTTTGGGTCTGAATGCTCTCGCAGAAGCAGCTCTCCAGAAGAAAATCCTCGGAAACAGGAGAGCACTCGTGACTCCAGCCGCTTCCCCAGAACAATGGGTCTGGAAGGAGGGGGTAATGCTTCCTGTTCGCTACGAGCCACTTGCCTCCCTCAATAATATTTTGACGGTCCCCTTCTTTCCAGCATGTCATTTTTTTTCTCAAATTCGGTTGAATGGAAACATGTTTGCGAGATGCGTCCTGCTCTTCTGGCTCTGATGAACTCGCCTTTCGGGACGGAATGAGAAAAAGACATATCCACTTGGAAGCACGTGATTTGCTGCAATAATATACAACCTATTTTATCATAATATGTCCATGCCTCTTCCAGTTCCAAAAAGAACAAATGCATCCGTCTAGACTTTAGTTCGTTCTCTCTGCGTAACATGTATAGCTACAAAACTTTCCCAGTGTTGAAAGCACGAATGGGATACGAAAGAAGAGTTTACAGGATTCTTGTTGGGAAACCTGAGGGTAAGAGACCTGTAGGAAGGCCAAGACGAAGATGAAGGGTTAACGTTGAGATGCACCTAAAGGAAATCGGTATGGATGGAAAACATTGGATTGATCTTTCCCAGGATATGGACGGATGGAAGACTTGTGTTGCTGCAACCATAAACCTTCGGGTTTTAGAAGGCTAGTGAGTAAGTAAGTACGTAAGTGTTGAAAGCCAAAGTGGAATGAAGTAGGTGATTGTGTATTTGAATACATAAATAAACTGTGATTTTCTGAATTCTGTACTGATGTAAGGCTGTTTTGGACTCTAACCCTTTTCCACCGAAACAACAAATTCAGATATAGTCTCTACAGATATACCAACCTCTTATTCACGCAGTACTCCGTGGACTGCATTTTACAGACTAACGAGGCTCTGGCGTCTGGACTCGCAGCTAGTGTAATCTCCTGTAGGATTTATGAATTTCACCGCTTTGATGTTTCTCATAATTGTGAGCGAATTGCCTTTTCTCCCATTGCAGGTGGGAGGTAGGGTAGCGTGTCACTGTGAGGTGTCCTAAACAGTGTGTCCAGCTCAAGTAGTTTGTATCCACATTTACTATTCCGGTTTGTTTACTTTGCGCCGCTTTCCACACAACGCAGAAGACTGGGCAGGTGGCATGATCCTCCGAGTGATCAATGATCATTACTTACTTATTTTATTAACTGGCAGATGCAATGCTAATATTGTCTCGGCAGAAATCCCCACACAGGGTATACTCGTTTTGTTATTTTCACCATCTGTAGTTATGATTTGATTTACTATCCACATTGAAGAATGACGGCTTGTACAGCGGTAAACGCATGCTTGTAGGCAGTTACAAGCTCATAAGCAGGGCTTGATCATCAATTTTCCATTGGGCCGGGGGTGGGTGGGGGTAAGTCCAAATTTACAAATTTCCCCCATACAATATGTCTGCTAGAACGTGAAGTCTTTGATGATGCTAAGCGAAGTTCCGATTCAGAAATGGCAACACTTGCACGCAGAAACGAACTATGATGGGTCTCCCTTATCGCACAACACTAGAGCAACTTTGCGTTATGACGTCTGTTAGGTTTGGTTCTATACACTGAAAATTTATTATTTATGCTAAGAGAACTAAACCTAAGAAGCATATCCTAACAACTTAGTCAGTTAGCCTAACAATGAAAGTATTCCCCGGTGACGTCAGAACGCAAGCTTGCTCTAGTGTTGTCCAAGAAGGGAGACCCGTACTATGATTGGCACCTTGTTGACAAGTATCCCTACACGTACAAGTATATACAGTAAAACCGGTCTATCTCGGAACATGATGGTTCCGAGCAAAATTTTCCGTCTTAACAGTTTTAGTTCTTTTACAGGGTTGACTTTAAATACAGTAGATATAGAGCACTGCAGGAAATAATGGAAAGACAGATTTACATTTCGCATTACTTATAATGTAGAGTACTAATGCATGTACGTACATGAATAAAAATGCGATACATTCATCAATTTCAGCATATCATCACTCATCCCCATCTTCGCAAATTAGCCAAAAGTGGCACAAAAAGCAAAGTAAAATGGACACTCACAAACATCCATGCCTATGCCAGGGTTCGAACCCGGGACCCCTGGCGTCGTAGCGCGATGTGCATAGAGGGAAAGAGAAAGATTGAAAGATGGAATAAGAGAGGTGAAGAAAGATTGAGATAAAAGTGAAGAAAAAAGAAAGAAACAAAGAGAGATAAAAAGAAAAATAAAAAGATGATGAAAGAACAGAGGAGAAATAGACAAAGAAAGGTGGAGAAAAAGGGTAAGAGATGAAAGAAAGAAACTGAATCGTAACAGCTATGAGTATTGTAGCGCATTCTTTCATATCGACAATGTTACCGATAAGCGAGTGGCAACAGAGGCGTGTTCCACTTACAGTATTGCATTGTTTTCTTGCGAGCGAAAAAATAAAGGAAGAAATTTCCGTGTTACTAAGAATAAAAACATCTCGTTGGTCTTTAAATGGTGTTCCGTTTCCGCGTTAAGGAGGTTATCGCCTTAAGCAGGTCATTTTCAGGTATAAAATCTGTCCGTTCTGGGGACCTTTTTTTTTTTTTTTTTCTTCGTATTTACAGTTTCCTTCTTATAGAGGTTCCGCGATATGCAGTTTTTACTGTATATATAAAAAAAGTGGAACCACAAGCAAAAAAGCTTGCACAGGCCCGCAACTCCTGTGCACCGTACTCCCGCGGGGATGAGAGTGGAGGATGCTTCCTTCTTGGACAGCCACTCGACTGTCCTGACTACTGGAGCCAGTACTCGCTCCAGTAGTCAGGACAGTCAAGTGGCTGTCCAAGAAGGACATCGACTCGACCGAGTTGCTTCCTCCCCCATCGATTTTTCCACTCGCGCGTAAACTCGACGAACATTCGATCAATATAAACGATTTTTGAGGAGAGTATAGAGTCTGTGCTGCCGTAATATGTTGCGAGTTTGCTTATTATTTTTAAAAAAGGTCAACCATGATCCAAGAATGTTCAAACAAAAGAAACTACGGGCGTATGAGGGCCCATAAGTGCAGTCGATGAGACTTGGTGTATTTGGCGTAGGCTATAGGATAAATATAATTGAAAATAAAAGGTATACGTTTTACGTACAACCCAGAACAGTTGAAAATAGAAAAATCAAGGAAATTAATTTTCTTTCTAGACACGTCCTCGTGCATTATTGTAATAATTTCTCGTAAAAAAATGTGTGTAAACTTTAATTGCCAACGACGTCCATGGGTTAATTCTGTCAAAATAGCACCAAACAACTGCAGCCACTGTCCCACTTTGGAAAGTGCGTAAACAGCTACTCGCCACAGAAGGGTCGAGTCGAGCAGACAGGCCAGTAACTCGTCCCAGTAACTCTCCCGTTTACTCGACCAATGTAAACCAACCTTTATTTGCGACTCGAGATGACAACAAGGAGACAGACATTTGCAATTGAGGACGAGACCGAGATATGCATTTGCAAATTGCAACATAGGCTAATCGGGACCAACAGGTTGAAATCAGATCGGAACCACGTGCAGTGCACTTTCACAGCAGATTGAACCCGAAGCTTCCTGATTACCATGCGGCTGGCTGAGTTAACAACCGCGCCATCGAATACGCTGTCGGAGGTTCTTCCTGTGGAGAACGTCCTCGGAGGAGGAACTCCGGCGACGGCAAACAGAAGCTGGGAGGATTTGCGAACAGCATTAAAGTCCAGATTGAAACCAAACTCTCGTCGCGATGTTTTGAGGGGAGTTGCTTGTTTGTCTTCGGTCGGGAACTTCTGGGAAGAGCCACGAGCGACGGAGACCGTGTTTGCTCCCTGGAAGTTGCTAGCTCCTCCCTCGGGGAACGGCTCTTTCACCTTCCATCGCAGCGATTCCCAACCGCAGACAAACAATTCGGGGATTCGGTGATCTCGCTCTCGGCGCTCGAACAAGGCTGCGGTTCTTCTCTCGAGGAGCGGCTTTTCCGTTTCCCTTCGTTCTCTGCCATTTTGGCATTTCCGCGACCCAAAATGGCGGACGTCCGTTGCTGATTTAGGTTTCAACGGAAAACGCATAAATTCGCGAAGACGTCCGCTGTGTTTTTATTACATGAGGAAATACTGGGTGGCCATGGTACGGAGACCATGGGGAAACGAATTCTAAAGAAAAAATAGTTAAAAATTTTGCCACCAGGTTGAAATGTGGTGCTGCTAGCGCACAGTTAATAGCATCATCAGAAATGCTTCGTGTACCCATTGATCACACTCTGTTATTCTTCCAAAGGCTTGTTTGCGTTGACAGGGCACATATTGAACACTGCTGTACCGACATGAACTCAAATTACTGGTACCGCCACATTTCCACCTGGTGGCAAAAAATTGAACTATTTTTCGTCAGCATTCGCTTCATCATGGTCCCCATATCATCTATGCCAGGTTTCACCGCAATCCGATGCTTCGAACTGGCTCCAGAGTGCCAGGGGACTTCAGTTCTGAGCACCCACTTGTACGACAAGTGCTGGAATGTGACTGTGTAATTTAGCAGGCCCGTACCCAGGGGAGGGGCCATGGGGGCTATGGTTCCCCCCTCGAGGTATGAAATATTTAAATGTTACCCTTAAAAACCTACGAAAATCGATGATTTTCAAATTAGTACAATCTTGATTTTGTCCTTCATCAATTTCATCATGTCATCGTTCATCATAATCCTCGCGATTAGACAAGCTTGGCAGGAGAACGACGCAAAACAACCTAATTCAATGAAACTCAAAGCATTTGTGTTCTTCTCTTTGTTACACATTTTTGAATCTAGCCCCTCCTCATTTAAAAGAATCCTTGGGTCGGGTCCTGCAGCACCATATACAGAATAAAGATAAGACACGAAAGTAGGACTAATATAAGTATGAAATCTTATTGATACTTATTAATAGAAAGCAAGAGTTAAATAAAATCTAACACTTAATACAAATAGTTCAATTATAGCCCCCCCCTTTCTCTCTCTCTCTCTCTCTCTCTCTCTCTCTCTCTCTCTCACACACACACACACACACACACACACACACACAAATGTATATAAAGACATTTTCGGATCTGGCCCCTCTCTCACACAAATCTTGGGTACGCGCCTGTAATTCATGTGGCAGTGAGATCTCGTGACATGAGAAAGATCGAAGTGGTACAAACTTCATAATATTCAACCTCCGAACAATCGCAGACGTGAATGAATACGCCAGCACCGATATGGCAACACCGCCTAATATCGTAACTCCGAATTTGTGATTTGTGATGAGAATGGGTAGCCAGTTTAAGGAAAAAGAAACCTTTTTGCTACTTTATTATACATTTGTCAGATCAAAACTTGAATATGCCTCAGTCGTTTGGGACCCGTTATTTAAAAAGGAAATCGAAAAAATAGAGAAACTCCAAAATAAATTCTTAAGTTATTTAGTATATAAATTAGATGGCATTTATCCAAAATTCACTTCGGGTGACATCTTACGCAACATGCTGAGTGTCCCGTCCCTTGAAAAAAGAAGACAGATGCACCAGTTAACCTTCCTTTCCAAACTTGTCAATGGAAAAACAGACTCCTCCTCTCTTCTCGCAAAAAATAAACTTTTCTGTTCCATACTCAAAATTAAGATCCAGAAATGACCTTTTCCAAATTTCACGCGGTAGAACCAGGATGGCTGAAACGGATCCCATGAGGAGGATGTGCGCGTTGTACAATATAGTCTCCAATAATACCCCTGACATTGATCTATTTAGACCTAAAAGCAAACATATTATGTCAACCCTGTATATAATAGCATTGTAACCAAATATGTTGTATACTTTATGATATACCACCCTTGTATTATATATTGTTGTTATGTAATGATTATTCTGTTCCGTCTTATACGTAGTTCTTTTCTCCTTGTCTTTGTTGTTTTCTCTTTCCAATTCTTAATTACTTTTTGTCAATATGTATGTAAACTGAACTCAGTTAACCTCAAAACACTGTAACTGGGCATTTGCCTGTAGTGTTTAATAAATAAATAAATCAATAAATAAATCATAGGACTAGTTTTCTTCTTGAAAAATGGGCTGAATAGTCATTTATACAAGGGCTATGCTTCTCTTTTAATGTGAAAAACCTTAGATTTTAGTGTGTTTTAGTAAACTTTTCCCCCTCAACCGCTTCGCAGGCCGAGGCCATTGAGAATTCGAATCCAGGTTCGAGTATGGGAGTTTCTCGTTTGATCATTCTTCGTCCTCATCGTCGCGATTAGCCAAAAGTGGAAGATAAGAGACTCACAAATAGACATACAAATTGAATATGTATAAGTGGTCTAGTCGGTAGAGTGTCTAACTGCGACGCAGGGGCCCGGGTTCGATTCCCGTGACGGGTGATCTACGGTCTGTATTTTTCCGGATTTGTCCCCGCATATAGCGGCTCTGGGGCCCAAGCAGCCTCAAATCAATGGGTATCTCCGGGAGGCTAAAGGTGACGGAGCTTGGTGCTGATGACAACGCCTCCAAAATGGCCGAGAGAGAAGGAGAGAGAGAGAGAGAGAGAGAGAGAGAGAGAGAGAAAAGAGAGAGCCCCCTCTCTATCTCTCCTTAACTCTTCTTCCCCCTTTCTTCCCTTCCCCTCTCTCTCTCTCTCTCTCTCATATCTCTCCCCCATCTCTCCCCCCCCCTCTCTCTCTCTCTCTCTCTCTCTCTCTCTCTCTTCGGGCGGCGGAGTCAGAAAGAGAGAGAGAGAGAAAGAGGGAGAGAGAAAGAAAAAAGTCCTCTCCTCTCCAAACAGAGAGGGAGAGAGAGAGAGAGAGAGAGAGAGAGAGAGAGAGAGAGAAAGAGAGAGAGAAATGGGGGAGAAAGAGACGAGATCGAGAATGTGTGCGGCCCTACCCCCACATCTCCTAAATGTGCCTTCATGCCTATGTGCACGGGGAAATTTACTTTTTTTTTACCTTACCTAATGGAATAAGCATTGTTGCCATTTGAGCGGCTCGGAAGTTGCTGCAAGTCTCCAGTTACTGTACAATACTGAATGAAGTCCCTTGAGTAGTCGGTGACGGTAGGAAACACACAGGAACATCTGGGTTACGCATAAGCCACAATGAAATGGACGAACTTTGAGCTGCATTTTTCTCGGTTTCATACTTTTGTGGGTTATCAAGATTTACTACCGAACCGAGCCGCTCCTTTTTGTTTATACAATATGTAACATTGTTATTCGTACACATAGAATTTCCGAGGAAAAAATGTCATATCTACTAGTAAATATAATCATTTTCATATGTACCTGGAAATTAATGTTAATTAAGGTTTCACCAACAAATGTCAATAAAAATGTGTGTTCAAAGTGTATAAACAGAGCATATAATTTGTGTGAAAAGAGAAAAACGCGCTGTTTCATGCAACATTGTTATTCGTACAGGCAAGAGTTTCAATATTCCTTGCATACAGCGCCACCGCTATTCAGGGAATTTCGTGCAGTTTGCAACTTCGTAAAAAGTTTGAACATGCAGGCGCGCTCCCCGTCAAGCGGAATCCTGGCGTATGTATTGTTATAGGCCTATCGTCTATCTATCAGCGTGTTCGAAATGAGCAAGGTGAAGGAACTTAGTTCCGATATGAAGGATGGATGTTATTATAAATATGGCCCTTAGAGGTTATTAGTTAAGAAATATTGGACAAACAGTCAATAAATCACACTCCACAGTTCAATGCATAGTAAACAAATTTAGAGAGGAAGGTTGAACACATAATGTTCCTAGAAAACCAAAAGATAGACGGTTGAATAAACGTGATGGACGCTTTGTTTTACAAAGAGTGCGAGAAAACCCCCGACTAAGTGTTCCTCAGTTACGACCGTTAGTAGAAAATGTTGCCTTGTGGAAGCATGGATATCATGGCAGAATACCACGAAAGAGGCCGTATGTAAATAAAGTGAATCGCAGGAATAGACTTTCATTCGCGAAAGAGCACACCCACAAGGACCAGGAATTTTGGGATATATACGGGTCAGATGGGATAAATAGGGTCTGGAGAAAATCAAATAAAGACAATGATCACATTAACACAGTTCCAACAGTTAAACACGGTGGTGGGTCATTAATGATTTGGGGCTGTATGTCGTCCAAAGGTGTTGGTTAGTGTTGCCCACGAGACGAGATTTTGGCCTGTCTCGTCTCGTGGAAGTCTCGTGGAAATGCTGTCTCGTCTCGAAAATATTCGTTTGTCTCATGACACATGGTCAATCTCGTCTCGTCTCGAATTTTTAAAAGCCTGTCCCGTCTCGTCCCGTGGACAACACTAGTGTTGGTACCATCCAGTTTATTGATGGTATCATGGATGCATATGTCTATTTGGACATATTGAAGAACAATGTAAAGCAGAGTGCCTAAAAAATGGACATGCCGCCTATCTACAGATTCCAATAAGACAATGACAGTAAGCATAAGGCGCGAGTTAGCATGAATTGGCACGAATGTGCCCAAACTACTACAAACACCAGCTCAAAGTCCAGACTTAAATCCCATTGAGCATTTACGGGCAATTTTGAAGAGGCGAGTCCATAAAGCAGGCGTCAAGTCCAAACAAGAGTTGAAAACTGTTGTGCAAGCCGAGTGCAATAAAATAAGCTCTGAAACATGTCGGAAACTTTAATTCTATGAAGAACAGGTGTCAAGCAGTAATTAAAGCCAAAGAATACGCATCAAAGTATTAGAACTGTCAGTCAATTTGCTCTGAATATACTTTTATATTATTAAGTGTACGAATAGAAAAGTTGTACAAAAAATGGCATGTTTCTCTTTCAGTTTCATTTAATTTATTATTGTCATTGGTTATACAGAATTCGCGTAATATTTTATGTTCCTAATGATATTAGTTATTCAATTGTAAAGAAACAATTTCAAAAGAGTGTATTTCCTTTCAGATATTAAAGCATTTTCTTTGAAAATCCGTGTGTACGAATAAGAATGTTACATACTGTATAATTTCGAGAATTGAGGGACAAAACCTCAACTTTCTCTTCGACACCGAGATAGTTGCTTTGAACTCAAACGAGACCGGGAACTGGACAATCACGCTTTCGTTGTAAATGGGTGCGAAACTCGACTCCACGGCGTTCTTTGAAGCGAGATTGCTTTTCCAGAGAGCCTCTGCCCACCGCTCCTTGTTCCCTGGCGACCCGCAGTCTGCCCTGCCTGGGACCCAGATGGAGCGACGAGGTGTCGGGTGTCTGGAGGCGGAACGAAACTCGGGATTCATTAGCCATCGCGATATTTGTTCCATGTGTTGTCCGTTGGCGGGAAATAAGCAGAAAGTTTTCTCTCCCCTAGCAGCTGCAGCTCTGGATCGCTTGCCGAAAGGACGGGGGAATTCTGGGATTTATGGAATCTTTGAAGGGCTCATTGAAATTCCTATACTGAAGACAGAATGGCCGACGTCCTCATGTATTTCCACTGGCCAGAAAACCTGGAAAAGTCAGAGAAACCCCCGAAAGATGCCCACTCATACATTCAGAGCAGTGGCGGTGATCGGGTTCCAAATCGGGGGGTGGGCAAGGAGCCAAAACTGTGGGGGGGGGGGGGTGCAAGGACAGTTTACTTTCCCTTGGTAGCTAAGGTTTAGCATGGTGCGTGGAGAAAAGTGGTAAATGGGGGGGGCAAAGCCCCCCGCGCCCCCCATATTCGCCGACACTAATTCAGAAGTATGCGCTTATGCGTATGTATCGTCATAATTATGTTTTCCCCGTTTTTCTAGTGTTCTTTATTTGTTTTATTTGATTTTGATTTACAGTAATGATTATTTTACAATATTTGGTCTTGTGGATCATTTATTTGTGTCCGGGACAGATTCAGATATTTGGTTTTACAATATAAACAGAGCGTATAGAAGGAATAGTGTGTGCACTCCCTGAGTTGCCGTGGTCCAACGCCTAGATGGCAGTGGTGACGTTTGAGACGGTGCGGACTTAAATGTTACTTACGTTTGGAGAAGAGCTCAGCAGCTGGATAGTTTGGAGAATTTCCGAGATGATTTTGCTGTCTTCGAGGCACTTAATTCCTTTCTTATCTCCTTGGTGCGGAAGAAAAGTCGACATTTCAGATAGTGAAATACGAGTTTAGGTAGCGTACGCAGCACATGATCTTCAAAACATCCTAATTGCGAAGTTTTTACAGCAATTATGTTTAAATTGTCCAAACACTCAAAAAATATATCACACCATAAACTATTAGCACATGGTAATTTTTCTGCAACAACTTCTTCCACTGGTAACAGCGCATCATCAACACTTTTCGATGCATAGGTAAGGTATTTACAGCCATCGCTCGAACCATACTCTTGAATCCTAAGCATTTCCATAACTTTTTGTTAGATTGGCTACCGTCGGATGTAAAACCAATAATTCTGACCACTGCTTTTTCCAAATGTATGATAACCTGGATAAGTATTTTTGTGAGAATGTCACCAGGGGTGGCATTCCTGCTAGCATATACTGCTATGGGTTGAATCTAATTATACAGAAAAGGAACAAACATAAAAGAACTAGAGCATGATTTGCTAATTGATTCTTGCTTTCGTCTGGAGTAAGATTTCCCTAATCAACAAAGCCGTCTATTTTTAAGGAATTCGAGTTAAACTGAATTGCTTCCCTAAGTTTAACTTCATCAAAAATCAGCTCATTCTCATTCTTTTCACTAAAAATGTGTTATAGCGTCGATGGCATGGGAATTTACGCCATAAGGACATTTAAGACCCTCACCAATTTTCTCAAGTGTGCTTCAGATGGCAAAGGTAGCAAATCGTGATGCAAACAGTGTCTATATCCCTTGGGGAACTTAATTTTTAAAAGAAGAGAATCCAGTATAAACTCAGAACTGTATCTCATTCCTGTCTTACTTTTCAGTTGGCATTTCTTTAAGATTGTAACAATTACAATTTTTTGATTTTTGCTAAGAGACGCGAACTGTTTTGACTGTGTGACCGTTGTCTTTAATTTAGCATCTTTAACGCCTTTTTCATGCAAATTTATTTTAGCCTGTGCGACTTTTAGTTTATTCTGCGTTCTAATTAAATTGTGTTTCTGATTCTTTAGCAATGCTATTGTATTGCTAGCATCCGCAGTGTGAAGCAAATCATCCTCTACTGATAAGCTTAATGATACATTGCGACGAGTACTTACTTCATTATCATCTGTCCGCAGTGGCGTGCCCAGGATTTTCGAAAGGGAGGGGTTATGTATACTTTTTCTTGGTAGTCAGCCCTCATCTTGTCCTATTTTCCTACCTTTGACGTTCTTTTTTTAGGAATACTGGGCCAAAGGGGGGGGGTTATAACCCCCACCAACCCTCCCTTGGGCACGCCACTGTCTGTCCGCAAGGATTGCCTTTCCATGGGAGAATTTCTCTTCTTAAATGTCTTAGAGAGGTATTTGGGCATATTAGGAAATATATGAGGAAGTGCTTCTGGTTTTAATTTCCACCTTTGTCGTGGAATTTCTACTGTTTCGCCATCCACTATGGACGAATCCACTTTCACTAAAAGGTCAGTGGAAAAATGAATATCACACACATAGCAATTATGACTTAGTTTTTTTATCTTTAGGGATGGCACTCTCCCATTTTGAGAAACCATTACTGTCTTTAGGTGGCGTAAAAAAAAGTCTACTACCTGAAGGACAGCGGTCATATTCAGGGGCGCGATTCACGAACTGTTAGTAGTCCGATATGTAGTCTAATATGTAGCCACGTCAGGCTTTGCTACCTTCATTTGGTGCAAAGGTACATAAACCTTAATCTTAAAACTCAGCTAGCTTATCTACAGGGTAGGGTTCTTTGTAGACAACGAAACCAGACAGGATGCCTTCCAATGGAGACGTTTAAACGAATATATTATTTAAATACAGGATACATGGAGTAAGAATTTTACATGATAAGCTACATTCTCGTTTACAGTCAATTTTCATCTCAATATTCTTCCTTCGTAATGGGCAGATCTGGATCGGGACTTCCTTCTCAATGGGCGGTCTGGATCTGGACTTCCTTCTCAATATGGAGGATCTGGATCGGGACTTCCTTCTCAATGGGCGGTCTGGATCGTAACTTCCTTCTCAATATGGACGGTCTGGATCTGGACTTCCTTCTCAATATGGACGGTCTGGATCTGGACTTCCTTCTTATCTTCTTTGAGAACTTCCCTCTGGATTTCAATTTATTTAGGTTTTGACTAATTAACGAATTCCTTTATCCTTTACCAACTTTTTCCTTTAAGCTTTGGGAATAATACTAATATCCTTCCTTGGGGCTTCGATCGGAACGCGCCACCACTAACTAGGTACAACAGAGTGTATACTTGGTGCAGCCGATTGACATGCGCATCCAAGTAGGTGCTACAGTTAAACTGCGCAACCAAAAAGTGCTGTGGGGCGTCGATCAGAACGCGCTCGCCACTGATGTAAACAAAATTTCCGCTACGGGAATGGTAAATCAACCAAACAGATGCAATATCTGTTCAAAGACACAAACTTGTATCAGTGCTTTGACTTCCTTAATTTTCATATTAACTTACATGTGATAACTGACTTGATTTATAAAATATATATATTAATTTACTTTTTTCATATTTATTCTTTGTCTTCTTATAATATATTCTATTGTTTTTCATCTTTCCAATTTGCTTTGTTCTTATTTATAAAATTATTCACATATATTTTGCCAATTCTTAACCTTGCACGCCTGGTGCTGCCATCTCTATTCGTCTTTGGCAAACTATTCACATTACTTGGTCCAATTGGGTACGTAACACAATATTCCCCCCGTTGAGGATGAAAAATTTATATATTGGAAAATTCATTTGTAAATTTATAAATTTTTCCACTTTCACTACATCTCATTGGACTCTTCTCATTGGCTCTCATTTCTACTGCTTACATTCCTTTTCACTTTCTCTGTGCAATTATATCTCCTGGCATGCAGCATTTTTCCTCATCTCTCTATTACTGTCTTCTTTCTATTTTCGTTTCTAGATATCTTATGACCGTTCCGGAAATATTAGTGACCTCTCAAGTTATTTTTAAATACCAAATATAATTCTTCAATTGTTCATCTCCTGCAAGTCTGCTCGTCTAATTTCTTCAATATAGTCTTTGCCTGACGATGTCCTGCCAAAAAGTAATTTTCGTTTCACTTTTCTTCTTTCAGCAATCTCTCTACAGATTATCAGTTAGCTCAGATTTTTCCGTTTCAAAGAACTCTCTCTCTTCTCTAAGTTGACCATCTAAGTGTTTCCATCAGCTACAATAATTCTTCACATCAGCCTAATTTCATATCAGCATGTATCTAGATATATATATTTTCTGGGATTACAACCGATTCTCTGAATACAACCGATTCTTCTTTAACTTCTGGGATTACAACCCGTTTCATTTGCACTTTTCTAAATACACGATGACTTTTAATCGTCTAAACTTACAAAGAATATGTTTTACTGATACTATTCGATCTTCTTTCATATCGTCTTCTCCTTTTTCCTGAGAGTTTTCTTCGTAATTAACTTCCTTCTGTGCTTAACTGTTCTATCTTCTTTGTTCTTCTGTTCATACAATTGAAAAGTTTACATCCTTTTTCCATATTACTTTCTTTGGCATCTCTTCTTTTACAGGTTTGCTCTTTCACTATCAGTCTCATTGTTCAATGGAGTGGTGACATAAATTAGCACTCATTATTCTTTCTTAAGATATCACTTGCAGAATAGATTTTCCTCCAACGATGGGTATTATATATCCTTTTACAGGAACTAACATTAAAGAACTAACATTTTCTTCTTCCAAATAGATCATTAATATTTACCCCAACTAATAATTCCACGAATTTTTCTTCTGGTGAACTGGAACTTTTTCAGAGAACTTTAATAATTTTAGAAACATACGCTTGCCAGTCTGTAAATCATAACATCTCCATACTTAGCACTAGTCAGTCCTATTTGTATCTTCCAATTTTTTCAAATACTCGTTGCTTGTCACTATCTTGTTTTCTTTTTCTCTTCCTATTTTTCTTCTATTTCTTCTATTTTCTTTTCTATTCTTCTCAAGATCCTTCTTCCTCCTCTTCCAACTTTCTTCTAATAAAGAAATTACTTTCATTTCTCTCTTCTTCCAATCTGGTTTCTGCCAAGATTTCTTCCTATGTTCTACATCTTCATCAAATGCATGCTCTCCTTGTTTTTTCCGTCTCGTCTTCTTCTTCCTTCTCTTTGGCGAAATAGCATCAAAAACCATTTGATCTATGTCGACTCTTTTTAGCATATTCTTAACTTTCTTCAGGTTCCTTTCTATTTTTAATTTCTTTCTCTTTTTCTTCTTCCATGTCTTTACGTGAATATATCTATATCTCATTTTACTTTTCTTCCTTCTTTGTTTACATCTTCGGTTATGTGTATGCTTCTTTTCTTCCTCCGTCAGAGACTCGTCACTGGAACTTTCTTCTTTCATCTTCATTTCGACATGGATTTCTTCATCATTACATTGACAAGTAAATTTTTCATCCCTTGCTATTCCTCTTTCTTCTTCTTCTATTTTCTTATCTGTCTCTTCTTTGTTTATTTCGCTTAACTTTATAGCTTCTTCGTCTATCTTGCTGTCATGCTGTTCATTGGAACTTTCCTCTTTCATCTTCCAACTTCTATCTTCTATAAGGACCTTCGCTACTCCTGTCTTGCTTTCATTTTCTTCTATTCTGGAAATAGCTACTTCTATCTTGTCTTCGTTTTCTGCTATTCTGGAAACATCTACTTCTGTCTTGCTTTCATTTTCTTCTGTTCTTGAAACAACTACTTCTATCTTGTTTTCATTTGCATCTACTCTAGAAGATACTGCTTCTATTTGCGATTTATTTTCAACAATTTTTCTTTCCATACTGTTGGTTCTATGTATATTCTCCTCCCTAAGTTTTGAAACTTCTTCCTCGATCGTCCTATTTATATCCACGCTTTTGTTTTCGATTAGCAGTGTTGTTTCTTCAATCTTCTTTTCCAATAATCTTCTATTTTCTTCACATGTCTCGGTTATTATCTCGTACATTTTCTTGCTTTCATTTCTTACTTCTTCTAATTTTCTACTATTTTCATCGAGCCTTTCTTTCACTTCCTTGTTATTTTCTTCCAACTTTTCTTTTACTTCTTCAATCTTCTTCAGTTCTCTGTTATTTTCATTTATCTGCATTGACAGCTTTTGGAACATTTCCATCAAGTTTATTTCTTCTGTCTTCTTCTGCTTTTCTTTTAGCTTTTCCTTCTTGCATTCCTTACATGTATAATCTTCTTCCCTTTTACTTATTGCTATGTATTTCTCCTTTCTTATTCCTTCGCACGTCCAATGTTTCATTTCCTTACATGTAACACAGAAAATAATTTCTTCCTTGTTTCCTTCCTCTCCGCAACAAATGAAAGTTTCTCTTTTTTCTCCGTCTTCCTTCATTGTAGCTTCTCCATTCTCATTTCCATCTTTATCCTTTTCCTCCATTTTCAATTATTCTTTCTCTCTTCGCTGTCTGGTTCCTAATTCTCTAGCCCCAAAAGTTGGTCGCCATTTATTTATGCTACCTTCATTTGGTGCAAAGGTACATAAACCTTAATCTTAAAACTCAGCTAGCTTATCTACAGGGTAGGGTTCTTTGTAGACAACGAAACCAGACAGGATGCCTTCCAATGGAGACGTTTAAACGAATATATTATTTAAATACAGGATACATGGAGTAAGAATTTTACATGATAAGCTACATTCTCGTTTACAGTCAATTTTCATCTCAATATTCTTCCTTCGTAATGGGCAGATCTGGATCGGGACTTCCTTCTCAATGGGCGGTCTGGATCTGGACTTCCTTCTCAATATGGAGGATCTGGATCGGGACTTCCTTCTCAATGGGCGGTCTGGATCGTAACTTCCTTCTCAATATGGACGGTCTGGATCTGGACTTCCTTCTCAATATGGACGGTCTGGATCTGGACTTCCTTCTCAATGGACGGTCTGGATCTGGACTTCCTTCTTATCTTCTTTGAGAACTTCCCTCTGGATTTCAATTTATTTAGGTTTTGACTAATTAACGAATTCCTTTATCCTTTACCAACTTTTTCCTTTAAGCTTTGGGAATAATACTAATATCCTTCCTTGGGGCTTCGATCGGAACGCGCCACCACTAACTAGGTACAACAGAGTGTATACTTGGTGCAGCCGATTGACATGCGCATCCAAGTAGGTGCTACAGTTAAACTGCGCAACCAAAAAGTGCTGTGGGGCGTCGATCAGAACGCGCTCGCCACTGATGTAAACAAAATTTCCGCTACGGGAATGGTAAATCAACCAAACAGATGCAATATCTGTTCAAAGACACAAACTTGTATCAGTGCTTTGACTTCCTTAATTTTCATATTAACTTACATGTGATAACTGACTTGATTTATAAAATATATATATTAATTTACTTTTTTCATATTTATTCTTTGTCTTCTTATAATATATTCTATTGTTTTTCATCTTTCCAATTTGCTTTGTTCTTATTTATAAAATTATTCACATATATTTTGCCAATTCTTAACCTTGCACGCCTGGTGCTGCCATCTCTATTCGTCTTTGGCAAACTATTCACATTACTTGGTCCAATTGGGTACGTAACAGCTTGTGGTCAAATTTGTAGTCATTTCCTGAATTTGCGATTCTTGAACAGATCTACAGCCGGGTACGAAACACGTAGGCATCTTGTAGTTTTCGCTCGCTGCTGTCTCAAACACAATAATAATGCGTTGAACACAACACAAACTAGTCACAACGGATCAATCAGAAATCTAACGACACTAAACTGAATAACGTAACAACGTTGTCATTAATAAAAGTACACAGTGTTATTCTAGCACATCAAAACAAAACGCTCTACATAAAGCACGGCCGCACTGCAAGCAGAAGACGCTCGTCGCAAGCGAAGGTGCTGCCAGTGTTTCGGTGGGGCACCGCTCTATTCACTTGGCTTACGGGAAGAAACCGAAGTGCGCACACTTTCTCTTCTATACGCTCTGATATAAATGTGCTTAGCATATACATAAAAAAGAATATGTAATATTTAAAAGCATAATATCTACTACTTCATAAGTAAACAATATATTTCTAACTAAGAGGTAAAGAAGGATTCTACCGGTGACTAAAAAAGTAATGGACTCATGATTTAAAACGTAATCCAAACTTCAGGAAAACTGATCTGTAAAAGAAGCCATCGGAATTCGAGAAAATCGACCTATGACTGAAACCAGGGGATATAAAATATGGTTGTGGTACTTGCATTGTATGTGTATGCACAGTCTTGGGCACTTCCACCCTTCCCCAAATAACCTTCCAATTACAACCCTTCGGCTTGTATGCCATTCGATATAAGTCATGACAAAGGGTGAGTTCTTGCTATACGTCAATTTCGTGTAGCTACAGATAGGTTAATCGAAACTGGACCTACGGTAAACCATATGTGCTTCCACCGGGTATCGAATTCGGTATCCCTTTATTACAGGACATAGATGACAAAGTTGATCATAATAGTCTGCAATGGCGCAGTGCTCCGTTCCCCGGTATATTTTTTGTTCAGTGCTGCGTGCGAACAAATGCCATGATATATTGCAAGAACAATAACCAATATTCCTCACGAAGATTGTCCCAAAAGCTTTAATTGGGGAACACGATTTATTTTTGATATTTTAATAACTTTTTTTTACATTTTCTTAAGCTTCACATTTTACATTTTTCTTAGAAGCACAAAACATTTTTTTTTATGAATTGATGCAGTGTTTGTCAATAAATAAATACTATAAATTATTTTCCTACATATTTATGTGACTATTTCACACTTTATAATTAGGTACCTAGAATATTCGCAAATGTGATAAGAACACAAGAAACCATTTAATCGGCAATGATATATTCTAATTATGTTTTTGATGTTTAAGAAATTGCGTGACAACCTGATATGACGTTTGGCGCTATTTCTGCTTTTTGGGGTTTCACTACATTTACACTGTAAAAGGGGGAAATACCACGAATCTGCAACAGTTTTTGAGTTTATGTTTTAAGTCAACTTTTATGCACAGATAAGCTAATTGGGACTGGGCCTACAGCTTAAAGTGTAATTCGCGAATATCCAAGAGACATCGTTTTCCTTCTGTAGATTTTGCCAGCGCTCTGGTGCAAAATAAGGAGAGGAAACGAATGCTTTGACGTCACATTAGTATGGAGTGCTGCGTGTGCATAAGGTGATGGCGATTTTCGTCATGAATATATTTGTGTTGTTTAGAGATGTATGAAAGAGAAGAAACATTGTGGTTGTGTTATTCAAGCAACTAGTGCATTCAATAGTCGTTGAAATAATAATTTTCTGACATAGTAAGATGGCAAAATAATCATTTATAAAGTTTGATGCAAATCCAGATGTCATTGAAAAGGTTAGTTTTGTTTGATCAGAAGCGAGATCCTGAGAGTTGTTCGTCATGCAGATGATAGCAATTTTCCGATTTAATGTTTTTTTTTTACACAAGAATTCTGTTAGTAAAATTAATGCAGTCATCTTGTGTATTCGGAAGGAAAGTGATAGAAACGCGAATTTTGACAAAAATAACAGAGAAATATCTAGGTCCCTCTTTATGGTAAAGGAAACGTTAGAATCTTCCTTTTGCATTATCATCAAGGCATAGGGATTAGATCAGCACCACGCTCCGACCGCCTCTGCCTCCTTCCGTTCTTATACATCCATCGATTGTCGAAAAAAACGAGATATGCGTGGCAATCGGATGCACTGCCCACTTTCTTCTATTTCGGTTATTTTATGTCGCTTTTCGAGCTCTTGGATTATTCGCGGCGATGTTTGATCGAGGTCCCGGGTTCGAATCCTGGTCGGGCTTGGTTGTTTGTGAATGTCCATTCATCAATTTCATCCTTTCATCACTCATCCTCATCTTCGCAAATTAGCCAAGAGGCACAAAACGCGAAGTAAAATAAACTAAATCAATCAATCAATCAATCAATCAATCAATGTTTGATTGATTGATTTCGTTTATTTTACTTCGCATTTCTGCCACTTTTGGCTAATCGCAAAGATGAGTATGGGTGATGAAGGGACACCGGGATTCGAACCCGCGACCTCTGCCGTCGTAGCGCGCTGTGCTAACCACTCCGCCACCGCGCAATCGAGGCGATGAGGACTAAAGGTTAATAAAATGGCTGACAGGACAAACAGTGCCATCATTAGTTCAATCTGTTCATCGCCGCGACGTAAAAATAACCAAAAAATAATCGGGAGCGGGATTTGGGGCTCGCGGTGTTGTCGGGCTCCTGCTCCCCCCTACAGCAGCTGCTCCGCCGCCCACCGAAACGCAGGTTGCTTGTTGTCGCCGCCGCCCATGAATAGGTGATGAGGCGCCGGGAACGTCCTCTGCGGGGAACACGGTTCTGCAATCTGGCCCCGACACAACTACAACCCTCGTTTGGAAAAGGGCCCCTGGGACCCCGTCACGTGGCAACTATCGCAGGAAGTTATGCCATTTCATTTCGGAGACAAAGTTCCGAGCGGTCGAAGCTCTCGTGTTTTGTCGTCTTGACTTCCCTGTCGGACGTCATCTCGTCGAAATTCTCTCCTTCACTGTGCGTACTCATTCACTTTCGAATTACACCTTATTTGTATTTAAGCAGTGCTATTGTTTGGTCCATTGATTGATTTAAATTTTTTAGGTGCGTCGACACGTGACCATTTCGCACCCTTCATTGACTGATTGATTTGCTTTATTTTACTTCGCTTCTTTTGCCATTTTTGGCTAATTTGCGAAGATGGGAATGAGTGATGATATGATGAAATTGATGAATGGTCACTAGCGTGAAGAAGTTAAGGCTCAATTTACAAAATGCTTCACCAGCGTTGTAAGTAAATTCAATTCCGATCCGATCGTAAAGAACCCTTTTAGCTGTAAAGGATTCAATTCGGTCCCGGAATTTTGTTTCCGGATCAGTTTAAATGCTGTTCAAGTTCGGTATTGATATGAAACAATACGCATACAGTACAGGGTAAATTAAGACTTAATGACGAAAATTAGAGGCAAAATAAACAAGTATTAAAAAAGAGAAAAAGTGACGTGCACACACCCCTCCTTTCTGCAGACCTCTAGAAACGGTTAAAAACTCACAAATAGGCTGCAATAGCTACATACTTCACACTTTGCCACTGCGCGTATCACACATTCAAATTTTATTTTTTTAGTATAAACATTTGTTTCATTTACCTCTAATTATCGTTATTAAGTCTTAATTTACCCTGTACTTTATGGTATTGCGATGCCATGCAGTATTCAGGGCCAAGCATGTGACATTTTCGGCTACCAATGAGGCTCGTACCAGTGTACAGCTTAAACGGTGCGCGATACGTTGAAAATTCAAGCATTTTAGATCGAAACTCACCTATTTCCAACAATTTTCCCCTCTTTCCATTTTTCGCTATGTGCACTAATAACGGAGTTACCTATGCGACCGGACTTTTGAATCACCCTATATTTTTAACAACTGCAAATTTAAACATTAGATTCATGCACATTAATTGAAACAATATTGTATTTCATTTCTGTTAGACTTTTACTTTTGAATATTATGAATTTGTCTATCAAAATATGTTATAATGCATTACCCTACAATAAATCTAACATAACTCCGGATCCCATTGGCGTCACATTTTCAAATGTTGTACAGTTATTGAGTAATAGTGTATGTATGACATATAATTTTTTGAAAAAATTAAAAAAACCGTTTTTCCATCGCCGTCCGAATCATTTCTATAGGTGCCCTTAGTGCCGAAATATTGCCATTTAAAGTTAACAAGGTGTTGGAAAGAATGGTCAAACTCGCACAGTTTGCAACACTGTAATGTCGAAAATACAAAAGAATGGATCTGCAACTTTGCATATTTTCCTACCTCAAGTGGCCCTTTCAGTGTGCCAAATTTGAATGAATCAAAATATGTGAGGTTGAAAAGTGCCTCTTCACTTGTTGATTTCACATTAGAATTTATGGGTTCCTGACGCCAATAACATCCCTGTTTCGAAAATAAAACTATTGTCACTCGACTGCAGAGGATACTGTTATATATAATGCGTTCGGAGTAGAAACTAATGCGTAAGACATGTGCTGACGCCAGGGGAGCCGGTTTCAAATCCCGGCCTAGGCATGGGTTATTTTAATATCCTCATATAGTCACGATTAGCCAAATGTGGAAGTTTGGTTTGAGTTGGTGTTTTAAGTCCACTTTATGCACAGTAAGGCTAATCGGGACTGGACCTACGGTTTAAAGCGGGATCCGAACCACTGTGCCATGTGCCTCCACCGGGTATCGAACCCGGGACCCCTTGACTACAAGGCGACGACGCTACCACTGCGCCATCGGGGAGGCCCCCAAATGTGGAAGAAAAGCGAAGCTAAATAACAAATCAAATCATATCAACCGTACACCCAGTTCGAGCAAATTTATACCAGTTGTTCTTTAGATCGTGTGATCATTTTGAGAACTTGAGGCTTTTTAAAGAAGACAGGTATATACTGTTGATGACAATACATGTCAAAACATCTCCTCAAATTTGCCACGCCCCTTCTTGGTTGAACATCACGACAAAGGACGTGTAGCGTGGAAATTCTTAGCAATTAATAATTTCCTCACTTCCCGATCTATTAATCGCGTGTTTCGTTCTTGCGACGGCCGTTGACGTGGTCCAACAGCTGTGACGCAGCCCCGTCGCTCCCATCAGAGCAACAAATTAGTCCCTCCTCCGCTGATCGGGGCCGACGCATGATTAGTGTCTGGCAGACATCGCCGCCTGTTTCCCAACGAGCGCAAACAAATGTCTTCGCTTACGTCTCTGCCTCGAGTGCAATGGGGCCTTCAGAGCGGTTCGGCGAGAAGAACTAATGGGCCAAAGCATCCTACAAGAATAACGCCTCGCGTAACAAGGAGTGAAGTTTTTCTTCCATAAATTCCTGTTTGCCTTCAGACAAAGAGGACGTCGCAAGTAGAATTGGGTTTCCTGCATCATTTCAAGCAAGACGCGCGGCGACGTCTTGTTGGGATTGGAGCTTCGCTTCTTTGCGATCCGTTCATTCAAAAGTTCAGCCCCCTTAGTTCAAAGTAGTCTGGATAAAGTATTTCGTAGCCTAGCATACATAACATGTCGTCGCTACTCTAAGACAGGGTTGTTAAAAGTCCAGGAATTTGAAATAAATACAATTCCGGTCCAGAAGAGAAAATCAGCAAGCGTAAATGGATTCTAGACGGCAAAGAAACTTTTTATCTGTGAAGTATTTCAATTCGGTCCAGGAAGCTTTTTTCCCGGCTGAATTTTAAACTCGGTCCGGGAACTTTTTTTCCGGATCAATTTAAATATGGTCTAGAGAGAGAAAAGGTCCCGTCCGGTCCTGCAGTCTTCGTCTTGCAGTGTACAAATGAGCAATGGGTAGCTGACCACAAGGATTGCCAGTTGGCAATGCTGCCACTAGATGTCTCAGTTTGGATCAAATTTCACCTGTTGTGAAAATGCTGAACTACAATGAGACCCATGCAGTTGTTTACCTTGACGAGCTTGACTATAGAGGAGAAGGTGATGTGATTAGCACCTTGCTTCGGTAACCCCTAGGTACGCATTGATGAGAGACTGTCGAAAAATAAGCTGTTCTCGAGAACATTGGTTCTTCTGATAAATAGGGGCCTCCCTGATGGTGCAGTGGTGGAGTCGTTGCCTTGTAATCAAGGGGTCCCGGGTTCGATACCCGGTGGAGGCACATAGTGGTTCCGATCCCACTTTAAACTGTGTGTCCTGCCGCCTCCCGTGGCGTATCACATCGCGCTACGACGCAAGGCGTCCCGGGTTCGAATCCCGGCCTGGGCATGGATGTTTGTGGGTGTCCATTCATCAATTTCATCATGTTATCACTCATCCCCATCTTCGCAAATTAGCCAGAAGTGGTACAAGAAGCGAAGTAAAATAATACAATACAACAAATCAGTAGGTCCAGTCGCGATTAGCGTTACTGTGCATAAAGTGGACTTAAAACACCAAATCAATGAATCAATCAAAATGTTCTGATAAAATACTTGTGGCATTCCTCAACTTCAGCGTGAGACAACCTTTTGACAATGGGAGATCATATTTAATTTATTGTTTATGATTATAATTTCTGATCCATACTTTAATAAATAATAATAATAATAATAATAATAATAATTTTGTAATTAGGCCTAACCGATTTTTCAGGAGGGGGTAAACTCACCTCCTTGGGATGTCCCGTTCTTTGGTCAAAATATTCCGGTCACGCTAAGCGGAAAGATTACAGCGAAGGGAAAAGCCAGAGCTGGCTTGGCACCTCACAGCAGACCTTGGTTCGAGTCATGGTCGACCTTTTGCCACTCACGTTTTATAACCAATCGGCCCTTACTTTTTAAACGCACCTCGTACAGTCATGGACACTTTTGAGCAGGGGGTGCGAAGGGGTGCTTGCGCACCCCCTATTCAAAAACCTATTTTCAGCCGAAAAGAACTGTTGTAACTCTTCAGAGACAAAAAGCTTCAATTACAAAGAAATAGTGTGTGGCAACTAAAGATTTGTTTAAACAGGCGATAAACAAATTATATGATTATTCATCAGTACTAAATGCTCTTTAGTAACCGTGCATATTTGCTTACCAAACGGTTTGTTAATTCACCCGAGAGCAGTTCTAACCTTCATAGTGTCATTATATTATTTTACTTTCGAATGAAAAGGCTTTATATTATAGTATATTTATTTTATATATTATTTATGTATATATATATTATTACTATCTGCGAAGCCTGAAGTCTAGAGAATAAAATACAGGAGAAAAATCGATCAGATGGTGATTTCGTATTAGTTGGCAACCTGATTTCCTATGAGTTGGCAACTTGATTTCTTAGGAGTTGGTAAACTTATATCTATGCATATTCTAGGACCACGTGATAGTGAAATAGCCCAGATCTTGGACTCAGTATACACAACTGAATATTTATATTATTAGAGGGACGATAAGGCTTGTGAAAATCATATCGTGACACTGACTGAAGAAATACCACTATTATTGTAACCCTATTTGAAAGGGAAGCCGCATTTACTTCTCTGTACATGTTGGGGTCAAAACATGCAAGAAAAATTAATCAAGCCACTAGCAATTTTCAGTTTAACTGGCATATGCATGTTTCATTTTTCCTTTATTTTCAACATCGCACCCCCTCAGCACCCCTAGACGATCGATCCTGGCGCCGCCGCTGCTTCTGGGTTGTAACAATCCCATTGAGTGCTAATGACAAAGCAGAAGTGTTCTTGGCTGTACCATTACACATTGCTGTAATTGAAAGAACATTTAGAGAACAGATCTTCGAAACGACAAACAGGACGTCCGATAGCTTCCCGCTGATTGACCGTGGTTTACGTTGGAGGAACACGCTCCGTTCTCGACTTGTGACTGCTGATCCTTATCGCAAGGAACGGACGGTGGGAAGAATGGCAGCCGCGGAAAGGAATCGCTTGTATCCGATCACCGCGCGGATGTTTGGGGAAACGGACACGGTTTATCCCCCGTGAGAGATCCGTTTGTTGTCTCAGCGGAAGGGAAGGGTTACAAAGGGCGCCGCTAGGACCTTTTCCTTCTCAACTTGCGATTTCTTAAATCCCCCGTCACCCTGGGTTCAAAGCAACCGACTACAATCATCTGGACCCACCTCGTCGTCTGAAGAATGGCCTCTCCAAACTCTACCTGGGCCATTGTTCTTCCACGAATTCCCTCATGTGCAAAATCCGTCGGTGGGTACGAGGGTGTCCACGCGGTGGTCATGGGCGGTGCAAACACTCAATTATTGCTGTAGGCTTTTCTTTTTGGAGGCGACAATTTATTTCCAACACTTGGGCAGACCTAATGTTATGTAAATACAAGATGATACAGATTTTTTTTTTGAAATTTCAGCGAGATAAAAACGTAAAGCTATCCCTGTTAATTGAATGGTGCCACAGGGGGAGAGCATGAGCGTCGCCAGAAATTTTTGTAGGGGGTCAAAAAATTGATTAAACTTGAATAGTTGAAATAGTAACAATAATAATAATTATTATTAAGCGTACGTTTATTATTATAAAATTATAACTATTATTAACTTATAAAACAAATTTATTCCCAGTTTGTTGTTGTTGTTGTTATTATTATTATTAGAGGAATGTAACCAAAACTGACATAGGGCTCCTAAAGCGACACACCCCTATTTCACAGCCAAGAAATGCTGCCACTTTGCGGTAACAGGGTAACTCTATTCTTTAGGCTTCCAAGATACTGTGCAACAAGTGAAACGAGCGTTGGTGACGGTTTTCTTTGTGTAGGGAGAAAATTTTGTTTTTCGCTGATTTCAATACTTTTATTTGTCTGTGCATAGCACTATATTATTTATTACCTTATTGTAGGTAGAATTACGATTTCGAACATATATTTCTTTTAGTTGTGAAGATACGGTACGAATTTTTTAGGTTATTGTTATTGATGGCGTCGTTTCCTAAACCGACATGCGTCAACAATTGGATTCCCTAAACCATTGCGCGAGGTGAAGATGCCCTAGATGCTGAATGTATGTTTGTGAAGGACTTCATTCTGAGGATACCAGTGGTGAATGTGCAATATTTGGGCTAATGTTCAATGTCAGGTGCAGAACATGTCCCATACGACTGTGTTTTCTGTAAATGACTTGCCATGGGAACTAAATAGTTAAAAGAAATTACATTTTCTTTCATTTTGATTAAAGGAATGGCTCTATTCTCTAATAGAAGGCATTCAAATACGGGTGTCCACAAAGTCCTGCTACCGTTACGATGAAACTTAACTCCTAAACTATATGAGATAAATACATGCGGTTTTTTGCAACGTGTTCTACAGCTCTCAAAGTTTTATTTACAATTACAACACTTACACATGCGCCTCGTTAGTTGCCCTCAGGATGTCGAGACGATATTCGATCTCCATCCATACATGCTGCAGCATAGCAGCATCAACCTGTTCGAGAACTTCTGCAATCAGTGTACGAAGTGTGACAATATCTGGAACAGGGGTTTCGTAGACACGATCCTTGACATAGCCCCAAAGGAAAAAAAAATTCAAGGGGGTGATATCAGGGGAGCGCGGTTGCCAGGAAATGTCTATCCAAAAGGTCCCTCACAACATAATCTGCAAAATAAAAAATAAAATAAAATAATAACAAAAAAATACCACTACTTATTAAAACTTTGAGAGCTGTAGAACACGTTGCAAAAAACCGCATGTCTTTATCTCATATACAGTATGTTAGGAGCTACAGTATGTTTCATTGTAATGGTATAGATCGACCACAAGGAAAAAAAACCTTAAGACGAGAAGTCCCCGCGCAGCTTTCCCTTCTTCCCTCCACCTCGGGCCATAAGGAAGCATGTTCAACTCTCCCCCACCCCTACTCGCGGGGGAACGGTGCACAGGACTCGCGGGTCTGCGCAGGTTGTTTAGCTCGTGGTTCCACTATAGCAGAACTTTGTGGACACCCTGTATTATTACATATATTTGATTGCGTTGCTTTGTAGTTTGATTCCTTATTTAAACAGGTATGTCGGTTTAGGAACCCATTTCCTCAGATGCTATAATTGTACCTTTCGTGAGAAAACTGTTTCGTGGAACAAAATGTTGTTGTAATAGATCTTGTTACACAGCTTATACTTGGGCATGGAATTGATGTTCACATTGATGTATTCCACTTCGGAAAATACCTTCTCTACTCAGAGTTAAGAGTAAAAAACCAAAATGGTTCTCGGTTTTGGTGACTTTCGTCTACTAGTAGTATATCCTTGGGGAGACGTTTCTATTCGATTCCCCAAATGAGTGAATATCCACTACAACTGTATTTCGTTACTTGCTTTTTATATTTTAAACAGTTACTATGTTAACCTATTTCATCATTAACTTTTACATCTCAAAGGAAAGGGAAAAGGAGCTTTCAAAGTTAGGAGGAAGTGTAAGCCATAGTCTTTGTTGTGTGCCCTCTCACACAAAAGTGGAATTTTGAAAACTTTGAAACCGTTTATTCTTACTCTCATTTTTTTTTCAATTGAACGCAATTTTTTTCTTCGTTATGAATGTTATTACGTTCCAGTAACAACTTACTTAACTTCATTTCTGTTATTAACAATGAAAACAACAAACTTTCTGCCTCTTGTAACTTGAAATGAACAATGGCAATTTCAAGGGGGGTAGGCGAGGGATCGACGGACCTGTTCGACCCCCTCCAGACGACCATGGGAGAGAGGCGCGAGGTAGGGTGCCACACATTCTCGATCCCTACCATGGTACTAGTTTGTTACGCTATAATTCATCCTGATGGCCACTTTAGGGCCTCCCCGATGGCGCAGAGGTAGCGTCGTTGCCTTGTAATCAAGGGGTCCCGGGTTCGATACCCGGTGGAGGCACAAGTGGTTCGGATCCCACTTTAAACTGTAGGTCCAGTCCCGATGAGCCTTTCTGTGCATAAAGTGTCATACGCACCCACTTATTGTATAATTTAAGTGTTTAATATGTTTAAAATGTTAATTGTCTATTATGACGTAATTTGTTTTGTTCAATTGGGTAGTCTTTTATGGTTATGGACTAACCTTAAATCATTTGATTGTGGGTTGTGAGGTGAGATATATTATGGATGTTGCTGGAATAATGGAAGTGATTTTGGAAATGTGAATGTTTTAATTTGTGTAGCGAAGAAGTATTAAGATCTAAATACACTTTTGTTTGTAATAAGAAGTTTAATTCTGAGTTCAAGTGTAATATATTAACATTAACTGACTTCTAAATATATTTTTGTGTGCGAGAGTTAGTGAGGTTTACGTAAGTATATCCTTATCTGATTTCCCACAACCTGAGGGCTTCATAGTAGGCTGATAAGTCTCAGGCTCACTGTTGAGGAATAAACGTACGTATTTCCATTGAGAATAATCCGGGGAACGTAGCAAGTGGACTTAAAACAACAAATCAATCAATCAATCAATGATGGCCACGCAACGCCAGAGGTCCCAGGTTTGAATCCCGGCCTGGGCTTGTGTGTTCTTTGAGAGTGTCTATTCATCATTCATCCTCATCTTCACGATTAGCCAGGAGTGGCAGAAAAAGGGAAGTAAAATAAACCAAATGAATCAATTATTTACTATGACAGGAAGAAGTTTTGTACGCTGAGCGAAATTTTCTTCCACCGAGGGTAACTTTCATCCCAGGAAGAAGTTTACACTTTGAGGGAGATGTTCGTACATCGAAGGATTTTTTCCACCCTTGCATTGGTAGCGAGGCAGGGAAGAGTTTATTAAGGGCGAAGAGGCAGGAGATAAGGGCACACAAAGGGCCGCAATCATCACCCTCCGCCCGGGTGAACCCGCCACAACCGATCCGTCGGGCGAAGGGGGGATCAAAGGCGTCCGGGGCCTCCATTCAGGTGGGGCACCTGCGCTGACGACCCAATCTGTTTATATGCAACGGCGTGACGTGGAGAAAGAGGCAGCTGTGGGCCGAGATAATTGGTTGTCGCTGATCGGCTCGGCTCACAAACAAGGGGCCGGCTTGTTTTGCTTCTGCAGAAGATTCGCCTGTCACGGGTAATTATGGAGACGACCGCCAGGTGCGCCCTCGGACCACCGGCGGGGAAGGGAGGAAGCTAAACGTTTGTTCGGTGTTCCCTCTCCTGTCCCTAATAACTGAAGCACCGCAGTGTTTGCTGCAAGAGCAACTTTCCACCTCCGTTTGTTGAGTGAGATGCTGTTATTAATAGCCACAATTTCTCCATCCAGTCTTTATGGAAAAACAAGGTTCCTCGTTTCTTGCAAGCGATTGGATACGGGTTGGATTTGTGGGATTATCGAGTTCAATCATGAGAAAGATTGATTGATTGATTTGGAGTTTTAAGTCCACTTTATGCACAGTAAGGCTAATTGGGACTGGACCTACAATTTAAAGTGGGATCCGAACCACTATGTGCCTCCACCGGGTATCGAACCCGGGACCCCTTGATTACAAGGCGACGACGCTACCACTGCGCCATCGGGGAGGCCCCATGAGAAAGAGACAGAGATTGATTGATTGATTGATTGATTTACGGTTTTAAGTCCACTTTATGCACAGTTAGGCTAATCGGGACTCGACATACAGTTTAAAAGTGTGCCTACGAACCCTTGATCACAAGACAACGACGCTACCACTGCGCCGTCGGGGAGGCCCAGACAGGCAGACAGACAGAGAGAGAGAGAGAGAGAGAGAGAGAGAGAGAGAGAGAGGGAGGGGGGGGGGAAACGTGGCACAAAGAGGGAGGGAGAGACATACAGAGAGTTGATTGATTGATTTATTTTACTTTGCTTTTCTGCCACTTTCGACTGAACGCGAAGATGAGGGTGAATGAAACTGATAAATGGACACTCTCAAAGAACATCCATGACCAGGTCGGGATTCGAACGCGGGACCCCTGGCGTCGTAGCGGGCTGCGATAACCACTCCGCCACAGAGGTTGGCTACACAGAAGGAGGGGAGTAGGTACACACGGAGAGAAGGAGGGAGTGAGAGAAAAACAGAAATATAGTCTATTTTTAAATCTCTCTCGTTCTCCGTCTCGTCTCGATTATAAACACTCGTTCTTTTTTAAGTAGAGGGTAGATATATGTACAACAGCAACACATACCTTATGTTGGGTGTCTGCCAGTCAAGAAATCAACAGATAGGTCACGAAAGTCAAGGAATTTTGCTATTTTTTACAGTATACCTGTACTGGCATTTGATAAAATTGAATATTTCGAAATCGAAAATTGTATTGAGTTGTGTTTAAGGTTTGTTCACATTGTTTCTCAAAAATTACATTCTTGTTTGCGTAAAGTTTTGTAAAAAAATATTAAATAATGTCGCCATTTCCCATCCAGGATGAAGTCTGAAGCATTAGTCTTTACATGCATAAAGCAAGTCTAAATCTCTTGTTAAAATACAGCTTTAGTTTTCATCTTAACCGCCTGTGTGGTAGGGGTTTTATTGAATAAAAGCATCTATTGTCTTAATTTCCAACTATACCTAAATAATAAATGTTAAGAAACATGGGGGAAAAAATTCAAGAAAGAGGATAGAAAGGTCAAGAAAAAGTCATGGAAAAGTAAAGAATTTTGGGTTTGTTATTTTGGTAGACATTCTATTATGGCAACATATGGCTTATGACCTAACTGGAGGCATGCATATTTCGTTTTTGACGAAAACGCGAGATGTGAAATAACACATTATAACGACTTTGTCAGTATAATTCAAACTCAGTATCGGCACAATAGGTAGCTATGGTGCTATGTTGAAAAGGAAATTTAAATTTACATATACTGATAACTTTATAATTATTATATTGATAAAAATGAAAAAAACAACAACTAGAAACAACAAAAATTACAATAGCATCAAATTATGCCTTTGTTTACAAGAACATTTATAAGATATCAATGCTATACATAAAAAAAAAATATCTTTGTTATCTCCTTCCAGGATGAAGCAAGTCTTTGTATCTACAATTCTGAGCTTCAGTTTTGTAGATTCATCATCTGATCAAATCACCTCCAAATGTAGAACATATAAGTGTCACTCTATGCAACCTTCCTCCAAGCACTCATTTGAGGAACTGTAACATTTACAAGCCTGCCCGTTAAGGAAGATGAAAACAGATACTTATTCACTGCTTCAAATTCAACATGGCATCTATTATAGATATCAGTGTCATTCTACAACTTTCGAATCTTTATAAGATTATATCATATTCAAAGTTCATTCGAGTCATAAAAGGCTTCTATATAACTTAAACATCCAAGTTATTATAACATTGCCAAGTTTAATGCTTTAAAAGCAACAATTATTGTACAAATATATCACCATTCCATATTGCTAAATCCGTACTTATCTTTTTTCCATCAGAGATTCCTTTTAAAGTCACAGACAACTAGTATTAGAGCAACTAGTTCAAGCCAGATTTTTTAGTATGAGTTATCTTCAATTGTTTTTTTGTTTTATATTTTTGTCCATAAGTGCTTAACAGCTTGAATGTTTGTGTAGTAAATGTACATATTTGCTCTGTTACAGCTATTTTACTATGTGTATCACAATATACTTATCTAATGATTACAATTACCATTTTTTGAATGTTGATACAAAATACCAAGTATGACATCATATTATACATTGAACAATTTTAAAGAGTTGACCTTTGTATATAAACCTTGATGCCAATGCAAATGTACATAATTTCAATAAATTTAATTATAAATTTGAATGTATCATATCTTTCTTGTCTGAAAGAACACATATGATTTAAAATATTTGTTTTTTATTTTGTCAGTCAAAAATAACTGTTATGAATATGAATTCAACATATTGCACAATTTGATAATTTTGTCATTATATACAAATTGGCTTTTTAAACATCATATTTAATAAAATTAGTTTAAATAATAATTTCAGACATTTAATTGCATTATATGAATAAATTTTGAGTAATCATTTGACTAAATTATTATAAATATTGCACAAATGTGAAACTTTGGACTTAGCCTAACCATTTTCAAATGTAGTTATGACAATGTATTATTTTTATTGTCAAAACATTCTAAACTAATGTTAATTTTTAACGTTTCTGTAAGGTGTGAGGTGCATTTTCCTACCCTGTTTTGTCACGAAATGATGCGAAATGAACTGAAAAATGCGAAATAGACTCTTAAACAAGAAATTTACCGTTTATACACCGACGCGACACTTTCTGAAGTCAGAAGTATCCTGTGAGTTATGCAATTCACGGAAAATGGATTAATTCTGCTGTAAATATTTGAGAAGCAAAAAATGGACTCCCCTACACAGGAATAAACTTCATATTCTGGTAATGATTTAATGTGCTATTTTGTGTAATAGTGCAGTTTTTAAATCAAATTTGGGATTATATTAACATATGTTATATACTGCTTTTTCACCGCTATAACAGCGACATTTTATTTTATTTACCGCTTTTGAAACCGAAATTGACTCTGTTTTTGTACCGAAAGTTTGTTTTTTTTATTTACCAAAAATATGTGCCTCTAGACCTAACCCTTGTTTATATGTACGTAATACAACGGAAATATTAATTCTTATTCACTCATTTGTTTATTTTTGAAACACTGAAATTAGGTCACACAAGACTTAAGAACAGAGATGCATTCGAAAGATTTATGTGATGCAAAACGCACCATAACCAGTGCGTAACACGCACGCTCAATAGCTGTTGAACTTGGAAGAATACAACGTCACACATGAACAAATGAAGTCAATTAATCGCACAGCATTGCCGTTACGGAAGTGTTGCAAGGCAGAGGCGTGGATTCCAACAGCGACCCTCGGAATGCTAATCGCCGCCTGGGAGTCTCATTACGCCGCCCGCTGCTTGTTCAGCTGCTCCCGGCGGCAGTTATCATAATATTTGTGGAGGGAGGCGCTCAATCATTAGATCGGGGGCGGAGGGCGAGGAAAAACAAACTCCCACAGGCCAAGGGAGATTCCAGCATTTCCTGGAACAGAGGCCCTTCCCTGGGATCAGTATGGCAACAAGTCCTCTCGCACCGGAAGTTCCTGATTCTTTCCAACGAAATCCCTATTTCCATGGCAGGTCCGTAGCCAGAATTTTATTTCAAGGGGGGAGGGGGTCATCTTTTATCAGCACGGGCGTCGCCAGAAATACGTATTTGTATAGGGGGTCAAGCCATCGATAAAACTTGACTAGTGCAAATAATTATGACAATAATAATTATTACCACTGTTACAATTATTATTTTACAATAATGACTAATATAAATTATTAAAGATAAACCAATTTTAATCCAAAATTATTGTTATTATTATACTTTGCTTCTCGATGCACCTTATGAGTGAATATACAACGCAACTATTGTTTTGTAGAGTTAATGTACTGAAATTCATAGTTATTGTATTTTTGTTATTAACTTTTACACATTCCGTTCGAAAAAGGCTTTAAATGTTATGGGTAAATTTTACTCATAAAGTTTATATTGTGTGACCTCTCACAAAGAAAACTAAAAAAAATTGGATCCGTTCGACCCCCCCCCCCTCCTGACGCCATCTAAAGGTGAAAAAATTAGGGAAGAATCCCTGAAAATGATTTTCTTCAGTATATTACAACTTATTATACAAGATGTTTAATCCTGCTAAGGAATTAAAATTAATTATCACTATATAAAATTTAATTTAGGTATTTGTAGGATTTCGGGGGGGGGCTTAACAACTCCTCTTTGCCCTGCCCCTGGCTACGTGCAACTCCCCGCTCCGTTCATTTATTCATTGTTTTCTGCCCAGGGGTTGGTCTTTCCATGCTGTTCGATCTTCAGCCCTTCCCTTTGTAGCAGAGTAGTAGCTTTGATGTCGTCAATTATTTGGTATCTTCTTCTTCCCCGAATTTTCATTCCTTCGATCATTACTTCAGTAGCTTCCCTTAGGATACAGCTTCTTCTCATCAAGTGGCCCAACCAATTATTTTTGTGTTAATCGCGACGATGAAGATGAGATGACAACATCTGAAGAAACAGACAATGAAACGTCCCTTCCTTATCCAGTCTTCTAATTAATAAGTGAATACCATTCGGCCAGGTAGAGCATAATTGATCAAGATTTTTGAAAATGATATTAGTGTCAATACAAATCACCCCTTTGTTGTCACGAGTTTTTTATCCTGGTCCGTAATTTATCAAATGAAAAAATGGTCGGTGAAGTCAGTATTTTTGTCTTGTGATTTTTTGTTGTATTTTGGTGGATAATCAACGACTTATTTGTTTCAATTAAAGATAAGGCATTATTTATGTATTTTTTCTTGTTTCCTTCCGTTCAGCATGTTATCCTACCAAATCGCGTCTGTTTACAGTCATTTCTCTTGATATTATTTTGTTCAAAATCACAACATACCGTACAATGATGGAAACATTTTCTTCTGACAATGAAAAATATTAGTTTTGTGTTCAATAAAAAGGCATGCTATGACTGGTACGGATGCAGGATGTAGGCTACATTTTAAATGGAATCCCAGTTTTACTTTTGAAATGCTAATTTATTGATAGGCCAGAATTAGTTTGATATTTTGGTCGGCTAAATTATTGTTTTGACCCTTTGAATCCAGGGAATGTATGGAGCAAAGTCAAGCATAATGGTAGAGACTGGGAGAAAGCGAGTGCGCGGAGTGAAGCAGTACACGCTGCTGCAAACAGTCGCTTCTTTCTCTCCACGCAATCCCGTTCCCTCTCGAGACACTTCTTTTCGTTTGCTTGCTAGGGTCTCCCCGATGGCACAGTGAGCGTCGTCACCTTGCAATCAAGGTGTCCCGGGTTCGATACCCGGTGGAGGCACAAGTGGTTCGGATCCAACTTTAAACTGTAGGTCCAGTCCCGATTGGCATAAAGCATAAAGTGGACTTAAATCCTCAGTCAATCAATCGTTGCTTCCTCAAGAGAGTCCCGGTACAGAGGAAGTATTTGCGTAAACTTCTGCTCGACGCGCCTGTTGTATTGTTGGGAGCCATTCGACGTCAGAGTTCTTCACGAACTCCAAACCAAACACTCCGATGGCGGTTCTATGCGAGGAATGCTCTAGCGTGGCCGTTGAACTAAGTGGCGTTGTTTACAACACCCTCCGTCGTTCCAAACGGTTGGTTTCGTTCTGAGCGCGTTTCACGGACAGGGAAGGTGCGATCGGCTGCTATTGAAGAATCCTGCGGCGTTCGGTTGACTTTGGAGCCGAGGAAACTCTATTTTCGGTTGGACTTGCCTTACGGAGACAAAAGACAAACAACATTAACTTCAGGACGAGCTTTCGGGGTTCGATTTACGGCGTCGCTCCATCCACGTAGAGTCACGTACCGCCTATTTCCATATCTCGGGCGGGAGTCGTTTCCTCCGCAAACATTCAACACTCCGCGTTCGTTCCGGGCGTCGAGAGGTCTGTCCGTCCGTCCCCGGCTGTCGCGGGGCGTCGGGAGTTGTTTGTTTGCGGAAGACACCGTGACACGATATATGTCGCGTGTCGCGGGCAAACAGAAGCGGCCTTGTTTACCAACACGTTGAGCGATCGTCCACGTGCCTCACGACAGAGAGCCTTCATGGAAGGAAATGCACGTGAATGAAGGCACCGATTTGAGGCGAGTTGGTCAAGAACTCCCAAATGTGGGTTGGCATTATTTCCGGCCTTCTGCTGGTGCCTGCGCAAACCACCCGCTCAAATTACCTGGCGAATACCCAGTTATCAGGAACGTATCTAGAAATATGTTTCGGGGGGGGGGGGTCCAAACAATGTGTCTCAGGAATAATAATAATAATAATAATTATTATTATTATTATGATAATAATAATAATTGTAATAGTAATAATGTTTAAATTTAAATTAAAATAATTATATTAAATCAAATTAATACTAATTACAATACATAAATTAATATTATTATTACACGATTAGGTAAAAATACTGTAGCTATAAAAATAGAGAAAAAACAGTGCATTACGTAGCGTGCCTTTAGTTAAGATCGAAATAATTTACATAAAAACAAGTGCCCTGGCAATGAAATGAATGTCAAATAGATAAATTATTGAATATTTATCGAATAACAAAAATGATGTCACATGTCGTTGGAGAAGAGTAAGTTTCTGATTTTATTTATTTATTTATTGAAATTTCCAGTAAGGGCAGAAGCCAATTTAAACCAGAAAGAAACAACAGTAAGACAATAGACTAAGATTAAAAACACCAAAGAAAGGATAACATAAAATAAACAAAAATAAAACAAGCCAAAAAAGTACCAAGGTAAAATATATTAGTTTGACAAAAGCATTACTTATGTACATTTTTTCCTATGTTGGTGATAAAAGATGAATATGAACTGAATATATCGATTTGGTTTGAGACGATATTGAACTGATTCGGTAGGCTATGGAATAGTGAATGTTGTATGAGTGAGAGCCTGGGAGTTGTAGTGTGGAACGTTTCCTTGCTCCGCACTTTGAGTGAGAGTTCGTGTAGTGGGATGCTGCATCTTAAGTTTCCATTTATGATCTTATATAGCAATTTCTGGAGTATTAATTTGCAGATTTACAAGCAGATCTCTCTTAGGTAGGTGTCTCAGAAAAAAAAGTTCAGAGGAAATTAATAACCATCGATTATGCAACAAATGCTAATATTTTCATTACTTAATTTTAGTACTTGGCAACTTTTTCGGGGGGTCCGGACCTCTGGACCCCTCCTAAATACGTCCTTCGTGTCCCTGAAAGCCTTATGATCCCAATATAACCCTTGTCTTCCAATAAGTTCAGAGGAAATTATACAACAACGGTTAAACGAATATATTTTTCATTATTTAATTTTAGTACTTGATAAATCTTTCGGGGGGGGGGGGGGGTCAAGATCCCCCGGACCCCCAAAATACGTCCTTGCAAGGTATCCATTGATTTGAGGCTGGATGAGCCCAGGAACCGCTTTGTGCGGGGACAAGACCGGAAAAGATTCGACCTTACATCAGCCAAACCGGGAATCGAACCCGGGTCTCCCTCGTGGCAGTCAGACACACGAATAATATTCTATTCGGGTACCAGACATTCTTATATTAGAATTTCCCGGATTATCCAGTTTATCAGAATTATCCGGATATCCCGTGTGTGCATTATCCGGACAGTTTTATTGTTTGCCAGTTTTACGGGATATCCGTATTATTTTATCCGGAATGTTCGTATTTTGCTGTCCGGATTTACTACAAATCCGGATATTCGGATTATCCGTTATCCGGATTTTGTGATCATCCCTAGTATCACATGTTCGGGAGTTACAAAATATGTCAGTTCATCAAATGCGAAGTTTGGAGTAATCGCTCCCAGAAATGCAACATGGCGTTGTTTTTCAAGATGGCGGCGGTTCAGGTCGTGCACTTCTACACCGGGTATCGATTCAGTGCACCCCAGATCACATGTTCCTCACAGAATGTACCCAGAGTAACTTTCTGGAACTTAAAATCTGTCGTGTGGAAAAGTGCTCTCGATTCATTCAGAGTTTTTGCCTGCAATAAAAAGAGTTGTTGATTGTGAAGATCCCAGCCTTGCAGAGAGCACGGGCTGTTTACATAACATCGCTTCCCCAGACACAGCTGGATCAACATGCAAGGCTTCTCGTATCACTTTCTAAGCTTCGGAGAGAGAGAGAGAGAGAGAGAGAGAGAGAGAGAGGAAGTGCGAGGTGGAGACTTGAAGCTCTCACACAGAAAACTAAATGCATCATATGGATTGATGCACCAGAATGCATCGATTGATGCACTCAAGTGTGTTTTATGGCTTCTTCAAAGAATCAGATTCACATTTAATGCATTTGGGTGCATTTTTGTATGTCGTGAAAGAAGCACTAAAGTGCATCATTTGATTCAAGTGAGGATTTCTTTCAGTCGAGATGCACTTCAATGCGTTCTGATGCAGAATGCATCTTTTTTGATGATGCATTTAAACATTTCGTCTGAGCTATGAAAACTCTGTAGCTCAGACCAAACGTTTAAGTGCATCATCAAAGAAAAATATGCATTCTGGTGCATCAAAACGCATCAACTGATGCATTGACATTTCACGACATACAAAAATGCACCCAACTGCATCAAATGTGAATCTTTGAAGAAGCCATAAAACAACACTTTAGAGCATCAATCCATATGATGCATTTAGTTCTTTGAGTGCTCGCTCGGTGGTCGAATACGAATTCCGGTCATGAGGAACAAGGCCTGGACACTAAAGCATAGCCCACTGAGATGCGGGAACAGAACTTCTGTTGTCTGCTTCTATTGAAATCAGACTGTGTAACACCCACTACAGGAAATCGCGCGGAACCTGGCTCCCAAAACTTTTGGAAAATTAATTTGTTTAGAAAAATTACGTCTGTTTGGGTTTCCTTCTGTAGCTTTCACGTGAACTTTCTTGTGCCTTACTTTCGCTTTTGTGTAGATATCCTCACAATATCCAAGAGGAAGCAGGAGTTGTGTCATGATTTGAAGAAAACTCTGTACCTGTCTGTAACCATCTGGGACGAGGTTATGAATGCTTGGGTGTGGTCGGAAGTAAGAGTTGTTGAACGAGGTGAGAGGTAACCGTGGTGAGAAATCAGCGGGGCTGGACTCCACTGTGAAGAGACACATCACACAATACGCCACCAACAAACTTTTGGAACACTTTTTAAAACATTGTTACACAGCGTGTCTCAAAAGTTGCTATTTATTTCTTAGATTTTTTTAAAAGAAATGCTATACTGTCATAAAGATATGTATTTGTATCTTAGTGAAATTTGTGTATTTTCAGCACGTTAATTGGTTTGTGCCGAATGTTGTGTAATTGTTAAATGATGGACGTGGAGGAAGTGCTGAATTAATTAACAAAACTCTGTTCAGTGACGAAGCAACCTTCTACACATGTGTAAATCGACATGCTTTTTCGCAGACGAGAAACCAACACATTTTCTTGAATGGAAACTGAATGTTTGCTAATCGCTTTGAGCTCTGTAGAATGATGGGCACAATAACTCTTTGTGGCACATTCTTTGAAATAAATATTTTTTTTCATGCCTAAAATCTTCCAAAACGGTGAATTTTGAGACACCCTGTATCATAATATTGAAAAATGACAAAAACATTTTTTTGGGCAGCGTCTCAAAGGAGTGTTAATTTAGAGCTGTACAAAGTTCACTCTTGCCTCATCATAGTGTAACGCTGAATTAAAATCCGGATAACGGCTGCTACGTCCCCGCCTATGAGTATGAGAACTCTTCTACAGCCAGGGCTTGCTGGGTTTAAGTAACAGTCTTAATATCTCATAATTAACGCTTTATTAACAGTAATAGCTTTAGCTAGCAACTAGTTAACAACACACGTGACTCACACGTTTAAAATACACTTCCAAGGATATACTTTACGCAAGCCTTGCAGAGGCAAATCTTTCAATTAAATTCCAGTTCAATTAAATTCCAGCTCTGCTATTTTCAACAGATTACAAACAAGAAATAGTCACAAGATTACTCCTATAAAGGTTTTAAATAACACAAACTTAGACTTACATTAAAGTCATATTTCATTTTTTTCTCATCGCCAAACCGCTAGGAAAAGCATCTCAATCTTTCTTCATAGTTATCAACTCGCTTATTTTACGGAGTTGTCAGCATGTGTGATAACACTAGACGCTAGATTTCTTCAATGACAATACAGGTCCTCCTATACGAGTGATAACACTTATTCAAACGAACATGTACATAAATTAAACAAAATAATAGTCTTTTGCTACGATATAACTTTGGTCGTTGCACGGATATCCGAATTTCAAATTATCCGATATCCGTTTCGGATACAACGGATAATCCAGATATCCAGATAGTACCTTAGTGTCTCATCCCCCCGAGATATAGTTGGTGGTGGCTAGAGGCGTAGAGAACGTGTTCGTTTCCAGCCCCTCTTCTTTAACACCTATTATCTCGGGACGATAAAGACGCCACCGGGAGATTGGTAGATAGTTAATAAAAAGTATGTCGTCACGTTCCACACATGTTTAATGGTAGGCAGGATATTTGAAGGGATTGTAACCGGTGAGGCAAATACCACTCACTCACCTTGCTCAGCCGTAAATCCCGCCGTGTCGACTCCAGGTCGATACAATGAACTTGCACAATTTGCGATCGACAACCGATGACAGCAATAAGAGTAATGAGAGCGTGAGACGTTGCGTCTCGCTCTTTTATACTCGGAGGTATAATGCTTCTGCCAACTTGGAGCACACGTACAAGGGACTTGTATACAGTGGCGGATCCAGAAGTTACAGTTGGGAGGGCTGATTTTCAGTCACGTACCTCACCTCACCAAGAAGCCATTCTAACCTACACGCAATGTCTTATGTAAACATTATATGGTACTGTGAACAGGGAGCAATAACTTCCATATCCTAGAGATTACTGCTTTGCAAATATAGGGGTTCAGTGCTCTGGAATACATGGTTATTGTTGTATGTTATTATCATAATTCCTTCCATTGTTTCGGTAAACTGGAGAAATGTCAATATAAAGGAAAACAAAAACCTATTATCAAGGCCCGATCACCTTTGAATAAATGTTGGACAGTGGTTCGGATCCAAATTTAAACTGTAGGTCCAGTTCCGATTAGCCTATCAAGCGCATCAAGTGGATTTATATCAAACATTAAAAAATATTCTAAAGCTTGTTAAACAAAAGACAGAGCATTTGAGTCTTCAAAAATACACTGTATTAGGGGCAATAATATGCCCTAACACCTGACAGTTGGGAGGGGCGATCACCCTTCCGGTGGATCCGCGCCTGCTTGTATACGTCACTCTTGCCCTACCGTCTACCTACCAACAGATTGATGAAAGATTTGTAGAAAATATGTACAGTGAAAACGAACATGACGAATAAATGAATATGTGGATATCCTGTGAAGCGGATAAACGATAAAAGTGTTCATATACTGCATACATTCGGATATCCAGACATTTAGGATAATACGAATATCCGAATGACCTGGCAATTTGGATATTCCGATAATCCATATATCCAGATATTTGAAATCTGGGTGGAAAATTATCCGATAACTGAATACGTTTTTATCCGCATTTGGCCATTCCTACTTCACGCGGAAGTCTGTTCACTGTGGTGCGTGACTTATCGAGTTGAATAGAGCAGAACAAAGCATGTTTCGTCCTGATAAATCAGTCTTCCAGGTGCGAATTTGTCAACGCAGCCGAGAACAGTATCGCAAGGGATGGCTACAATAACCACGTACTTTCTGTGACGAGGGAAGCCCCACGAAGGCATCTTGGAAGGCGCTGACGACACCGGATCGCCCGTCACGTGGCCCAGGAAGCCCTTGGAAGGGCTCGAAGGGTCTTCCCTGCTTGTTTGTTCTGGAAGGAAAAATGTTTGGTGTCGCTGGGGCTTATCGCGGGGCTTCAAAGCAAAGACTTTCAGCATCGAATCTCACCCCACCAGCACTCAAGTGGCGAGGAACGTGGCACCTGGCTCAAAATGGGATTTCCCGTGATTTTGGGGGTCAGTGGCGTGCCCAGGATTTTTGAAAGATTTACGTACTTTTTTCTTTTTAAGTCAGCCCTCACTTTGCCATATTTTCCTGCTTTTAACGTTTTTATTAGGGATACTGGGAGTAAAGGAGGGGTTATGGCCCCCACCAACCCCTCTCCCTTTACTCAAATATAGTGAATGGCATCAAGTCTATAGAGTTCCCTTTAAAAAATTAAGAAAACCAAAATACATACTGCACACAGGGACGGCGCCAGGGGTGGGCAAGCGCCCACCCAAAAATTTCTGTGCCCACCCGATTGCCCACCCAATCAAATTCAATAAGTACATATACTTGGAGATATATGAATAATTCGATAAATAACTGTATTCTGGTGTTCATAACATGTATATTTTACTTGTAAATATTATCTATGCTTGAAATATTCACATATTATCAACCCATAAAAAGCCAATTTTGTCATTAGAAAGTGAAAGTAAATACTAGAGGTATTGAAACAAAAACTCTGATCAAATTAATACTTCCATGAATAAAAGCAGTTAGTAGCTTAGGAGGCTCAAAATTATGCAGGGTATGATCAAGATTAGATCAGAATTTAGATTGAACTTGCGAACTGCAGCTCCGGGACTCCACATATTTATATAAATCCCGGCCTGGGTATGGTTAAAATAATATCTAAATAAACAAATAAAATCATCATCTTAGCGTTACTTCCTCCGGCAACACAATACATTATTTTGACTTTTTAATTAGCTCGGCATTAAAATTCCAGAAGTGTGCCTTTTTTTATTTTATTACAATTTTTATATACTTGTTATCTTCAAATATCAATATGGTATGCGAAATATCAACTTTATATTCATTCTACTAATAAGAAGGATTCACAATAATCACTACAATACTGCAGTGAATAAATTTTAATAAACTAGTTATGTATGGAAAAAGCTACAGAATTATTCAATTGCCAATGAGTGACTTATCCTATTTAGAAATCCTCGTCCCACACATAAATTTTGCCACATGAATCAGCCGAAAATGGCAACAGAATCTGTAGATGCAGCTGAAGTAAAGAAAAAAAAAGTTATGTCACGAAGTATCCAGAAGACTATTTTATTAGTTTGTTTTTAAATCCACTTTTATGCTCAGATAGGCTAATCGGGACTAAACCTACAGTTTAACGTGGAACCAGTGTGCATTGTGCTTCCACCAGAGGGGGGGGGGGGGGGAGTCGAACACAGGACCTCTTCATTATAATGCGACAGCGTTACTCGCACCAAACGTGGCATTTTATAACCACAGAAGATGCGTCCATTTTAGGAGGGTGATTGCCTGAGACAAATATTTGAGACTTTCGGAAAACAACATCATTGTTCACGGAATTAGCTGCCTTGACTTGATCCACTAATGAAACGCTGTGCAATTGAAACTACCACCTCAACTTTCTATAAGAGGTATGAACTAATGCAACTCCATTTTTGGAAGAGTAAGTTGTGGTTGATTTGTTATATTAAACCTTTAAACAGCCGAGCCGGTTTTCGAAAGTAACCCCTCTCTCGCCGCGGCCTTTGCGCGCGATTTTTAAATTTTTACACTTATTTCATAAAAACGTTATATCTCGGAGACTATTTGAGCAATCTACTTCGGATAACTTTTGTTTGAAAGCAAAAACATCAGAGTACGCGACCGTGTACAATTCAGAAAGCCCAAGTGAGAAAAACGAGGTTCGGAGGGGCCAAGTCCCCAAATTTCAATGAAAAAATCTGGCGTTCGCCCCCTCTTCTCCCATTATTTTGGGAAAAGGGCGCAAAAAACTTTTGCATTGTTTTCAAATAGTAGACCTCTTGCAACAAAGTGGAACTTGTTTCAAGTCCCTAGTTCTCATACAGGCTGAAATATGACGCAATATGTACAATTTGCATTTTGGCTAAAAATAGCTAATTTGCATATTAGAGAAAGGAGGAGTGGGTTTGTTTTCTTCCACATGACATTTCAAAGTCTTATCTCAACATCTGTCAGCGTTTACAACCTCACATACAAGTATGAAGGTCCTAAAAGCACGTGAATGTTGTAATCGGCATCATGGGTCATATATGACCCATTGGCTGTTTTCGCCTATACTTTCTATGGGTCATATATGACCCATTGGCTGTTTAAAGGTTAAAGTAATTTTTCTGCTAATTTTGATAATGACGACGATAAGGTTCAATGGTGATTAGATTTAAAGTTACGAAGGGGCGAAAACAAACACAAGCTGACACTCAAAATACAAACCCTCATAAATTATTACTTTGACAGTGGTTCCAAGCGCCAGGGACTCGTTGCCTGAAAGAATCAAGTTTCCAGAGTGTGCTGCACAGGATAGAGGTTGACATTCTAGTGTGTTCGAAATTGTCACGCCATGCAACCCAAATCATTATGAAAAATAGATGAATTATTACTGGCACGGTGATCAACTTCGATGAATTCCTTGTGTCCTAAATCATTTTGTTACCTCAAAAAATATGTTCATGTAACAAACCATACGTGTATTGCTTCTCCCGCATTAGTAACATGACAGTTCAGAAAATGAATAGCAACTTAGCGAATAATCTCTTCAATTCTGAACAGATTTTTCGATCTTACTTGTTTGTGAGTGATATTCTGTCAAAATAGCCTTTCATTAGCCTAGGAATACTTCATGGACAATGAACAAAGAATTTGATTTCCGTGTGTGTTTTAAATAATTCCCAATAAGACGTTCATTTTAATCCAAACATTCAGTGGCGGCGATTAGGAGGGGCGGGAAGTGGGGGATGCAGTTCCCCCCGCCACATTTTGCCACTTTTTGCCCCCGCACTATGGCCTCTTTATGCTAAGCCTTTTCTACCAAGAAAAAGTATATTGTCCTTGCCCCTCAAATGTTGGCACCCAATCGTCGCTACTACAAACATTCAGATAGATTTCTCGGTTGTACAAACCTTGTAAGCTAAGAAAAGTGACCCCTAAGGAGTAAGAAAACTCTTTCAGTGAAAAACGCATACGATGAAAATATGCTCAGGAACATGCATTTAAATTACGAGAGACTTCACGATTGTCTACCATCGCACTTTCTATCATTGTCGCCGAATACATAAAATCAAGTATGTGCCTTGTATTTGCAACACAAGCTTAAACCTAATTCACATTTATTTCACTGTATTAAAACATGCATGAAAGAATGTGATTAGAATGTATGGCTGCGCATGGGTAAACACTTCCTTGAAATAATTGTGTCCTTCAGAGACAAAGCGAAAGGAAATGGAACAAGATGCGAAAATGGATTAGAAAAGAATAAAGAGGAAAACAAGGAAAGGGAAAAGAAGTAAGAGGAAAATCGGTAGTGTAATAGAGAGGTGATACATACGTCTTACATACACATACGTATACGTATACTATATATGGTCTTACATTTATACTGCCCACCCTAATCTATCAATAAGGAGCTTCTGCCCACCCGGTCGAAAATTTCTGGCGCCGCCCCTGACTGCACATATTACGTAGTATACTGTATACCGAAATGTATACTGTATAGCCAACGGCAATAAAATTTGGATACCTGTAGAGCGACCACAAACAAAAGATCCTCCCGCCAAAATCCTTTGCTCACCTTCCCCTTCATCGGCTCAACTTGCCATAAGCACCCTCCCCTCGAGTGGGAGTACGATGCACAGGAGTGGGTCTCCCTTATCGCACAACACTTGAGCAACCTTGCGTTCTGACGTCAGACGAGGAATACCTACGTTGTTATAGGTTAGGCCAGTTGGGTTTGGTTCTATTGGCATAAATACAATGAAAATTTATTATTTATGCTAAGGGAACTAAACCTAGCCTAACCTAACAACTTAGGCATTCAGCCTAATAATAAAAGCATTCACCGGAGACGTCAGAACGCAAGGTTGCTAAAGTGTTGTGCGATAAGGGAGACAGCACAGGAGTCGCGGGTCTGCCTGTGGTTCCACTATACATCCTGAAATGCTCACTTCTCTCTACGGCGAGAAATTAATTTTAGCAAATTTTCAATGGAAACTTCTATCCCCGCCGTTGAGTTAGGCAACACACATGACGCCTTGCAGAGAAGTGAGCATTTCAGGACCTAGGGGTCCCATTTTTATAATAAAATATAAACACATCAACTCACATAAATTCCACTTTTAAGAAAGAAATCAAAGCGTACAAGAAATATGCAATACTCCAGTGTGTATTTTGTATGAAACAAAATATTTATGAGCTTTTTCTTTTGATATTTGGACATATAACTAACTCATAGAATGCAGTGTTAGATTTTTCCATTGAAGAATCATGGAAAACAAAAGAGCATCGCCATCGGTATTATTTAAATATTTTAACAAAAATCTAATGTCGACGAATTCTATTACAAAGAAAAGGACATGAAATTCGTCACCCATAGATTTTTAAAGAAAGGAACTTTAAAAAAAAGCGGAACATGTGGGGAAGAATTGAGACGAACATTTTATCAACAAGGGAGAACCGGGACCAATGAGAACCCAAACTTTTTTTTTTACAAAGTGCATGAAAATGTGAGAAGGAAGATGCCTTTTCTCTTTCCTTCTGCAAGAACACACAATGGAGACCTTCACACATGGTGCCAAGGGTGCACCTCCGCTGTCAAAACGTAATAGATGTTTTTCAATTCACGTTTTTTATTTTATCACGTTATTCTGCCAAATATACCTCAGATTATGCTTTCGTTGTGCTTTTAAACCAGTATTTTGAATTGTAGGTCGCATGGCCTACAATTATTCGTGTCAGTTTCATGGATTGGATACGATGTTTTGTTCAAAAGCGCCCTGCTTCCAAGCACTGAACGTGATCGTGAATGTGTGGCGCCCTCCTTTGTGCCTTCGTGGTATGATGTAATACCAAGATGATTAGTTTATTGTTGATTTCTCACTCTATTGCCTTGGAAATTTTGGTGACGTCATGTGTCTTAATTCCCAAAGATGAAACAGAAAACATATAGCGTGACGGCTGCAATTTTTGCTTGTTTCGTTATGATTAACATTGTCGACGTACGCGAAATGCTTATGTGCGTCACACTTCTAATTCCTTGCAGTGATCGCGACGCTGAGGATGAAGCGGACGAAACAACAACCGCAACAGGCGAGCATCACGCAGTTTGTTGAAAGTGCTGGCATCTAGCGGAAACTTTCCTAAGCTTTCGTCGAATGATCGGCGAAGTGTAAGAGGCTCATTGGCCGTCAGAGGCTCGTTGCCATGGAAACAAAGCATCCAATCGTTCGCTACACTTCCCTTCCTGCGTATAAGCCATAGCTTACTGATTTAGATCCGAAACCTCGGAATCCAATTCGTGGGAATTCAAAATTCAACGGGAAACCAATCGATGCCCCGAGAATAACTTGGAACACTTGCTTCCGTTGAAGCGGGGAGTCCCCCTCCCATCTTGTCGAGTCTTTCGTCATCCTTACCAGGGATGTTTCAACCCCTCCCCCTTTAACTAATTACAGCGCAAGAACTTCCATCAGATTTTCAGAGCTGCTAAAATCCAAACTGTGCATAAAGCACAGTCAGAATTGTGCCTCAGTCTTGTCTCCAAACAACTTATACGAGGGTTGGGGCATAAGTCATGACAACAATTTTTTTCACGAGAGAAAATCTGAAATATACAAATGGAAGGGAACAGTGTATTCCAATGTGGAATATATGGACAATACCAGGTGTAGGATAGAGAAGCGAGAAAAATATGTGTTTACAAGTCAGAAGGCATACAATCTTTACAGGAACAAATGAAGCATTTCTGCCCCAAAACAAGGCTATTTTGATACACGAACACTGTTCACGCCGTGGCGCGGTGGTTGACTCAATTATCACTGCCCTCTGTACGATAACCATTCATCACACCATGCGCGTGCACTCCAGTACAGCAAGGCCAGCCACAGCATAACTGTTACAAATTAATTCTTTAACTTTTGGTTTCTCATTATTTCTTCCGGGTTGCTTCAACAGAATATCAACCTGCAAGCCTCCAAGGTTCGTTCTTTTCCGATATGGGGCCATCAACACTATCTCGCGGTCGCGGCGTGTTGACAAAACATCTGCGTAACATCACCCTGGCCATCCTGTAGTCTGGCCAGAGAAATCCCCCGGCGACCTTGAAGGTCCAATGGGGAATAGGTTGCGTGGAGCCAAATTTTGTTTTCCAACCGGTAACGCCGAAAGAAAGCCAGAGTGCCATCGCTTCAGTGTAGCTACTACTGTCCTCAGTGTTGCGAACTGCACGATTAGGTGTCCAAATGTACTGTATATTGTCAGCGATGTAACATATCCACCAAGCTAGTTAAAATTTATATTCATAAATAAAGTATAAAGTTTCAAAATACAGGAGAAACACAAAAATATGACTGCTGACATACGGATGATATATTCTATGTGAAGATAAACGTTTCCGAGGGTTCGGTTTATTAAGACATCTAACATGTCCATGACACATCCGCCAATTAGATTTGGTAAAACTCGCTGGCCGCGGTCACACTTTTTCAGGCGCTTTGCGAGGTGAAATGTTTTGGCTTTTCAGGCTATTTCTAATTGTTTGCTTCAAAAACTTTACTGTTGGCATTGTTTACTATTTACTACGTGGTGCCAAAGTGGATTTGTGAATATTGCAATGTGTAAAAATCTTGAAAATTGTTTAATCATCCGCGATCGACAGCAGATCAACTGAAATTCGAAAAAATGAACAACTGCACCAGGACATTAATCTTTTCCTTAGAGACGTTATGGAAACCGTAACAGGTACAGTGCTATTTTTTTTCAGTATAACGTACATTCTTGGTTCTCTTAATTTTTCGGAATCTGCTTGCCCAACGGGGAAGTGTCACCGCACGCCACTGCATCACACTGACATCTAGTGACGTGTCTATACACTACAGGTGCCATGTTCTCCAGGACATTTGACCATATTGTGCTACCACCGTTTAACTTTGAGAAAATAAATTAGTTTTTGACTTTGACGCCTTATCTCGACGCTACGAACTCTCGGAGAAACAAACTTTATATGCTACGTGGAAAATGGTTCTACGTACATTAACATGCACTGTTAATTGGACATTATCCATTATCCATGATAGTCTGACATTATCCACTATCCAAGATAGTCTGACATTATCCATATCCATGGTAATCTAGTGCTTTTGACTATAATGAGAGCACCTCTTCTCTCGTCTTCAGGTGAACAAATGTATTTTTGCCGGATGTGGGAATCGAACCCACGACAGACGTGTGCTTTTGCCACAAATGCTTCAGGAGTCTCGTATCCTTTGAGACTTCATGATTTTTAGAAAAGCTGATGACGAAATTTCTCTGCTTTCAATTAAAACAAAAAGCAATCCAATGTGCAAAATGTGAATGTGAAAAATTTCATCCGTGCAGAATTCCTTGTAGAACACTCGATTTATTCTTCATGTCGTTTCCTTTTGCTATTGTGTCTGCATCAGAGTTGCGGTCCAGAAACCCATAAATTCTAATGGGTTGGTTCTATTGGATTCCGCTGGAGGACCCGAACCTTTTTTCTCGCACAATTTCAATTCGGTCCAAGTTGCGTATTGTTTCATTTAAAAAAGGTTCCTGGACCGAATTTAAATACTTCACAGATGAAAAGGTTCTTTACGGCCCAGAACCCATTTACGCTCGCTGATTTTCTCTCTTGGACCGGAATTAAATTTATTTAAAATTCCTGGACCTGTGACAGAGATTTTTCAAGACGACTTTCGGCACACCCGAAATTTTCCGGAGTTGTGGAAATAGTGAAAGCTCTATAAATAATATTAACATTCTTCCGTCTTTGTAACAATGTCAACAATCGATAGCCTGCAGATAGAAACACCTCACGCAGCTCGGTTGAAGTCGAGAATCGAAGCCTCACGTGGAAGTTCCGTGAACATTGAGAATGGAAAGAACTGGTCGATGAGAATTTGTTTTAAGATTACTTTATGCACGCACAGGCTAATCTGAACTGCAGCTACAGTTTTAAAGTGGGATCCCAACCACTATGTGTTTTGTCGGAAACAACCACCGAACCCCCCATGACGTTGTGGTAACGTTGTCGCCTTGTAATCAAGGAGTACCCGGTTCGATTCTCCATGGAGGCACATTGTACGGTAGTTCGGAAACTTTAAACTGTCCACTAGAAACAAAATTTTTTTAGGAAGGAAATGGTGTTTGAAAAATCCTTCAGTCTACTTAGTCTTGGATGTTTCTTTGTCCCTTCAATGATTCCCTCAAGATTAAACAACGGACATAAAATGCCTGTTCAGCCTTTGTCCCTGAGATATTCTAATTCGACCACCTCCATAGGACAGCCTATCTGTGTTTTCATTGGGTGAAGCGTGGCCAGCGTATCACCGCTGTTTACTGGCTTTCGGGACCGGAGTTCGCTTCCTTTCAAGTAGCTCCACAGTTGTCCTCGCGATGGGTCGACACAGAATCGAACTCAGAACAGCTTGCAAAGGTCACACGGAACTTAATTTTCAGATTCAGCCAGTAATGAACTGCTGATTGAGGATCAGTTGTCCAACGCATCCAACACGGTTTTTCGAAGGCCTCTCCAATGGCGTAATGGTCAACACTGTCGTCTTGGAATCGACGCTTCTTTTAACGTTCTTCCCTAATTCTTTCTTTGGTCATAACTCCTCATTTTGCCATCTTTTCCTGTCTTTGACGTTATCTTTTTTTAGGAATTTTGGACCAATCTATAATAATAATTATAATAACAATCCGTGGGTCGAAAACATGGAAGGGCCTTTGCCTATCTCCCGACTGCCAGTCTCCCTAGAGGTGTGGAGATCTTCAACCACAAATGGGGTGACGTAGGCAGTGGCATGCCCAAGGGTTGGTGGGGGTCATAACCTCCCCCTTTGGCCCAAAAAAAGAACGTCGAAGGTAGGAAAAGATGGAAAAATGAGGGGTGACTACCAGAAAAAGTGTACTCAGGGTGGCTACTCACCGGGAATTCCTTGAATTCCGGGAATTATGCGTGAATTCTATTTGAATTTTTGTCCGTAGACGTGAAAAATTACAACTTTTTCTAATCCAAATTCTATTCACATTTTATGCAAATAAAATTATTTTCGTAAAATTTTCTTGCTCGCTTCCTGCTTTTCTTAGTCTTATCAAGTTTATAACCATAGCTAGGGAGCTAGTTAGAAATGCTAATCGGGACTGGACCTACAGTTTGAAGTGGGATCCGAACTACTGTGCCGTGTGGAGAAAAAATAATTGAAATAGTTTGTTCGAACACAAATGCTTTAGCACCAACTTCTACCCCCTTTTTGCATAATTTACGTGGGTAATAACGTCTTTGATACTACCACTACTAATACTAATAATAATAATAACAATGTTGATTCCGGCGGGTTCGAATCCCGGCTTGGGCATGGATGTTTGTGACTGTCCATTCATCAATTTCATATCACTCATCTCCGTCTTCGCAAATTAGCCAAACGTGGCACAAGAATCGAAGTAAAATAAAACAAACGAATAATAATAATAATGGTATAATACGTACTATTATTATTAACACTAGTATTATTATTAGCATTAGTACGTTTATCCTGGCACTTTCTCCCCGCCCGCTCAGACAAAAAATCGTGGTTGCTCCTCTGATTGTAAATAGAAACTCAGCACCTTAAATTCAATATTTTAATTATATTACGTATACCGTTTAATTGAATTATAATTTTTGGATGTTGGAATCGCATAGATCCTTTATATTATGAAGATATTTGTGTGTGGATGTTGAGAGGTGTAATACGTAAGGTTGAAATAGAGAAAACATATGCTTGAATTTTTGGAAAGGTCGCGTTGAAAACCGGGAATTATTCTTGAATTTTATGATGGTCCTTGAGTAGCCACCCTGTGTACGTAATCCCGACAGGGTCAGCACGTCGAACCCCCAGCCGTTCTAGGAAATATGCGTGACGAGGTTGCGCTACTCACTGGAAGCTCCCCAATTTCCTCACCGGTCCTAAACACAGGCCGAAAACCCACAAACTGAATCCAGGCGGACTCGAACCCATGCCGTCCCGCAGTCGGAGTCCAAGGCACGATGTTGCATTACAAAAATGTACATTTAGTGCAATTATCCTATAATTGCACTAAATTGGAACTAATAGAAAGCTTTTCTGTGGCAAGTGAAACTGACAAAAATTTAATAGTAGAACTTATTTTGATATCATCTCAGTTGTTCTTCCTTCAAAATTTCTAAAGGCTATGAATTTCTGTACTTGAGCATTTGGGCAAATAGAGAAATCTGTTCAGCGTAGTGATTTCCCACGCGATCAATTTCCCGCAAAGCTTCGAGGAAACCACGCTAGGTGGCTGTCGTTCAAGCGACAAACTTGACGCGTGCTTCCATCTATTAGCAAGGGTCAGAACTATCTGCTCGTTAAAGGGATTCATGAAGTCACTTTTCCATACACAACTCTTATCAATAGGAAATAAATTTTGGAATGTAAAAGATTGTTTACTAGTAATTATAATATTTCTGAAACAAAAATATTTAATAAGTAAGAAAATATGACGTCGCAGTTATATGCAAGCTGCTGCGTTTACCGATGACGTTGATGTGGCGCTTTTTGTTAAGATCTGCGAATATTTTTTGCCTTTGTGAGAAGTAAGCAAGATTTTGTTGTGAAGCAACTTATTCAAAACGTAGCTCCTCATTTGTCCTCTCGATGAAAGGTCAACACCAACATTTTCCTGGTTCGTACGGAACTCGAGCCCTTGACCTTTTGCATCAGGGTGAGAGTCCTAATCAGTTGGCTACGCTGGAGCTGTTTTTAACGTTCCAGACATTTTAAAGTTAAATTATTGTCAAATGTTATTCTCTGCGTGTTTCTCATGGGAGGATCCTGCTTAGGACCTAATTTTGCATAATCATCATATTTCGTTAACAGAAGCGGTGGAGGTTGATATACAATTATCACTACAGTAACAAAATCAACTGGGCTAAGGCCAGTTAGTGATTTTTTGGATAAAGTGTGATGGGAAAGAGACGTCCTTCTCTCACGATCCACATTTGGCTTTTCATACTTCCTCTGGACATAAAATATAAAAACTGTATGCTCTGTAGCTCTTAAAAATATACAGGGTGGGCCATAAGGCACATGATAGTGATATTTTTATTTTCCTGGTATTGTGGATGATTTCTTTCACATATGTGTGAAAAATTATTTCACATTAATGTCCACCAATTTTGACTTCGCACGCATGAGCTCTCGCCACAACATTCATCATTACATGTGTCAGTATTGCCAGTGTAACGGCTTGGATTTCTGCCCGAATGTTCTTCTTGAGCTGTTGGATTGTGTGGGGTTTGTTAACGTACTCCTGTTCGTTTAGGTATCCCCAAAGAAAAAAGTCTGCTGCTGACAAATCTGGTGAATGTGGAGGCTAATAAATGTCTGCATTTCGTGAAATGGTTCGATGCCCGAAAATTTATCTCGTATGTCTATTTTCTATGTAACAAACGCACTAACCTGCCCATTATTCAGTGGTGTAACCCAGTAGCGAAGCGTAGTCTTACGAAGGAGGCAAGCAATGTTTCAGTGCAACAAAACAAGTTGTACAATGGCATGTTGAAAAGGTGGGGGGGGGGGGGGGTCGAGGTTTATAGCCTCATTGGCCCGTTCGCTGGATTTGACAAAATATCATAATAAAGTGACGGTACTAAAAATAAACCATATAATCCGCAAACGTCACATTTACTTTCTAAATTCCAGGTAACGTTATTCATTTGGTAGTAAATCTCTTGCATATGCGAACTTTCCGCATACGACTGAAGGTGTACGGACTTAATAATACCAATCTAAAAAAATCTGAAACAGCAAAGGACCTAGGAATATATTTTGACTCTAAGCTAACTTTCACTCACCATATTAACAAAGTAATAGGCAACGCTTACAAACTTATCGGGTTCATTATTAGAATGGGCAGAGACTTTCGAGACACCCAAACACTTAAGGTATTATATTACTCATTAGTGCGTTCAAAACTTGAATTCGGGTCTGTTGTATGGAACACTGACAGTATAGTACAGACTACAAAAATAGAGCAAGTACAATCAAAGATGTTACGTTATATGAAGTATAAACTTGAAGGTACTTATCCCAAATTTGATTCGTACAGTAATCTAATAGAGGAGCTCCGAATGCACAGGCTTGACGATCGAAGGACAGTGCGCGACCTGCTGCTGCTCTGGAAAATATATAATGGAAAACTTCGCTCTCCTCTTTGGATCTCACAATTTAAATTACGCGTTCCTAACAATAAGACGCGACCCAATCATCAAACCTTTTTTGTGAATAGAGCGCGAACAAACATTGTCAAGAAATCCCCTATCTGGAGAATGAGTATTCTCTACAATGCCTTAGAAAAGCGTAACAAAAATATTGATTTGTTCTCTATGCCATATATACAATTTAAAAACTGTGTAATGAAAACAATATCAAATAACAGTCACTGAAGCATGTATAAAAACCTGTATCTCTGAACTCTCTAACTGGGCGCCAGCCTGTTGAGTTCATTATTGAAAATAAATAAATAAATAAATAAATAAATTTCTTATTTATTTATTAGTACCCACTTTAAACTGTAGGTCCAGTCCCGATTAGCCTTATTGTGCATAAAGTGGACTTAAAACACAAACTCAACAACAACAATAAAACTTTAAACATGTTCTCCTGTTCACAATGTGCACAATGTATACGATTTACTTCTGTGCTGTGTAGAAATATCAATAGATAGTTATTTTTCAGATAGCTTTATTTTCACCCCAAGTTCTATTCAAAAGCAGTCAATTTATTGAATGTAGTTGTAAAATTTGAGAAATAGCTCACTTGAATTACTGTGAAGAGTAAAAATGTATACAGCAGATATTATTTTGCTCACAACTTTCGTGAAGGATAAATTCACAGAACATGAACAACATGTTCATCTTATTTCTAAGAAGTAGTATAAGTAGCGGCAAGTATTTAGAAGATTATCTTCTCTAGACTCTAGAAGGTTCTTCAAAGAGCAGCTTCGTTATCTGTACGTTCGCTGCCCCTGTTGCGTCCTCCCGTTTAGACAGAAATCTGTGACTTTGATGTCATCATGCACTGTACATTCCCTCCGCATCTGCGTCAAAGGTCAACAGCTCCCATGTTTTGGGAAGGAAGGGGAGTTTAATTGCTTCGGCTGGAGGTGGAATATACTGTAGGCACTGTGATTGAATATTGTTCATTTTTTCATGTGTGATGTAAATATGTCATCAAAAGTAGTATGGGGTGTGTAGTGAAGGATGATGTCAGTATCAGTGAATGCTTCAAGAAAACGATGTTTTAAAAGATATAGAAAAAATGTATTTGTATAATATTTCTAAAATTCATATAACTTAATGACCCCCACACACATAATTTACCTTAATTTAATACTGTTAACCTTTTTAAAATTGGACTTTGTTTACACAGCCCTCCCTGATAACCTGGAGATCGATTCTAGCTACGGGCCTGGTCCGTCGAATCTTCCCCCTCCTTGGGGAAACTCTTCACGGGGTGCATATTCCACTTCCTGGAAACACAAACGCTCGCCCCTTTGCCATCTCGCCCCAACTCCCAATGTCAATTTTTTACGCATTTTACATTTCGCGAAATCTAAAATAATTTGTAATATAATATGATATATATGGAATTTAGAACAGTGATAATAACTTGTTTTAGTTATTTTATGACTAAGAATTATTATTATATTCGCGATCTTGTTTACGTGTTCATGAAGACAAATATTCGTTACTAGTTTTTGGTGGCATATATCCTTCTGCTTTCGGTTCTGCATATGATTCCTTCGGGTGCGTTATTCTCCCGAAGAGCGGCCGCGGCGATTGCTACAGCGCTGCTGTGGGAGTTTGCGGCCGTAATTTTTTGCAAAAATCGAGTGCTAAACATTAAGTACAATTATGACGCCACTGTATTTTTAATTCATTGGAGAAGTGAGGTACAGAAGTATTTAATTTATATTATTTGCTTAAGAGATAATTTTGTAGCTTTGTAAGCCATATATTCAATCTCTGCTCCATCACATTTTATCGCAACCGTGTAATGTAAAATGAGGTGTATTTGTGGAACGCGTCTTTGCAGGTAAACTGTGCAATAGCACCAGTCTATTCTTGCAACCAACGTGAATTAAGTGGGACAATTTTTCCTTGCGCAGCAATACAGCGGTAATGGTGGCGGAAGGATACACACGATGCTTGCATACAAGAACTCATTCTGCCTTTCACCTTCAATCACTCGATTGAGTCAAAAGATATCAGTTTCTATTCTGTACTGAAAAGAATGGCGAAACAGATCTTTGAGGGCAAAAAACCTTACATATGAATGGCGCATCGCGTCGACGTCTTTTCGAGGAGATCCCTTATCGATCTGAGATCGAACCCAGAATAACGCTCTCAAAGACAGCCGGTAGCTGTTCACTTGTTTCGGTGAACTCGTGTCAACCATACCTTAACCGAGGGGGAGGCCTGTCAAACCCACCACATCTGGTTTCTCCATTATTCAACTATGAAAATTTGTATTAAAAAATTTAAAATAGACTATATTACATTCTTCCCTAGAGTGTTGCCAATATTTCTGTATTAGGAAATGTAATGTAGAGTCATCGGCAATAAAAATAGCTCACCCAGATCCCTGTAAGGCGTTGTGTGTTGCCTACCTCTACGGCGGTGATGGAAGTTGCCGTTGAAAATTGCTATTAAAATCCACTTATCGCCGTAAAATTAGGCAACACACAACGCATTGCAGGGGAGGGAGTGTTTCAGGATCTAGGTGTACCATTTTTATTGCCGCTGAGTGTACATAGGAGGCAAAATTCACTTGGTGGCCCTATGAGACATCACTTTTGGATGCGTGTTATTCGAGAGAGACATTTGTGTCACTGACAGTTTACAGTTGTTTGGTAATAATGGTAATTTTTGTAATTATTATAATTATTATATTAATACACGTGCACATAAACAAAAAAAAGTATTGATGAAATACTAATATTTTTTTTGTGAGTTTTAGTGAATGGTAAAATTGGTTATATTTTAAATTAATGATGGTAAATTTTTGAAAATTACTATAATAAATATAATCAACAAAGGAAGCACTGATTCAGTGACAAAACGGTTTCTTGAATTTTAGTGATAAAAGAAGTGAGGCCCCTTCTCAGGATAGCAAGGCTTAATATTGTGCGGGAAAGAAACAACGATTGTGAGTTCACTGGTTTAATTTGCTAGTTTTAAGAAATGTTTTATTATTGTTTTTAATGATTATCGCGAAAACGTTTCGAAACGAAGTGATCTCCCTTCAGTCGAGGTTGCCGTCGCCCACGATGCACTTGAAGACGGTCGGGAGGCGTCGAGAGGCGAGGAGGCTTTGGATGCGTCTGCTGGCCTCTTCGTCGATGCCCCTGCAGCGCTCCACGCACAGCTCTTCCAGGGGGCGCTCGGCCTTCAGCAGCCTCTCCAGGTGACGCGGCTGCAGGTTGCGGCACCTCCTTGCGGCGAAGAGCGCGAGGCGCGGCCACGGAGCCTTGGCGAGGAGACGTGGCGGGAAGGAGGCGCGGTCCAGGAACACCACGCGCAGGTCGCGGCACGAGAGCACGCGTCGCAGCAGCGGAGAGCGGGTTCCGTCCAGCCCGTACCCGTAGAAGTACCTGAGCGTCGTCGGGCCCCCGGGATCGAGGTCCCTCTCGGCGTAGCCTTCCTCCACGTGGAGCTTCAGGTTCTCCAGGCGGGGGCAGAGAGAGACGAGGCGTTCGGCTTCCGGCTCGGGGAATCCCGCCAGTTCCAAGGACTTGAGCGTCCGCCCGTGGGTCGCCAGGAGCCCCTCGACGATGTCGCAGACGGAGCGCGGCAGCCTGACGCCGCCGACCGACAGCGACTCCACGGCATCCAGCTTCGAGATCGAAGCGAAGGGGTTCCCCTGCGGGACGTGTCCGCACAGGTCGAAGGTGACGTTGATCATGAAGATCTTGGGGCAGAGACGCACGGCCGTGCTGACGGCGTCCCCCACGGCGTCCTCGTCCAGCAGCACCCTTCGGTCGTAGTAGTAGTTGAGATCGAGGTTCCTGAGCTCGTAGCGGCGCGGCCCTCTGCGGCTCGCGTGCAGGCTGTACAGCCCGACCAACAGCTTGGTGTTCCTGAGGATGCAGATGCGAGGACAGGCGAGGAGGATGAGTTCCACGTCCGCCACCGCGAGATCCACGTGATCCAGGTGCAGCTCCACCGTGCAGAGCGACGGCGCGCGGAAGTCCACCGTGGCCACCTTGCCGCTCAGGTGGTTGTCGTAGAGGTCCTGCAGGCTGACGTGGTAGCTCCCGTAGTTCCCGAGCAGCTTGTCCCTCAGGACCCTGCGCACTTCGGGGCTGCTCACCGTGAGGTTCTCGTAGCACACGAAGCGGACCACCTTCACCACGCACGTCCGGTTCAGCAAGCCGACGATCTTGGGAAACGTGGCGACGGAGTCCATCTCGTTCGTCTGCACCAGGGTGATCTCCCGGAGGCGCCCGCAGCGGCCGAAGAGCGAGGGGAAGTCCCGGGGGTCGTAGAAGATCGTCCCCCTCCGCACGCGGGGGGCGAACAGGGCCTCCAGGTTGAGCGACCTGCTGCCCTCGGCGTCCCAGTACGCGCGGACGAACAGGTTGTCGACGACGTGGGCCTCCATGAGGTCCGAGACGACGTGTCCCGGGACCCTGTCGAGCGGCCACTCGTCGTCGCCGCGGACCGGCAGTCGGCGGAGCAGCGAGTGCGTGGCGCGAAGGCTGAGGAGGTAGAGGCTGGGAACGCGTTTGGTACGATGCATTGCTTTGAGGTTTCTGACTCTGGAAGGAAATTGAATGCGTGAAGGATGGGTGGAAGTGTGACCCGTCGATCAGGGGTACAAAAAGCAATAATTCAGGTGCTAGCCCCTTTTCCTCAGAAACCAGTTTGTTTTTAATACGGTGAAAGAAAGCCATGATTCCAACTAAGATATGACTTTAAAACATTTAATTTATTAATTAATACAAGATTGTATTAATAGTAATAAATTCTTGCGCTGGAGTAACCTCCCCTACCATATCACCCAAGATTTTAAAATTCTACTCTCAACATTGCAGAAATGTTTAATAACATGCTTATTATTCTGATTTAATTATGCACGTGATATAGAAAAGCCAAAGACATGACAAGAAAGGTAATGGCAACTTCCATAAGCGAACTCGAAATATTAAAATAATACAGGTGGAGCCGTGTGGCACAGTCGTTCGGATCTCACTTTAACAGTTCCATGAAGCTTTTCTGAGCAAACTTTGAGACCGAGAGATTCAGACACCATTTGCATTTTCGGAACATTGGATTCTTCTTGAAAACCTATCTTTCCTTGTATCTCAGTCTGCTTTACTGAATCAAAAATGGTTAATAAGTCAGGTGACAAAGCTACAATATAAAACAGGGACAGGGAACAAAGGCATCCAAAACCGTAAATTAAGTTATGAATCCGCCGTCGCATTCACTCACTTCCGAAAAGAGCGTTCCCAGGAACACTCTACGCTAACTCTTGCAATGCCATAGCTGACTCCATGTTGCTACCCTTCTTACTATGTAGACTAGACCACGGGTTTTCAAACTTTTTGTTGTCGTGGCTCCCCTCCATCGCCTCCCCTCAATAATAATACATGTAGATAAATAGGGGAGACCGGGGGGAGTTGCCCATAGGGGCGAGTTGACGAAGTCAATTTTATTCCCACCAGTCAAGAGTTGGCAACATTGCAGGTTACTGGGAATATGTGTTATCTCTAGAACCAACTCACAACTAAGAAGTTGAGTGTCTTGTTCACAAAGTTTCTAGTGCATGACAAATAACATCAATTCTTACTTGAGAAGTAAATTTTCTCAACGTTTTCAAAGTAAGCAAGCACATAGATTATGCTAAGGCTATCCTGAAGACTATGGTAAATTGTACCGATACTACATTCAGATATTGTATTAAACTGCAATGTTTATCAGCGGCATGACCAGGAAGTCCAATATGGCGATCGGGGTGAGTTGACAATAGGAAGGAAGGGGCTAGTTGACAATACTGTAGGCCTATTGAGAAAATTGCTCTTCAATTAATTGTTTCATCAGAAATTACATTGTTCGTAATAATATATATTAGGTTAGGATTATAGGACAGTATATTGCATTCGTATTTGTGATATAACAATAAAAATAAACACTGGGTAAAAAATCCAGTAAACAAAAATAGTTTGGAACATTTATGTCTCATGTTATACTGTTCATTTGAAAATATTTTTGTAATCCGTAATTTTTAAGGCAGTATATTGTTTGAAATAAAATATTCCAAACCATATGTGGGGTAGAATTACACATATTGTCAACTGACCCCGCACATATAGTAAATTCACCCCATATACGGGGTGAATTGACAATAGGTACTGACACGCTTCGAAAAAACAAGCAATAACTTTACAAGTTTTAGCGACATGGTGTAATACAAATTCACAGTGGTCAAGGAAACTACAGGTATTGCTCGTAGCATTTCATCAATAGTAGATTGTAATTTTTAAGAGCTGCAGAAATTTAAACATAAAAACATGCCCAACTCAGCCCGGTCTCTCCTACATGTGATGTGATCATGAAAGATCAACACATAATCTCTTCGCGTGTTTATTTACTGTTGGTACACATGCAAATAATGAAATGTTACACACGATGTTCATGATATAAAAATGATAAATACAGACAGTAAGAAAAACTGGAAAATAGATGTTAAAAACAGGTAAATAACAATGTTTGACTTTCTTTCATTTCATTGTAGTCCTGTTTTTTAAGAACTTGCTAAGTGTACAAAATCAATCATCTTTTACAAAGCAGTAACTTTCTTTTGAAGGCTGACTTCTTTTCTGAACATTCAGAACATTCAGTTTGTGCAAAATATCAAAACGGTGTGCCAATATCTGTATAAAAAGGCACTATCAATGTATTCTTCAGCATTGGCAAGGTTTTATTTAAAAAACACAGGATATGACATTGCCGATGGACAACCAACGTGAAGAAGAAGATATTGATATTTTTTATTAACACATTTTAATCTTTCAGAAAAATAAATATTTCTCGGGAGTTCTCATGCCTCCCCTGCGAAACTCGGTCGCCTTCCCAGGCGCCACACAGTTTGAATACTATTGGACTAGACTAATGCCTACCTACTTAAAATATCGTCCATTTACTTTTCCTACCATGAAAACCTTTTCTAAGGCAACGCACTCATTCGTGATCGCAACAACGCTACTCCTGTGTAACAATCGTGCACATTCTTGACTGGAGTGGCTTTGTTGACACATTTCGGGAGATGCCTATCTACTTATGTTATAAGGAAAACTAATAATACTATTTTTGCTGATCTTTTGGCTAATCGCGACGATGGGATGAGTAATGATCATATGAAATTAGCTAATAATAATAATCCGTGGCTCGACAGCCCTGGAAGGCCATTGGCCTATCTTCCGACTGACAGTCTTCTTCCCACAATTCTACCGAGAGGTTTGGAGTTCTTCAACCGGTATTGGAGATTTCCCAGAGTTCCCCAATTTCATCACGATGGTCGGTTACCACCTGTCCTATACACAGGCCGAAAATCCAGAGACTGAGTCCGCGCGGACTCGAACCAATGTCACGGTATCCAGTGACGTATAAAATGACAGTTCGACGTTTATCATTTTGTGTAATTAATCATGTTATGACTTGTGTAAAGTATGAAATCTGGTTTTTGTCATTTGTATGTGGTATAATTGATATTCGAGCAAGACATCGGGAGTTGGGGGACAGGTTTTCTGAGTCACAGCATTAATCGTCAACACGGCGAAGTACATGGAATTGGGGCAACCGAAGCGGCTCTTCACGAATGGAAGATGGATTTATTTTCGCCAAGACCAACAGAGAATTCACTACGGGAGGGCAAGTTGTTTTTCATCAGAGATGCACGGCAGACCACTGATTCCCAGATAGGCGCCAGGCAGGCGAGAACTTAATCCGCTGTACCGAACCGAAGACACGCACTTTGACCGCGTTTGGACTGAAGCCAAGCCAAGTGTAACGTCTTTCCAAATGACGTTTTTTGAAACTCATATAAATCTGCGGGACTTCGAGTTCAACACACAGTTTGTCAGGATTTTTTGTAGCGAGAACATCTCCGCGCTAGACTCCCATGTACTTATTGTTTTCGTGGACTTTGCTTTGTTTGCGGACGGTCAGCGTGTAACCGCTTCTGAAGTAATTCGCGTGTGCTTGTTTTGGTGATAACATTCGCGGTGATTTGTTTTTGTGAAACGAGGACTATCCAGAACTATGTCCGGCTAACGCGATAGAGAGAGGGGGCCGTCGGCTTCCCCGGATCCCGCAACAACGACGCTCCAATACCACCGAGATGCGAACGTACAGCCCACGCCAACACCACCGACACACCATGCCGCGAAGACAACCAACGCCGATGCCTGAGAGAGAGAGAGAGCGAGAGAGAGAGAGAGAGAGAGAGAGAGAGAGAGAGAGAGAGAGAGAGAGAGAGAGAGAGTGAGAATGAGTGAGATAATGAGAGAGTAAATCAGGTGGACTTGTAAGATGTTTGTTATCCCAATATTTTATTTGATTACAATATATTTATATTTTACTGTTCGTCCGAGTTATTTGATGCTTCCAGGTACAATACTATTTGGTATGTTCTTGTTTCAGTGCCGACAGATGTCAGGTAGATTTTAATGTGTAATATTTCAAGGTATTTTATCCCCGCCTCGCACTTGTACGGCAACAATGACCGTCTCAGAACCCGACATAAAAATCTGGATCGTTTGCAAATTGCACGAACGGCACCTCCTACCTATTGTGACATTTGGCCCCGTACCGGGGAATGAAAGATAAGTTGTAACACCCATGCCGTTCCGCAGTCAGAGTCTAAAGCACAGCGCCTTTTATATCGCACAGCCAGTGAATGGAAATTCAGTCATACCCAGGTCAGAACTCTCTCGAACTCAGGAACTTCGGTGGCGAGAGATTCAGTATAACCTTGACAACTCGAACCTCAACAACTCGAATAAAAAGTTGATAAGACAAATTTTTATACAGTTTATGAGATGCCGTTTGAGCTCAATAACTCGAAGGTAGACAGACTATGGAGAACCTCTATAACTCGAAGTTTTAGTTTCACGGACCTCAATAGGTCGAAGTGTAGTAAACTTTATACCTCTATAACTCGAAGTCGGCGATTTTGCCTCTCCATAACTCGAACCTTGGAATGTCGAAATCCTTGATACCTCGAATCCCCCCCCCCCCCCTCAAGTTCGAGTTATCAATGTTCCACTGTAGTAATATTATTATTAAAAATAATAATAATATTGCAAGAACACAGACAGAAGTTCAGAAAACAGTGGCTACAAATATTTGATACAAAAACTTCGTAACTATACGATTGCTTGTTCAAAACACTGCATTTACACACCATTTACGAAATTTGAGAAGACACAAATAGAAATGTTCACCATTCTTCCCTTGAAGCGTTTCTTGATTTTTGCTGAATACGTTTTCACTTAAAAATTGTCATGATGAAATTATAGACATGACATCATGTGTGCATTGCCTTCTTCAAACTGATAGCTAATTTCCGCGTGAGCTATCTTGAGAAGAGGTAGTGTGTTTGTTGCCGACGAGGGTGGTCAGGTTCGATTCTCCATCGAGCAAGGATTTTTCCCCCATGCCAGAATTGTAGTGTTGAGCGTGAAGTTTATACAGTGTGCGAGAACTTGCACGGGTCATTTTTCTGTGTTGTGGTTTTTTTAAATTGTTGTATGCACAATTTGGTGGAAATGTCCGTTGTAATTTTGAACTCAGCACATCGAAATCATTAGATATAGCCTACTCCGGGATCTCGCACACCCTTCAGTTCTGAAGCAAACAAAAAGTTTAAATTTGTCACTTCGTCATCTGCGGAAACACTGCTGCATCAAGGAACTCCTCCTTCAGTTAGGGTTGTCAATTGGTGCTTTTTACACCAGATCTGGTGTTTTGACAACTTCGAGCTGGTGCAAACTTTTTGAAATTGCGCCAAGGTGAAATTCTGGTTCGAAAAATTGCATGCGAATTTTCAAATTGTAATGAGTTTTAATTCTTTAGTGTTGATGACAGCTTCGTCGGGAAGTACCGATGCCGGGAAACGGTCTCGAGATCCCCAAGGTACTGCGTCACGTAGTCGTACCCCGTTCCCCGTTTTACACCAGATCTGATGTTTCGAGACGGACTGGTGCCAACATTTTAATACTTGCGCAAAGCCGCAATTCTGGTGATCCTTATATATTTTTTAGTGTAAATTCTGGAATCTCATAGTTATATTCAACTTGTAATGAATGGCAACGATGTACACTTAAGGTCGAATCACACGTAACTGGAACTACAGTTACTTGGCGCTGAACTGACTACCTGCCGGATGTGATGGCTGCCTGGCTGGCTGCTTGACTAGTTTGGAGGAATAGGACATGTTCTAATTTATACTTGCTTTCCTCGACTAGATACTGTGGAACAGCCAATCAAAGCAAAGTTTGGGCATGTGAAGATAATCTGTGAGTTTGCAAAGGCGAGTTTTTTTGCCTGTGGTTTCCGAGTGCTCGCTTTTTTTGTTAGCAACGAGATGACGTGCAGTGCATTCGTGTTCAGTTCATTAATATTTAGGTATTTATGCAAAGCGATGAGATGTTTACGTGACAAATAAAATTAGCCGACAATGAAAATCCTTATTATTACAAGTATATTAAATTAATGTTTGATTTCTTTAAAATTTATGAATGAATCCTGCTAATCTCATGTATGAATATGCATACCCGAGTTAATTAAAAAGCTTATCTAGTACGCATTGATTACTATATGTTTTTCGAGCCAATCTCTAGTTCATACTTTTCTTTTATGGTTTACACGCAAGCATTTCATGTAACTTTTCGGTTAGGTGTTGCAATTACAATATATAACATATACAGCATGAAAGGCACGTTGAGTGCACGGTGTTTACATTTGAAACAACTAAAATATTCTTCCATATGTGTACAGTAACCGTTATAAAGTATGTATTTCAGCAGTGCCATTGTTTTATACGAAACTTCATTCCTCTCGGTTTAATAGTTATCGGCTTTTAAAAATGTGAAGTGATCAATGTTTACATCTCACGCGGCCGTCATTATATTTTCACTCGTCTATCGACCGGCAAGTACGCTAACAAATATCGTGTGAGGCGAAAACTAGCAAATGGGTAGCCAGTCCTACTGGAAATCCAGTTCCGTGTGATTCAGGCTTTAATATGACTCTTGTAGAATTAGGCTGCAAGTTTGTTTCCACCCCCCCTCTTTGTAGCCGTAGCTTTATCATCGGAACAATGCACATGTTTTGAATATTGATGAACGAACTATCCACGGCCAAATATTCTAAAAAAGACGACGTTTTCTTTGTCAGATGATGCTTTATAAACGAAAATATACTATTTTATGCTACATAATTAACCTCCTTTTTATGATGTAGCGCTAATTCTGGTGTTGATTTCGCTTTTCTGGCGATTTTAAAGCTGGAATCTAGCGCGTTTCTCCACTGGCATTTGGCAGTGCTGCATCACAATGTCAAGGAAAATGGCGCCGAACATCAAAGACGTATTAAAGCTAGTTCGGTTACAAATAATTGTAAGTCTTACTTTTAAGGGAGCACAGAAAGGACAGGGTATGGAATTATTGCTTTATTGGTTTAAAATTAATTGAAGACTAGATCAATGGTTTTCTTGAAGTCTTGGTGAAAATGTACACAATGTTACTTTCAAATCAAGCAAAGACTAGAAGCCACATCATATCCAGCAATATATTATTATTTTGTGTGGAAATTTTCATTATATTCAGCATACTGAACAAACAGTTTTTTCCCCCTACCAAGATGGATACAATAAATGCAATGTTTCGAGAAATGACCGCAGTTACTATTTGTAAAAATGTTGGGTAACAGTTTCATACATCGGAGACACATTTCTTCAATTTTACACAAGAACCTACTTGCTGCAACGTGTTTCTCCAACGTTTACAACGTTCGTCGATGTATTTTCTTTCATCGTGGAATATATCTGACCGGGAAATCATGTATTTTTTCAAGAGAAATATTTCGCCGACGCACAATTGCCATTGCTTTCATTTGCTTGCTCTACGACAACCGGAAGCTGCGTACGTTTGATGACGTAAGCCCCTGTCAGTGTTTCAAACCCCCCTTTTTTTACTATGCTTGCCTAACGTAACCAAACCTAATGTAACCTTAACGGAAATGGTTCGTGGGGCTATCCGTGAATGGTTTGTGGGGGTCCATGTATGGCTCGTGGGGCTATCCATCTGCTACCCGTGCATAATGTATAAATTCCACCGGTGACGAACACGATAGTAGGAATTTTTTGGTGAAAAAGATTGAAACACTGCATACCCACAACGTGAGTTAAGATGTGCCGCCATATTGTGTGTTCCGGAAGCGAAGAAAGGAATAAAAAAAAGCACTCAGAATGTGAAAAATTGCGTTTGTTTTCGTGTAAAAAGCATAATGGCACCTTGAACTATGTTCCGCAATACATAATTGGTAAATACGAACCATCCGAAACACAAAATATGCGATTTTAATGTGTCTCCGATCTATGAAACTGAGAAGATTGAGAAGATATTGCAATTTTTAAGAAATTGACAGATCCAAAATATCTGCCGCACAGTCAACTTTGAACAGCTATATCTCGAGTGAGAATTAAAATCAAAAGTAATAAAAAATACACATTTCTCAGATTCTCCCCCAGTTTCACATACTAAAATTTCAGGAAAATCAGAGAAGACAATTTCCCCATTTTAATTTTCACTGCCTGTCTAGAGATGGATTGGATCAATATTATTTTAATTATTTGCTGTAAGAATTTTTATTTTCTTTGTTTCACAAAGAAATCTAAACTTTTGTGAATTTTATTTATTATTAATGCATTAGATCTAAGAATGAATGTGACTGAAATTTTTTTGCAGCATTGAATATTTGATTATTTTATCCACTACGCTGCCTATTTTGCTTTGAGTGATTTATTGATTGACTTTGTTTTCCTTTGCTTTTCTGCCACTTTTGGCTAATCGCGAAGATGAGGATGAGTAGGATTTGAACCTTGAACCCCTGTCATGTTAGTGCACTGTGCTAACCACTCTGCCACAGAGGTTGGGTGCACCTCTTGCGTGGCATCTGATTGGTATCAAGTAAATAGTTGGCTGTAGTTCTTGACCTGTCCATGTCCTGAATTGAAAGAAATTCTGGAAATTTCACATAAATTTAGATCGGGGACATCCAAACTTTGTGTGTGTATAGACTGACACTGAACTACAAAGTAATGAAATACTAAATTCTGTTTTATAATACCTAGTGAGTCAAACTTTGGGTGGCCCTGGCATAGATACAGCCTTCTGAAGTTTGCCATGACAGATTTGAACCTCTGACCACCCACATGGAAGATGATTACAAGCATAGTATGTCGTTTGGTTGCTGTATTCTTGCATTTATTTAATTAAAACTGGGGATAATTTTCCAAGCTTTTGAGAGCTATTATAATTCTCATTGCAAAGTAATGAATCGATTCGCTGAAGATGAGTAACATTAGCTATCGGGAACTTATCCTGATCTCATCTCATGTTTCCTAGATGTGAACATCTCCAAAACTTAAGTATGAATCACATTTGCATGGGTTGCACATAAATACCTTATTATATTCACTGAGTGGTTAATGTAATTAGTACAGATACATAGTACCAGACAGTGGCGGCTGGCAGCTAGTATGATGGGTATTGCCAACGTGATCAAGAAATCGAAAAATTTTTGATAGCATACGTCATAGAAATCTAATGAAAGAGGTAATTCTAATGGAACTTTGTTTACTCAAATTGCAGACAAAAATTCAGTTCCTAAGATTGGTTTATTTTACTTCGCATTTGTACTACTTTTGGCTAATCGATAAGATAAGGATGAGTGAACACTCACAAAGAACACTGATGCCCAGGCCGAGATTCGAACCCGCAATCCGTGGCGTCGTAGCATGCTGTGTGGAGGTCGGCCAGAGTTTCTAGGAAATAAATGCGACTATTAAAATTTCGACGCCTGTCACCTTTACCATTTTTTTGATATTTTTAAATAGAATTGATGTTTAAATCTGGCGTGGGACAGCCAAGTTTTAATTTAATATCGTATAGTACCTTGGAAAACGGTGTATGTAATAATGCTCTAATCTGACTCATCTTTACTAACTACCCTACCCATCGGACACTTTCACTTCACTAAAAAGAAAAACTCTGAACAATTAGAGACACCAAGTCGATCACGGTATTCTCGCCTTGCTTTGTTTATAATTTGCAACCCCAGCACGGCAGACGGTACATCAACAATCGGTGTTACTAACAACTGAAATATGATTATCTGCTAAATGAACTGTAGATCTACAATTTTTAGAATTCAATGCAAGAAATTGAATTATATCTCCAAGTGAAATTCTTATACTGATAGATTTTCCAGATTTTCCGTGTGATTTTTTACAAATATTAAAGTAAAAAATCCCCGGGTGATGCGAATTCCCTTTGATATTTAGGCAATTATTTTGTACAGAAAATGTCTTCAATGTTGTCAACGGAAATACTTATTTGATTACTGTTGTTGGGAAAATGAAGACTTTTTCATTGAATATTTAATTTGCACACCCACTTTTACCACAAAAACTGTCAGATGCTGCGAATGAAATGGCAGAAGATGCTCTAAGACATTTCAATATTCCATGGACACCAGAGGTTCCGGGTTCAAATCCCAACCTTGGCATGGGTGTTCTTTGTGTGTCCCTTCATCAATATCATCACTCTTCATCTTAGCAATTAGCCAAAAGTGGCAGAAATGAGAAGTAAAATAAACTAAATCAGTCAGTCAATATCCCATGGATAAATTGTGTACTCAAAGCGCTAATCACCATTCAAAATTACTGCCTTTGGCCTAGTCCCATGTGTGTGTAATGCCTTCGTGGATATCAGTGGCGTAGCGTTATAGTACGCCCGTACGCCCGGCGTTCCCAGATTTAAAATTTCAAAAATGCGTAAATGCTGTGATTATAAAGTAAAACGTGACTAATTTCATATATGTTTGACCTTCATGGCATTATAATGGCTATTTTTCGCGATCCGCTTGCAACGCTCCACTCTCAACACTCCTTCTAGCATCTCTTTTCAATGCCTTTCCCGGCCGGACGCCGAGCAGGTTCGGCGTACAGGACACCTATATTCCTTGCTGCCTTTATGGAGGGAAAGCTTCCATTTCTACAGCACGCGCGTAAATGGGCTCTCTTACGCCAGCGTACGAGAGGTCTACCGTGATTGGTTCATGTGACCCTTCCTGCCTTCTGAAGCAGACGACAGCGGCAGAATTCCTACCCGGTTCTTCGCTCTTCGCGCTCATGCAACTCGTGCTGTGTGATGCTACAATACGCAATATTGACTGACGTAACTTTACCAATCTCAAATATACTGCTTCTTAATGGCCACTGCATTGTATAATTTATCGCACGAACAGCGATGTGTATTAGAAACTAAAAGATCAACACAGTTTTTGTCAAATAAGTTGGTGAAGTCCTCGTGATAGAAATTCAGCCTGTGGCTGCTCTACCACTTAAACAGCAAAACTATTATTTTTTTATTGTATTTTTTCGTTATTATCTAACTACTTAATATTGTGTGAATGGAAATGTTTGGCATTCATTTGAAAACTCTTAACATCGAATGGTCTCTGGAGAAAATTATTTTAAAATGTTTATCAGCATTCTCAAGATGTAATAAACAGTGGTCTGAATTACTAATCTGCACTGTTACGTCAGTAGAGTATACGATATTTGGATCATCCACTCTGCTTTTCACAGTGCGCCAAGACGACAGAGGTCCCTGGTTCGAATCCCGGCGTAAGCACGGGTGTTCTTTGTCAGTGTCCCTTCATCAATATCATCACTCATATTCATATTCGCAATTAACCAAAAGTGGTAGAAAAGCGAAGTAAAATAAACCAAATCAATCAGTAGTTGGATCGCCCACAACAATGACGTCTACTGTTGTGCAGAGGCGCTTGTGATTCAGGTAGGTTTTTAATGACTTGCGTCATGCAGAAAGATATAAAACAGGTATAGAACACCAGAGTTCAAAACATCTGTGGCATAGTGAGGCATCTAATTTTCTAGCAAAAACATGCAATGATGATGTTTTATTGAAAACCCAGCTTACTTCAGGCAAATAATACCTGTGGCGACTAATACCATAAGTAAATTATTAAGCAAGAAAGGCCGACTCTTCCTTCGGACTTGGCGTTCCCACCCGAAATGTCCATGCTACGCCACTGGTGGATATACGTATTAGGCTTGTTAGAATTAGTCCTCTTAGCATAAACACACTGCCATTTTTGGAGGCTTTACCAAGAATATATTATTTCAGGGTGGCTACTGAGTTCTGCGTGAATATTTCTCCGTAGACATAAAAAACTGCAACTTTTGTTGCCTGAGGCAAGTTTTTCAGTTTAGCTTTTATTTTTATAGAGGAAGGAAAATAAAAGAAGCCTGCATGGAAAATAAATCAAAATTCTCTCAATCTGTTTGTAGAACAATTTATCTGACAGAGTATCGCAATATATTTTGAAGTTCATTAGGTAAATTTGAGTTTGAAATTTTTCTACAGTAAACAATGTTTCGTAGATTAACATATCCCGTAACATTTGTGACTTGCGTTTGTAGATGTATTTCGGTCTGAGTATGTGAAATGGCAAATGTGAACTCCGCATTGTAAATAATTAAATATTACACACACGTCACACACCTTTTAATTGAATTGAATTATATAATTTCTTGATACATTGGAATCACACTGATCCTTTATATTGTTAAATATGTGTGGGTGATGAGATATGTTAATACGTAAGGTTGAAATAGAGAGGACATCTGTTTGTATCCTTGAATTTTAGAAAGTTTTCCTTCTAAACCGGGAATCATAATTGAATTTTATCAAGGTTCTAGATATATGCCGAGAGACCTAAAGCTACCAATGATAGCACTTTGCCTGATGTCAGAAGGCGAAGGGTGGGGCTTGACCAGAAAGTTGTTTTGAGTCTTGTGCAATAAGTGAGAGCCACTCACCCTCTATCAAGAGGATCTACCACTGCCTTCACAAAGAGTGCTTCAGATTGGCAACACTTTGGTGCGTGTCTTCATGCAAGCCATGTATTGAAGCAGAGACCACAATCTACTAACTTCCACCCACCCTCCCCTCTAGTTTCTCGTGGACTTGTGACATCCATTATTGTCATTTTGAGAGTTGAAAGCCTCCTCAACAGTGAACATTTTTCATTGGTGAACAGAATTTTAACAGCAACACTTCCATCACAAATGTTCATTCTTGCCTGGGGAAGTTGGTTCCTCACTTGGTATTCAGTCAACATCTTTTGAAGTTGAGTAGTTATGGTAAGACTGGGTCTCCCCAATGAAGGTAGTTTTCAGATCCCATTTTAAATTGCAGGTCCAGTCCAAATTAGCCTATCTGTCCGTAAGTAGACTTAAAACAAAAATGTAATTGTATTTTGCCATTTGTGGTCACTCTATTTCAGTTGTTTTGAGGCAGTGTTTCTCAAACGACCCCCCTTTTTTTGTAAAGTCTTTTGTCCGTAGTGTACCGACCTCCTTGCACTTCCCTCGTCAACTTCGAAAATGAAATCGGGAATTTCTTGCCCAACTATGAACATTCGATAATTTTGGGGGACTTTAATATCGATCTCTGCTGCACAAAGAAAGAAGTCACGTCGTTCCGGGACACGGTGTCTGCTCTGAACCTTTCCATCTGTCCTCTCGACAGTAGTAGGATTGGCTATAGGATAAGCACCACTTATAAGTGTAGAAAAGGAGAGGCTATTTGATTGAACAATCCGATTTGCCCATACTTAAAACAATGGCAAGAGGGGCTTATACCCCAATTCTTCAGGTGTGATATGCTCTGAAGTTTTAAGAATTTTGAATTCTAGTGTAGAAAAGGTGAAGCCTCTCAGACAGATTTGCCTATACTTAAAATTATGTCAAGTACCCATATCATCTTATTGTTTATAGTGTGTTTTTTCTGTCAAAATCCCAGGAGACCCAGTAGAGTGTGGTGCATAGCCCCATGGTTTTTATTGCCTTGCAATCAGGAGGCCTCTGGGTTTGAGTCCTCATAAAATATGAAGCCTCCCCTGATGGCAAAATGTTAATATTGTTGCCTTGTAAACAAAAGGCTCGGGTTTGAGTCCTGATAAAATGTGTAAGATTGAAATACATGTTGCAAAATAATATCTCCATACGTGAGATTTTGAGAATAATTATTGCTAGTTGATATACAACTCCCAGATCTGAAAACCTGGTAAAAAGTGTTTTACAACAGCATAAAAAGAGCAAAATTATTTTATATTGGGGATCACCAGAGCCTAGTTATTGCTGTTATAATTGTTTTGGCATAGTTCTGTTTTTTTGGACCAAGAAATTTTATATAAATAAACAACAAAAATGCCAAAACAAAAATATTGCAATCAGTGTAATAAAAATATATCTAGTTCTCATTGGGCCAGGCACCGGCATATTTGCGACCGTAAGAAATGCAGAAAGGCCATGAAAATGTGTCCCAGATGCCACAAAATATTAAGCAAGGCATATTACAAATGGCATAAGTGTAATTCTTATGTACAGTCATCAACATTGCCCTCACAACCATCCACATCTGGTCTGAAAAGGAAGCATGAAGCACCCGTTAATGCTGGACCTGCAAAGCAGCCACGCTATGCACCACCTATCCATAGCAGTTTTAATGGCCAATTAAGAGATTATCGGTTTGTATCAGAGCCAAGATGTGGCATTAAGAATTTTTTGAACAGTGTAAATCCTGATGTGCAGGCAATTCTAAATGCACAAAATGGCTCTTATAAGCTCTCCCTCAAATTGTTTACACAATATAAGAAACCAAATGGCACAAAATTTACACAGCCCCACATAACAGAAACTGTACCTGTATATTCAAATGCAAATTCAGACAAAATAATAAGCAGTTTGATAGATCAACTGGACATTAAACACTCTGAATTTGCAGCAAAAGAGTCTGGATGGAGCCTATGCGGATCTCCACACAAGTTATATGTTAATATTTCTGAATTCAGCCCATTACAAGGATCTACATATTTGCCATTACCTGCCAATATTAAAAACAAAAAAGCCGTGGTTAATATTGAAAATACCGACCAGAAATCCTTTTTGTGGTGTATTTTAGCTGCTTTGTTTCCAGTTTCAAGAAATCCTCAGAGAATAAGTTATTATAAACAACATGAACATGATTTTGATGAAGCAATGGAGGGTTTAGAATATCCAATGTCTGTTCAGAATATTGATAAATTTGAAAAAAAGGCCAGGGATATTAATGGCAAACAATTATCTATTAATGTATTTATTTGTTCCACTGGCCGTGGCAATTGCTTGATAGAACCTCTCAGAATCAGTACATTTGATGATGAATCTGCTGTTCCGATTGATTTGCTCTTAATTGAAGGGGATGGCACATATCATTACACTCTGATACATAATCTTGAAGCTTTAGTGAGAAAGCAAATAGACAAATCCAATACAATATTCAAGTTGTGCAGAAGATGTTTAAGTGTATTTGATGGCAGGAAAATGGTGAATGGGGTTCGGGAAGTGAATGCAGAAATTGCTAAAAACAAGTTAATTGAACATTTAAAATACTATGGCAACTATAAACCTGTTCATATGGTGATGCCAATGCCAAGTGAAAATGCAGAATTCAAAAAGTTTGAAGCCTTGTCGGAACACCCAGCATATATAGTTTGTGATTTTGAATCAAATCTCAAACCTCTTGCATTCTGCAATCCAGATCCTGAAGAATCTTCAATTACACCATACCAGCTACATGAACCTTCTAGTTTTTATTATGTTGTTGTACAGGATGGTGTTGTTAGTAAAAAAGATTCATACATGGGAGCAGATGCCATCAAAAAATTTGCACATAGAATAGAAAATGAGTGCTATGACATAGCATCTAATATCTTATTAAAATCAAAACCTATGTTGCCTTTAACAGAGAAACAGATTGAAGATTTCAACAATGCAGAAAAATGCCCGGTATGTGATTCTGAATTTTCAGATACAAAAATCAAGGTGAAACACCATTCTCATACAGATGGTAAATTCAAAATGGCCCTGTGTAATAGCTGTAATATTAAGATCCAGAGACCAAAATTTATCCCTATATTTTGCCATGGAGCATCCAATTATGATTTTCATCATCTGATCAGATATGAGGGGTTTGACAAGCAGAATTTAAATATTTTAGCTGAAAATGATGAGAAATATATTGCTATTAGCAAAATAATTAAAGTTAATGGTGTTCCTATTCACATAAGATTTCTTGATTCCTACAGAATTTTATCTGCTAGCCTGGCTACACTAGCCACTCAATTATCTGATGATCAATTCAAAATCACATGTGCCATGTTTCCAAATCAGGACCTGAAATTAATTAGGCGGAAGGGTGTATATCCATATGATTATGTTACAGATTTTTCTAAATTTGATGAGTGTGTTCTGCCACCACAACAAGAGTTTTACAGCAAAATCAGAGGATCTGGAATCACTGATGAAGATTATCACCATGCCCAATTGATGTGGAACAATTTAAAATGCCAGACATTTGGTGATTATCACATGGCATATTTAAAACTTGATGTGACCCTCTTAGCTGATATATTGCAGGCATTCAGAAAATCTTCCATGCAAAATTATGAACTGGATCCAATGTATTTTTACAGTGCCCCGGGCCTAGCATGGTCTGCAATGTTTTTAAACACTAAAATGCAATTGGATCTGATCCAGGATCAAGATATGTATCTGTTTATGGAACAATGTATAAGAGGAGGCATGGTGCAATGTTCTCAGAGATATGCCAGAGCAAATAACAAATATATTTCTGATTATGATCCAGCACTGCCATCAAATTATATACTGTATGTAGATGCAAACAGCCTCTATGGTTATGCTATGATGGATAAATTGCCATATGCAGGGCTTGAATGGGTTGAAGATTTTAATATTGAGAATCTTCAGGATTTTGATGACAGTAACTATGGCCTCTTCTTAGAGGTTGATCTGACAATTCCAGATAATTTACACAACAAATTTTCTGATCTGCCCCCAATTCCTGAGGTTAAGTGCTCACCTGGCTCTAAACAGAAGAAATTGATGATGACACTGGAGCCAAAACAGGGCTATGTCATATATTACAAAAACCTCCAGTTCCTGATGAAACATGGTGTTCAAGTGAGCAAAGTTGGCAAAGTTTTGAGGTTCAGGCACTTAAAATGGTTGAAGCCATATATTAATACAAACACAGAGCTTCGAACATCTGCAAAGAGCCAATTTGATAAGACCTTGTTTAAATTGATGGTCAATTCTGTGTATGGCAAAACTACTGAAAATGTCAGAAAACATACCGATGTTAAAATAATTACTGACCCCAGCCTGAGCAAAAAATTGGTTGCAAAGCCTAATTTCAATTATAGAAGAATTTATGATGAAAATATGGCTCTTTTCAACATGAAAAAAACAAAGATTAAGTTTGATAAACCTATTTATGTAGGGGCTGTAATATTGGAATTGGCCAAATTACATATGTTAAAATTGTATTATGATGTGCTGAAACCTTTTTATGGTGATAGTGTAAAATTGATGTACATGGACACGGATAGTTTTGTTCTTGATATTCACACAGAAGATGTTTATAAAGATATGTCACAGCCTGCATTGCTTGAATATTTTGATACCAGTGAACATACAAGGATTCAACCCCACAACAAAAAGGTGCCTGGCAAGTTAAAAGATGAGACACTTGGTGATGTTATTGTGGCATTTGCTGGGTTAAGAGCCAAGATGTACAGTTTTGAAACATGTAGTGGTTTTGTTGCCAAAAAGGCCAAGGGCATTGGCAGAGTGACTGTTGACAAAGAGCTTGAATTTGAGGATTACAAAAATTGCCTCAAATCATGTAGCACAATCAGAACATCAGAATCCAGAATTCAGAGTATGGATCACTTGTTGACTACAAATATTGTAAGAAAAGTGGCTCTGGACCCACATGATGATAAGAGATGCATTTTATCATGTGGCATACATACTCTACCATGGGGTCATTGTGATTTGAAAAGTGGGAATCAATGCCCAATTCCAGAGCATGATTTGAAATAAATAAACAAGCCTATGAACTTATTTGGGTTCAAAAAACAGGCTATTATGGAGCTGCCAACACCACAACCCTCTTCTGATATGATATCTAAACTAAGTGGCTTGTTAATTATTCATCTGAACAGCATACTTACAGATATTGATGATGAAACAGGCAAAACATTGTACATATTTAACAATAATTTAAATCATTACCAATTACCTGTAGGTGGGCAATTGCAATTTATTACAACCCCTGAGGGTGATGTTAAAATTTCAGTAGGGAGAAATATTTATAGAATTCAGCACTCAAACATGATTTCTGGCACTGTATATACTGTTTCTGCTGGTGACTGCTTATATATTGAGGTCCCTGGATCCTATGACAAGCTTATACCCTTTTTTATAGAATTAAGAATTAGATATTCAATAATAAATAACCGCTAAAACAAAAATGCCTAATGATATATTTGGCCATACAAGGCATGAAGATCACAGTGATGAGATTCTGATGCTTGATGTCAGAGTCAAGAAATTAAGAAGTGATTTACAAGCTTTACAAACCACACTCAATGCCAGTCTTCAATTAGAAATTACAAATTTACAATCACAATGCATGGACCCTCTTCTTAAAATTGACTCAGAACTTAAATTATTGCTTCAGAAATATACTGACCTAGCCACATTAGATAATTTTCAAAATTTAGAAGAAGCTGTAGCAGCTCTTCAAGCCAAATTTAAGAGCCAGGCCACCAACTCTGAGCAATTGAAACAACAATTAGAAGAGCAAATAAATAATGTCCAGACACAACTCCAAACAATTGTCAAAAGCATAAAATCACAAGAAGATTTTGATCTAGTGATTTCCACTCTAAAGGAACAGATTCAGTCACTCCAAATACCTAATCTGGACCCTCTGAACAATGCCATAGCCGAGGTTAAAGAAAAAATTGAGACACTTGAAAATTTTATGAACAATTTGCCATCTTCTGATGCTTTGAATGCAATAACTCGGAGTGTAGCAAATATTAAGCTGCAACTTGAAACATATGAAGATTTTGGAAAAATTCAAAGTTCCATAACCCATCTTGAAGGTACAATAGCAGCAGTGCAAAGTGATTTGGCAAATGTACTAGAATCCCGATTGCCTGGGATTGTAGATACCCTTGTTAGTGTCCAGCAACAAATCACAAAGCTTGAAAACCTCAACACTGAATCTGAACTATCTCATTTTCATCACTTGATAGATGATATCCAAACAAAGCTTGAAATTTTACAACAATCAACACCCTCTCAGGCAGATATAGCCCTGCTCCAAAATGCTATGCAAAATGTGGCTGATGCTTCTGAATTAAACAATGTAAAATTGGCACTTGAATCTTTGCAAAATACAGTATCAAATGTGCCTACATCACAGGAACTTAAAAATATTAAGAGAGCAGTGAATCGCATATTGAAATCAGAAGATATAAAAAATATCCAGGCAGAGATCAAACAACTTACTCAGACAGTGGCCACTCTTCCAACTAATCAACATATTAATGAATTGCATGCCCTGTTTGAGGATATCAGAAGACAGGTCCATGATCTTACTGCTCAAAATTCAAAATTGGCAGTTGTTGAAAATTTGCAACAAATTGTAGCTAATATCAAGCAACAGCTAGGAACCATGAAATCCAATCAAGCAAATGCTCTGTCTGTTTTTGCCACCCAGCTACAAGAAATTGTACAACAATACAAAAAACTTGTTGTGGACATAAAAATAAAGCCAGGCCATGATGATGTTGTTAGGACCATCAATGAGCACCTTGAATCTGTAACAAGCAGATTGCTCACAGCAGAAAAGGAAATAACAGGCATAATCGAGAATCCAAAACATACAGTAATTCTTGAATTTTACAGCATCCCCAACAAAGAATATGATTCTCCATTTACACCAGGTGGCAAAATATATATGCTGTCCCCTGCACAATTTTATTACCAGTTTTTTGTTGGGGGCACATTGAGACCAATCAAGATCAAATATTGGCTTCAACCACAGGCACACCACTACCTTACCTTATCAATAACAAATGCTGATAACAAAGTGAAAATCACCAGTGTAGAGTTAGAGGATTTTACAGATCCCAATACATTAGAAACAGCATATGTTGAAGATGATGGCTCTCTGGAATTTAAAATACAAATAGGGGACAAATTATATTTAGAAAATCCTGCAGTATCAGCTGCTGAACACCCCATAATTGCAATATTCTTGTTTACATATTATGTCTAGACAAATTATTGTTGATGAATTACACAGACAGGCCAGACATAATTTTAAGAGATTGCCAGTAGTCACAAAGGGCATAGATGATTTATGGCAGAGCGACTTGATTGAAATGGCAAGTGGACAGTTGAAAAACTTAGACAAAATCAACAAGGGCTACAAGTATCTACTCACTGTAATAGACACATTTTCAAAATTTGCCTGGGCTGTGCCACTCAAATCCAAGACTGGAAAATGTGTTACAGAAGCCCTCAGGACAATCATCAATCAGAGTGGAAGATCCCCGTGCTATTTGCAAACAGATAATGGCAAAGAATTTTATAATTCAGTGTTTCAACAATTTATTAAAAGCCAGTCAATAAAACATTATTCGAGTTACAGTGATCTCAAGGCCTCAATTGTAGAGAGATTCAACAGAACCTTAAAAAATCTTATGTATAAACAATTTACACTTCAAGGTAATTATAAATGGATTAATATTCTTCCAGAACTTCTACATAAATATAAGAACTCGGTCCATTCCACAATCAACATGAAACCCTCTGAAGTAACTTCATCTGATGAGCAAAAATTGATCAGGACTGTTTATTATCCTAGATACCAGCCAACAACAAGAAAGGCCAAATACAGGGTAGGTGATCAAGTAAGAATCAGCAAATATAAGCACTTATTCAAAAGAGGCTTTACAAGAAACTGGAGCACTGAATTATTTACAGTGGTTCAAGTTAAACCTGGGACCCTTAACACATATATAATAAAAGATCACCGAGGAGAAATTCTCAAAGGCAGGTTCTATGAACAAGAGCTCAGCAAAACTAAACAGCCTGACACATATCTCATAGAAAAAATTATCCGCAGAAAAGGCAACAAGTTATTTGTCAAATGGCTAGGACTTCCAGAACACAGCTGGATCGATGCAGACAAAGTGATAATATAAGCACCTGGGATGTTATAAAAAGGCTGCCAGAACCTGAACAGCAGATTAAGAGAAATGGCAAGTTGCTGCCTGAAAATATTAGATGTCTTATTGTTGGGCCATCTGCTTGTGGTAAAACTACACTAATGGTTGATAATTTTTTATTGGCACCCAACTGGTTAGACTGGAAAAACAGGCACTTGTATATCTTCTCTAAGAGCTTGGAACAATTAAAATATCAGCAGCTGATGAAGCTATATGATGGATTGGATATAGCCACTTTTGAACCAGATGTTAAGCCACTTCATGAATGTCTCGATAATTCTGTTGTTGTGTTTGATGACATTATACTGGATAATCAAAACAAGGTTAGAAATTTCTTTACACAGGGCCGGCACAAAAACATTGATTGCTTCTACCTGGCACAGACTTTTTCAAAAATACCCAAGCAGCTGATCCGAGACAACAGCAATTTTATATGTGTGTTTCATCAAGACCATACCAACCTCAAACACATACATGATGAATATGTAGGTGGGGACTTGAGGTACAATGATTTTTCTAAGTTTTGCAGCAGGTGCTGGAACCAGGACAGTTATGGGTTTGTCACAATTGATATGACAAGAACACCCAATAGTGGCAAATACAGAAATAAAATCAACAATTTTCTAGACATTGAAACATATATAAATAAACATGAAAAGGCCAATCATTGATGATCTTAAATTAAGAGATTATCTTGTAAAAAGATTTAAGGGATGGAAATCAGAGAACCGGGGAATTTATGAAAAACACAAACAAACAGAACAGCCTATAATTGATGCTATTAGTGAATTAGGTAAAAATATCAAAACTGTTACAGAGCAAAATCAAAATTTGATCACAGAGCTTGTACCTTTAGCTGCAAGAAACATATTAGATTATCCATTCACCCCACTTTCCAGTATTCATACACCTAGTCCTATTGCTCCTAGAAGAATTGAAGCTACTCAGGATCCTATTGAATTGGGTCTTCTTGCTCAAAAATATTTAACCACACCTAAAGACAATAAAGATGAGGTGTTTGGCTTAAATGCTGACACAGAGCTTGATGGTAGCATCATACATAGAATTGGCAATTTCAGAGTAACATTTATGGGGGATGATCTGATTGTATATTCAGAATCTCGTCTCGGAGAAAAAGGTGCTTTTGTTAAGTACCCCGGCACACCTGGATTGTGGGAACTGATGACTAGGAAGAGGCCTGGCAGCTATACAGATCAAGATTATGAATATTACAAAGAAATATTAATAAAATCAGATGCTCTATACCAGAACAATGATCCCACACAAAAAAGAGTCAAGTCTAGCAGTGGGGCAAAATACAATAATTTAATCAAGCCCATATGGTCACAAATTAAGACAGGCAGTGGGATCAAACAATACAACACACTGCCTAAAGAATTTGTCTGGGTTGATGATGTCAGGAAACTTGTAGATAGGTTATTGGTGATAGCTGGGGAGGAAAATGCAGGGAACCACAATTTTTACAATGAAAAAGTTGGAATTATGGACATGATAAGCACCAAATTGTCTAATTTTATAGTGAATGACACTAAGGGGATTGGATATCTTATAAAAATTATTAATACTCTACCACCTAAATTTTGGAATATTTCTGAGGGCCGGGGGTTGGTTAATGACATTATAAACAAGCTGCCATTTGAACTACACATTCCAGGCTATCAGTATTGTGGTCCCGGCACAAAATTGGACCATAGATTAAACAGAGGTGATCCTGGTGTTAATCCCCTAGATGCTGCTTGTAGAGACCATGGCATAGCATACAACACACATTCTGATCTTGACAAGAGACATGTTGCAGACAAAAAATTAGAAGAGGCTGCATTTGGTAGATTTGTAAGCAAAGATGCTTCTTTGGGTGAAAAAATAGCAGCATTGGGGACCACCATAGCTATGAACACCAAACAAAAACTGGGGTGGGGGCTGTGAATATGTATATAATAAACCTACAATGAAGGCCAAGGGTGTTATGTATCAAATACCTTATGCAGGTCTTAAATCTCTTAAAACTATTGATAGTCTTTTAACCAAAAAGCAGCGCAAGAAAAAAAATCTTGTCTTGCAAAGGGCCATGGTATGAAAGTGTTGCTTAGTACCCCCCAATTAAAAAAATTACAGCAATCCAGGAAAAAATCACATGTGGGGGGTTTCATATTTACTATCCCTGCCATCTTAGCAGCACTTGGGGCTGTTGGGAGCTTGGCTGGGGGATCAGCTGCCATAGCAAAAACAGTAATAGATGCCAAAAAGAATAGGGCAGAATTAGATGAATTGAAGCGCCATAACCTGGCCATTGAGAAACAAGGCAAAGGTGTTAAGAGAGCCATGAATAAGTTTAAAAAAAAACAAGAGCCGCTTACAAACCAAGATATTGAAGCTTTAATCAAGCCACTGGGCATCAAAAATTTTAGAGGTGTGTACATGTCTGATTCTTTACCAGAACAACCACTCAACAAAGAGTGTGGCATTGTTAATTTGGATAAGTACAAAAATCAGGGCACTCACTGGATTTGTTATCTTAAATATTTAAAAGATGAGGCATTTGTGTTTGATTCATTTGGAGGTGTTCCACCTGAAAATTTAATAAAATATTTAAAATCACCTAATCTTTATTACAATAATGCCCGTGTTCAAAATTTCAAAGATGTTAATTGTGGACATTTGTGTTTATCTGTTCTCAGATATATGTCTCAAATAAATAAACCATCAATTGAAAATTTTCAAAAAGCCTTGTGGTATCTAAAACATCATGGGGGTATTCCATCTCACCAGCCAAAATTCAATATTGAAACTCAAATTACATGATGACATAGTATATCCCAAAACAATAGCTCTCAGAGCATTTTATGGCATGTACTTGATCCCTAATATTACACACCACAACAACAAAATTGCAGTTGGGGATCAAAAAATTGTCATTACTCCAGGGCAGTATAATCTATCCACTCTAAATGCTCAATTACCCAGAGGTGTAGTGTTAAGTCAAAATTCTGTCACTCACAGAGTAGAGATTGTATCTGCTACAGAAACAGTGGATCTGGGTACTATAGGAGAGCTGTTAGGATTTGAGAACAACACAAAACTTGAACCAGCCATCAAACACACTGCTATTAATATACCTAAATTCTTAGCCATAGAGACTCTGAATATTCACTGTAATGTGGCTGAGGGTATGATCACCAAATCAAATGGCATAGGCACTCACAAACAAACCGGCATCATTGCAACATTCAAACCTAATTCTGAATTTATGGAGCCCATCATCTACAATTCATCCCCAACATTATATTTTCCTGTGTGTCATAATAGAATAGATTATATTGAATTGATGGTCACTAATGAAAAAGAAGAATTAGTTGATTTTGCTGGAGCCACAACAACTGCAATCATAGAGATTAATATTTAAATAAAAATACATACAAGAAGAAAATGGAAAATATTGAGAGTTATGAGCTACAATCATTCCCTCCAAACAGGAGGACATTTGCAAATTTAAATCAACCCAACACAGAGATTGAGGTTGATCTTGATGTAGGGGATGGATTTATACACCCCCACAGAGCAGATCTATACATCAAATTTGATGTTGTAAAGCTCGATGGAACAGATTATCCGGCAAATTCAAATATAAGACTTGTAGATAATTTTGTGCCACATCTATTCTCTGAAATTGAGGTCAGAAAGCATGGCGTTGTTATAAACAGAGTGGATTATCCCGGCATTACCTCCACAGCTTTGGCCACATTAAAATTATCCAAAACCGAGGCTTCTTACTACAAAATAGGTGGATTTGAGGCTGGTGAAAAAATATTATCTAAAAACCACACAGTGCTGTTCCCCATGCGCCTATTGCCAGGATTTTTCTCAGATTACAAAGATATTATGTGGAAGGGTGGTTTAAGAATCACATTTAGAAGAGCTGCAAATGATAACAATGCTTTGATGAGGTACAGCACATTAAACTCTACAGGGGAAGCTCTGCCCAATACCCTACCTGATGAGGGCAAATGCATTATTCAGACTATGGAGTTAAGAATCCCGGTTGTTGAATATGAGGCCAGTTATGCTCTTAAATACAAAGCTGATATAATAAAAAATCCACAGATTCCTCTACAATTTTATACATATCAATGTGTACAGAAGCCCGCATCTGGTACCTATTATGAGTTTGATGCTACAAATTCATTCTCCAGTATACAATATGACATGCCGGATTTTGTGGTGGTATTGTTTCAGACTGGAAGACACAATAATCAGGAAAAAAATTCAAGTAAATTTGATAGCTGCAACATCAAGAACATATATCTTAAAAATGGCAGAAATGAGGTATTTCCTAGAGAAAATTATAATTTAGACATGTCCAAGGATGATTTCCTTAAATTATATGAGGCATTTTCATCATACAAAAGGGTCACTACTGGCAATACTGACATGTATTACACACCAGATGAATTCAAAGCACAGAGACCCATGTTTGTCATCAACACTTCAAAAAGGAAACAAGTTGTGGTGAATGACAGGACAAACATTAAAATTATCTGTGAATTCCATGAGGCATTACCTGATGACACTATATGTAGTGTTATTCTCATAGGTGAAAAATCATATGTTTATGATGTAAGAAATGAGAGAGTCACGGAGCAATTCTAGAAGATATTTGCTCTATTATGCTGTTGTACAACACACTTTGCCAGGTTTCAAACCTCAACTGTATATCAGCTAGCAGTGAATATCTCATGTGTGGGCATATTATTTTGTTGTATGTATTTCAATCTTACACATTTTATCAGGTCTCAAACCCAGAGCTCCTGATTACAAAGCAGCAATATTAACACTTCTCCATGTGGAATATATCCACATTTTACTGGGTTCTGAGACCCTAATACAGACAAAATTGGATTTTGAACTGTCATAATATTCTCTAAGCCTTGCCTATGCTCGTATTATCAGAATAAGAATTGGTTTCAGCATGAAAGGCAGTTCATTGCCACTGTGTCAGAAAATTTGTATCTTTATCTCAATGATCTTTGTTACACTTTTACATGTTGGCTTGCATGACTAAGATTAATAGCCCCTTCAGTGAATTACACAGAAATATTATTAATGGCCTCTTCTAGCTGTGTAGATTATATCTCTTGCGTGCCGGCAAGGCATGCAAGCAAAACATTAGTCTTTTGATAGATTAATATCAATTCATGCATTTCCGAGCTAAATAATTGCTTACCCCGAGCAATGGAATTGATCAGAGATTAGAAAAAAAGCAGGCAACAGCTCAAATTTTGCTTGCAGTTTGTATTGAATTAGATCTGTAAGTTGTAGAGCATAGGAATATGGCCAAAAACAATATCAAAAGGGCCATATTTTTGACAAGTTTATGAACAACAATCACACAGATATAGCTTTTACACACATGGCCGAATCTGTCTGAGGAGAGGAAAGGGGGGTTCAGATCTGGGAGTTGTATATCAACTAGCAATAATTATTCTCAAAATCTCACGTATGGAGATATTATTTTGCAACATGTATTTCAATCTTACACATTTTATCAGGACTCAAACCCGAGCCTTTTGTTTACAAGGCAACAATATTAACATTTTGCCATCAGGGGAGGCTTCATATTTTATGAGGACTCAAACCCAGAGGCCTCCAGATTTCAAGGCAATAAAAACCATGGAGCTATGCACCACACTCTACTGGGTCTCCTGGGATTTTGACAGAAAAAACACACTATAAACAATAAGATGATATGGGTACTTGACATAATTTTAAGTATAGTGCAACAGGCTATCCCCCCTCCGCGCAGAAACTACACACAGGGGCTACGCAGAGCCCTTACTCAAGGAGCTACACAGAACCTTACAAGATGGGGGGAGCGAGGCAAAAGTCTACCCATAAATGCTAACTTCATTCCAGTCGCATCACTTCGGTGAAGGTTGTTACGGCAATTTCTTCGCTACACGATGGCGCAACCATATCAGTCTCTAAGTAGTCGCTCTGGGAATTTTTCACTTCCGATGGCGCAACCAATTCAGTCTCTAAGTGGTCACTCTGGGAACTTTGCACTTCCGATGGCACAACCAAATCAGTCTTTAAGTGGTCACTCTGGGAATTTTGCACTTCAATATTATCCCAGGCATGATATGAATTTTCCAGAGTGGTTATGTCCCTTTGTAATTTCCGGTTCTGTGCTTCCAGCCTTCTAACTTTGGCGAGGAGTTCAAAGCGTTCACGGTCCCTCTGATCATTGTCTTTAGTCTGTTTTGGGGTGGGCTTCGGCTTAACGAAATGGAATAATACAAACCTTAGCCCACATGGGAACAACACACTACTCTACTTTATCCCACTTGATACAAATACGCGAGTTCCGTAATGTACTAATAATTATCCGGGGCCACGTGACTAATTAACAAAAACCAATTAACAGTAAAAAGGGTCCCACGTGATTACATAAAAGAAAACCCCATGTGACTAAACAAACACACGTGACCAATAATAATAAAAACGACCCCTGTCAAGATTGCCAACTGTGGGGGGGGGGGGGGTTAGAAGTTAGAGAAACAGGATACACAGGGTCCGCGGGTACCTCCTTTTGGGCGTGAGCCAGGTGACAAGCGTCGGTACCTCCCAACGAATCAGGACGGACGGTGTGCGAGAACCTGGTCGGGGACTCGTCCGAGGTTTGAACCTGGAACCAGGATCTACGGGGAGAACCGGTCGGGGGCTGTCCAGGGTTTGCACCTAGGAACCGGTTCGTGAGGGACTCATTCATTTCAGTTCCTTGGTCGGGGACCTTCCCGGGGTTTGCACCTGGGAACCAAGGTACTGTTGAAGAAATGACCCGGTCGGGGGCTTGTCCGAGGTTTGAATCTGGAACCGGATCAGTAAGGGGGAAACATCAGTTAGGGAAGATCTGGCCGGGGACTTATCCTAGACCGAAGTTTGGGGACCAGATCTTCCGATCCTTCCGCAGTTGGCATCTGGCAGTCAACTGAGCTCTCGGCCCGTCTGCGCTGCTTTTATAACGTTTGGGAGTGGCGCATGGGCGGCGAAAATCCTAACTATGAGTACGCGTTGCCAACTCACTTTAAACAGAGATACAAACCGTACGTTCAAAATTCTCTCAATCCTACTCGGTAAAAATCCCCAAACATAAAAATAACTAAGAGCACATTGCATTGTACCGATTCTATACAGAAGAAAATAGACAATTCTTTATCAGTTACAAACCAACAACAATGGGAAGAACACATTATTTGACCGAAAGAGAGATAACTTAAATCAATAGCGTCCTTCTTACAAAACTAACATGTGAGCCATCGACAGTGTGCCGGCAGAATGTTTTTAAATATATATACATCATTATACCAAACCATGCCACACTTTACCATACCACCATGTAACGGTGGGCACGTTACAATAGGCAAATCTGTCTGAGAGGCTTCACCTTTTCTACACTAGAATTCAAAATTCTTAAAACTTCAGAGCATATCACACCTGAAGAATTGGGGTATAAGCCCCTCTTGCCATTGTTTTAAGTATGGGCAAATCGGATTGTTCAATCAAATAGCCTCTCCTTTTCTACACTTATAAGTGGTGCTTATCCTATAGCCAATCCTACTACTCTCGACCCAACTCACCACACTCCAACCTCTGAATCGTGGATCGACTTAATTCTTGTTTCCAGCCCATCACGCGTAGTAAGTCACGGACAAACCCCAGTACCCGGAATCTCTTACCATGACATGATATTTTTAACTTATGAGCTGCGCGTTCCCAAGTACAAAGCCAAACTTGTATGTTACAGAGACATTAAAAACATAAACGATGCGCAATTATCTGCCGACGCCGCCCTTCTCCCATGGCACGTAATCAGCACGTTGCCCACTCTCGACCAACAGGTGAATCTCCTTAACACTTTCATTCTCCAGTTGTACGACAAGCACGCCCCGGTGAAAAAGAAACGCGTCTCTCGCCCCCCTTGTCCGTGGTTGACGGACGACCTGCGGCAGCTCATGGCAGCCAGGGATCGAGCCTACGGCAAACATCGGAGGGACGTAAAGCGCGGCCAGTCGGCAAGTGGCAGTTTCGAAAGTTTCAGAATATTACGAAATCGTTGTAACCAAGAGGTCAGGAAAGCAAAGCGTCGATTCGCGAACGATCTTCTGAATTATGAGAAAAAGTCGGATGTTATTTGGAAAAAACTGAAAACTTTAGGGGTTGGTAAACAAAAAAGGAACGATCAATTAAACTTCTCCATAGAAATGTTGAACGAATATTTCAGCGAAGTTCAAACACTGGACAATAATGTAAGGGAAGAAACAATACGAACGATTTCGACCACCGTTCACAGCACCGCACCAAAATTTTTCTTCTCGCCCATTCGGCCAGAACACGTTCAGTCAGCTCTCAATAAAATAAAATCCAATCCACTGCTGTGGGAATAGACGAAATCTCTGTTCTAATGATTAAAAAAATTCTCCCGTACGTTCTCGTTCCTATAACAGGCATTTTTAATTTCTCCCTGTCCTTCGGCATATTCCCGTCGATTTGGAAACTGGCTAGGGTTCGCCCTCTGCCGAAAACAAAGTTCTCAGCCTCGGCGACCACCGGCCGATAAGTATTCTTCCGGCTCTGTCCAAAGCTCTCGAACACGTTGTCAGTAACCAAACGCGTAATTTCTTATCACGAAACAATCTAATGAATCCCCTCCAATCGGGATTCCGGCGCAACCATAGCACCTGCACAGCGCTCATCAACGTGACGGACGACATAAGACACGCCATGGACATTAAAGAAGTAACTATTCTTGTACTTCTGGACTTTAGTAAAGCTTTTCAGACTATTGACCACGACATCCTGCTATCCAAGCTATCCTTCCTGTACAACTTCTCTGACCCAACCGTAGCTTGGTTCCGTTCGTATATTAATGAACGCCAACAATGCGTCTTCAACTCTGGTGAGAAATCGTCGTGGCGATCAATCAGCGCCGGTGTCCCCCAGGGAACCGTCCTCGGTCCACTCCTCTTTTCTCTGTACATTAACCATATTCCTGACGTACTCGAATACTGTAAATATCACATCTATGCAGATGATGTTCAGCTGTATTTGTCATTTCCTCCAAAGAATATTGAAAATTCAATTCGCGATATAAATTATGATCTGAACAAAATCAGTACTTGGTCAGCTAATCATGGGCTACTAATTAATCCTTCGAAAACCCAAACTATTATTATAGGTTCACAAAAAATGCTTTCAGCATTTGAAATTTCTTCCCTCCCGCCCATAATGGTCTTAGGGAAAGCTATTAAATTAAGTAAAACAGCCAAAAATCTGGGCGTAATGTTTAATCAGCATCTCTCATGGTCAGATCACGTAAATTTAACTAGTAAAAGAGCCTTCGCTGCATTACACGCTCTTGTTCGGCTTAAACATTTTCTACCCGTTAGCATTAAAATCAAACTGGTGCAAGCACTTGTTTTTCCACACTTCGATTACTGCGATTCTGTCTATTCCGAATTACCAGATGATCTCGCTCAACGTCTTCAACGAGTACAAAACACCTGCGTCCGCTTTATTTTCGATCTGAAATATAGGGACCATTTATCCGTTTTCTTTACAAAGCTAAATTGGCTCAAATTAATTGATCGGCGAAAGGTACACAACCTCACCCTTCTCTATAGGGCAATCAGTTCAAAGGAACCGGCTTATCTCTCGAGCAGATTCTCAATGCTTTCCGAATCACACAGCCTTGACACCAGATCGCGAGGGAGAACTCAACTCCTCATCCCCCTTCATAACTCAAATTTTTATTCAAAATCTTTCACCGTTTCTACTTCTCGTCTTTGGAACTCACTGCCCCTCGAAATCCGAAACTCATCTTCAGTATATGTCTTTAAGACGCAATTAAAACATTTTTTATTGGGCACAAATAGTTAGCACATTATATTTTAGTGATAAATTGCATACAGTTAAGCGCAGAACAACACTGAAATTCCTTATTCACCTTAATATTTCAAATCCCTGACTACTGTCATGAATATCTGATTGTGTGTGTGTGTGTATGTGTGTGTTTTGTTGTATGTTCGTGTGTATAGGTTAGGATTTTATTCCCGTATGTATTTTTTTTCTTATCATTTTTTTCTGTAATTTTTTTCTTTGTAATTTTATATTTCTCTTTTTATTTTTTAAAATTTACCTTTCTATGTAATGGTTTAAATGTTGTTGTAAACATGGTTAAGTGGTAGAAAAGGCTACAAAGCCTTAACTTCGCCATGATAAACAAGACGCAATAAATAAATAAATAAATAATCGAAGTATTACTCTGTGATTGTGCCATAATTCACTTAGTAATATTTAGGGCTATGATGATACTGTTACTAAAATTTGTTCAAAATATTGATCAATAATGGTGTGTACATATTCTTATGTAATCACAAAATACACTTTTGTGCAAAATAAAAAGAAAGTTTGAATTTTTAATAATTTCTAAGATAATTGGGCTCTGGAAAATGCCGGGAAAGTATTGGCTGGTATCGGCTGATACAGATACATGAGTATTGGCTCAGCCATAGTAATATTTAATTTTAAGGGTGCATTTTAATTCATGTGAGAAGCAGAGGGATGTAACTTCAGTTTCTCAAAATTACAGAAGATAAGACATATTTCTAAGAATACATTATTTCCTAACTCCAAATAGATCTCTCCAGAGGCAGTATGTTAAACAAAACAGAAAACCTCATTTTTAGAGATACATTCCTCTGTTCTAAGTTTTAACTTAAAGGTTTTTTTTCTTCCTCATGGTGTCACTGCTCTCATTGAGTCTGCTCTATTTTCCAGGCCTTGTAAGGAACACCACCGATGAACTGCAATCATCATCATCTCCAATAGAAGTCCAGGAAATGGTGCTTCTCCCACCAACAGCCAGAAGTGAAGAGAGGAGCAGCTGGATGGAAATCTAAGGATAGGGTCAGTGGAGGAGGCTGCAGAGCAAGAAGAATTCAAAGTGAAACAAGACCTGAAATAGCCTTGTGGAATATGAAATATGTAGACTTGTTGGTTACTTCCATTACACCTTGACATTCAGACATTGTAAAAGTGCAAGTTTTCCTCAGTGGGTGGAATTTTTGTAAACCTTGAGTTTTGCAGTTTCCTGTAATAAGATGGGATATTTTGAATGCTCTTTTTTCAGGCATAGTGCTACATTTCAAAGCGTTGAAGTCCCATTTTGGCAGTGATTGAGTCTCTTGGTACATTGAAAGGAAATGTTCTTTTGATGTACCAACCAATTCAATCATTGCCAACATTGGACTTAACTCTTTCAAATGTAGCACTATGTGGGAAAGTGAGCTTTTGTCTTGTTAATACCTAATAAAAGTTTACCCCACCTTACCTGAGACTCTTCTTATCAACATTTGGCCTAAAGTGTTTAGGTGGGGGAAGGTTCAAAATTTTCTTAAATTGGACTTAGGGTGATTTTTTTAAGCATATTTTGGTCAAAAATTGCCCAAAATATGCTAAAATTAGCACATTTTGTATTATATAAGTCCAAAAATTTGATTTTTGTATTTTATTTATTAAGATTTTTTTTATATAAGTCCAAGAATTTTATAAATTTTTAATAAACACTAAATTTTTAAATTTATTTTTCTATCTCAAAATCAAAGATATGTCAAATTTCTTATTTCCAATATACTTTATTACTTCTAAAAATGGATACAATATAGCATACCAATCAATGGTTTTCCTCCCAATCAGAAGCACTTGCTGCAGTAAGTTTTAAGGAGAAAACATTACTGGATTTCTTTCTTCACTTGGAAACTTGTTCTTCGAAAATTCAGTTCTCCTACCAGAAGGGGTTCCACCTGGAAAAAAAAATGATCAGCAGCTAGAAATTAAATATATTGCAACAAATTTAAAAAAAAAATATCTCCAGATTGTTCATACAATTGACATTCCAAAGTAAACAATATGAAGTAAATTGAAATTTACATAACTTCAGTGTACTCTATTTTATGTTTTACAAGAGACCAAGATTAAATGTATAATGCAGAAAAATTTAAGATTTGGGTTACATTACTAAAAACCAAATGAATACTTTCCAAAAATTAACTGACCACTCTGAAGTATTTCCAAGTTTAGATATATTTGTTGATGCTTGAGAGCTATATTGCCACACTAGAGTAGCCAACTTTCATACAGGTCTCTCTAGTAGACAAACACAGGGGCGTAAGATTTATGTTCTTGCTTAGCATATGAAGACCGAAACTATACAAATGTAAAATAAATATGAGGAACAATGTTAAAGAATATTTGCATTTCTTCTGTTGAGATAGGAATTTGTCAAATTTAGTGAGGTTGAAAACACTGCAATGATCCACCTAGAGAATTCAATATGAAGTATGAGCACAGAGGAATAATTACCAATAGTTTAGACCAGTGGCTCTCAAACTGTACCCTTTAGTTGTAGCTACAATTGTAATGTGACTACCCCCCTTCCCATGGGTTTTGGGAAATTTTTGATATGTTGAAGGTGTGTATCTGGAGTAGAGCAAAATGGCATTCAGGCTGTATGTGGAAAGATGGTATAAACAACTAAACAATATAATCCTACGTTTACAATCTTCTATGATTAATTACAAATAAAAATGTGGAACAAATGTATGCTAAGAAGTATATACGATTGATTTTCATATATTTTCCCTAGTTTAAAAAAAAGTAAAAGCAAAACACAGTTTGTAAAACTGTCAAGCACAATTTTGATCTTTTTATTGTAAATCCTCAGAGTTCTTCCTTAAAAAAAAAATGTGCCTGACACAGTTCATTGATGTCTTGTTGGGCACTTGAAACTTTCCAGTGGAGATTCGGCTCTAAATTTAGTCTATTTCTTTCCCCACAGGTACAAAAACCACTCTCCGAGCTGATAGTGTACCCCTTCAATTAGTTCATGTACCCCTGGCGATACATGCACTACAGTTTGAGAACCACCAGTTTAGACAAAGTATATTTAACAATACCTTATGAACTACTGTGGAAGATGTGATTACATGGAAAGTGTTAACTTGCGCAACCATACACACATTCAAGACTTGGTCTCGCAGTGCAGTTGGTAAAATGCTACAGTTTGAGCTTCTATTATTTATATTAATTATTTTGTTTATTAGATGTTTGAGTTTCATTTTTCAACATTTTTTCCACATGGGTTCAAATCCAAATAGAAATATTTCAGAATGGTCAGTTAACTTTTGGAGAAGTGTACAAAGGCAAGGAAAGATACTGTATATTCAAACCTTATTTGATTACATGGAAAATAATTGATGAACAAAGAACCTGAGAGTTGATGTTGAACAGGACATGTTAAAGCATTTCCTTAAAAGCAAGAAAAAGGTTCCCTCTGGAGTCAAAAGATGTCAACACAATACATACATACAAACTTATCTAGTGTCCATTTTGTTTCCAGAAAGTTGTTGAACAGGACATGTCAATGAGCACAACTCGCTTGAGAATAAAAAGTTGGTCAGTGTGCAAAAATAATATTATGCGACATGTTTTGATTGAATGGTGCATATGTGAAGCTGACATTGATACGTGAATCTAGATACTACAACCTTCATGATAAGAACTGACAGAACAGCTCTAAAATTTTACATGCACATTGTAAGTTGACTTTCTCCTGTTTTGATGTTGCCATTGTACACTTCTCCAAATGTTACCTGACCGCCTTCAAAGATTTCTTCTAAGTTCAGAAATCGTTAACGTGGCAACATAGCTCTTGAGCACCAGCAGAGAGTAGACATCTTTACTACATGTCCCTTTACTAGAGGAGAAAAACTGTGGTAAAAGATTTACATGCTTGGTTATAACAAAGTCAGAAACTATATTCGACCAACATATTAATAGAGAACAAAATGGAAAATTTAAGTATGACGAATAATTTAATTTCAGAGAATACTTGCAATTTGGCATGTTAAATTTGGATTGATTGAATTGTTGCTTTAAGTCCACTTTATGCACAGTAACCCCTTGATTACAATGCGATGACGCTACCACTGCTCCATCAGGGAGGCCCATGTTAAATTTAGAACCAGAGAAACTGTTGTGAGGTTGGTAACACTGCACTCGTTATTGGTCCATCTAGAGGAAATTGCTCTCAAGTTTGAACACGAAAGGTCAAATTATGAATTTTTATCCAAATTGGATATAAGAATGCCTTGCAAAGTACTGTGCAATGAGCAAAAGTTAATAATTCTCATAATTTGCAGCGAAAATATGTTTGTCACATAGAAAAGTGGTAGACAGGGTAGAGTATTTGGTAAAGTACTCGCACCAGAGCTCTTTTTCCCTTTGAATTAAGGGTTGCGGGTTCAAATCCAAAACTCTCCAATGTTTTTTTTCTTTTTGTTTGGGTAAGTATGGCATTGAGATACATTGAGTATGGAGTTCCGTAATTAAGTTGAATAATTTTGCTTCAGAATGTTCGCAATAATTAATTTGGTGTAGAATTCGACAAATGTTTCCAGCTGCTCAACGTATTTGTTTTTTTCTTTCTGGCACTAAGGTATAAAATTCAGAGATGACATTATTTTGCAAGCAGTAAGTTTCCACTAAATCTAGGCATGTTAGGTGTGAATAGTCTGAAATAATTTTGAAACTAATTTACATAATTTATCCTTGATTGTTTTTACCGTTCACTAAGTACTTAATTATTTTTATTATATTCTTGAAAAAGGCAATAGGAACTTTCATCAATTTGGATCAAAAAATACCTGAATTGTTGTTATAATCAATCAAAGTAATTTGGTGGTCAAACAAGGAATGTGATGACTCTTCATCAACTTCTGAGCTCTAGTCATCTTTTCTTCTGAGCCTTCACAACAATTCTATACCTGATAACAGTCAGTGTTTTCCGGTTCTAGATGAAGGGAAACTATTTTGCATTTATTTTTGCATGTCACTTTTTTTTTTGCTTTTAGGTGATTTTCAGTATTTTTTGCCTTTTTTGTTGCATTTTCCTTCATTTCTAAGGCTTCTTTTCCCTCATCCCTCATTGTTTTGTGAATTTTAAATGCATTTGCTAGCATAACTTACACATTTAAATTTCTTGACATGCCCCTTATAGCAAGTTCACCCAATGGAAAAGCACAATTATTATTTTTAATGTTTGGCAATGCACTAAATAATTAATTGTTGTAAATTTATTTTTCCTACAGCAAACTAAAAATTCTTTGTGTGAAGCCTACTTTGAGGTTTCCTTGCTGGCCTCTATTATCACTTTCATCTGTGCTTCTTTATAGTAAAATTAGTCAATATTAAAAAAAAACAACATATAATCTTATGTACGTGAAACACAACTGTATTTTAAAATGCTAGCTGTCATGGAAGGTCCATTCTGAAAGGAAGTAAATTACTTATTTAAGAAATAATGTTCCACTGTATTTTATGTAACCTTCGAGTTAAAATAAATTAAGCTGTTTATATCCATTTGCTTAACTAGTTTAAAACACCACAGAACACGTTTTTTCGAATTATTCAACAACTCTCTTCTAATTTATTGAAAAATCAATCTTTCATTTTCAGAGCGGAAAGTATTTTAGTTATTTTAATAATTGTAAGGTAGTGATGAATACGCTATGCTTCCTGTCTGGTTTCTGCACCTGCCACGTGGTATCTGATTGTCTGCTGCAGTTAAGATAGCTATCTGAAAATTAAGGTTTACAAATCTTGGCTTAAATCAACGTTATTGCCAGGAATCTGAACAAATATTTCGTCAAACGCATTTTGCCTTCTGAAAAAGTTTCTGCTGTGGTTGGGAATCGATCTCACAATCCCCATCACACAAGTCGAGCATGCTACCACTACACCACAGATGCTAGTAGTACTCACTATATAGTTTGAAAAATGACAGTCCACTGCGTAGGTCATTTAATTTAACATCATCATCTCGTAACCGTATTTCTCAAATGATGGAAAATAAAATTGTAAATACCCAGCTGGGAAAGTGAGGTGTCTTCCTCCCTCCCCTCTATCAATCAATATATATGTGTATGCAAAATTTAACTTTTCCTACTTTGCGATCGGAAAGGCTCTCCAACATTTCTCAGAACTTCGAACTTCTGAATCTACAAACACACTACTTGCACATCCATGAGTAATACCCCGCACGTTTCATATAACAGTCAATACAAATATGAGATCTCGTTAAACTAAAATACCTATGGATTTTGAGTAAGGTAAGGTAAAGTTCCCTGTGCACGTAGCACCATGCCATGAAGGCACATTTAGGGGATGGGGGGTAGGACACCACACATTCTCGATCTTTGCCATTTTGGAGACAATGTGATCAGCACCATGCTCCAGCTGCCTTTACTCCGAGGGACCCGTTGATTTGAGGCCGAATGGCCCTAGAGCCACTTTATGCGGGGACAACACCGGCAAATTCCGACCTTAGATCAACCACCCCGGGAATCGAACCTGGGTCAGATGCCCTACAACATGCCCGGACCATGGGAAATTTAAAATTATTTTTGAAGCTCAAGAGTTTGTCACCATTGAAGAGAGGGAGGAACAAGTATTATCAATATAAAAATTAGACCTCCCTGCACGATACCGGACTGAAAACAGGTTGAGAATCACTGTTCTACATGGTACGTTATACTGAAAAAATTAGCACTCTACCTGATTCTGTTTCCTTAATGTCTCTAAGGGGAAAATGTATGCCCTGGTGCAGTTGTTCATTAGCACACACACACGCACACGCACACACACACACACACACGCTCACACACAAACAAACAAACAAAAAAAACAACTTTGCAGAGTTTTGGGTTTGAACATGCGACCCTTAATTCCAAGGAAAAAGAGACTGACGCAAGTACTTTACCAAATACTCTAAAATGTGACTGGTAGAAAATGTCTTGAAACGTCTGATGACTGCGCTATCTACCACTTTTCTATGTGACAAAACATTTTCGCTGCAAATTATGAGAATTATTAACTTTTGCTCATTGCACAGTACTTTGCAAGGCATACTTATATCAAATTTGGATAAACAATTCATAATTATGACCCTTTGTATTCAAACGTGACAGCGATTTCCTCCAGGTGGACCACTAACGAGTGTAGTGTTACCAACCTCACAACAGTTTCTCTGATTCCAAATTTAACATGCCGAATCGCAAGTATTCTGTGAAATTAAATAATTCGTCATATTTAAGTTTTCCATTTTGATCTCTATTAATATGTTGGGCGAATATAGTTTCTGACTTTATGTTATAACCAAGCATGTACATCTTTTACTAGTTTTTCTCGTCTAGTAAAGAGACCTGTAGTACAGTTTTCTACTCTCTGCTGGTGCGCAAGAGCTATGTTGCCACGTTAACAATTTCTGAACTTAGAAGAAATATTTCAGGGCAGTGAAGGTAATATTTGGAGATGTGTACATACAGTGTCACTAGCTTTTGAACATGTACACACAGAGACAAGAATGTGAGGACTTTATTCATTTTTGTCTGTGAGTGCTGGGTAGGTTATCATTTTTGCCAATCTCGCTGCAGGCTTTTCTTTTTGCACCAATCTTTATGAATAACCCTATATTTGCACTTTTCTTGTTTCACATTGCTTTTCTGTATCCTTAGATCAGTTAATAAGGGTACACTCGCAGCAAGTACGAAGTAGGCCAAGACTCAAACCTGGAACCTTTGGTGCAATATGAAGATGTGAAATTCAGTTAAAGTTTAAGAATGCGAGTTTCTTTTCTTACTGTAGATGACTGAATTGAGAACAGAGACTGAAAGTTTAACGACCTCTGTACCTAAATCGAATGGCGCCATATTGGCATATCTCATCAATAACAAATGCAAATTTACACACAGCAATAAGACTTCAAGATTAACAGCAAAACAATACTGAAATCAACTAGAGACCAGAATGAAGGATTGCCAGAAGTAAGGTGTAAAACAATTGGGGTGTCAGAAAAGTAAATCGACAGAAACTGGAAACGACCATGAATCATATCAAGTTTCTGAGATAGCAAAATAATAGTGTACGATCTATAGGAAAAAAGTGCCCGGAAAGTTCTATACCTCTACATAATCTGCACAGGTTGTTCTGAAAAATAGTCTATGCACAATTTCCTATACTCCTAAATCTGTAAAGGTAGTTTTAAAAAACAACATAATCTAAGCATAACTTCTTTAGAGTAGCATGAATGTGATCTTGATCACTTGTGATAAGTGTGAAATTTAATAACCAGGGAACGGATTTATATGTAAATACAAACAATGCTAAAATCAAAGTTTTTGTGTATTATCTTTGTGAATCTTGGTATGTAAGCTCCAAAAATGCTGCTTTTTTTTACCCATATTTTTACATATATGCCCATATAAATCTGTGTTTAGGGCCAATATGAGATTCACGATTCGGCATTTAAAAGACATTTAAAGCCTAATATATTTAATTGAGTTAGGTGAGCCACTTGCTTAATGACAATTGTAAGTCCATATTTAATTCCATATCTTAGACCTTTTTAGTACATATAAATCCGTTCCCTGTTAATAACATATATACAGAGCTAAAAAGTTGCATTATAATCCTATGTGTGAAGCACACAAAATGTTAGTTTAAAAACATTTCTAGCCAAAGTGCATGATGTTAAATATTATGCGCCCTGATATATTTTAATTCACATCTTGAATATTGAACTGAATATTTATGTTGAAAAAAAAAGAAAACGTAGGAAACGAGAGTTGCATTATGTGATTCCATAACCCATTATTAAAATATAATCATCTTGAAATGAAATTTAGCCAATGTACATGAGCTTAAATACCTGCTAGTTTAGTCAGATTTAAACAAATATTCTGCTTTCATGGAGCATTAGACAGCCCATTATTTTATGCAGTGCATGAAAAAATAGGATAGTTTAGTTTTGACTAATGTATACATGATAAAAATTACTTAGGAGAATACGAAATACATTATAGATCTTTAAGCTACACAAGTTCAACAGAGCTCACTTAATATAGTAATGACACATTTTCCTTCACATTATTTTTTGATTCTTATTACTTTGATTACAAAGCAACTACATTACCAAAAAGCAAGGGATTCTGGATTTGATGCCTGGTTGGTGGTTCAGATTACACATTAAACTAGATTCAGTCCTGGTTAGGCTATTTGAGCACAAAGTGTACTTAAAACTCAAAACTCAAAACCTCTTGACACTAACACTGAAGTGAAGGGTGATCAAGCTCATGCACAACTCTAACCTTGAAACATTTATACTGCATGTGTGTATGAGTACAGGTGTAACCGAAATGTGTGACCTAAGAAAGTGATTACTCAAAGCAGTGCACAGGAGACATTGCATCATATGTTTTCGTGAGAGGAGTGACAAGGATGTTGGATCCAACAAATCTGAAGACGTAGAAGAGGCATAACTTTTAAAAAAAAACCTCAGAAGTACAATACTTTAATAACATACTGTCATTATGTAAGGAGCAGTCACATGAACCAGGACACAAAAAAATGTGAAAACATTCCAAGGGATCAGAAAGAAATAAGGAAGAGGACTTAGTGAAACATTCAGTGCGTCTTGTGGTTGAGTTGTCCACAGGTTGGAGACCAGTGTGCTGAGCGTGTCTGTTGGCATTTATACCCACAGCTTTACGCTGTCCGTGGCACTGAATGCGTCAGTGCTTCAGTATCCAGACAGCTGGTATCCAGTTTGCACGTATTTGTGAAGCGTATTTTAAAAAGTGTTTTAGATGGTTTTGTTTTAGTTTACGTATTACTGGTGCTTTTCTGCAGTCTAATGTCATGCTATACATACAATTTAAAACAATGAATTTTTACATATGACTCTTACGTCATTACGAATTCTTGTAGGGAAGTTAGAATGTGTTTTCCAGCAGAACTCTCAGATGTTCCTGTTCCACACAGGAGTGTGTTCGGAAACTTGTGAACACATTTAGGGAAACCAGGTCAGTTCTTGATAAGAAGCGAAGAGTGAACGACATGTGCTAACTGAGGAGATATTAGACGACGTTGGAGTACGATTGGAACATACTCCTGAAAAATCCCTCCGGTGCCTTGCACAAGCAACATACATTTCCAAGTCGTCCACGAGGCGAGCTACCAAGCTTTTAAACCGAAGCCACACAAGGTCAGTGTAGTCCAGGAGTTTATACCACTGGATCATGAGAGTCGAGTGAATTTCTGCAATTGGATGTTGCAGAATGTTACTGGTAGAGTAGTTGATTCACAGTGCATATTTTTTGTGTATGCAGTATGATTGCATTTACATGGCCTTGTTTCATCACAGAATAACATATATTGGAGCACAGAAAAACCCGGTTTTGTGAACAAAGCTCCGTGGTGTGCACTGATGCATCTTAGTTAAATTTCCTAAAAAGATGCAAATGTATGGATGCAGGAGGGCAACATTTCCAACAAATCTTGTAACAAGGTAAGTGAGCATTTTAATAGTAACTGCCCATGCAATTGTACGACCTTATTTCATTACATAGCTAGTGGTTCGAGTTACGCAAATGTTGCTGCTCGGCATGCTGGCCGCAGCTATACAGACAACTAGACCAGGAGACGCACTGTGAATGGCATCACAATGGCTGGTCATGCAAAGGAACTGCAATGCCTCAAAGAAAACCTCGCCTAGGAGAAAACAGTACAACCAGACCTTTCAAATTGACAACAAAAACACAGAAATAATTAGAAATTTCGTTGAACCATGGCAGAGTGGTTAGTACAGCATGCTACGATGGCAGGAGTCTCGGGTTTGAATCCCAGTTTCATTATGTCATTGTCGCAATTTGGTGGCAGAAAAGTGAAACTAAATATAAAAAATCAGATCTGGAACAATCTTCAGTAAAATTTCTTCAACTTTAGACTGCACAAGTGTGACACTTTGCAATTGTAGACCATTTCTGATGTGAAAAAACAATCTTGTTTAATAACTCATCAAGCACAAAAGGAATCACTTGGGAAGGAGTCACACTTTCTTATCCTGTTATGGCCAGTCTAAAGGTGCTAACTAAAATGCATCTACCAAGGACAACTCGTTAACGAAGATTTATTTAAATCGATTTTTGATAACTCAAAGCAAATGACTGGTAGGAAGAAATCTAATTCTAAAAATGCGAAAACACTATCTCATGAGGCAAAATCTAAACTGACGTTAAAACTTTCATCAGCTGATACTAACATTTCCCATTCACTTCCACTTGCTACATATTTTCAAAAGACACCGCCTCGCAGTTTCACTTCCACTTGCTGTATCAGAAGAAACACAGAATCTAGATTTCCCTGATGCTTTTTTCAAAACGTGTGTACAAGTTCACTGTATTGAGATGAGTATAAATCTTCGGCAAAAATATAGCATCTTCGTTAACTCTTTTACAGTACCATTCCTTGCCAATATCACGTGAACACTATTCATGAAATTGTTCAATTGAAGGTGAACTTCCACCATCGACACCAAGTGAAAGTGCCGCAAGTCACACAGACACTTAGGGACGTCATCACAACATTTCAGATGGAGAAAAAAGGGAGTGCAATCAGAGTAAGTGCACTATCATTTGAACAATTCTTAGAGGAGTTTTATGGTGAAGAAACAAAACTATTAATGTACATAGGGCTTTGCTCTTACCTTTCTGCTCTTCCGCTGGAAGTTGATCTCTCACTCTATGCACTTCATGTGAATTAGTTCCAATGGAGAACCTGCAAAAACATTAATCGTATAAATATTTGTTATTTCTTGATGACAATTTAACATACATTCTGACCAGCACTTAATGTTAGTAATTGTTTAAGAGAATAAATTATTTTCACAATTCGCTTGTGAAATATAGGCACAGCATTCAACATCCTCATCATAAAAAAATACTTTTTTTCTGGTCACACTAATACCTTGTGCATAACTCAATGTCATTATAGTCAGAACCTTGATGTTGACTACTCCCCATTCCTCCAACACACACTTGTACCAAAAACTTTATATGGCACGTTGACCAAGTTTTAAGCATATTTATGACAAGAATATAAACCTTGTTTATTGCATAGTTGTACACTTATTTCGAGATCATCATGAGTTAATGAATGCAGCAACAATTTTTTGATGATGCACATCTTCAGAACAATTTGTCAAACTCTTACTACTTTTCAGTAAACTGACCAAGTTGTTAGCTAAGTATTTCCATGAGAGTTGCTATACTACACAGACTATATACCCTATGCACTTATCTACCATATTATCTAAACAAACTTGGATTTTTAGTGCCAACATGATAATACCAGAAATATATACTTCAGTTCCAGGCAGAAGTGCTTTGTAAAGTTTGTATTATCACCACCTACAAAATGTTCATCTGTTCTGCAGTGCTTAAAAGCAACAATGTGTCTCTTTCTAAACTTTCTTGCAGTTAGAAAAAATAAATGTCGTTATTTCTTATATGCTCAGCTCCAACTTAAATCTTAATTATACTGAAAACCAAACTCAAACAAGCACTATCTTTTCTTCTGGGGGTTTCATCATTTCTCACGGTGTTTTTTAACTCCACAGAATGCAGATACTTAGAATAACCATTCACTTTATTTCACTCAGAAAACACACACACTACATGAAGGTCATACATGCAATATGAATTTTATTACATTACAAAATGACACATACACACACACTGTATAATACAGATTCCTCACATTGGCTGAATCCTCAACAGGTAACAACACTGAATTTAACTACGAGAAACAGTACATCCAATGGAATACAAATATGAGTGAAATACAAAATCACTATAAAAAAACTGCAGTACAAATTCAAGTAATGGCTACACTGCAAAATAAATAAATACCAGAAAATGAGGAAATAGCTGACACAAGCAGAATGAGAAATGGTGAAACATTGCTACATGAAATGAAGGGCCAAGTTCTGATTGTATAATTCCGAATATATAATGGAGCACAGGCATTTCTTACATGGTTTCATTTCTAATTGTGTCAACACAACACATATTAATGCTTCAGTATCTTTTTGATTGCTTACTGCCTTTTTTCTGGAGAACGATTTTTCCAGCTTCCACGAGCTCCATTCAAATCGTAATTTCTCTAGTAACCAACTCTGCTAATTAGTTTTGCCAAGCTTCCAACTTACTCCTACAAGTACTTGCGATAAATCATTAAACATTCGGAAGTGTTACCAAACGAGTGCTTGTTTGAGCAAAATTAGTTTTCTTTTTTAGAACCGAGCTGATACTGATGTCTATGTATCCGTTGGAATTCATTCACGGCTGATACTTTAGCAGAGTTTGTGGTCCGCATGGGACTTCAGTAGAAATATGCAAACTTCAAGTTTTGAATTTACTTTGTACCAGTATTATGTGTGAAAAAATAATTTGGTTATTAAATGACAGCTATTTTATTCATTCTATTGTAATTATCTGAATATTTTAAAGTAGGGATGGAACAGATTAATCGGTTCTCTATCGGTATCGGCAAATATAGCAATATGGGTTTATTGGTTAAATTACTGTGCCATTTTGTTATATTTTTTATGGACATGAACACTTAATATCCATTGTGTACTTTTTTAAAAAGTATATGTCTTAATCTGCAGCTTGTTTATACCCTCATAAACTTACTTTTCATTTCTTCCGTTCAAATTTTCTTCACTAGACGGGTGGTGAAATCGATCGTTAAGAAAATTTGAGGAAAAAATGAAAAGTAAGCTTATCAGAGTAAATTACTTATCTCTGCATAACCGCCAAACAGATATCTTTAGATGAAAAGTGCAGCTTGTTGTTCATTGCTTTGATTTGATTTGTTGTTTTTAAGTCCACTTTATGCACAGAAAGGCTAATCAGGACTGGACCTAGATTTTAAAGTAGAATCGGAAGTACTGTGCCTCTACCTGGTATCAAACTCTTGATTACAAGGTAACGACCTTACCAGTACACCATTGGGGAGGCCCTGTTGTGCATTGCAAAAGCGATAACGGTGCACAGGAGTCGCAGGTGTGCGCAGGTTCATTTGCTGGTGGTTCTACTACAGAATATCGGTATCTGCCAAATTTTCATATTGATCCATCCCTACTTTAAAGCAAAACTGTGGTTAATAGAAGACTATAATTTACAGAGGAATACTTACACATTGGTCAATATTTAGAATAACGTTTTATTGTTACAGTCTTCAAAATCATCAGTATTGGTGGGAATTTGTAAGACTATCAGTATCATTACTGGTATTGTTTCAACCTTAGTTTCTTTATGGTTGAAACTGGAAAAATAAATCAATGCGAAACATTATGAAGAAAGTGTGGATGTTTTTCAATTGATTCTAACTCCCCGATGCCGATGGATGTGGAGAATCCACCTATTGCCTTTGTAAAAATATTCCATATCTAGAGACAGGAAATTCCTTTTTTTATTTTCCAACAGGGATCATGGAATAACACCAGTGTTGATAATTATCTTCCACCAACAAGATTATATGGTTTTGACTTCCCTTTTTTAGCCCACATTCCATTATTTCTCCTTTTAAAGACATTTTCCTTTCTGGTTCCTTCATTGACTAGTTTTTCAGCCTACCTAGGTACATTCCTTTTCTTCCCTCATTTTTAAAAAAAAAACATCTCCCTTGGTCCCTTTGACAATATATCAAATATTTTGTATGACTATTTTCCCTAAACAAAACATTCAACAATTGTCTATTTGGTGCAGTTTGGAGGAAAGAAGGAACAAGTATGTTGTTGCAGCGATTATTGAAACAATGCGATCTGGCCTTAAGGAGCAACAAAGTGGCACATCTGTTGGATTGTGCTAGATTTACTTTTCTTGTGAAGTCTTTTAGAATAGTTTTAACTTAACTGTGTGACAGTGACGACAGTACTGAGTGTCAGTGAAATGGCGAAGCCAGGTATAAGTGACAGCAAGGTATGGAATGTGGTAAGCTGTTGCAAGGAATATTTCATTGAAATGGATGGTAATATTATTTACTGTACATTCAAAAAAAGAAAATGAAAAAAGACTAGTTTATCTTTAGACTCTACTAAAAATATTATTTTAAATGAAACTGTAGTCCTTTCCACTCTTTTTCTGGCAATAATTTTCCATATTTTGTCCTTTTTAGTGGAAATTTCCCCCCCTTTAAAATCCAGTCTATACCTATAACATTCCCTACCCTACAGCAGTATAGGGGTGCAAGGGGTAATCTCTGGTGTCAACCTCCGTTTCAGGTTGACCCTGGGGTGTATTTCTTGCATGTTAACGAGGCACTAGTACCTGACCACAAAGAATAATCCTTCCTGGGGCTTGTATTTGTCGTACACATGTATTGGTGATTGTCACTTCCTTCATATCATATGCATCAACATAATTAACCAGGCAGAAAAGTGATGTAATATAAACTAAATCCATATAGATGACAATGAATGCTGAAATGATTAACAAAAACAATTAAGCATTTATGTCTTAACCACAAATCTACACAAAGTATTCTTAAACTTGGAAAAAGAAAGAGAGAAAAAAGAAAGATGAAAACAGACCAAGCTGTTGGTTATTTTGAACAACGTTTCCCCAACAATAATATAAAGGCGTAGGCAAAAAGGCTGCATTGATACCAGTGAAAACTTATCAACTGAAATTAAATGAGCGATATCAGCGGATACCTTTCTCAAGTATACAAAAATGCCATGCGACACATTCTCCATCTTGGCAATTTTGGCTCCAGCCTCCTTTGCCTCCCCCCCTCAGGTACCCATTGATTTGAGACTGGGTGAGCCCCATAACCACATGTGGGGACAAGGCTGAAAAAATTCCAACCTAAGATCACCCACTCCAGTAATCAAACCCAGATTCCTGTATGGCAGCCAGACACCCTACAGACTAGACCACTGCAGCTCATAAAACACACACCTTGTAGCAAATTATAATACATATGACTTGAAAACCTCAGACATTTCTTATCCATCTGTGTCTAGTGTTCGCTGATGACTTTTCGAACTTCAAAAAAGAGGAAGCTCAATAGTCAACTGATTTTCCAATTAATTTCAAAGAATTGGAAAAAGATTATTAAATATGACTTCAATTTAACTGAGTCTGGTTTGAGTGTCCTCTTATCTTAATTCACAATATTTAGGTTAAGTCAGAAACTTTAAATAACACCACTACTCACAAGCAAACAAGCTTCCACTTCAGGGAGTCCTTGGAGATCCAGCTCTGGAAACATGGTCCTGGAAAAAAGGAACAGTTTTACCTACACATTTCGAATTTAACACTTTTATTTCAAGTATTATGGACAGATTTGTTGTGGTATAGCAATAAACATATGTTAACACTCGTACTACTCTAAACTATATTACCATTTGTCTTAGGATTCAGAAAATAAATACCTATTTGTGAAAAAGTAAATTGTGAAAAAATAGTAGGCAATGAAAAGCGACCTTGGCCTTGTAGCTGTCTTTAAAACCCATCACCTCTGTAAACTCGCATTGCAAAACCTATTTTATAGATTAATATTCAATGGATTAGCGATGTGCGCTGAATGTGGCAACACTGCATGCACTGTCCACACCACATTCAGTGTCAGCCTGCTGATTCAACAGTTCAATGCACGTGGCCCTTCTTATAATGATAAAAAATCGAAGGCATACTTGAAAAAATAGGGTTACCATAAATTAATGCAGAATTCAAAACTAAATGTTGATGTCTCATTTTTCTGTAGGTGTACTAGTTAATTTTTAATGAGTCCAAACTTAAGTATATATGGTTTTTAATCTGACAGTAGATATGATGGGATGAAGATAATTTTCAAGTGAAATGTGCCACAAAACTTGCACAGTCATTCTACGTGAAATCACCCAATTGAAAGACGAAAAGTTGCTTCATAGTCATGGATTTGCTTTCCATTTATTTTGCTGATACATACAGCTCACCGCTCAGGAGATGATCCCAAACGGAAGTGGAGTGATGTAGCGACAGGCGACTCCACCCTGAGTGAGAAACTCGTGAGGGCTCGCTGTAACCATTGCAGCAACGCAAATCGTTTAGGGTTACCAGACATCATCTTTAACCTGGACAAAACCTCTTTTTCGGGTCCTAAAAATGGTCCGGGTGGGTTTTTAGGAAAATTTGGAAATATTCTTTTTCTGGGATAAAGACAAGTGCTTAACTTCAACATTAGTAACAAAATATTATTTGTAAATAATTGTTAATATTGTTTCAGTTTTCAATTTTAAAGTGCAAATACAAGAAACTTTTCTACCAACAAAGAAAAATTGTTGAACCTTTCCATCCCTTCTGTTGTCACCGCCGCTCCACGTGGCGAGCATCAAGTTTCTAAGAATATGCGATATGCCGCAGCTTACTTTGATTTGAGTTTCATGACGGAATTCAGAAATAAACAGTAATTTTAACTGCTGTACTCTTAATTGTTACACAGTAGTGGAAATGTGAAGTTTTGTCGATCAGGGATCAGAACCATTCCGAAACGCAAATGTGTTTTTAATGACACTTTTTAGGCACAAATATTTGAAAATTTGAAGATTTTTAGAAGTTGAGTGGATGAACGAACATATATGCCATATCTCTGAAACTATGTGGAATATTGTGATGATTTTAGTATTGTTGGAGAGGAGGACAATAATTGTGTTACCATTCTTACCTGCACAGGAAGTAGAAAAATCTTTAAAGAAAGTAATATGTTGTGATGAAAAAACATTCTACTTTTGGTAATTGTTTGATTGGGAATCCCAGGTTTAATCGCAATGATAATTGTTACACAGCATAATCAATACATGTTTAAGATAATAATTAAAAATCAGAAAGGTAATATTGATCATAATAAAAATATCACAGGCTTTAATATTCAATGTATGAACCATTGTTTCTACTGGCACACAGTCATATTTTTGACAAATGGCCCTGAAACACTCACAAATTACCACTAATATGAGTACACACAATATTGATAGAAATGTTGAATACATGGGAGAACAATTACTATTGTGTTTATCCACTTTTAGCTCTCACAAATTGTACTAAAACCAGAGTTTTATTCAGAATGCATATGGGGTCAGTCCCAGTGGCGTGCCGTGACATTTTTTGTTGGGGAAGCTTATCCCGAAAAGTTAAGATTGATTGATTTGCTTTATTTTACTTCGCCTTTTGTGCCAGTTTTGGCTAATTTGCGAAGGTGGGGATTAGTGATGACATGATGAAAACACACTCACAAACATCCATGCCCACGCCGGGATTCAAACCTGGGATCCCTAGCATCTTAGCATGATGTGCTAACCACTCCACCACGAAGGCCGGAGAAATGTTAAGAAAACCAAGAATCCATTGCTTCTACATGGTACATTATACTGAAATATGAGCACTCTACCTGATTTTGTTTCCTTATCGTCTCTGGTACTTTAAGATGGTCTTAAATCACCGAATATTTGACAGGGAAAGGTGAAGGTCCTGACGCCGTTGTTCATTTATTCAAACCTCATTTGGTCTGTTGTCAAACGTATTTAATGCAACAGACGAACGCAGATGATTGAATCAGTTTTCATGATTTTCACATATTGCAATATTCACAAATCCATCTTGGTATCACGTAGTTCCATTTGTAGCAAATAGTAAACAATGGCAGTACTAAAGTTTTTTAAGCTTTCGGTTTCCACATAACCACTCTAACTTCCTGCAAAAATAAACCAAACAAATAGAAATTTGCACGCCCGAGAAACTTGCACACGCTGTCAGCGAGTGTTACGAATTCAATTTGGCGGACGTGTCTATTGACGTGATGTCTTAATAAGACAGAATGCTCTGAAACGTTTATATTCACACAGAATATGTCATACGCACATCAGCAATCATATTTTTGTGTTTCTCGTGTGCTTTGAAACTTTATGGTTTATTTAAAAATATTAAAATTGTAACTTGCTTGGTTGATATGCTACAACGCTTGCGTGGACTCTTAATTGAGCAGTTTGCAACACTGAGGACGTCAGTCTACTTTACCGATTTCATCCACGACTTGCTTCCATCCCTTGCCGATTGTAACACAAAGATTCCCTCCACATAAAAAAAGTCTCCCATTGGCTGATTCAATGTCGCCTCGTTCTCTTGGGGAATCCTGCTGGCGTTGGCTGTCGCTATCGCCGGGCAGATGTTTTGTCAACACGCCACGAGAGGGTGTGGATGGTCGTCCCATATCGGAAAAGGACGTAATTTTGTAACCGTAATGTTGTGGGCCAGCACTGCTGGCCTTGCTGTACTAAAGTGAACGCGCATGTCAGTCCAAACCGAATGGTCCAGTACTGGATAATTAACAATTTTTAAAAATTGTCATATTTTTGTTTTTCTAACTCCTAACTTTTCTAAAATTGAGTTCGCTTAAAAATGGTGGCCATTTCTTATTTCATGACTTCCGGCATTTTTGACCTTTGCAGACAGTTGCAATAATTATGAGAACCCAACTAAGAAAAATGATAGAAAGCTGTGTTAAAACATTGTTTTCAATAAATTGTAAGCTTTAATTTATGTCATGTACACTTCGCAACATCTTATTTGACCGCCCCGAAAGAATTCTAAGTCCAGAATTCGTAAACTTAGCAACATTTCACTTCGACTCCAAGCGAGAGTATCCAACTTTGAGTTAGTCCTTCCACTAGACGAAAAACGCTGCGGTGAGAGGTTTTTCATTTCGCACTTTCCATGGACTTAGAAACTATAAACCGCTATTATAATACACAATGAAACAGAAATAATAAATTGGAAAAATAACCTTGAGGAATTTTTACGATTCTGCTTGCTCGACTTGAAATTTGAGGGGTTTGAAACACTGAATAGAGTTTTTCTCCACCTGGAGGAAATCGCCATCAAGTTTGTGCAGAAAGAAGCAAATTTGTGATTAGTTTATGCGACATTTTATTTACAAAAGCTTGCATAATATCGAACAGTTCTCAAAAAATAATATTTTTCACGACTTGTCGAGAAAATGTGCTTGGAACACAGGAAGGTGGAAGTCTCCATAAACGTCAACACGTTTTTAAGGATATTACGTCATGAAGTTAACGTAGAGTAGTTGGTTACACCCTGTTTTCCTCTTTTTCGTCAAGCGTGAAAGGTCGCGGGTTCAAATCTCACCCTCTCCTCATATATATATTTTTTTTGCTGAACAAAGACCGTTGATATTAGAATATTTAAAAAAATGAATCCGATGCACACTTGAGGGACGTTTCTTCTGCGCATATTTCACCTTAGAAGTTGCAGCATTCCAGTTTTTAATGTTATAACCTTTTTTTAGTTATTGTTCATATGTTGTGTTAGTCCTCCTCCGTAGCCGAGCGGGTTAAGGCGTGAGGAAATTGGGGAGCTCCGAGTGAGTGAGCGTAATCCGGTCACGGAGACCTACTATAACGGCTGGGGATACGTCGGGCCGACCCCCCGACTATTCCAATACTGGTTGAAGATCTCCACGCTTAGAGGTGACGAAGGAAAGCGTGGGAGGGAGACCGGCAGTCGGTAGGTAAGCCTAGGCCCTTCATGGGCTGTTGCGCAACGGATTATATTATATATTATTATGTTGTGTTAACACACACATCATGATTAATTCACAAATCACATATATGTATTCAGGATGCAAAATGTAATGTTATTTAAGTTATGTATTGTTTGTTCTTTACTGACACCTAAAATATTGATTATTTGATTTCGATATAGCCCTACTAAAACAAATATATAGAGTTATGTTAAGTAGTGCATTACTGTAACGAAGGAGAGCGTTTAATGAGTTCAAATTGCTAAGATTAGTAATTTTATGTCCGTTCTTTCGTAATGGCAGTTGTCATCACCATCTTACCATGCGTCTAAAAATAATATTAAATCGCTAATTAACATAAGTAAATGGTTATTGCGACGGAGGCCGATTCGATAAGAAACTAATAATAAGTTTTTATATAGTGAATGACAAACAAAAAATTCAAAACCTCATAATGATCGTTAATTCGTCACTGCCTTTGTATCTAAAATGTTTGTCCTCTTTGAACAGAAAGTACGAGTATCAGATATAACAGACTTTCCCCAATAACTTTGCAATATTCGAAACCACCATTACAGACTTAGCTCTACGTAACGTGATTCTGCATATTCCACGTGGCACGTGACTTCCTTCTATCATCGAAACAACTTTCTCTTACTATTTCCTTTCACCTCGTGAAATACAGAGACCAATGTTAACTTCTTAGCATGGTGGATAAACTTTACATTCAACGATAAACTCCTGATAAAAATCCTGCCTAGGTGGAGAATCGAACCTACGACCTCCCTCGTGATAATAAGCACGCTACCTTTCCTCCAGGTAGGTCATGTTATGATTAGCTACCAGTTTAAAGAAACCAATTCACAATTCATGGCAATTTTCATGAGGAAAGGAATTCAGAAAAATCAAGAAACGATGAAAGGGAAAGATGATGAACATGTCTATTGGTGTTTTGTCATATTTTGTAAATTGTGTAAAAATTCCGTGTTTTGAACAAGCAATTGTTTAGTTACGAAATCGTTTGTTATTTGTTTAAGGTAGGAACAGGAGAGCGAAAAGGAGTAATTTGAATCAGAACCAGGTTGCCAAGAAACTTCAGCTTTTTTCCAAAGACTGTATGAAAAGAGAGAGGAAAGGGATATTGAACGTATGAAATATAAAATATGTGTGAAAAAAACAATGGAAACCACGCAAGATAATACTAACGAACTTCAAACTATGAAAACATATTTTCGTGGTGGAAAACTGCAAGTCATTTTCGAAATATCAACTTGATTTTTTTTCTGTATTAGAAAGTGGAGATATGGGACGATACGATCCCTCAGCAAGAAAAAATTAAGTAAGCCGACTCCTTCCATCCAACTTTTTCAATGTTCATAATTAGTAATTAGGGTCCGGAAGGTGAGGAAAAATCAACTTTTCCTTCTGACCCTTGAAAACAATGCCAAGCCTGATATGTCCGTTTCCCTTCAGTTAGAGCCTGAAAACACTTTCTATTTTACATTTCTTTTGCATTTTTCAGCCTTTTTGAGGCTTTTAGTTTCTTTGTCAGTATTCTTAACAGTTTTTGTTGCATTTTTTACTTATTTTTGAGGTTTATTTTTCTCCTCCCCTGTTGTTTCGTGCATTTTAAATGCATTTACTAGTAAAACTTACATATTTAGATTTCTTGACATGTGCCTTTTAGCAAATTCACTATGAATCAAAAAATCGGTTAATGGAAAAGCATAATATTATTCTTAACTGAAATGGATTAAATTACTTTGTGTGAAGACTACTTTGAGGTTCTTTTTCTGGACACTATTATCGCTTTAATCTGTGATTTTAAAGAAAACTTAGTCACAATATTACGCGAAGCAGAACTGTATTTTCGGATGCTGGCCGGCTACAGTATCGTAGAAGGCCCACTCTGAAAGGAGATGTATTGGTTGATTTGGTGTTTTAAGTCAACTTTATGCATAGTGAAGCTAATCGGGACTGGACCTACAGTTTAAAGTGGGATCCGAACAACTGTGCAATGAGTCTCCACCTGATATTAAAACGGGGACACCTTGATTACAACATGCTGTTTAAGAACATGTATTTATGATATATTAATTCTTAATATGCGTTAACATAGCTTTTGACAGCTAAATGAAAAGAAAGGTCTTGCCAAAAATCCTGTCAATCACTGAAAAATCAAGAAGATGAGTAAAAACATTTCCGAGGTATACATCGCATAATTATTTACAGTGATTTAATGTATTCTTATATTACATTATTACAACACTTCGTACTACGTAAATAACAATAAAAAAAAGAATCAGGAGTGGGTGAGATTTGAACCTACGATGTTTCGTTCTTGACGAAAAAGAAAAACGAGACGACCGCTTAGCCAACTGCTCCAGGGGATTGCTAACGTGAAAGGCTGTAAAACAAGTTGATCTAAATTGAAATAACATTTTGCCGGAGTTCCGAACCATGTTTCGCCACAGATCAGTCAAAAGACGCACTTTGTAGAATCGTCCGGTATTGTGCAATTTATCTTTACTATAATTTTGCCTAAAATCGAGAGAAATTTGCTTCATTGCATTGATATGTGATTTCAATTCTCTCCAGGTGGTGGAGAACGAGTTCAGTGTTTCCAACTGCACATGAATTCCCCTATTTTTCTATTTCAGAACGAATAGTCTAAAAATAAATCAACATTTCTATTTCCAATTTACGATTTTTGTTGAATTGTGTATTATATTACTGGTTTAGGGTTTCTAACTTCATGGAATGTAAAAGAATGAAAGAAATTCACAAGAGCGTTTTCGTTTAGAAAGAAATACTGTTGCTAAGTTGGATACTATTTGTGGACTCTGAAGCGCTATGTTGCCACATTTACGAATTCAGGACTTTGAATTTTTTCAGGGCGGTCAATTAAGATGTTGCTAAGAGTACCCTTTTTTGACAATCTCGAATGAAAATGGCTGAAATTTAAGGACAACACTGATATTCAATTTTGAAGAATAATCAAAGTTTCGGATTTTCTTTAGTAGGGAAATAATGTCACATCAGAGCTATACTTTTTTTTTTAGAGGAAACAAAAACATTAAGTTTGTGAGAAAATATTTGAGCTCTGCTTCTGGATTCCTCTTTTAGTAAAAGCTCGTTGAAAATGTTAATTTTTCACTTTCTTTTCAAAATATGAGCCCCTATATCTCTGGTGCGGAACCTAGTAGAAAATTGATATTTACCATAAAGAGTACTCAATGAGAGGTGCTTGTAGAAAAAATTCGAGATTGATATATAAATTTACATCATTGGTTACAAATAAATATTAACTTTTAATGAACTATCATACAATGAAAATTATTGTATTTATTAATTACATAATACGAATGCCATATTAGTCCATTAGTAGCTCTTATTTTGAATTTTTGAATTTGATTTTAAAATTTTGGGTGCGTCAGCACTTAGGCTATTTTCAACCCGTCTCATTATATGGGGTCCACCTCCTTATTGTTACAAATAACAACTCGAACGTTGCATAAGTAAAATCTTAAAATATTCTGACTTCTGTTAAAAGCTGATGCTGTCAACGGGCACTCAGCACACATAAGGACAAAAAACAGTACATCACACAAGCCATAAGGCGAGTCGTCAGAGCCTTGTTCGTGGAAGTGAGGTTGACAATTGGGTGTACTATGTGGAAGGTCACCCCTTACACTGCCACGTCCCGGAGAGGGTGACACCAGTCCTGCTTAGGCCAGGGTAAAACATGAGATTCTCAGGGCAACTAAAACTGATTCATAACTTATTTGAGAAGGAGAAACAAAAACGAAAGGAAACAACTTGTTTAACATACTAGAGAAGGTACAATGCACCGTATATTCTTAATTTTTCAGGCTACATTAAATTTATGTACATGATTGTATTTAAAGCTAGCTGTCTGTTTATTTATCACATACATTTCTTTAAGTATATTGTATATACTAAAATACTTCTTCTTCTTCTTCTTTAAAGGATATATGAGGGACTTCTTCTATTGTCTAAATAAGCTTCTTTTTTTATTTGCTAATAGGCTTCCCTTTCTATTGATTAATAGGCTTCTTCTTCTTCTTTAATGGATATGTGAGGGACATCTTCTATTGGATAAATAGGCTTCTTCTTCTATTGGTTAATCGGGTTCTTCTATTTGTTAATATATTTCTTCTTCTATTAGTTAATAGACTACTTCTTCTATCGATGAAATCATATGCCTTTTCATATACTTGTTCTTCTAGTGGATATATTTCTATTTACAGAACATCGATATACGAAGTTCATCCTCCCTGCTCTCTTTCCCCTCCTTTTTTGGCAGTTATCAAGGAAATAATTCAAATCAATATTTTTTCTGCACAAGAGCCTATTACAAGCAGGGAAAAGGGGTTAATCGAGGAGCGCCGCCTGGCCCGCGCTCGGCAATATATGCGCCATAATGGAAGTGATTGGGGGCTGCCACTGAGTTGGCGCCACGCCGGGGAAAACCACCAAAAAATGTCTAGTAGAAAAGCTCATTCCTACTAAGACGGTAGAGATACAAATTATGTAATCGCTTTTTAAATACATCTATCTTTACATATAATCACATATGCCATACATGTCGATCATGTCTTTCTTTCGCCTGGGTAGCACATGGACAGATCCCTAAAAGAATGTGTGGCCAAAGGACAAGTCTCAAAAAAACTTTGTACCATATGGACAGGTCGTAAAAATTGTTGGTAGCATAAGGACGCGCTGCTAAAAGAAAGGTTCGCCAAAAGACAAATCTCAATATACTATGTAGCATATCGAAAGTATAACCGATGTACAGTCTTGGACAGTTCTGCGTTGTAACGACCCTATTGAAAAAGCACTCAAGCAAGCCATCCATGTCTGACCACCAAGCGCCTTGTGACTAGACAACCCAAACAACATTGTAATTCTGCGGCTTGTATACCAGTCACGGGTATACATTTATGTAAATTGAGCAGTGATGCCAATGAGAAATACGAGATGAAGATTGTCGGAAGTAATGTTTCGTGTTCTCGACATGGAATAATACTCGGTCCAAGTTACGTTCCTTTATTTAATGTTGTTTGGTAACAAACCTGACGGACTGGGTTTATATTTTCACTCCTTGCATTACACTAAGTTCTATATTTAACAGTTATATTAATGCTTTGAACGAAAATAATACCTAGAACAACATCCAACACACGTTCACACCACTCTTGTCACACACATGCACGTGAAAACGCACACACAAAGCTAAGTTTTAACTTCCAAGTGAATGTCCAAATGACAGTAAACGGAGAAGCATGATGTGCGAAACATGTGATATTTCACAGAAAGAATGCGTCTATGTTTGACATACGTGGTTTCTATTAATAGAGAATGAGACAATTATCAGAAATTAAGATGCATTTGCTTTTTCATGTGCTGAGGAAGGAAACAGACTGACTGGAAAAAAGAAAATGTAGTGCTATTGATAGTGTGTTGGTTAGCGTGCAGAACTTTCATCAGCGATTCCTGGGTTCGATCCCCACCATGGGTAAACTTTTTTTATTATTCGCTTGCAGTGAACAAATTTATTATATTGTTTTCTAGGCATCTTAACGAAAGGATACACATCAAATTTAATATTTTATTCTGTCCTTTCATTCTTATAATAGGTTCTCTATCACAAGGGATATAGAGATTCTCTATCTTGACGAAGGATATTTTCTCAATAGTTCCGTAGCTACGATTCTCCAGTCCCTTTCCCCCCCCACTTATTTATTTACTTTCTTCATATCTACTCACGAAATACCATGAATCTAACGAAAACACACAGATATAGTTAGAACAAGAAACACACCTCGCATCGAAGGTTCCAGGTTTGAGTTCCGGACTTATTGCGAGGGTGGATTATTTCTGTGTATCTATTTATATATATTTATCATCTTCGTCTAAAAAATATTTCTCACTATTCCCGTGATTAACTTAGGGAGAGACCAAAGCTACTCAAATAACAAAAGTACAGAAAACGCAAGACACACCTGGCTACGCATGTTACACCTTGGGAATTAGCAATCTGAAAATAAACTTTCGTTTTGGTGGACTTCTTTCTAAATGGTTTCGTGTTGTCTCGTTTGGAGTGTTGGCTAGCGTGTCGGACTTGCGTGCGGGCAACCTGAGTTCGAGCCCCGCAGAAGGTAACTTTTTTTTTTGTCAAATTTCATCCAACCTTATTTATAAAATTCAGATTTCTTTAAAACCTTTTGAATTACATGCCACTTCGTATGTTAGTAATCTGAAAGCAGCAAAGATGAACATTTCTTGTTCCGAAGCGACGATATATTTTTGTATAAGTTAAAAGACACAGTTATTTATTAGCGAAAAGCATGCAGCCACGTTATAACTGAGATCATAGTTGTCAGTGCTAATATGGCAATAGCTACATTATGTCAACACACCAACTTAACGTTCCCCGTAAAATGATTACCTTTCCACGTTTCAAATTCGTGGGTGCTGTCTAAAGTAAATACTTTAATACTTGCGTTTGCATGTTGGAATCCAAAGTAATATGATTTTCTTTCCCAGCAAATGACATTGAAACCATTAATAACTGTTTTTGCAATGTGATATTGATATCATATATTGAAAGATTAAAAATGGAGAATTTCTCTTAAACCAACTTATAAATACTAATGCTTCAATGGGATTTTAGATATTACTATAAATAAACAAGGGAGAAGAACACAGGTTGGTTTGATGAACTAATTTGTAAACTAAAAGTTTTAATTAAAGAAACAAAATACGTTCACGATTTAATATGTCATTCAATTTCAGGCACATTCCACCAACTGAAAGAGTATTTTCAAAATTAATAATATTTGGATAACCGACAAATCCAAACTTGACGTTGAGCCCTTAAAGCACTTGATAATTACAGAAATATACGTAATTTTACTTGAGCATGCCCTTAATTTTGTGTCTTGATTGTAGAAATAAAGTGTTGCAACGAGCAGTAGTATGTTTTAGAGAGTGTTTAGAATCTATTGTGTACTGCATGAGAATACTGAAGTCATTCTTAGTTTCCTAATCAAATAAAAATTATTTATGGTAATCTTTGGTGACGGAGGAACAGTGTGGGAGGGAGACCAGCAGTCGGTAGGTAAGCCAAGGCCCTCACGGGCTGTAGAGCTATGGGTTATTATTATTATAATCTTTAAAAAGGAAAGCCTTTGTTTCTTTGCAGCTGTTAATGATAGAAATTCAATTGCAAACAAGTTACCAAATTAACAAATATTTCTCTTACATATTTGTGCTATGTGCTCGTATGCTTTATACAGGACGAGGAAGGAAGCAGGTTGTTCTTGGGTAACCTGTCCTGCTTTTGTCAGAAAACCTGATCAGCATACTGAACCAAGCCATCATACGAGATACGACTTCAATAATAAGATCCGTTTCTACGGCCAACTAACTCCAAAAATGGTAATAAAATTGTCAGGGTGAGGAGACTGAGAAATAAATGCCTCCCATATTACATTATACTCTGTATGCCTTAAATAACGGGTGGGTAAAGGACAAGTCTCATAAACACTTTGTACCATATGGACTGATCTTAAAAATAATGGGTAACAAAAGGACATGTTGCTAAAGAATGGGTCGCAAGAAGACTAATCTAAAAAATAGAATGTAGCATATGGAAAGACCGAAAAAGATCGGGTAGCATATGGACAGATCGGTAAATGAACGGGTGGCCAAAGCACAAACCTCAAAAACAGTTTGTACCATATGGACAGGTCGTGAAAGTAGTCGGCAGCATAAGGACATCCTGATAAAAGAACGGGTTGCCAAAAGACAAATCTCAAAAATACTGTGTAGCATAGTAAAAGCCGCAAAATACCGGGTAACATAAGGACAGGTAGCTAAAATAACGGGTCGCCAAAGGACAAGTCTCAAAAACACTTTGTACCATATGGACTGGTCGAAAAAATTGTCAGTTTCATGAGGACATGTTGCTACAAGAACGGGTCGCTAAAAGACAAATATAAAAAATACTGTGTAGCATATGGAAAGGCCGCAAGGAGAAAGGGTAGCATATGGACAGATCGGTAAATGAATCGGTGGCCAAAGGAAAAACCTGAAAAACAGGGTGTACCATATGGACAGGTCTCTAAAAGAACGGGTCGCCAAAGGACAAGTTTCAAAAATACTTTGTACCGTCTGGACAGATCGTAAAAATATTCTGTTGCTAAAAGAACGGGTCGTTAGATGACAAATCTCAAAAATACTGTGTAGCATAAGGAAGGGCCGCAAAAAGACCATGTAGCATAAGAAGAGGTCTCTAAAAGAACGGGTCGCCAAAGAACAAGTCTCAGGAACACAGAGTAGCATATGGACAGGTTGAAAAAGACTGGGTAGCATATAGAGATATCGCTAAAAAAACGGGCCGCCAAAGGAACTTTCTCCAAAATACTTTGTAGCATATGGAAAGACCTGAAAAAGACCGTGTAGCATTAGGACAGGTCGTTAAAAGAACGGGTTGCCAAAAGACGAGTCTAAAAATACTGTGTAACATATGGAAAGTCGCAAAAAGACGGGGTAACACAAAGACAGGTCGGTAAAGGACAAGTCTCAAAAACACTTTGTACCATATGGACTGATCTTAAAAATAGTGGGTAACATAAGGACATGTTGCTAAAGAATGGTTCGCCAAAAGACTAAGCCATAAAATAGAATTTATTAAATTCAAAGACCGGACAGCATAAGGACAGGTTGCTAAAAAAACGGGTCGGTAAATGACAAATTTTAAAAATACTGTTTAGCATATGGAAAGGCCGCAAAAAGACCAGGTAGCATAAGGCTACGTCGCTAAAAGAACGGGTCGCCAAAGGACAAGTCTCAAAAAGTCTGTGTAGCATATGGAAAGGAAGGAAAAAGATCAGGTAGCATAAGGACAGGTCTCTAAAAGAACGAGTCGCCAAAGGACAAGTTTCAAATACACTTTGTACTGTCTGGACAAATCATAAAAATATTCTGTAGCATAAGGACATTTTGCTAAAAGAACGGGTCGCTAAATGACAAATCTCAAAAATACTGTGTAGCATATGGAAAGGCCGCAAAAGGACCAGGAAGCATAAGAACAAGTCTTCAAAAGAACGGGTCGCCAAAGAACAAATCTCAAAAACACTTTGTACCATATGGACTGATCTTAAAAATAGTGGGTAACATAAGGACATGTTGCTAAAGAATGGTTCGCCAAAAGACTAAGCCATAAAATAGAATTTATTAAATTCAAAGACCGGACAGCATAAGGACAGGTTGCTAAAAAAACGGGTCGGTAAATGACAAATTTTAAAAATACTGTTTAGCATATGGAAAGGCCGCAAAAAGACCAGGTAGCATAAGGCTACGTCGCTAAAAGAACGGGTCGCCAAAGGACAAGTCTCAAAAAGTCTGTGTAGCATATGGAAAGGAAGGAAAAAGATCAGGTAGCATAAGGACAGGTCTCTAAAAGAACGAGTCGCCAAAGGACAAGTTTCAAATACACTTTGTACTGTCTGGACAAATCATAAAAATATTCTGTAGCATAAGGACATTTTGCTAAAAGAACGGGTCGCTAAATGACAAATCTCAAAAATACTGTGTAGCATATGGAAAGGCCGCAAAAGGACCAGGAAGCATAAGAACAAGTCTTCAAAAGAACGGGTCGCCAAAGAACAAATCTCAAAAACACTTTGTACCATATGGACTGATCTTAAAAATAGTGGGTAACATAAGGACATGTTGCTAAAGAATGGTTCGCCAAAAGACTAAGCCATAAAATAGAATTTATTAAATTCAAAGACCGGACAGCATAAGGACAGGTTGCTAAAAAAACGGGTCGGTAAATGACAAATTTTAAAAATACTGTTTAGCATATGGAAAGGCCGCAAAAAGACCAGGTAGCATAAGGCTACGTCGCTAAAAGAACGGGTCGCCAAAGGACAAGTCTCAAAAAGTCTGTGTAGCATATGGAAAGGCCGCAAAAAGATCAGGTAGCATAAGGACAGGTCTCTAAAAGAACGAGTCGCCAAAGGACAAGTTTCAAATACACTTTGTACTGTCTGGACAAATCATAAAAATATTCTGTAGCATAAGGACATTTTGCTAAAAGAACGGGTCGCTAAATGACAAATCTCAAAAATACTGTGTAGCATATGGAAAGGCCGCAAAAGGACCAGGAAGCATAAGAACAAGTCTTCAAAAGAACGGGTCGCCAAAGAACAAATCTCAAAAACACTTTGTACCATATGGACTGATCTTAAAAATAGTGGGTAACATAAGGACATGTTGCTAAAGAATGGTTCGCCAAAAGACTAAGCCATAAAATAGAATTTATTAAATTCAAAGACCGGACAGCATAAGGACAGGTTGCTAAAAAAACGGGTCGGTAAATGACAAATTTTAAAAATACTGTTTAGCATATGGAAAGGCCGCAAAAAGACCAGGTAGCATAAGGCTACGTCGCTAAAAGAACGGGTCGCCAAAGGACAAGTCTCAAAAAGTCTGTGTAGCATATGGAAAGGCCGCAAAAAGATCAGGTAGCATAAGGACAGGTCTCTAAAAGAACGAGTCGCCAAAGGACAAGTTTCAAATACACTTTGTACTGTCTGGACAAATCATAAAAATATTCTGTAGCATAAGGACATTTTGCTAAAAGAACGGGTCGCTAAATGACAAATCTCAAAAATACTGTGTAGCATATGGAAAGGCCGCAAAAGGACCAGGAAGCATAAGAACAAGTCTTCAAAAGAACGGGTCGCCAAAGAACAAATCTCAAAAACACTTTGTACCATATGGACTGATCTTAAAAATAGTGGGTAACATAAGGACATGTTGCTAAAGAATGGTTCGCCAAAAGACTAAGCCATAAAATAGAATTTCTTAAATTCAAAGACCGGACAGCATAAGGACAGGTTGCTAAAAAAACGGGTCGGTAAATGACAAATTTTAAAAATACTGTTTAGCATATGGAAAGGCCGCAAAAAGACCAGGTAGCATAAGGCTACGTCGCTAAAAGAACGGGTCGCCAAAGGACAAGTCTCAAAAAGTCTGTGTAGCATATGGAAAGGCCGCAAAAAGATCAGGTAGCATAAGGACAGGTCTCTAAAAGAACGAGTCGCCAAAGGACAAGTTTCAAATACACTTTGTACTGTCTGGACAAATCATAAAAATATTCTGTAGCATAAGGACATTTTGCTAAAAGAACGGGTCGCTAAATGACAAATCTCAAAAATACTGTGTAGCATATGGAAAGGCCGCAAAAGGACCAGGAAGCATAAGAACAAGTCTTCAAAAGAACGGGTCGCCAAAGAACAAATCTCAAAAACACTTTGTACCATATGGACTGATCTTAAAAATAGTGGGTAACATAAGGACATGTTGCTAAAGAATGGTTCGCCAAAAGACTAAGCCATAAAATAGAATTTATTAAATTCAAAGACCGGACAGCATAAGGACAGGTTGCTAAAAAAACGGGTCGGTAAATGACAAATTTTAAAAATACTGTTTAGCATATGGAAAGGCCGCAAAAAGACCAGGTAGCATAAGGCTACGTCGCTAAAAGAACGGGTCGCCAAAGGACAAGTCTCAAAAAGTCTGTGTAGCATATGGAAAGGCCGCAAAAAGATCAGGTAGCATAAGGACAGGTCTCTAAAAGAACGAGTCGCCAAAGGACAAGTTTCAAATACACTTTGTACTGTCTGGACAAATCATAAAAATATTCTGTAGCATAAGGACATTTTGCTAAAAGAACGGGTCGCTAAATGACAAATCTCAAAAATACTGTGTAGCATATGGAAAGGCCGCAAAAGGACCAGGAAGCATAAGAACAAGTCTTCAAAAGAACGGGTCGCCAAAGAACAAATCTCAAAAACAATGAGCAGGATATGGACAGGTTGAAAAAAGACTGGGTAGCATATGGAGATATCGTTAAAATAACGGGTCGCCAAAGGAAAATTCTCAAGAATACCTTGTAGCATATGGAAAGGCCGGAAGAAGACCGTGTAGCATTAGCACAGGTCGCTAAAAGAACGGGTTGCCAAAATACGACTCTAAAAATACTGTGTAAGATATGTAAAGTCGCAAAAAGACCGGGTAACATAAGGACAGATCGCTTAAAGAACAGGTTGACAACTTACAAGTCTCAAAAACACTTTTTGCCATAAAGACAGGTCATAAAAATAGTCGGTTGCATAAGGACACACTGCTAAATGAAGAAGTCTCAGAAAGACTGTGTAGCAAATGGAAATGCCGCAAAAGGACGGGGTAGCACAAAGACAGGTCGTTAAAGGACAAATAGCTAAAATAACGGTTTGGTAAAGGACTAGTCTCATAAACGCTTTGTACCATATGGACTGATCTTAAAAATAGTGGGTAACATAAGGATATGTTGCTTAAGATTGGGTCGCCAAAAGAGTAATCTAAAAAATAGAATTTAGTAAATGGAAAGACAGCAAAAAGACCGGGCAGCATAAGGACATGTCGCTAGAACAAAGGGTCGACAAAGGAAAAGTCTCGAAAACACTTTGTGCCATATGAATAGGTCGTAAAACTAGTAGGTAGCATAAGGACATGTTGCTGAAAGAACGGGTCGGCAAAGTACAAGTCTCAAAAAGGCTGTAGATCATAAGGGCTGGTCTCTAGAACAACGGGTGACCAAAGGACAAGTCAGAAAAACACTTTGTAGTATATGGACTGGGCGAAAAGATTGTCAGTTTCATGAGGACATGTTGATACAAGAACGGGTCGCCAAATCACAAGTTTCAAAAACAATGAGTTGTATATGGACAGGTTGAAAGAGGATTGGGTAGCATATGGAGAGATCGGTAAAAGAACATGTCGCCAAAGGACAAATCTAAAAAACAATGAGTAGCATATGGACAGGTTGTGACGGTCCTGTGCTTCCGCACAATATAATTGTATGTTTATTGAAATTATTAATTTCATATTTTACGTACATATCACTTTATATTAACCGTTCAAAAAAATGTATAATAATTACATTGTACAACGTTAATTATATTTTATGTTATTTATTGCGCTATACGCTGTATAAAGGAGATATTTTGGAATTCTAACGTTGCTAATGCAACGAGAATCAATAGTCATTATGTGGTAGTGTGCCTGACAAAAATGGAAATACAGGGTGTCTACATGGAAATGCCCTAATTTTTGAGGCAGTTTAAAAATAGTAAATCTTTCTCGTTTCAGGTCTGACTTGTCCGTTGTGTGCAGAAAGTCTTAAAGTTGCTGCCTAAATTTTTTCAACGTGTGGCGCGCATTGGTGTTGGTGTAGTTGTTCATCGAATCCAAAATGGCGTCAGTGCAGGAGAAGGCACAAACTTTGCTTTGGTACGCGGAGTTTAAATCCATTGTGATTGTGCAAAGGCAGTTTCGTTGTGTTTACAAGAAAGCGGCACCAGACGCCAAGAGGATAAAATCATGGCACAGACAGTTTCTGGACACTGGCAGCATTCTGAAGCGGCATGGAGGGAGTCGGCGTGTGTCCGAAGAACAAGTTGAGAATGTCCGCCAAGCGTTCCAGCGAAGTCCACGCAAATAAATTCGTCACGCTTCACGGGAACTTCAGATGCCACGTGCAACTGTTCATAATGTCCTCAGAAAGCGGTTGCATCTTTATGCATAAAAGGTGCAGATTCTGCAGGCTATCAAGCCTGATGACAAGCAACGACGATATGACTTTGCATGTGACATGCTTAACCGGACCGACCGGAATCCTGCCTTCTTGTCAAGTGTAATGTTTTCTGATGAGGCCACATTCCATGTCTCTGGTACTGTGAATAAGCATAAAGTTAGAATTTGGGGGTCAGAGAATCCACACAATATCAGGGAAATGGTGCGAGATAGCCCGAAAGTGAACGTTTGGTGTGGCCTCATCTGCGACAAGATCATTTGACCGTTCTTCTTTGCTGAGGAGACTGTCACAGGAACGACGTACCTAGACATGCTGGAGTTGTTTTGTTTTCCCTAGGTTGAAGACCTGCAACCAAACCTTTGGTTTCAGCAAGATGGTGCTCCACCTCACTGGTCGCTGGATGTTCTGAAAACTCTGAATGAAACATTTCCAGAACGCTGGATTGGACGAGATGAACCCGTGCATTGGCCTCCACGTTCTCCGGACATCACACCATTAGATTATTTTCTCTGGGGTTACGTGAAGGACAGGTTGTTCGCCACTGCAGTGCGGGACCTTGGAGATCTCCGTAACCGGATTGTGGAAATGATTGGTATCATCCCTCCGGACAAGCTGCAGCGGACCTGGATGGAAGTTGAATATAGACTTCGTGTCACCGCAGGGGCTCACTTGGGAGTGTTTTGATTTGTTGCTGCATTTTTTTTAAAACTTAACTTGACACACAACTTATTTTTGTGAAAAAATTAATTAATTTCATTTCATTTTGTATATGGAGCAAATTGAAAATAGGGCATTTCGGTGTAGACACCCTGTATAGGTAATAGTGAACTGCATATTGCTCAGTTATTTCACTAATATATAGACCAATAGAAGTTGTATCTTCACCTTCGCGTTTTAGTTTCAAATATTAATGAACGAAATTAAGTCGTTCAAATGATTGACTAGTGAACGTCACAAGGTTGAAAAAGGACTGGGTAGCATATGGAGAGATCGCTAAAAGAATGGGTCGCCAAAGTACATGTCTCGAAAATACTTTGTAGCATATGGACAGGTCATAAAACTAGTAAGTACCATAAGGACACGTTGCTAGAAGAACGGGTCGCCTAAGGACAAATGTCAAAAATACTGTGTAACATATGGAAAGGCCGCAAAAACACCGGATAGCATTAGGACATGTTGCTAAAAGAAAGTTTCGACAGAGGACAAATCTCAAAATACTGTGTAGCATATGGAAAGGCCGCAGAAAGACCGGGTAGCATTAGGACATGTTGCTAAAAGAAAGGTTCGCCAAAGGACAAATGTCAAAAATACTGTGTAACAAATGGAAAGGCCGCTAAAAGAAAATTTCGCCAAACGACAAATCTCAAAATACTGTGTAGCATATGGAAAGACCGCAGAAAGACCGGGTAACGTAAGGACAGGTAGCTAAAAGAACGGGTCGCCAAAGGACAAGTCTCAAGAATACTGTGTAGCGTAAGTATATGTCAATAAAAGAACGGGTCGCCGAAAGGACAGGCCGTTAGAGGAATGGGTCGCCGTAGGACAGGCCGCTACAACAACGGGTCGTCAAAAGACAAGTCTCAAAAAGACTGTGTAGCATACTGAAAGGCCGCAAAAAGATCTGGTAGCTTAAGGACAGGTTTCTAAAAGAACGGGTCGCCAAAGGACAAGTTTCAAATACACTTTGTACCGTCTGGACAAATCATAAAAATATTCTGTAGCATAAGGACGTTTTGCTAAAAGAACGGGTCGCTAAATGACAAATCTCAAAAATACTGTGTAGCATATGGAAAGGCCGCAAAAAGACCAGGAAGTCAACAAGTTTCTAAAAGAACGGGTCGCCAAAGAACAAGTCTCAAAAAAAATATGCAGCAAATGGACAGGTTGAAAAAAGACTGGGTAGCATATGGAGATATCGTTAGCGGAGGTTCGCGACCAGAAACAGGAGGACTTTCTTCGGAAAAGGGAAATGACACATGATGGGGATTTTTATCCAATGATAGACCCTGTTGAAAATAAGGGAAGGAAATAATCCAAGATTCCAAAGAAATGGTCGCCTTCGCATGAGAAAAAAAATCCATTCCCAAAATTAACGGATACGGTAACAAATCCACTATCCAAAAACACCATTTCCAGGATAAATGACCCAAACGGAGTGTAAGGTCAGTTCGAGAATGCAAAGAAAAAACCCGATTTGTTACATCCTTTAAATCCATCGTTGTATTTCGATCAATAGAATAACCACTTCTAATCTGTCCCAACAATGCAGAAGAAACAAGTGACACCGATGAAGCGGTATCAAGAAGTGCAACCGTCGGTTGATCTCCTAACAGAACCTGAATCGTTGGAAACATACGATTGTCGGTGGAAAAAGGGTGTTCTGTATGCAATTGAAGCGGAGGAGAATCCACACTGACAGAACTCCGTAAGGATGGCGGAGGAGAGGGAACAGGATCATGTAACGAGGTATTTGAACTCGTTGGTAACGGAGAATCCGTAACAACGTCTTGTGGTACCACCGAGGGAAGAAATGAAGGACAATCAGACTGTATTAAAGGCAAACAAGAGGAAGGGTGTGAGTACTCCTGTGAGGACTCCATGGAATGTGAAATTGAGGGCGGCGAACCTGCCAAAACCTTATGTTGAGGAATGTGAGGAGGGGGTCCACAAGGCCTATCCGAAGCATCTACGAAACCAGAAGATGAGCACGGTTTTGTATGGGACTCTGAATACATGTGCCTATGCCATTTTAATTCAGGTTGAAACATTTGTTGAGCCAAGTTAAAAAATTCACGGATATTTTGAGGACGGGGATAACATAAAAGTAAAGAACGAGCAGGGAAATTCACCCCTTCTAGCAAAACCTCAAGTAAATGTTGTTCAGACCACTCAACGGCCAGTACCTGGGTAGCATCGTACACATCTCGGAGAAAGGAATACAAAGATTCATCCGGTTGTTGCATACGGTGAAGGATAGAAAATCGAAATGTTTGCATGTCTGAAGCAGGTATAAGTCGGAGCCAGATCAGTGTCAAAAATGAATGCCACGGCAACTTCTGTCGGAGACCTTCCATCCAACTTTCGCGAAGAGGGTGTAAGGTAAAAGGTAACGCCATGAGAAGGAGAGATTCAATATCCATCAAATCCAAGGCAATGATTTTATGGAGAAGGGTCAAAAAATTATACAATGGGGTAAGATCCTCACCGGTGATGGGAGACACTCCCTTAAACAGGAAGGATGCCGTCTGGAAACGAATTGTTTCTCGTAAAGGCGAGGAATTTTGTGGAAGAATGACACCTTGAAGGAAATCCAAGACAGAGGGAGAAGGGGGGGTAACGTTGATTGTTCATACGGGGATGGTACATTAATAGTCATTATGTCAAAAAAAGGGGAAAAAAATACGAGAAAAATTAAGTAGGGAAAAAAATTTTGGGAGGGGGTTGTGAAAAAATTTCTTCTTTCTGCAAAGTTACTTGAAAAAGGGTAAAGTAAATCAATAAACCTGCTCTGCTGCCAAAACTTTATGACGCTTGTCTGGTTAAGGCAACTAACTAACCCGATAAGTTAATGATAGTTATTGGAAGCGCGTGGTAAATATATCCCTGTTAGTGCCTGTTCCAAACAAGGGTCACAAACACCTTTCGACGCTACTTTTCTGTTGAGCAAATATGTTCTAAAACATGTAAACTATCAACAGAAAGGCAACGTCGCGTTCCGCTAAAATGCAGGAATCCGAGGAACGGTCGAAATCACGAAGATTCCGTTCCAACTACTATTTTGATTATTTATGTTGTCCACAGCAATGTTCCTGTAACAAAATGACGGCACAAAAAAAATACTTAATCACAAATTAAGCCTCTTAATACTAATTGATCAAACAGGCTTGCACAATTTAATATTCCTCGTAATTTTTCAAGAAATAGATGCAAAGAAAGGGGGAGGGAAAGAACAGTCAAAAAGACGTAAAATGACTTTAACCATTCAAGGACATTATCCTGGTTCTTATTCAAAATACCTATTTATATGTATATACACTTATATTGCTTTTCTTTCAATGTGTTCAATTTACCTCTAATGGAATGAAGCAAGCAAGAAAAGATAAAGGAAAGAAAACTTCAATTTTAACCTCCTTTTATTTCAACAATTTTAAACTATCTTGACTTCCTAGTAACTCGTGAAATATTATTACATGGCCCTCGGCCTCTCATTTTTAAGAGTGGGGAATATTCTTTACAAAAACGAGTACAAGGAACATAACTGCACTACTTAACAAATGGCAACGCAATGCCAATAACAATCTACGGAGGCGTTCTTCAATAACAATGAATCCTTAACAGCTACGTACAATCAAGTGTATGTACCCTACATATACATATATATATTTATTGTGCATGGCTTTGAGGCTACTGCTTAAGGTGTTCGGGGGACACGACTTATTAAAACTGGAAAAAGGGGAAGAATTAGAAAAAAGGCACTTTGTCATTTGAGAAACTTGATTTAAGCCGTCGCTTCCTGTCTTTCAACAGTGTCTGCACAGCAATTCCTTGCGTAAAGAAAAACAAATTTATTTTCTTTTGTCGCAATCGATTATTCAGTCTCCAAAAGCATGAGAATAGAGAGCTAGTCGCTCTTTCTTTGGGATTGGACTGTTATACGAAATATAGGAGTAGAAATGTCTACGGCTTTGTGTTGGACGTACTTTCACTTGGTATCATTATCAGTTCCAATAAATGCATGCGTAAATTATTAGAGTTCACTCTCCGAAAGCACTGTACCAATATATTCGGCACGTTAATTTACATCCAAGAGTCAGAAAGAAGGAAGGGGGGTTATGTGTTGGAGAAAAAACTCCGAACAAACAGCTCGCTGAATAATCACACAAAAAGGGAGAGTAATTATACAGTTCAAACAGGGCAAGTCGGAACAGGATCAAAAATCTATAATCGTCCACTTTACCTTGATGCAATCCTTCTGATGGTCCTTATCACAATCGCAAGCACATGGTATGGATCACGTAACTGCATTCGTGCGCCTCTACACGAGTCTAGAAATCGTGGCTTCCAAAGTTGTATTCCCATCTCACCATTGCAATGCGTGGGCGAAGGAATTTGCGTATAGGCAATGCGATCCCGCTCCGCTGCTAGTTGACTGTATGTGGCTGTTTCGAAGACCGGATGCGAACTGTGTTAATGACGATCGGGAATCGTGCAAGAAAAGGGGAAGGGGGGAGGAGAGTATAGTTTAGCTTATCTACGACAGATGGCACCACCATCTAAATGCCGTAGCGGTATCGTATTTTGCGGTGGAGAGTTTATTTTCTCCGAAATAAACTCTATAAACGTACAAAAGTACGAGTAATATTCCCAAATTGAATATATAATATTTGGAATGTTACAAATAACAGGTGGCCAAAGGAAAATTCTCAAAAATACTTTGTAGCATATGGAAAGTCTGAAGATGACCGTGTAGCATTTGGACAGTTCGCTAAAAGAACGGGTAGCCAAAAGAAAACTCTAAAAATACTGTGTAACATATGCAAAGTCGCAAAAAGACCGGGTAGCATAAAGGCAGAATGCTAAAAGAACTGGTTGCCAAAGGACAAGTCTCCAAAACAATGAGTAGCATTTGGACAGGTTAAAAGAGAATAGGTAGCATACCGAGAGATCGCTAAAAGAACGGGTCGCCAAAGGACAGATCTCAAAAACACTTTCCACGATATGGAAAATCGTAAAATTAGACTGTTGCATATGGACACGTTGCTAAATGAACGTGTCACTAAAAAAAAAGTTTCAGAAAGACTGTGCAGCATATGGAAAGGGCGCAAAGAGACTGGGTACCGTATGGACAGATCGGTAAAATAACGGGTCGCCAAAGGACATAACTCAAAGAGACTGTGTAGCATACGGCTACGTCACTAAAAGAATGGGTCGCCAAAGGACAAGTCTCAAGAATACTGTGTAGCGTAAGTATATGTCAATAAAAGAACGGGTCGCCGAAAGGACAGGCCGTTAGAGGATTGGGTCGCCGTAGGACAGGCCGCTACGACAACGGGTCGCCAAAGGACAAGTCTCAAAAAGTCTGTGTAGCATATGGAAAGGCCGCAAAAAGATCAGGTAGCATAAGGACAGGTCTCTAAAAGAACGGGTCGCCAAAGGACAAGTTTCAAATACACTTTGTACCGTCTGGACAAATCGTAAAAATATTCTGTAGCATCAGGACATTTTGCTAAAAGATCGGGTCGCTAAATGACAAATCTCAAAAATACTGTGTAGCATATGGAAAGGCCGGAAGAAAACCGTGTAGCATAAGGACAGTTCGCTAAAAGAAAGGGTTGCCAAAAGAGAAGTCTAAAAATACTGTGTAACATATGGAAAGTCGCAAAACGACAGGGTAACATAAGCACAGATCGCTAAAAGAACGGATTCCCAAAGGACAAGTCTCAAAATCACTTTGTGCCATACAGACAGGTCATAAAAATAGTCGGTTGCATAAGAACACATTGTTAAATGAAGAAGTCTCAGAAAGACTGTGTAGCAAATGAAAATGTCGCAAAAAGACCGGGTAGTTCAAAGACAGGTCGTTAATATAAAAAACAAAATGCGCAAAATAAGAAAACATCATGCGCACCTCATTACGGCCCCGCCGCCCGTGCAATATAAAAAACAAAATGCGCAAAAGAAGAAAACAACATGCGCGCCTCAATACGACCCAGCCGCCCGTGCAATATAAAAAACAAAATGCGCAAAATAAGAAAACAACATGCGCACCTCACTACGACCCCGCCGCCCGTGCAATATAAAAAACAAAATGCGCAAAAGAAGAAAACAACATGCGCACCTCAATACGACCCCGCCGCCCGTGCAAATATAAAACAAAATGCGCAATATAAGAAAACAACAAGCGCGCCTCACTACGACCCCGCCGCCCGTGCAATATAAAAAACAAAATTCGCAAAGTAAGAAAACAACATGCGCGCCACACTACGACCCCGCCGCCCGCGCAATATAGAAAACAAAATGCAAAAAATATGAAAACAACATGCGCGCCTCACTACGACCACGCCGCCCGTGCAATATAAAAAACAAAATGCGCAAAATAAGAAAACAACATGCGCGTCTCACTACGACCCCTCCGTCCGTGCAATATAAAAAAAAAATCGCAAAATATGAAAACAACATGCGCGCCTCACTACGACACCGCCGCCCGTGCAATATAAAAAAACAAAATGCACAAAATAAGAAAACAACATGCGCGCCTCACTACGACCCCGCCGCCCGTGCAATATAAAAAACAAAATGCGCAAAATAAGAAAAACACAAGCGAACCTCACTACGACCCCGCCGCCCGTGCAATATAATAAAACAAAATGCACAAAATAACAAAACAACATGCGCGCCTCACTTCGACCCCGCCGCCCGTGCAATATAAAAAACAAAATTCGCAAAGTAAGAAAACAACATGCGCGCCACACTACGACCCCCCCCGTCTAATATAAAAAACAAAATGCGCAAAATAAGAAAACAACACGTGCGCCTCAGAACGACCCCGCCGCCCGTGCAATATAAAAAACAAAATTCGCAGAACAAAAAAACAATATGCGCGCCTCACTATGACCCCGCCATACGTTCAATATAAAAAACAAAATGCGCAAAATAAGAAAACAACAAGCGCGCCTCACTACGATCCCGCCGCCCGTGCAATATAAAAAAGAAAATTCGCAAAATAAGAAAACAACATGCGCGCCTTACTACGACCCCGTCGAACGTGGAATATGAAAAACAAAATCCGCAAAATAAGAAAACGACATGCGCACCTCACTACGACCCCGCCGCCCGTGCAATATAAAAAACAAAATGTGCAAAATAAGAAAACAACATGCGCGCCTCACTACGACCACGCCGCCCGTGCAAATATAAAACAAAATGCGCAATATAAGAAAACAACATGGGCGCCTCACTACGACCTCGATGCCCGTGCAATATAAAAAACAAAATTCGCAAAATAAGAAAACAACATGCGCGCCTCACTACGACCACACCGCCCGTGCAATATAGAAAACAAAATGCGCAAAATAAGAAAAACAACATGCGCGCCTCACTACGACCCCGCCGCCCATGCAATATAAAAAACAAAATGCGCAAAACAAGAAAACAACATGCGCGCCTTTCTACGACCCCGCCGCCCGTGCAATATAAAAAAACAAAATGAACAAAGTAAGAAAATATTATGCGCGCATCACTACGACAACTTCGGCCGTGCAATATAAAAAACAAATTTCCCAAAATAAGAAAACAACATGCGCGCCTTATTACGACCCTGCCGCCCCTGTAATATAAAAAATAAAATGCGCAAAATAAGAAAACAACATGGGCGCCTCCCTACGACCCCTCCGCCCGTGCAATATAAAAAACAAAATGCGCAAAATAAGAAAACAACATGGGCGCCTTACTACGACCTCGCCGCCCGTGCAATATAAAAAACAAAATCCGCAAAATAAAAAAAACAACATGCGCGCCTTACTACCACTCCGCCGCAAATGCAATAAAAAAAAACGCAAAATAAGAAAACAACATGCGCGCCTCACTACGACCCCGCCGCCCGTGCAATATAAAAAACAAAATTCGCAAAAGAAGAAAACAACATGCGCGCCTCAATACGACCCCGCCGCCCGTGCAAATATAAAACAAAATGCGCAATATAAGAAAACAACAAGCGCGCCTCACTACGACCCCGCCGCCCGTGCAATGTAAAAAACAAAATTCGCAAAGTAAGAAAACAACATGCGCGCCTCACTACGAACCCAATGCCCGTGCAATATAAAAAACAAAATGCAAAAAATATGAAAACAACATGCGCGCCTCACTACGACCCCGCCGCCCGTGCAATATAAAAAACAAAATGCGCAAAATAAGAAAACAACATGCGCACCTCATTACAACCCCGCCGCCCGTGCAATATAAAAAACAAAATGCGCAAGAGAAGAAAACAACATGCGCGCCTCAATACGACCCCGCCGCCCGTGCAAATATAAAACAAAATGCGCATTATAAGAAAACAACAAGCTCGCATCACTACGAACCCGCCGCCCGTGCAATATAAAAAAAAAAATCGCAAAGTAAGAAAACAACATGCGCGCCACACTACGACCCCGCCGCCCGTGCAATATAAAAAAAATGCAAAAAATATGAAAACAACATGCGCGCCTCACTACGACCACGCCGCCCGTGCAATATAAAAAACAAAATGCGCAAAATAGGAAAACAACATGCGAGCCTCACTACGACCCCTCCGCTCGTGCAATATAAAAAAAAAAATTCGCAAAATATGAAAACAACATGCGCGCCTCACTACGACACCGCCGCCCGTGCAATATAAAAAAACAAAATGCACAAAATAAGAAAACAACATGCGCGCTTCATTTCGACCCCGCCGCCGTGTAATATAAAAAACAAAATTCGCAAAATAAGAAAACCACTCACTATGACCCCGCCGCCCGTTCAATATAAAAAGAAAATATTCGCAAAACAAGAAAACAACATGCGCGCCTCACTACGCCCCCTCCGCCCCTGCAATATAAAAAAAAATGCGCAAAATAACTACATTATATGCGCGCCTCAATACGACCCCGCCGCCCGTGAAATATCAAAAACAAAATTCTCAGAATAAGAAAACAACATGCGCGCTTTGCTACGACCCCGCCGCCCGTGCAATATAAAAAACAAAGTGCACAAAATAAGAAAACAACATGCGCGCCTCACTACGACCCCGCCGCCCGTGCAATAATAAAAAAACAAAATGCGCAAAATCAGAAAACAACATGCGCGCCTCCCGCCGCCCGTGCAATATAAAAAACAAAATTCGCAAAATAAGAAAACAACATGCGCGCCTTACTACGACCGCGTCTAACGTGGAATATGAAAAACAAAATCCGCAAAATAAGAGAACGACATGCGCACCTCACTACGACCCCGCCGCCCGTGCAATATAAAAAAAATGCGCAAAATAAGAAAACAACATGCGCACCTCACTACGACCCCGCCGACCGTGCAATATAAAAAACAAAATGCGCAAAATTAGAAAACAACATGCGCGCCTCACTACTACCCAGCCGCCCGTGCAATATAAAAAACAAAATTCGCAAAACAAGAAAACAACATGCGCACCTCACTACGACACCGCCGCCCGTGCAATATAAAAAACAAAATGCGCAAAAGAAGAAAACAACATGCGCGCCTCAATACGACACCGCCGCCTGTGCAAATATAAAACAAAATGCGCAAAATAAGAAAACAACAAGCTCGCCTCACTACGACCCCGCCGCCCGTGCAATATAAGAAACAAAATTCGCAAAGTAAGAAAAAACATGCGGGCCTCACTACGACCCCGCCGCCCGTGCAATATAAAAAACAAAATGCAAAAAATATGAAAACAACATGCGCGCCTCACTACGACCCCGCCGCCCGTGCAATATAAAGGACAAAATTCGCAAAGTAAGAAAACAACATGCACGCCTCACTACGACCCCGCCGCCCGTGCAATATAAAAAACAAAATGCGCAAAATAAGAAAAACACATGCGCGCCTCACTACGATCCCGCCGCCCGTGCAATATAAAAAACAAAATTCGCAGAACAAAAAAACAATATGCGCGCCTCACTATGACCCCGCCGCCCGTTCAATATAAAAAGAAAATATTCGCAAAACAAGAAAACAACATGCGCGCCTCACTACGCCCCCTCCGCCCGTGCAATATAGAAAAAAAAATGCGCAAAATAACTACACTATATGGGCGCCTCAATACGACCCCGCCGCCCGTGCAATATCAAAAACAAAATTCTCAGAATAAGAAAACAACATGCGCGCTTTGCTACGACCCCGCCGCCCGTGCAATATAAAAAACAAAGTGCACAAAATAAGAAAACAACATGCGCGCCTCACTACGAGCCGGCCGCCCGTGCAATAATATAAAAAACAAAATACGCAAAATCAGAAAACAACATGCGCGCCTCCCTACGCCAGTGCAATATAAAAAACAAAATTCGCAAAATAAGAAAACAACATGCGCGCCTCACAACGACCCCGCCGCCCGTGCAATATAAAAAACAAAATGCGCAAAACAAGAAAACAACATGCGCGCCTCAATACGACCCCGCCGCCCGTGCAATATAAAAAACAAAATGCGCAAAATATGAAAACAACATGCGCGCCTCACTACGACCCCGCCGCCCGTGCAATATAAAAAACAAAATGCGCAAAATAAGAAAACAACATGCGCGCCTCACTACGACTCTTCCGCCCGTGCAATTTAAGAAAAAAATCGCAAAATATGAAAACAACATGCGCGCCTCACTACGACACCGCCGCCCGTGCAATTTAAAAAACAAAATGCACAAAATAAGAAAACAACATGCGCGCCTCACTTCGACCCCGCCGCCCGGGCAATATAAAAAACAAAATTCGCAAAATCAGAAAACAACATGCGCGCCTCACTTCGACCCCGCCGCCCGTGAAATATATAAAAACAAAATGCGCAAAATAAGAAAAACACATGCGCGCCTCACCTCGATCCAGCCGCCCGTGCAATATAAAAACAAAATGCGCAAAGGAAGAAAACAACATGCGCGCCTTACTACGACCCCGCCGCCCGTGCAATATAAAAAAAACAAAATGCGCAAAATAAGAAAACAACATGCGCGAATCCCTACGACCCCGCCGCCCGTGCAATATAAAGGACAAAATTCGCAAAGTAAGAAAACAACATGCGCGCCTCACTACGACCCCGCCGCCCGTGCAATATAAAAAACAAAATTCGCAAAAGAAGAAAACAACATGCGCGCCTCAATACGACCCCGCCGCCCGTGCAAATATAAAACAAAATGCGCAATATAAGAAAACAACAAGCGCGCCTCACTACGACCCCGCCGCCCGTGCAATGTAAAAAACAAAATTCGCAAAGTAAGAAAACAACATGCGCGCCTCACTACGAACCCAATGCCCGTGCAATATAAAAAACAAAATGCAAAAAATATGAAAACAACATGCGCGCCTCACTACGACCCCGCCGCCCGTGCAATATAAAAAACAAAATGCGCAAAATAAGAAATCAACATGCGCACCTCATTACAACCCCGCCGCCCGTGCAATATAAAAAACAAAATGCGCAAGAGAAGAAAACAACATGCGCGCCTCAATACGACCCCGCCGCCCGTGCAAATATAAAACAAAATGCGCATTATAAGAAAACAACAAGCTCGCATCACTACGAACCCGCCGCCCGTGCAATATAAAAAAAAAAATCGCAAAGTAAGAAAACAACATGCGCGCCACACTACGACCCCGCCGCCCGTGCAATATAAAAAAAAATGCAAAAAATATGAAAACAACATGCGCGCCTCACTACGACCACGCCGCCCGTGCAATATAAAAAACAAAATGCGCAAAATAGGAAAACAACATGCGCGCCTCACTACGACCCCTCCGCTCGTGCAATATAAAAAAAAAAATTCGCAAAATATGAAAACAACATGCGCGCCTCACTACGACACCGCCGCCCGTGCAATATAAAAAAACAAAATGCACAAAATAAGAAAACAACATGCGCGCTTCATTTCGACCCCGCCGCCGTGTAAAATAAAAAACAAAATTCGCAAAATAAGAAAACCACATGCGCGCCTCACTACGACCCCGCCGCCCGTGCAATATAATAACCAAATGCGCAAAATAAGAAAAACACATGCGAACCTCACTACGACCCCGCCGCCCGTGCAATATAAAAAAACAAAATGCACAAAATAACAAAACAACATGCGCGCCTCACTTCGACCCCGCCGCCCGTGCAATATAAAAAACAAAATTCGCAAAGTAAGAAAACAACATGCGCGCCACACTACGACCCCGCAGCCCGTGCAATATAAAAAACAAAATTCGCAGAACAAAAAAACAATATGCGCGCCTCACTATGACCCCGCCGCCCGTTCAATATAAAAAACAAAATGCGCAAAATAAGAAAACAACAAGCGCGCCTCACTACGATCCCGCCGCCCGTGCAATATAAAAAACAAAATTCGCAAAATAAGAAAACAACATGCGCGCCTTACTACGACCGCGTCTAACGTGGAATATGAAAAACAAAATCCGCAAAATAAGAGAACGACATGCGCACCTCACTACGACCCCGCCGCCCGTGCAATATAAAAAAAATGCGCAAAATAAGAAAACAACATGCGCACCTCACTACGACCCCGCCGACCGTGCAATATAAAAAACAAAATGCGCAAAATTAGAAAACAACATGCGCGCCTCACTACTACCCAGCCGCCCGTGCAATATAAAAAACAAAATTCGCAAAATAAGAAAACAACATGCGCACCTCACTACGACACCGCCGCCCGTGCAATATAAAAAACAAAATGCGCAAAAGAAGAAAACAACATGCGCGCCTCAATACGACACCGCCGCCTGTGCAAATATAAAACAAAATGCGCAAAATAAGAAAACAACAAGCTCGCCTCACTACGACCCCGCCGCCCGTGCAATATAAGAAACAAAATTCGCAAAGTAAGAAAACAACATGCGGGCCTCACTACGACCCCGCCGCCCGTGCAATATAAAAAACAAAATGCAAAAAATATGAAAACAACATGCGCGCCTCACTACGACCCCGCCGCCCGTGCAATATAAAGGACAAAATTCGCAAAGTAAGAAAACAACATGCGCGCCTCACTACGACCCCGCCGCCCGTGCAATATAAAAAACAAAATGCGCAAAATAAGAAAAACACATGCGCGCCTCACTACGATCCCGCCGCCCGTGCAATATAAAAAACAAAATTCGCAGAACAAAAAAACAATATGCGCGCCTCACTATGACCCCGCCGCCCGTTCAATATAAAAAGAAAATATTCGCAAAACAAGAAAAGAACATGCGCGCCTCACTACGCCCCCTCCGCCCGTGCAATATAGAAAAAAAAATGCGCAAAATAACTACACTATATGGGCGCCTCAATACGACCCCGCCGCCCGTGCAATATCAAAAACAAAATTCTCAGAATAAGAAAACAACATGCGCGCTTTGCTACGACCCCGCCGCCCGTGCAATATAAAAAACAAAGTGCACAAAATAAGAAAACAACATGCGCGCCTCACTACGAGCCGGCCGCCCGTGCAATAATATAAAAAACAAAATACGCAAAATCAGAAAACAACATGCGCGCCTCCCTACGCCAGTGCAATATAAAAAACAAAATTCGCAAAATAAGAAAACAACATGCGCGCCTCACAACGACCCCGCCGCCCGTGCAATATAAAAAACAAAATGCGCAAAACAAGAAAACAACATGCGCGCCTCAATACGGCCCCGCCGCCCGTGCAATATAAAAAACAAAATGCGCAAAATAAGAAAACAACATGCGCGCCTCACTACGACCCCGCCGCCCGTGCAATATAAAAAACAAAATGCGCAAAATAAGAAAACAACATGCGCGCCTCACTACGACTCTTCCGCCCGTGCAATTTAAGAAAAAAATCGCAAAATATGAAAACAACATGCGCGCCTCACTACGACACCGCCGCCCGTGCAATATAATAAAACAAAATGCACAAAATAACAAAACAACATGCGCGCCTCACTTCGACCCCGCCGCCCGTGCAATATAAAAAACAAAATTCGCAAAGTAAGAAAACAACATGCGCGCCACACTACGACCCCCCCCGTCTAATATAAAAAACAAAATGCGCAAAATAAGAAAACAACACGTGCGCCTCAGAACGACCCCGCCGCCCGTGCAATATAAAAAACAAAATTCGCAGAACAAAAAAACAATATGCGCGCCTCACTATGACCCCGCCATACGTTCAATATAAAAAACAAAATGCGCAAAATAAGAAAACAACAAGCGCGCCTCACTACGATCCCGCCGCCCGTGCAATATAAAAAAGAAAATTCGCAAAATAAGAAAACAACATGCGCGCCTTACTACGACCCCGTCGAACGTGGAATATGAAAAACAAAATCCGCAAAATAAGAAAACGACATGCGCACCTCACTACGACCCCGCCGCCCGTGCAATATAAAAAACAAAATGCGCAAAATAAGAAAACAACATGCGCGCCTCACTACGACCACGCCGCCCGTGCAAATATAAAACAAAATGCGCAATATAAGAAAACAACATGGGCGCCTCACTACGACCTCGATGCCCGTGCAATATAAAAAACAAAATTCGCAAAATAAGAAAACAATATGCGCGCCTCACTACGACCACACCGCCCGTGCAATATAGAAAACAAAATGCGCAAAATAAGAAAAACAACATGCGCGCCTCACTACGACCCCGCCGCCCATGCAATATAAAAAACAAAATGCGCAAAACAAGAAAACAACATGCGCGCCTTTCTACGACCCCGCCGCCCGTGCAATATAAAAAAACAAAATGAACAAAATAAGAAAATATTATGCGCGCATCACTACGACAACTTCGGCCGTGCAATATAAAAAACAAATTTCCCAAAATAAGAAAACAACATGCGCGCCTTATTACGACCCTGCCGCCCCTGTAATATAAAAAATAAAATGCGCAAAATAAGAAAACAACATGGGCGCCTCCCTACGACCCCTCCGCCCGTGCAATATAAAAAACAAAATGCGCAAAATAAGAAAACAACATGGGCGCCTTACTACGACCTCGCCGCCCGTGCAATATAAAAAACAAAATCCGCAAAATAAAAAAAACAACATGCGCGCCTTACTACCACTCCGCCGCAAATGCAATAAAAAAAAACGCAAAATAAGAAAACAACATGCGCGCCTCACTACGACCCCGCCGCCCGTGCAATATAAAAAACAAAATTCGCAAAAGAAGAAAACAACATGCGCGCCTCAATACGACCCCGCCGCCCGTGCAAATATAAAACAAAATGCGCAATATAAGAAAACAACAAGCGCGCCTCACTACGACCCCGCCGCCCGTGCAATGTAAAAAACAAAATTCGCAAAGTAAGAAAACAACATGCGCGCCTCACTACGAACCCAATGCCCGTGCAATATAAAAAACAAAATGCAAAAAATATGAAAACAACATGCGCGCCTCACTACGACCCCGCCGCCCGTGCAATATAAAAAACAAAATGCGCAAAATAAGAAAACAACATGCGCACCTCATTACAACCCCGCCGCCCGTGCAATATAAAAAACAAAATGCGCAAGAGAAGAAAACAACATGCGCGCCTCAATACGACCCCGCCGCCCGTGCAAATATAAAACAAAATGCGCATTATAAGAAAACAACAAGCTCGCATCACTACGAACCCGCCGCCCGTGCAATATAAAAAAAAAAATCGCAAAGTAAGAAAACAACATGCGCGCCACACTACGACCCCGCCGCCCGTGCAATATAAAAAAAAATGCAAAAAATATGAAAACAACATGCGCGCCTCACTACGACCACGCCGCCCGTGCAATATAAAAAACAAAATGCGCAAAATAGGAAAACAACATGCGCGCCTCACTACGACCCCTCCGCTCGTGCAATATAAAAAAAAAAATTCGCAAAATATGAAAACAACATGCGCGCCTCACTACGACACCGCCGCCCGTGCAATATAAAAAAACAAAATGCACAAAATAAGAAAACAACATGCGCGCTTCATTTCGACCCCGCCGCCGTGTAATATAAAAAACAAAATTCGCAAAATAAGAAAACCACATGCGCGCTTCACTACGACCCCGCCGCCCGTGCAATATAATAACCAAATGCGCAAAATAAGAAAAACACATGCGAACCTCACTACGACCCCGCCGCCCGTGCAATATAAAAAAACAAAATGCACAAAATAACAAAACAACATGCGCGCCTCACTTCGACCCCGCCGCCCGTGCAATATAAAAAACAAAATTCGCAAAGTAAGAAAACAACATGCGCGCCACACTACGACCCCGCAGCCCGTGCAATATAAAAAACAAAATTCGCAGAACAAAAAAACAATATGCGCGCCTCACTATGACCCCGCCGCCCGTTCAATATACAAAAACAAAATGCGCAAAATAAGAAAACAACAAGCGCGCCTCACTACGATCCCGCCGCCCGTGCAATATAAAAAACAAAATTCGCAAAATAAGAAAACAACATGCGCGCCTTACTACGACCGCGTCTAACGTGGAATATGAAAAACAAAATCCGCAAAATAAGAGAACGACATGCGCACCTCACTACGACCCCGCCGCCCGTGCAATATAAAAAAAATGCGCAAAATAAGAAAACAACATGCGCACCTCACTACGACCCCGCCGACCGTGCAATATAAAAAACAAAATGCGCAAAATTAGAAAACAACATGCGCGCCTCACTACTACCCAGCCGCCCGTGCAATATAAAAAACAAAATTCGCAAAATAAGAAAACAACATGCGCACCTCACTACGACACCGCCGCCCGTGCAATATAAAAAACAAAATGCGCAAAAGAAGAAAACAACATGCGCGCCTCAATACGACACCGCCGCCTGTGCAAATATAAAACAAAATGCGCAAAATAAGAAAACAACAAGCTCGCCTCACTACGACCCCGCCGCCCGTGCAATATAAGAAACAAAATTCGCAAAGTAAGAAAACAACATGCGGGCCTCACTACGACCCCGCCGCCCGTGCAATATAAAAAACAAAATGCAAAAAATATGAAAACAACATGCGCGCCTCACTACGACCCCGCCGCCCGTGCAATATAAAGGACAAAATTCGCAAAGTAAGAAAACAACATGCACGCCTCACTACGACCCCGCCGCCCGTGCAATATAAAAAACAAAATGCGCAAAATAAGAAAAACACATGCGCGCCTCACTACGATCCCGCCGCCCGTGCAATATAAAAAACAAAATTCGCAGAACAAAAAAACAATATGCGCGCCTCACTATGACCCCGCCGCCCGTTCAATATAAAAAGAAAATATTCGCAAAACAAGAAAACAACATGCGCGCCTCACTACGCCCCCTCCGCCCGTGCAATATAGAAAAAAAAATGCGCAAAATAACTACACTATATGGGCGCCTCAATACGACCCCGCCGCCCGTGCAATATCAAAAACAAAATTCTCAGAATAAGAAAACAACATGCGCGCTTTGCTACGACCCCGCCGCCCGTGCAATATAAAAAACAAAGTGCACAAAATAAGAAAACAACATGCGCGCCTCACTACGAGCCGGCCGCCCGTGCAATAATATAAAAAACAAAATACGCAAAATCAGAAAACAACATGCGCGCCTCCCTACGCCAGTGCAATATAAAAAACAAAATTCGCAAAATAAGAAAACAACATGCGCGCCTCACAACGACCCCGCCGCCCGTGCAATATAAAAAACAAAATGCGCAAAACAAGAAAACAACATGCGCGCCTCAATACGACCCCGCCGCCCGTGCAATATAAAAAACAAAATGCGCAAAATAAGAAAACAACATGCGCGCCTCACTACGACCCCGCCGCCCGTGCAATATAAAAAACAAAATGCGCAAAATAAGAAAACAACATGCGCGCCTCACTACGACTCTTCCGCCCGTGCAATTTAAGAAAAAAATCGCAAAATATGAAAACAACATGCGCGCCTCACTACGACACCGCCGCCCGTGCAATTTAAAAAACAAAATGCACAAAATAAGAAAACAACATGCGCGCCTCACTTCGACCCCGCCGCCCGGGCAATATAAAAAACAAAATTCGCAAAATCAGAAAACAACATGCGCGCCTCACTTCGACCCCGCCGCCCGTGAAATATATAAAAACAAAATGCGCAAAATAAGAAAAACACATGCGCGCCTCACCTCGATCCAGCCGCCCGTGCAATATAAAAAACAAAATGCGCAAAGGAAGAAAACAACATGCGCGCCTTACTACGACCCCGCCGCCCGTGCAATATAAAAAAAACAAAATGCGCAAAATAAGAAAACAACATGCGCGAATCCCTACGCCCGTGCAATATAAAAAACAAAATTCGCAAAATAAGAAAACAACATGCGCGCCTTACTACGACCCCGCGGCCCGTGCAATATAAAAAACAAAATTCGCAAAGTAAGAAAACAAGATGCGCGCCACACTACGACCCCGCAGCCCGTGCAATATAAAAAACAAAATTCGCAGAACAAAAAAACAATATGCGCGCCTCACTATGACCCCGCCGCCCGTTCAATATAAAAAACAAAATGCGCAAAATAAGAAAACAACAAGCGCGCCTCACTACGATCCCGCCGCCCATGCAATATAAAAACCAAAATTCGCAAAATAAGAAAACAACATGCGCGCCTTACTACGACCCCGTCGAACGTGGAATATGAAAAACAAAATCCGCAAAATAAGAAAACGACATGCGCACCTCACTACGATCCCGCCGCCCGTGCAATATAAAAAAAATGCGCAAAATAAGAAAACAACATGCGCACCTCACTACGACCCCGCCGACCGTGCAATATAAAAAACAAAATGCGCAAAATTAGAAAACAACATGCGCGCCTCACTACTACCCAGCCGCCCGTGCAATATAAAAAACAAAATTCGCAAAATAAGAAAACAACATGCGCACCTCACTACGACACCGCCGCCCGTGCAATATAAAAAACAAAATGCGCAAAAGAAGAAAACAACATGCGCCCCTCAATACGACACCGCCGCCTGTGCAAATATAAAACAAAATGCGCAAAATAAGAAAACAACAAGCTCGCCTCACTACGACCCCGCCGCCCGTGCAATATAAGAAACAAAATTCGCAAAGTAAGAAAACAACATGCGGGCCTCACTACGACCCCTCCGCCCGTGCAATATAAAAAACAAAATGCAAAAAATATGAAAACAACATGCGCGCCTCACTACGACCCCGCCGCCCGTGCAATATAAAAAACAAAATTCGCAAAGTAAGAAAACAACATGCGCGCCTCACTACGACCCGCCGCCCGTGCAATATAAGAAGCAAAATGCGCAAAATAAGAAAAACACATGCGCGCTTCACTACGATCCCGCTGCCCGTGGAACATAAAAAACAAAATGCGCCAAATATAAAAACGACATGCTCGCCTCACAACGACCCCGCCGCCCGTGAAATATAAAAAACAAAATTCGCAGAACAAAAAAACAATATGCGCGCCTCACTATGACCCCGCCGCCCGTTCAATATAAAAAGAAAATATTCGCAAAACAAGAAAACAACATGCGCGCCTCACTACGCCCCCTCCGCCCCTGCAATATAAAAAAAATGCGCAAAATAACTACATTATATGCGCGCCTCAATACGACCCCGCCGCCCGTGCAATATAAAAAACAAAATGGTCGAATTTTTTTTAAGAATTTTCAAATTTTCAGATAGGAGGTTCCATATAAGTTCAAAAACTACATACTCAGATCTTCACCAAACTTTGCAGGGATACATTGGATGTCAAGACACGTGGAAAAAACGTACAAAACAAGAGATTGGAGACATCAAGATTTTGGACGAATTTTTTAACAATTTTCAAATTTTCAGATAGGAGGTTCCAGATAAGGTCAAAAACTACATACTCAGATCTTCACCAAACATTGCAGGGATACATTGGATGTGAAGACACGTGGAAAAAACGTACAAAACAAGAGATTGGAGACATCAAGATTTTGGACGAATTTTTTAAGAATTTTCAAATTTTCAGATAGGAGGTTCCATATAAGGTCAAAAACTACATACTCAGATCTTCACCAAACTTTGCAGGGATACATTGGATGTCAAGACACGTGGAAAAAACGTACAAAACAAGAGATTGGAGACATCAAGATTTTGGACGAATTTTTTAACAATTTTCAAATTTTCAGATAGGAGGTTCCAGATAAGGTCAAAAACTACATACTCAGATCTTCACCAAACTTTGCAGGGATACATTGGATGTCAAGACACGTGGAAAAAACGTACAAAACAAGAGATTGGAGACATCAAGATTTTGGACGAATTTTTTAAGAATTTTCAAATTTTCAGAAAGGATGTTCCAGATAAGGTCAAAAACGACATACTCAGATCTTCACCAAACTTTGCAGGGATACATTGGATGTCAAAACACGTGGAAAAAACATACAAAACATAGGATTTGGGATATCAAGATTTTGGTCAAATTTTTTAAGAATTTTCAAATTTTCAGATAGGAGGTTCCATATAAGGTCAAAAACTACATACTCAGATCTTCACCAAACATTGCAGGGATACATTGGATGTCAAGACACGTGGGAAAAACGTACAAAACAAGAGATTGGAGACATCAAGATTTTGGACGAATTTTTTAAGAATTTTCAAATTTTCAGATAGGAGGTTCCATATAAGGTCAAAAACTACATACTCAGATCTTCACCAAACATTGCAGGGATACATTGGATGTCAAGACACGTGGAAAAAACGTACAAAACAAGAGATTGGAGACATCAAGATTTTGGACGAATTTTTTAAGAATTTTCAAATTTTCAGAAAGGATGTTCCAGATAAGGTCAAAAACTACATACTCAGATCTTCACCAAACTTTTCAGGGATACATTGGATGTCAAGACACGTGGAAAAAACATACAAAACATGGGATTGGGGACATCAAGATTTTGGTCAAATTTTTTAAGAATTTTCAAATTTTCAGATAGGAGGTTCCATATAAGGTCAAAAACTACATACTCAGATCTTCACCAAACATTGCAGGGATACGTTGGATGTCAAGACACGTGGAAAAAACGTACAAAACAAGAGATTGGAGACATCAAGATTTTGGACGAATTTTTGAGGAATTTTCAAATTTTCAGAAATGAGGTTCCAGATATGGTCAAAAACTACATACTCAGATCTTCATCAAACTTTGCAGGGATACATTGGATGTCAAGACACGTGGGAAAAACGTACAAAACAAGAGATTGGAAACATCAAGATTTTGGACGAATTTTTTAAGAATTTTCAAGATTTCAGATAGGAGGTTCCAGATAAGGTCAAAAACTACATACTCAGATCTTCACCAAACTTTGCAGGGATACATTGAATGTCAAGACACGTGGAAAAAACGTACAAAACAAGAGATTGGGGTCATAAAGTTTTTGGACGGATTTTTTAGGAATTTTCAAATTTTCAGATGGGAGGTTCCAGATAAGGTCAAAAACTACATACTCAGATCTTCACCAAACTTTGCAGGGATACATTGGACGTTAAGACACGTGGAAAAAACGTACAAAACAAGAGATTGGAGACATCAAGATTTTGGACGAATTTTTTAAGAATTTTCAAATTTTCAGAAAGGATGTTCCAGATAAAGTCAAAAACGACATACTCAGATCTTCACCAAACTTTGCAGGGATACATTGGATGTCAAGACACGTGGAAAAAACGTACAAGACAAGAGATTGGAGACATCAAGATTTTGGACGAATTTTTTAAGAATTTTCAAATTTTCAGATAGGAGGTTCCAGATAAGGTCAAAAACTACATACTCAGATCTTCACCAAACTTTGCAGGGATACATTGGATGTCAAGACACGTGGGAAAAACGTACAAAACAAGAGATTGGAGACATCAAGATTTTGGACGAATTTTTTAACAATTTTCAATTTTTCAGATAGGAGGTTCCAGATAAGGTCAAAAACTACATACTCAGATCTTCACCAAACTTTGCAGGGATACATTGGATGTCAAGACACGTGGAAAAAACGTACAAAACAAGAGATTGGGGTCATCAAGATTTTGGACGGATTTTTTAGGAATTTTCAAATTTTCAGATAGGAGGTTCCAGATAAGGTCAAAAACTACATACTCAGATCTTCACCAAACTTTGCAGGGATACATTGGATGTCAAGACACGTGGAAAAAACGTACAAAACAAGAGATTGGAGACATCAAGATTTTGGACGAATTTTTTAAGAATTTTCAAATTTTCAGAAAGGATGTTCCATATAAGGTCAAAAACGACATACTCAGATCTTCACCAAACTTTGCAGGGATACTCTGGATGTCAAGACGCGTGGAAAAAACATACAAAACATAGGATTGGGGACATCAAGATTGTGGTCAATTTTTTTAAGAATTTTCAAATTTTCAGATAGGAGGTTCCATATAAGGTCAAAAACTACATACTCAGATCTTCACCAAACATTGCAGGGATACATTGGATGTCAAGACACGTGGAAAAAACGTACAAAACAAGAGATTGGAGACATCAAGATTTTGGACGAATTTTTTAAGAATTTTCAAATTTTCAGATAGGAGGTTCCATATAAGGTCAAAAACTACATACTCAGATCTTCACCAAACTTTGCAGGGATACACTGGATGTCAAGACACGTGGAAAAAACGTACAAAACAAGAGATTGGAGACATCAAGATTTTGGACGAATTTTTAAAGATTTTTCAAATTTTCAGAAAGGATGTTCCAGATAAGGTCAAAAACGACATACTCAGATCTTCACCAAACTTTGCAGAAATACATTGGATGTCAAGACACGTGGAAAAAACATACAAAACATAGGATTGGGGACATCAAGATTTTGGACGAATTTTTTAAGAATTTTCAAATTTTCAGAAAGGAGGTTCCACATAAGGTCAAAAACGACATACTCAGATCTTCACCAAACTTTGCAGGGATACATTGGATGTCAAGACACGTGGAAAAAACGTACAAAACAAGAGATTGGAGACATCAAGATTTTGGACGAATTTTTTAAGAATTTTAAAATTTTCAAAAATTAGGTTTCATATAAGGTCAAAGACTACATACTCAGATCTTCACCAAACTTTGCAGGGATACATTATGTGTCAAGACACGTGGAAAAAACGTACAAAACAAGAGATTGGAGACATCAAGATTTTGGACGAATTTTTTAAGAATTTTCAAATTTTCAGATAGGAGGTTCCATATAAGGTCAAAAACTACATACTGAGATCTTCACCAAACTTTGCAGGGATACATTGGATGTCAAGACACGTGAAAAAAACGTACAAAACAAGAGATTGGAGACATCAAGATTTTGGACGAATTTTTTAAGAATTTTCAAATTTTCAGATAGGAGGTTCCATATAAGGTCAAAAACTACATACTGAGATCTTCACCAAACTTTGCAGGGATACATTGGATGTCAAGACACGTGTAAAAAACGTACAAAACAAAAGATTGGAGACATCAAGATTTTGGACGAATTTTTTAAGAATTTTCAAATTTTCAGATGGGAGGTTCCAGATAAGGTCAAAAACGACATACTCAGATCTTCACCAAACTTTGCATGGATACATTGGATGTCAAGACACGTGGAAAAGCCATACAAAACATAGGATTGGGGACATCAAGATTTTGGACGAATTTTTTGAGAATTTTCAAATTTTCAGAAAGGAGGTTCCATATAAGGTCAAAAACTACATACTCAGATCTTCACCAAACTTTGCAGGGATACATTGGATGTCAAGACACGTGGAAAAAACGTACAAAACAAGAGATTGGAGACATCAAGATTTTGGACGAATTTTTTAAGAATTTTCAAATTTTCAGAAAGGAGGTTCCATATAAGGTCAAAAACTACATACTCAGATCTTCACCAAACTTTGCAGGGATACATTATGTGTCAAGACACGTGGAAAAAACGTACAAAACAAGAGATTGGGGTCATCAAGATTTTGGACGGATTTTTTAGGAATTTTCAAATTTTCAGATGGGAGGTTCCAGATAAGGTCAAAAACTACATACTCAGATCTTCACCAAACTTTGCAGGGATACATTGGATGTCAAGACACGTGGAAAAAACGTACAAAACAAGAGATTGGAGACATCAAGATTTTGGACGAATTTTTTAAGAATTTTCAAATTTTCAGAAAGGATGTTCCAGGTAAGGTCAAAAACGACATACTCAGATCTTCACCAAACTTTGCAGGGATACATTGGATGTCAAGACACGTGGAAAAAACATACAAAACATAGGATTGGGGACATCAAGATTTTGGTCAAATTTTTTAAGAATTTTTAAATTTTCAGATAGGAGGTTCCATATAAGTTCAAGAACTACATACTCAGATCTTCACCAAACATTGCAGGGATACATTGGATGTCAAGACACATGGAAAAAACGTACAAAACAAGAGATTGGAGACATCAAGATTTTGGACGAATTTTTTAAGAATTTTCAAATTTTCAGTTAGGAGGTTCCAGATAAGGTCAAAAACTACATACTCAGATCTTCACCAAACTTTGCAGGGATACTTTGCATGTCAAGACACGTGGAAAAAAACGTACAAAACAAGAGATTGGAGACATCAAGATTTTCGACAAATTTTTTAAGAATTTTCAAATTTTCAGATGGGAGGTTCCAGATAAGGTCAAAAACGACATACTCAGATCTTCACCAAACTTTGCATGGATACATTGGATGTCAAGACACGTGGAAAAAACATACAAAACATAGGATTGGGGACATCAAGATTTTGGACGAATTTTTTAAGAATTTTCAAATTTTCAGAAAGGAGGTTCCATATAAGGTCAAAAACTACATACTCAGATCTTCACCAAACATTGCAGGGATACATTGGATGTCAAGACACGTGGAAAAAACGTACAAAACAAGAGATTGGAGACATCAAGATTTTGGACGAATTTTTTAAAAAATTTCAAATTTTCAGATAGGAGATTCCAGATAAGGTCAAAAACTACATACTCAGATCTTCACCAAACTTTGCAGGGATACATTGGATGTCAAGACACGTGGAAAAAACATACAAAACATAGTATTGGGGATATCAAGATTTTGGTCAAATTTTTTAAGAATTTTCAAATTTTCAGATAGGAGGTTCCATATAAGGTCAAAAACTACATACTCAGATCTTCACCAAACATTGCAGGGATACATTGGATGTCAAGACACGTGGAAAAAACGTACAAAACAAGAGATTGGAGACATCAAGATTTTGGACGAATTTTTTAAGAATTTTCAAATTTTCAGATAGGAGGTTCCATATAAGTTCAAAAACTACATACTCAGATCTTCACCAAACTTTGCAGGGATACATTGGATGTCAAGACCCTTTGAAAAAACGTACAAAACAAGAGATTGGAGACATCAAGATTTTGGACGAATTTTTTAACAATTTTCAAATTTTCAGATAGGAGGTTCCAGATAAGGTCAAAAACTACATACTCAGATCTTCACCAAACTTTGCAGGGATTCATTGGATGTCAAGACACGTGGAAAAAACGTACAAAACAAGAGATTGGGGTCATCAAGATTTTGGACGGATTTTTTAGGAATTTTCAAATTTTCAGATAGGAGGTTCCATATAAGGTCAAAAACTACATACTCAGATCTTCACCAAACTTTGCAGGGATACACTGGATGTCAAGACACGTGGAAAAAACGTACAAAACAAGAGATTGGAGACATCAATATTTTGGACGAATTTTTAAAGATTTTTCAAATTTTTAGAAAGGATGTTCCAGATAAGGTCAAAAACGACATACTCAGATCTTCACCAAACTTTGCAGAATTACATTGGATGTCAAGACACGTGGAAAAAACATACAAAACATAGGATTGGGGACATCAAGATTTTGGACGAATTTTTTAAGAATTTTCAAATTTTCAGAAAGGAGGTTCCACATAAGGTCAAAAACTACATACTCAGATCTTCACCAAACTTTGCAGGGATACATTGGATGTCAAGACACGTGGAAAAAACGTACAAAACAAGAGATTGGAGACATCAAGATTTTGGACGAATTTTTTAAGAATTTTAAAATTTTCAGAAAGGAGGTTCCATATAAGGTCAAAAACTACATACTCAGATCTTCACCAAACTTTGCAGGGATACATTGGATGTCAAGACACGTGGAAAAAACGTACAAAACAAGAGATTGGAGACATCAAGATTTTGGACGAATTTTTTAAGAATTTTCAAATTTTCAGAGAGGATGTTCCAGATAAGGTCAAAAACGACATACTCAGATCTTCACCAAACTTTGCAGGGATACATTGGATGTCAAGACACGTGGAAAAAACATACAAAACATAGGATTGGGGACATCAAGATTTTGGTCAAATTTTTTAAGAATTTTCAAATTTTCAGATAGGAGGTTCCATATAAGGTCAAAAACTACATACTCAGATCTTCACCAAACATTGCAGGGATACATTGGATGTCAAGACACGTGGAAAAAACGTACAAAACAAGAGATTGGAGACATCAAGATTTTGGACGAATTTTTTAAATATTTTCAAATTTTCAGATAGGAGGTTCCAGATAAGATCAAAAACTACATACTCAGATCTTCACCAAACTTTGCAGGGATACATTGGATGTCAAGACACGTGGAAAAAACATACAAAACATAGGATTGGGGATATCAAGATTTTGGTCAATTTTTTTAAGAATTTTCAAATTTTCAGATAGGAGGTTCCATATAAGGTCCAAAACTACATACTCAGATCTTCACCAAACATTGCAGGGATACATTGGATGTCAAGACACGTGGAAAAAACGTACAAAACAAGAGATTGGAGACATCAAGATTTTGGACGAATTTTTGAAGAATTTTCAAATTTTCAGATAGGAGGTTCCAGATAAGGTCAAAAATTACATACTCAGATCTTCACCAAACGTTGCAGGGATACTTTGCATGTCAAGACACGTGGAAAAAACGTTCAAAGCAAGAGATTGGAGACATCAAGTTTTTCGACGAATTTTTGAAGAATTTTCAAATTTTCAGATGGGAGGTTCCAGATAAGGTCAAAAACGACATACTCAGTTCTTCACCAAACTTTGCATGGATACATTGGATGTCAAGACACGTGGAAAAAACATACAAAACATAGGATTGGGGACATCAAGATTTTGGACGAATTTTTTAAGAATTTTCAAATTTTCAGAAAGGAGGTTCCATATAAGGTCAAAAACTACATACTCAGATCTTCACCAAACTTTGCAGGGATACATTGGATGTCAAGACACGTGGAAAAAACGTACAAAACAAGAGATTGGAGACATCAAGATTTTGGACGAATTTTTTAAGAATTTTCAAATTTTCAGAAAGGATGTTCCAGATAAGGTCAAAAACGACATACTCAGATCTTCACCAAACTTTGCAGTGATACATTGGATGTCAAGACACGTGGAAAAAACGTAAAAAACAAGAGATTGGAGACATCAAGATTTTGGACGAATTTTTTAAGAATTTTCAAATTTTCAGATAGGAGGTTCCAGATAAGGTCAAAAACTACATACTCAGATCTTCACCAAACTTTGCAATATACATTGGATGTCAAGACACGTGGAAAAAACGTACAAAACAAGAGATTGGAGACATCAAGATTTTGGACGAATTTTTGAGGAATTTTCAAATTTTCAGAAATGAGGTTCCAGATAAGGTCAAAAACTACATACTCAGATCTTCACCAAACTTTGCAGGGATACATTGGATGTCAAGACACGTGGGAAAAACGTACAAAACAAGAGATTGGAGACTTCAAGGTTTTGGACGAATTTTTTAACAATTTTCAAATTTTCAGATAGGAGGTTCCAGATAAGGTCAAAAACTACATACTCAGATCTTTACCAAACTTTGCAGGGATACATTGGATGTCAAGACACGTGGAAAAAACGTACAAAACAAGAGATTGGGGTCATCAAGATTTTGGACGGATTTTTTAGGAATTTTCAAATTTTCAGATGGGAGGTTCCAGATAAGGTCAAAAACTACATACTCAGATCTTCAATAAACTTTGCAGGGATACATTGGATATCAAGACACGTGGAAAAAACGTACAAAACATAGGATTCAGGACATCAAGATTTTGGACGAATTTTTTAAGAATTTTCAAATTTTCAGAAAGGATGTTCCAGATAAGGTCAAAAACGACATACTCAGATCTTCACCAAACTCTGCAGAATACATTGGATGTCAAGACACGTGGAAAAAACATACAAAACATAGGATTGGGGACGTCAAGATTTTGGTCAAATTTTTTAAGAATTTTCAAATTTTCAGATAGGAGGTTCCATATAAGGTCAAAAACTACATACTCAGATCTTCACCAAACATTGCAGGGATACATTGGATGTCAAGACACGTGGAAAAAACGTACAAAACAAGAGATTGGAGACATCAAGATTTTGGACGAATTTTTTAAGAATTTTCAAATTTTCAGATAGGAGGTTGCAGATAAGGTCAAAAACTACATACTCAGATCTTCACCAAACTTTGCAGGGATACTTTGCATGTCAAGACACATGGAAAAAACGTACAAAACAAGAGATTGGAGACATCAAGATTTTCGACGAATTTTTTAAGAATTTTCAAATTTTCAGATGGGAGGTTCCAGATAAGGTCAAAAACGACATACTCAGATCTTCTCCAAACTTTGCATGGATACATTGGATGTCAAGACACGTGGAAAAAACATACAAAACATAGGATTGGGGACATCAAGATTTTGGACGAATTTTTTAAGAATTTTCAAATTTTCAGTAAGGAGGTTCCATATAAGGTCAAAAACTACATACTCAGATCTTCACCAAACTTTGCAGGGATACATTGGATGTCAAGACACGTGGAAAAAACGTACAAAACAAGAGATTGGAGACATCAAGATTTTGGACGAATTTTTTAAGAATTTTCAAATTTTCAGAAAGGAGGTTCCATATAAGGACAAAAACTACATACTCAGATCTTCACCAAACTTTGCAGGGATACATTGGATGTCAAGACACGTGGAAAAAACGTACAAAAGAAGAGATTGGGGTCATCAAGATTTTGGACGGATTTTTTAGGAATTTTCAAATTTTCAGATGGGAGGTTCCAGATAAGGTCAAAAACTACATACTCAGATCTTCACCAAACTTTGCAGGGATACATTGGATGTCAAGACACGTGGAAAAACGTACAAAACAAGAGATTGGAGACATCAAGATTTTAGACGAATTTTTTAAGAATTTTCAAATTTTCAGATAGGAGGTTCCATATAAGGTCAAAAACTACATACTCAGATCTTCACCAAACTTTGCATGGATACATTGGATGTCAAGACACGTGGAAAAAACATACAAAACATAGGATTGGGGACATCAAGATTTTGGTCGAATTTTTTAAGAATTTTCAAATTTTCAGATAGGAGGTTCCATATAAGGTCAAAAACTACATACTCAGATCTTCACCAAACTTTGCAGGGATACATTGGATGTCAAGACACGTGGAAAAAACATACAAGACATAGGATTGGGGACATCAAGATTTTGGACGAATTTTTTAAGAATTTTCAAATTTTCAGATGGGAGGTTCCAGATAAGGTCAAAAACTACATACTCAGATCTTCACCAAACTTTGCAGGGATACATTGGATGTCAAGACACGTGGAAAAAACGTACAAAACAAGAGATTGGAGACATCAAGATTTTGGTCAAATTTTTTAAGAATTTTCAAATTTTCAGATAGGAGGTTCCATATAAGGTCAAAAACTACATACTCAGATCTTCACCAAACATTGCAGGGATACATTGGATGTCAAGACACGTGGAAAAAACGTACAAAACAAGAGATTGGAGGCATCAAGATTTTGGACGAATTTTTTGCAATATTTTAAATAAAATTAACTTTTTTAAATGTTACTTAACAAATTATATATTAGTATATTAACCAATTTCTACAGTCACTATAGTAACGAATAACAAACAAAATAACATCAAAATTGAACAGAGTAGCACAACAGAATTTTCTTCATTCCTTTCAGATTATGCTCACAACTAAATAACAAAATATAATTGTAAAATGTCTTTGAATTAAAGAACTGTTGCAATAGCCTCCTCCTCCGGTTGAAAACCTTGACATCATACTTTGATGTAGAAATACGTATATTTTTCAAACGTAACGTTTTCAATGTATCATCTTCACTTCTTCTTCTACTACTTCTTTGGCAGCAATCTTATTCCTTTCACATCTTCTTTACAGCCATCTTCAGTAGATTTCTGCTTTACTGCAATCTCATTACCATTACTATTTCATAACCATCTTATGTCCATTTAAAAAGGTTTTATTCTTAACGAGTGCACTTCTTCCGTATGTGCAAATGAAGCCCTTCAATAAAAATGCGAACCACATTACATTCAACTTACATTTTATATATATATATTCCTTCTTATCATTCTTCCAGAGAGACACTTTATATAATTCTACCTTTGTTATTCGTGTCAACACTCTTCCTCAATACATTGACATACACCATACTGATGAGAATAGAAGCCAAACATAAGTTCTTACATAAAAGATAATATGATGATCAACAGAACAGAGATAATAAATTCATGCTGGTTTACACATGATATTAAAATACATAATGCAAACAACTGAACTCGTTTTTGCACAAAATTACAACAAATTCAACCCTTATGTACAATTAAAACATAAATCAGTATTTGTTAACAACTCCTTTCTTTTCTCCTCCGAACAATTAAAAGGTTTAATGTTTTCTAGGTTTTGTCTACCTTTTGTTCCCTTTCCATCTAGAGAAACTACAGTCGCACAATTGTTTCTTACTTCTATTACCAAGAATGGGCCAATAAACAAATCATACAATTTGTAGATAGTTTTGTTTAAAGCAGAACTCTTAGCATGATTTTTAATCATGATTAAATCTCCTTTGACAATATTTTTAGTACCAGAGCTTGTTTGAACACCTTTAGAATTTCTTCGATGTTTAAGTTTTTCTTTTAGCTCCAAGTATTTTGCCTTCCAGGATAATTCTTCAATATTCTCAGGCCAATCGACAATATTAGTTATATTATCTTTAACTTGATCGTGTAAAAATAGTTCCGCAGGTGTAAATCCAATAGATTCAGAATATGAATTGTTCAACAATTTGACAACGTTTGTCAAACATTTAGCCCAAGATTTATGATTATCCTTGCAAAATAACCTCAGTAAACGCACAATCTCTTTATTGTAGCGTTCAATTGGATTAGCATGTGGTGAATATGGCGAAGTAAAAATATGCTTGATGTTCTTGGACGTAATAAAACTTCGCCACTCCTTAGATTTAAATTGTGAACCATTATCACTTAATATAATTAGACATGCAGGATAATGATGAAAATACGATTGGTTTAGTTTATTGATAATTTCCATAGATGAAGCTTTACGCAAAGGATAAACCATAATAAACTTACTTGCAAGATCCACTATACTTAGTATATATTGATAACCTTGAGAAGCTGGTAACGGACCAATCAAATCTAATGAAAGGAATTGATGTATTTTAGGAGTTAATATGTGAAGATCTTCTCGTGTGATACGTTGCACTCTCTGCTTTGACTTGGCACATTCAAGACAATTTCTCAGATATAATTTAATGCTGGCTTTCATGTTTGGCCAAAAGAAAAATTTTGAACACTTTCTGAAGGTTTTTGAATAACCAAAATGTCCACATAAATCATGATGATCATACAGTACCTTTTCCACAGCTTTTTTAGGTACAAATATTCTCCAGTGTTCAGACGCAATAGATTTATAGAATAAGATATCTTCATGCATTCTAAAATGTCCTCTGATTTCGAACTTAGAATCTCCTTTGTTTATCGCAATTCTTAACTTTTGACACTGCTCATCGTTCTGTTGAGATTGTACCCAATATTGTGGAGTATCTTGAGATAGGAGATCGATATTTGTATTATTAACGTATAGTTTCGATGTGAATAAATCTCCCTGTGCCCTTGCAGGATATCTGCTTAAGGCATCAGCCACAATATTGGTAGAACCTTGAATATGTTCAACAGTAAAATCAAAACTTTGAAGTTTTAATGCCCAGCGGTTTAGTCTTGGGTTTAAACTTCTAGCCAACTGCAGCCATGAAAGTGACTGATGGTCACAATGAATAACAAATGTTCTTCCACTAAGATAAACACTAAACTTTTCTACTGAAAAGAGGATAGCAAGACATTCAATCTCATGAGTTGAATAAGTTAGTTCTGTACCACGCAATACTCTACTAACATATTGTATTACTAACGTTTCATCTTCATCTGATAACTGCCATAACACTCCTCCAATTCCAACTTTGCTTCCATCAGTGTTAAGATGGAAAATTTTACTAAAATCCGGTTGAGCTAATACATCAGGAGATGTAACTAGCTGTTTCAAATCATTAAAAGCTTGGTGATGATTCTCCTTCCAGTCCCACTTGTTATTTGATTTTAGTAAATCATACAAAGGAGCAGCTATCATTGCAAATTTGTGAACAAATTTTCTCCTCCAATTTACTATTCCTAAAAATTTCCTTAGAGCCTTCTTGTTTTGAGGAACTGGAAAATCCATGATTGCTTGGTTCCTTTCAGGATCAATATGAATGGTTTCTCCAGAAATCACATGGCCTAGGAAAAATGTATTTCAGTTTGGAAGAACTTGCATTTCGACAATTTAATAGACATATTAGCTGTCTTCAGAGTTGATAAAACATAACGTAAATGTTCTAAGTGGTTTTGAATCGATGGAGAGAAAATTAAAATATCATCAATATAAACCATCAGGAAAGAATTTGTATGATTGCCAAATATTTTATGCATTCTATCAACGAACACACTCACGGCACTTTTGATTCCAAAAGGCAAAAAATGGAACTCCATCAAAATACCTCTATAAGAAAATGCCGTAAACTTAAACGACCTTGGTGTCAAAGGAATCTGAAAATAACCGCAACTAAGGTCAATGGATGTGAAGTATTTTGCTCCCTTCAATCTTTGTAGTAATTCCGAGATAGGCTCTACCTGTGTCATCGGAGAAATTACGTGTTGGTTTAATTTACGGAAGTCGACCACTGGTCTCCATAAACCTCCCGCCTTTGGGACTATGTGGAGTGGATTCCTATAGGGAGATGTGCTTTCTTGTATAACGCCCCACTGTTGCCATTTTTGTAACTCTCTTTCCATATCATCCCGTCTAGCATAAGGAACAGGGTAAGTGGGTGCTATTATTGGCACATCAGTATCCAATTGTATATCGTAAGCTTCCACATTTGCTTTGTTAGGTCTGTCAGAAAATAAAACTTGGTATTCGAGAAGAAGATGAAATAACTGATCCAAACAATCAGATGGAAGAGTATTGTTCATGTACGCTGCACGCCGAATATCTTCCTCCGAAGCGATGTCAGATGTTTCTTCAATTTGTGAAGTGGTTGAAATTGGTAATTTGCAAGAACGTACTATTCCCTTCATTGACGGAAGACTTTCTTCAGATTGCACTAAAAACGGAGCAATTATTTCCTGACCTAATGAATTCGAAAGCATGACGGTTGCGTTGGTGTAATTTATAATCGCCTTATATTGCCACAAAAATGGCGAACCCAAAATTAAATCAGCGTGTAACTGTTTGACAATATACAGTCCCATGTGGAAAAACTCATTTGCTATTTGAACTGTTACATATTTGAAACCCATTACCTTTATACGTTGATCTCCTGCAAAGCAAGCCAATTGTATTCCTTCTAATTGTTCCAATTTTGCTCCTGGTATAATTGAACTTAGAATTGTCCAGATTTTATAATCTAATAAATTACACTGACTTCCAGTATCAATTAAACAATTTAAAGACAGATCCGCAATTTTACCTTGTATTTCTGGATTCTCAATTTTTGGTATTGGAGTACCAGTTTCTGACATAATCCACTCTGGTTCAGAATCGTACCATTCTAATAAAAATGCTACAGATAAAACTTTATCTCTGGTAACGCCTAAAGATTTAATTTTATTATAATCCTTCAGACATTCCTTAACATGTACTAAATAAGGGTTATTAACTCTACCATCCAGCTCCTTTGCATTTATTTGTGGCAAGGTAAATCGGAGCATATCACCCTGCCTTAGTTGTTTAAGTAGTTAGAAGAATGTGCACTTGTGGTAGTAGTAGCAGTCGGAGTTAGGTGTTCCATATTTGCAGAATTACGCTGCAAGTTGGTGCTGCCTACTGTAACACTATTTTCCTGTGAACTATGAGATGCATTACCATACTCTATTGGTTGTTCATTGTAATTTCCAGTTCTACTATATCTTCTGTTATCAGATGTTGGGGTATTGCCAAGTCTGAAATTCGAATTATTTACGTTATTATTAATTCTTTCAGACCTTACAAACTGCCTTCTTGAGGGATTGCGTTCAAATCTTCTGGGAGATGGGCGATTATTTACATTGATTCCTGCATTTTCGGTCTGTGTTGTAGAATCATAAGAATTCCGCTCCACATTTACTTGCCTGACGAAGTATTTTGGTCTGTCGAAACTTCTCTTCTTATTAGCCTTGTCATCAGAATCTGTATTATCACCGGGCAAAGATAAACTTTTATTCTTTTCACTCGAATACAAATCAATAGTCCTTAATTTCTGCGTCAGTTGCTTAAGATCTGTAATATTATGGCAGCCCACATTCTTTGAAATTGACTCAGGTAGCTGTTTCAAAATCATCCGTATTACTTCAACTTTGTTTGGAGTTTCCACAAGGTTACAATAAGCAGAGTACGTTTTTAAAGCGTATGCTTCCAATGACAAACCTGAAGCTGGGTTGTATTTTCTTGATCGTAACAATGTCAACTGACTTTCTAATAACTCATTAGATGCAAACTGATCAAGAAATTTATGTACAAAGTCCTCATAAGAAATGAAACTCTTCTTTTCACTGTTGAACCAGTAAGCGCCTACATTATAAAAACACTTACGAATTATACATAATTTATACTTGGGAGGAACACCAATTATGTTTAACATTGTAGTTAGTTGTTCGATAAATTCTCTACCAGACTGTTTTGAAACATCTCCTCCAAAACGTGGCAATTGACTGAGTTCACTAACTCGTGAAAATCTATTAGAGCATGTATCAGACTGATTGTTAGAATTCCATGTTGAATCATTATTCAGCCATATCGGGTTATAAGTATAGTTTGTTCTAGTACAAGGACTATGATTTACATTTAAGTCATCAGGAAACTGATCATGGATTAAGGAATGACATGTACTTTGACGTTGGCAACCACATACTGAAGTTTCAAGACCTGTGAAATTGTCTTTATTATCACAAGCAACATAAGTTCTAGAAGGTATGGAATTTCTGTTAGATGTAGAACAAATTTGCTTTGATGTGTCTGTAGCACATAAAGAACTAGGTGCATTATTTTCAGTATCACAAGTATGTACGTGCTTATTATCATACAGTAAAGAGTTGTTCAACGAAGAAAGACATGAATGGTTATTGAGTGAACATGTACAATGGATTTTGTCAACAGTAGGATTGCTATTACTAAATTCAGTATTATCTAAAACACAATGCCGCAATGCATATGTATTCTTGCCTTGTGAAGTGGAAGCTTTAGCAAATTTATTTCTACTTTTATTGTGAGCAGATTTGCCCTTGCACAATTTGGTTACATTTTCCTTTACAGAATTCACTTCAGCATCAGATGTATCATAGCCAGAAGAACCTGTATGAAATGTTTCGCATTTATTGTGTTCACTAAAAACAACATGCTTTATTTTAGAATTTAATCTTGTATCAGTTTGGCATGCTATGTGCCTATGTTCATTAATAAGTGCATCAACATTACTTAGTTCTTTATCTGGTTGTAGAACGTCTCTAACCATACTAGTACAAATAACATCGCTTTGCTCTAAGTTAATGCATTTCTCATTTAAATCCTTAAGCATAGAATCAAATTCTTGCAACTTTACCTGCGTAGTATTCATATTTGTTTGTAGTGTACTTATAGAAGTTTCATGTTGGCACAACTGGTTTGATACGTGTTGTTTTAACTCATCATCATGATGGTCTAGTTTTGATTCAAGATCACTGACTTTCGAATTTAATAAAGTTACTTCATCATTTATACGTTCATTTAGTAACCTATTAGCTGATTGACAAGAATCAGAAACCTGCTGCAACTTATTTTATACATGTTGGAATCCTTCGTTCAGTTTTTCAGTACTTTGCTGCAACCTAACCAATTTTGTGCCCCAAACTTCACAGTTTGTTTGTAAACTTTCGCGCAGCGTTTCAGCGTTCTGATCAAGTCTATCTTGTAACCTATTCTCCAAAGCTTCAGTGTTCTGAAGTAACCTATTCTCCAGCGTTTCGGTATTCTGGAGCAACTTCTCTTGCAACCTATTTTCCAGAGCTTCAGTGTTCTGAAGTAACCTATTCTCCAGCGTTTCGGTATTCTGGAGCAATTTCTCTTGCAACCTATTTTCCAGAGCTTCAGTGTTCTGAAGTAACCTATTCTCCAGCGTTTCGGTATTCTGGAGCAACTTGTCTTGCAACCTATTCTCATGTTGGGCCAAACTCAAGTGAAAAGCAGATAAAATTTGGTCAATATTGGGATTTACTGTATCCAAGTATGATTTTAGAGTGAATGGATTGAATTCTGGCTTGCATGTCTTACAGTAATAGTCTTCTTTCATAGACCTGAATATTACCCAGTGAATAACTGTAAGACCCCTACAATTTACATGTTCCCATTTCTTGCATGACGTGCATTCAATCATGCGAGTGTCAGAAAATCTGTCCTTACAACAGAGTAAATCCTCCATTTGCTTACCAGAAATGTCCTCTTCGTTGCTTACTTCAGCAACATCACTGAGATCCTGTTGAAGGCACACACTACTTCGAAGCACGTAAGGCACTTCTCTTTTCTTCATTATAGCATTATCAGTTCAGTTCTTATCAACTTACAATTTTCGAATCCTGGCTCTAGGTCGCCAATTGTGAAGTCAATAAGGTCAAAAACTACATACTCAGATCTTCACCAAACTTTGCATGGATACATTGGATGTCAAGACACGTGGAAAAAACATACAAAACATAGGATTGGGGACATCAAGATTTTGGTCGAATTTTTTAAGAATTTTCAAATTTTCAGATAGGAGGTTCCATATAAGGTCAAAAACTACATACTCAGATCTTCACCAAACTATGCAGGGATACATTGGATGTCAAGACACGTGGAAAAAACGTACAAAACAAGAGATTGGAGACATCAAGATTTTGGACGAATTTTTTAAGAATTTTCAAATTTTCAGATAGGAGGTTCCAGATAAGGTCAAAAACTACATACTCAGATCTTCACCAAACTTTGCAGGGATACATTGGATGTCAAGACACGTGGAAAAAACGTACAAAACAAGAGATTGGAGACATCAAGATTTTGGACGAATTTTTGAGGAATTTTCAAATTTTCAGAAATGAGGTTCCAGATAAGGTCAAAAACTACATACTCAGATGTTCACCAAACTTTGCAGGGATACATTGGATGTCAAGACACGTGGAAAAAACGTACAAAACAAGAGATTGGAGACATCAAGATTTTGGACGAATTTTTGAGGAATTTTCAAATTTTCAGAAATGAGGTTCCAGATAAGGTCTAAAACTACATACTCAGATCTTCACCAAACTTTGCAGGGATACATTTGATGTCAAGACACGTGGAAAAAACATACAAAACATAGGATTGGGGACATCAAGATTTTGGTCGAATTTTTTAAGAATTTTCAAATTTTCAGATAGGAGGTTCCATATAAGGTCAAAAACTACATACTCAGATCTTCACCAAACAATGGAGGGATACATTGGATGTCAAGACACGCGGAAAAAACGTACAAAACAAGAGATTGGAGACATCAAGATTTTGGACGAAATTTTTTAAGAATTTTCAAATTTTCAGATAGGAGGTTCCATATAAGGTCAAAAACTACATACTCAGATCTTCACCAAACATTGCAGGGATACATTGGATGTCAAGACACGTGGAAAAAACGTACAAAACAAGAGATTGGAGACATCAAGATTTTGGACGAGTTTTTGAAGAATTTTCAAATTTTCAGATAGGAGGTTCCAGATAAGGTCAAAAACTACATACTCAGATCTTCACCAAACGTTGCAGGGATACTTTGCATGTCAAGACACGTGGAAAAAACGTACAAAACAAGAGATTGGAGACATCAAGATTTTGGTCAAATTTTTTAAGAATTTTCAAATTTTCAGATAGGAGGTTCCATATAAGGTCAAAAACTACATACTCAGATCTTCACCAAACATTGCAGGGATACATTGGATGTCAAGACACGTGGAAAAAATGTAAAAAACAAGAGATTGGAGACATCAAGATTTTGGACGAATTTTTTCAAAATTTTTAAATTTTCAGATAGGAGGTTCCAGATAAGGTCAAAAACTACATACTCAGATCTTCACCAAACTTTGCATGGATACATTGGAAGTCAAGACACGTGGAAAAAACATACAAAACATAGGATTGGGGACATCAAGATTTTGGTCGAATTTTTTCAAAATTTTCAAATTTTCAGATAGGAGGTTCCAGATAAGGTCAAAAACTACATACTCAGATCTTCACCAAACTTTGCATGGATACATTGGATGTCAAGACACGTGGAAAAAACATACAAAACATAGGATTGGGGACATCAAGATTTTGGTCGAATTTTTTAAGAATTTTCAAATTTTCAGATAGGAGGGTCCATATAAGGTCAAAAACTACATACTCAGATCTTCACCAAACTATGCAGGGATACATTGGATGTCAAGACACGTGGAAAAAACGTACAAAACAAAAGATTGGAGACATCAAGATTTTGGACGAATTTTTTAAGAATTTTCAAATTTTCAGATAGGAGGTTCCAGATAAGGTCAAAAACTACATACTCAGATCTTCACCAAACATTGCAGGGATACATTGGATGTCAAGACACGTGGAAAAAACGTACAAAACAAGAGATTGGAGACATCAAGATTTTGGACGAATTTTTTCAAAATTTTCAAATTTTCAGATAGGAGGTTCCAGATAAGGTCAAAAACTACATACTCAGATCTTCACCAAACTTTGCATGGATACATTGGATGTCAAGACACGTGGAAAAAACATACAAAACATATGATTGAGGACATCAAGATTTTCGTCGAATTTTTTAAGAATTTTCAAATTTTCAGATAGGAGGTTCCATATAAGGTCAAAAACTACATACTCAGATCTTCACCAAACTATGCAGGGATACATTGGATGTCAAGACACGCGGAAAAAACGTACAAAACAAGAGATTGGAGACATCAAGATTTTGGACGAATTTTTTAAGAATTTTCAAATTTTCAGATAGGAGGTTCCATATAAGGTCAAAAACTACATACTCAGATCTTCACCAAACATTGCAGGGATACATTGGATGTCAAGACACGTGGAAAAAACGTACGAAACAAGAGATTGGAGACATCAAGATTTTGGACGAATTTCTGAAGAATTTTCAAATTTTCAGATAGGAGGTTCCAGATAAGGTCAAAAACTACATACTCAGATCTTCACCAAACGTTGCAGGGATACTCTGCATGTCAAGACACGTGGAAAAACGTACAAAACAAGAGATTGGAGACATCAAGATTTTCGACGAATTTTTTAAGAATTTTCAAATTTTCAGAAAGGAGGTTCCAGATAAGGTCAAAAACTACATACTCAGATCTTCACCAAACTTTGCATGGATACATTGGATGTCAAGACACGTGGAAAAAACGTACAAAACAAGAAATTGGAGACATCAAGATTTTGGACGAATTTTTTAAGAATTTACAAATTTTCAGAAAGGAGGTTCCGTATAAGGTCAAAAACTACATACTCAGATCTTCACCAAACTTCGCAGGGATACATTGGATGTCAAGACACGTGGAAAAAACGTACAAAACAAGAGATTGGAGACATCAAGATTTTGGACGAATTTTTGAGGAATTTTCAAATTTTCAGAAATGAGGTTCCAGATAAGGTCAAAAACTACATAATCAGATCTTCACCAAACTTTGCAGGGATACATTGGATGTCAAGACACGTGGGAAAAACGTACAAAACAAAAGATTGGAGACATCAAGATTTTGGACGAATTTTTTAACAATTTTCAAATTTTCAGATAGGAGGTTCCAGATAAGGTCAAAAACTACATACTCAGATCTTCACCAAACTTTGCAGGGATACATTGGATGTCAAGACACGTGAAAAAAACGTACGAAACAAGAGATTGGGGTCATCAAGATTTTGGACGGATTTTTTAGGAATTTTCAAATTTTCAGATGGGAGGTTCCAGATAAGGTCAAAAACAACAAACTCAGATCTTCACCAAACTTTGCATGGATACATTGGATATCAAGACACGTGGAAAAAACGTACAAAACAAGAGATTGGAGACATCAAGATTTTGGACGAATTTTTTAAGAATTTTCAAATTTTCAGATAGGAGGTTCCAGATAAGGTCAAAAACTACATACTCAGATCTTCACCAAACTTTGCAGGGATACATTGGATGTCAAGACACGTGGAAAAAACGTACAAAACAAGAGATTGGGGTCATCAAGATTTTGGACGGATTTTTTAGGAATTTTCAAATTTTCAGATGGGAGGTTCCATATAAGGTCAAAAACTACATACTCAGATCTTCACCAAACTTTGCAGGGATACATTGGATGTCAAGACACGTGGAAAAATCGTACATAACAAGATATTGGAGACATCAAGATTTTGGACGAATTTTTTAAGAATTTTCAAATTTTCAGAAAGGATGTTCCAGATAAGGTCAAAAACGACATAATCAGATCTTCACCAAACTTTGCAGGGATACATTGGATGTGAAGACACGTGGAAAAAACGTACAAAACAAGAGATTGGAAACATCAAGATTTTGGACGAATTTTTTAAGAATTTTCAAATTTTCAGATAGGAGGTTCCAGATAAGGTCAAAAACTACAGACTCAGATCTTCACCAAACTTTGCAGGGATACATTGGATGTCAAGACACGTGGAAAGAACGTACAAAACAAGAGATTGGAGACATCAAGATTTTGGACGAATTTTTGAGGAATTTTCAAATTTTCAGAAATGAGGTTCCAGATAAGGTCAAAAACTACATACTCAGATCTTCACCAAACGTTGCAGGGATACTTTGCATGTCAAGACACGTGGAAAAAACGTACAAAACAAGAGATTGGAGACATCAAGATTTTCGACGAATTTTTTAAGAATTTTCAAATTTTCAGATGGGAGGTTCCAGATAAGGTCAAAAACGACATACTCAGATCTTCACCAAACTTTGCAGGGATACTCTGCATGTCAAGACACGTGGAAAAAACGTAGAAAACAAGAGATTGGAGACATCAAGATTTTCGACGAATTTTTAAAGAATTTTCAAATTTTCAGAAAGGATGTTCCAGATAAGGTCAAAACCGACATACTCAGATCTTCACCAAACTTTGCAGGGATACATTGGATGTCAAGACACGTGGAAAAAACGTACAAAACAAGAGATTGGAGACATCAAGATTTTGGACGAATTTTTTAAGAATTTTCAAATTTTCAGATAGGAGGTTCCAGATAAGGTCAAAAACTACATACTCAGATCTTCACCAAACTTTGCAGGGATACATTGGATGTTAAGACACGTGGAAAAAACGTACAAAACAAGAGATTGGAGACATCAAGATTTTGGACGAATTTTTGAGGAATTTTCAAATTTTCAGAAATGAGGTTCCAGATAAGGTCAAAAACTACATACTCAGATCTTCACCAAACTTTGCAGGGATACATTGGATGTCAAGACACGTGGGAAAAACGTACAAAACAAGAGATTGGAGACATCAAAATTTTGGACGAATTTTTTAACAATTTTCAAATTTTCAGATAGGAGGTTCCAGATAAGGTCAAAAACTACATACTCAGATCTTCACCAGACTTTGCAGGGATACATTGGATGTCAAGACACGTGGAAAAAACGTACAAAACAAGAGATTGGAGACATCAAGATTTTGGACGAATTTTTTCAAAATTTTCAAATTTTCAGATAGGAGGTTCCAGATAAGGTCAAAAACTACATACTCAGATCTTCACCAAACTTTGCATGGATACATTGGATGTCAAGACACGTGGAAAAAACATACAAAACATATGATTGAGGACATCAAGATTTTCGTCGAATTTTTTAAGAATTTTCAAATTTTCAGATAGGAGGTTCCAGATAAGGTCAAAAACGACAGACTCAGATCTTCACCAAACTTTGCAGGGATACATTGGATGTCAAGACACGTGGAAAAAACGTACAAAACAAGAGATTGGAGACATCAAGATTTTGGACGAATTTTTGAGGAATTTTCAAATTTTCAGAAATGAGGTTCCAGATAAGGTCAAAAACTACATACTCAGATCTTCACCAAACGTTGCAGGGATACTTTGCATGTCAAGACACGTGGAAAAAACGTACAAAACAAGAGATTGGAGACATCAAGATTTTCGACGAATTTTTTAAGAATTTTCAATTTTTCAGATGGGAGGTTCCAGATAAGGTCAAAAACGACATACTCAGATCTTCAGAAAACTTTGCAGGGATACATTGGATGTCAAGACACGTGGAAAAAACGTACAAAACAAGAGATTGGAGACATCAAGATTTTGGACGAATTTTTTAAGAATTTTCAAATTTTCAGATAGGAGGTTCCAGATAAGGTCAAAAACTACATACTCAGATCTTCACCAAACTTTGCAGGGATACATTGGATGTCAAGTCACGTGGAAAAAACGTACAAAAAAAGAGATTGGAGACATCAAGATTTTGGACGAATTTTTGAGGAATTTTCAAATTTTCAGAAATGAGGTTCCAGATAAGGTCAAAAACTACATACTCAGATCTTCACCAAACTTTGCAGGGATACATTGGATGTCAAGACACGTGGGAAAAACGTACAAAACAAGAGATTGGAGACATCAAAATTTTGGACGAATTTTTTAACAATTTTCAAATTTTCAGATAGGAGGTTCCAGATAAGGTCAAAAACTACATACTCAGATCTTCACCAGACTTTGCAGGGATACATTGGATGTCAAGACACGTGGAAAAAACGTACAAAACAAGAGATTGGAGACATCAAGATTTTGGACGAATTTTTTCAAAATTTTCAAATTTTCAGATAGGAGGTTCCAGATAAGGTCAAAAACTACATACTCAGATCTTCACCAAACTTTGCATGGATACATTGGATGTCAAGACACGTGGAAAAAACATACAAAACATATGATTGAGGACATCAAGATTTTCGTCGAATTTTTTAAGAATTTTCAAATTTTCAGATAGGAGGTTCCATATAAGGTCAAAAACAACATACTCAGATCTTCACCAAACTATGCAGGGATACATTGGATGTCAAGACACGTGGGAAAAACGTACAAAACAAGAGATTGGAGACATCAAAATTTTGGACGAATTTTTTAACAATTTTCAAATTTTCAGATAGGAGGTTCCAGATAAGGTCAAAAACTACATACTCAGATCTTCACCAAACTTTGCAGGGATACATTGGATGTCAAGACACGTGGAAAAAACATACAAAACATAGGATTGGGGACATCAAGATTTTGGTCGAATTTTTTAAGAATTTTCAAATTTTCAGATAGGAGGTTCCATATAAGGTCAAAAACTACATACTCAGATCTTCACCAAACTATGCAGGGATACATTGGATGTCAAGACACGCGGAAATAACGTACAATACAAGAGATTGGAGACATCAAGATTTTGGACGAATTTTTTAAGAATTTTCAAATTTTCAGATAGGAAGTTCCATATAAGGTCAAAAACTACATACTCAGATCTTCACCAAACATTGCAGGGATACATTGGATGTCAAGACACGTGGAAAAAACGTACGAAACAAGAGATTGGAGACATCAAGATTTTGGATGAATTTTTTAAGAATTTTCAAATTTTCAGATAGGAGGTTCCAGATAAGGTCAAAAACTACATACTCAGATCTTCACCAAACGTTGCAGGGATACTTTGCATGTCAAGACACGTGGAAAAAACGTACAAAACAAGAGATTGGAGACATCAAGATTTTGGACGAATTTTTTAAGAATTTTCAAATTTTCAGATGGGAGGTTCCAGATAAGGTCAAAAACTACATACTCAGATCTTCACCAAACTTTGCATGGATACATTGGATGTCAAGACACGTGGAAAAAACGTACAAAACAAGAGATTGGAGACATCAAGATTTTGGACGAATTTTTGAGGAATTTTCAAATTTTCAGAAATGAGGTTCCAGATAAGGTCAAAAACTACATAATCAGATCTTCACCAAACTTTGCAGGGATACATTGGATGTCAAGACACGTGGGAAAAACGAACAAAACAAGAGATTGGAGACATCAAGATTTTGGACGAATTTTTTAACAATTTTCAAATTTTCAGATAGGAGGTTCCAGATAAGGTCAAAAACTACATACTCAGATCTTCACCAAACTTTGCAGGGATACATTGGATGTCAAGACACGTGAAAAAAACGTACGAAACAAGAGATTGGGGTCATCAAAGTTTTGGACGGATTTTTTAGGAATTTTCAATTTTCAGATGGGAGGTTCCAGATAAGGTCAAAAACTACATACTCAGATGTTCACCAAACTTTGCAGGGATACATTGGATATCAAGACACGTGGAAAAAACGTACAAAACAAGAGATTGGAGACATCAAGATTTTGGACGAATTTTTTAAGAATTTTCAAATTTTCAGATAGGAGGTTCCAGATAAGGTCAAAAACTACATACTCAGATCTTCACCAAACTTTGCAGGGATACATTGGATGACAAGACACGTGGAAAAAACGTACGAGACAAGAGATTGGGGTCATCAAGATTTTGGACGGATTTTTTAGGAATTTTCAAATTTTCAGATGGGAGGTTCCATATAAGGTCAAAAACTACATACTCAGATCTTCATAAAACTTTGCAGGGATACATTGGATGTCAAGACACGTGGAAAAAACGTACATAACAAGATATTGGAGACATCAAGATTTTGGACGAATTTTTTAAGAATTTTCAAATTTTCAGAAAGGATGTTCCAGATAAGGTCAAAAACGACATACTCAGATCTTCACCAAACTTTGCAGGGATACATTGGATGTGAAGACACGTGGAAAAAACGTACAAAACAAGAGATTGGAAACATCAAGATTTTGGACGAATTTTTTAAGAATTTTCAAATTTTCAGATAGGAGGTTCCAGATAAGGTCAAAAACTACATACTCAGATCTTCACCAAACTTTGCAGGGATACATTGGATGTCAAGACACGTGGAAAAAACGTACAAAACAAGAGATTGGAGACATCAAGATTTTGGACGAATTTTTGAGGAATTTTCAAATTTTCAGAAATGAGGTTCCAGATATGGTCAAAAACTACATACTCAGATCTTCACCAAACGTTGCAGGGATACTTTGCATGTCAAGACACGTGGAAAAAACGTACAAAACAAGAGATTGGAGACATCAAGATTTTCGACGAATTTTTTAAGAATTTTCAAATTTTCAGATGGGAGGTTCCAGATAAGGTCAAAAACGACATACTCAGATCTTCACCAAACTTTGCAGGGATACTCTGCATGTCAAGACACGTGGAAAAAACGTACAAAACAAGAGATTGGAGACATCAAGATTTTCGACGAATTTTTTAAGAATTTTCAAATTTTCAGAAAGGATGTTCCAGATAAGGTCAAAACCAACATACTCAGATCTTCACCAAACTTTGCAGGGATACATTGGATGTCAAGACACGTGGAAAAAACGTACAAAACAAGAGATTGGAGACATCAAGATTTTGGACGATTTTTTTAAGAATTTTCAAATTTTCAGATAGGAGGTTCCAGATAAGGTCAAAAACTACATACTCAGATCTTCACCAAGCTTTGCAGGGATACATTGGATGTCAAGACACGTGGAAAAAACGTACAAAACAAGAGATTGGAGACATCAAGATTTTGGACGAATTTTTGAGGAATTTTCAAATTTTCAGAAATGAGGTTCCAGATAAGGTCAAAAACTACATACTCAGATCTTCACCAAACTTTGCAGGGATACATTGGATGTCAAGACACGTGGGAAAAACGTACAAAACAAGAGATTGGAGACATCAAAATTTTGGACGAATTTTTTAACAATTTTCAAATTTTCAGATAGGAGGTTCCAGATAAGGTCAAAAACTACATACTCAGATCTTCACCAGACTTTGCAGGGATACATTGGATGTCAAGACACGTGGAAAAAACGTACAAAACAAGAGATTGGAGACATCAAGATTTTGGACGAATTTTTTAAGAATTTTCAAATTTTCAGATAGGATGTTCCAGATAAGGTCAAAAACTACATACTCAGATCTTCACCAAACGTTGCAGGGATACTTTGCATGTCAAGACACGTGGAAAAAACGTACAAAACAAGAGATTGGGGACATCAAGATTTTGGACGAATTTTTTAAGAATTTTCAAATTTTCAGAAATGAGGTTCCAGATATGGTCAAAAACTACATACTCAGGTCTTCACCAAACGTTGCAGGGATACTTTGCATGTCAAGACACGTGGAAAAAACGTACAAAACAAGAGAATGGAGACATCAAGATTTTCGACGAACTTTTTATGAATTTTCAAATTTTCAGATGGGAGGTTCCAGATAAGGTCAAAAACGACATACTCAGATCTTCACCAAACTTTGCAGGGATACTCTGCATGTCAAGACACGTGGAAAAAACGTACAAAACAAGAGATTGGAGACATCAAGATTTTCGACGAATTTTTTAAGAATTTTCAAATTTTCAGAAAGGATGTTCCAGATAAGGTCAAAACCGACATACTCAGATCTTCACCAAACTTTGCAGGGATACATTGGATGTCAAGACACGTGGAAAAAACGTACAAAACAAGAGATTGGAGACATCAAGATTTTGGACGATTTTTTTAAGAATTTTCAAATTTTCAGATAGGAGGTTCCAGATAAGGTCAAAAACTACATACTCAGATCTTCACCAAGCTTTGCAGGGATACATTGGATGTCAAGACACGTGGAAAAAACGTACAAAACAAGAGATTGGAGACATCAAGATTTTGGACGAATTTTTTAAGAATTTTCAAATTTTCAGATGGGAGGTTCCAGATAAGGTCAAAAACTACATACTCAGATCTTCACCAAACGTTGCAGGGATACTTTGCATGTCAAGACACGTGGAAAAAACGTACGAAACAAGAGACTGGGGACATCAAGATTTTGGACGAATTTTTTAAGAATTTTCAAATTTTTAGAAAGGAGGTTCCATATAAGGTCAAAAACTACATACTCAGATCTTCACCAAACTTTGCAGGGATACATTGGATGTCAAGACACGTGGAAAAAACGTACAAAACAAGAGATTGGAGACATCAAGATTTTCCACGAATTTTTTAAGAATTTTCAAATTTTCAGATGGGAGGTTCTAGATAAGGTCAAAAACGACATACTCAGATCTTCACCAAACTTTGCATGGATACATTGGATGTCAAGACACGTGGAAAAAAACATACAAAACATAGGATTGGGGACATCAAGATTTTGGACGAATTTTTTAAGAATTTTCAATTTTTCAGAAAGGAGGTTCCAGATAAGGTCAAAAACTACATACTCAGATCTTCACCAAACTTTGCAGGGATACATTGGATGTCAAAACACATGGAAAAAACGAACAAAACAAGAGATTGGAGACATCAAGATTTTGGACGAATTTTTTAAGAATTTTCAAATTTTCAGATAGGAGGTTCCATATAAGGTCAAAAACTACATACTCAGATCTTCAACAAACTTTGCAGGGATACATTGGATGTCAAGACACGTGGAAAAACATACAAAACATAGGATTGGGGACATCAAGATTTTGGTCGAATTTTTTAAGAATTTTCAAATTTTCAGATAGGATGTTCCAGATAAGGTCAAAAACTACATACTCAGATCTTCACCAAACTTTGCAGGGATACATTGGATGTCAAGACACGTGGAACAAACATACAAAACATAGGATTGGGGATATCAAGATTTTGGTCAAATTTTTTAAGAACTTTCAAATTTTCAGATAGGAGGTTCCATATAAGGTCAAAAACTACATACTCAGATCTTCACCAAACATTGCAGGGATACATTGGATGTCAAGACACGTGGAAAAAACGTACAAAACAAGAGATTGGAGACATCAAGATTTTGGACGAATTTTTGAAGAATTTTCAAACTTTCAGATAGGAGGTTCCAGATAAGGTCAAAAACTACATACTCAGATCTTCACCAAACGTTGCAGGGATACATTGGATGTCAAGACACGTGGAAAAAACGTACAAAACAAAGGGATTGGAGACATCAAGATTTTGGACGAATTTTTTAAGAATTTTCAAATTTTCAGAAAGGAGGTTCCATATAAGGTCAAAAACTACATACTCAGATCATCACCAAACTTTGAAGGGATACATTGGATGTCAAGACACGTGGAAAAAACGTACAAAACAAGAGATTGGAGACATCAAGATTTTGGACGGATTTTTTAGGAATTTTCAAATTTTCAGATGGGAGGTTCCAGATAAGGTCAAAAACTACATACTCAGATCTTCACCAAACTTTGCAGGGATACATTGGATGTCGAGACACGTGGAAAAAACGTACAAAACAAGAGATTGGAGACATCAAGATTTTGGATGAATTTTTTAAGAATTTTCAAATTTTCAGATGGGAGGTTCCAGATAAAGTCAAAAACGACATACTCAGATCTTCACCAAACTTTTCAGGGATACATTGGATGTCAAGACACGTGGATAAAACGTACAAAACAAGAGATTGGATACATCAAGATTTTGGACGAATTTTTTAAGAATTTTCAAATTTTCGGATAGGAGGTTCCATATAAGGTCAAAAACTACATACTCAGATCTTCACCAAACTTTGCAGGGATACATTGGATGTCAAGACACGTGTAAAAAACATACAAAACAAGAGATTGGGGTCATCAAGATTTTGGACGGATTTTTTAGGAATTTTCAAATTTTCAGATGGGAGGTTCCAGATAAGGTCAAAAACGACATACTCAGATCTTCACCAAACTTTTCAGGGATACATTGGATGTCAAGACACGTGGAAAAAACGTACAAAACAAGAGATTGGGGACATCAAGATTTTGGACGAATTTTTTAAGAATTTTCAAATTTTCAGAAAGGAGGTTTCATATAAGGTCAAAAACTACATACTCAGATCTTCACCAAACTTTGCAGGGATACATTGGATGTCAAGACACGTGGAAAAAACGTACAAAACAAGAGATTGGAGACATCAAGATTTTGGACGAATTCTTTAAGAGTTTTCAAATATTCAGATAGGAGGGTCCAGATAAGGTCAAAAACTACATACTCAGATCTTCACCAAACTTTGCAGGGATACATTGGATGTCAAGACACGTGGAAAAAACGTACAAAACAAGAGATTGGAGACATCAAGATTTTGGACGAATTTTTGAGGAATTTTCAAATTTTCAGAAATGAGGTTCCAGATATGGTCAAAAACTACATACTCAGATCTTCACCAAACGTTGCAGGGATACTTTGCATGTCAAGACACGTGGAAAAAACGTACAAAACAAGAGAATGGAGACATCAAGATTTTCGACGAACTTTTTAAGAATTTTCAAATTTTCAGATGGGAGGTTCCAGATAAGGTCAAAAACGACATACTCAGATCTTCACCAAACTTTGCAGGGATACTCTGCATGTCAAGACACGTGGAAAAAACGTACAAAACAAGAGATTGGAGACATCAAGATTTTCGACGAATTTTTTAAGAATTTTCAAATTTTCAGAAAGGATGTTCCAGATAAGGTCAAAACCGACATACTCAGATCTTCACCAAACTTTGCAGGGATACATTGGATGTCAAGACACGTGGAAAAAACGTACAAAACAAGAGATTGGAGACATCAAGATTTTGGACGATTTTTTTAAGAATTTTCAAATTTTCAGATAGGAGGTTCCAGATAAGGTCAAAAACTACATACTCAGATCTTCACCAAGCTTTGCAGGGATACATTGGATGTCAAGACACGTGGAAAAAACGTACAAAACAAGAGATTGGAGACATCAAGATTTTGGACGAATTTTTGAGGAATTTTCAAATTTTCAGAAATGAGGTTCCAGATAAGGTCAAAAACTACATACTCAGATCTTCACCAAACTTTGCAGGGATACATTGGATGTCAAGACACGTGGGAAAAACGTACAAAACAAGAGATTGGAGACATCAAAATTTTGGACGAATTTTTTAACAATTTTCAAATTTTCAGATAGGAGGTTCCAGATAAGGTCAAAAACTACATACTCAGATCTTCACCAGACTTTGCAGGGATACATTGGATGTCAAGACACGTGGAAAAAACGTACAAAACAAGAGATTGGAGACATCAAGATTTTGGACGAATTTTTTAAGAATTTTCAAATTTTCAGATAGGATGTTCCAGATAAGGTCAAAAACTACATACTCAGATCTTCACCAAACGTTGCAGGGATACTTTGCATGTCAAGACACGTGGAAAAAACGTACAAAACAAGAGATTGGGGATATCAAGATTTTGGACGAATTTTTTAAGAATTTTCAAATTTTCAGAAAGGAGGTTCCATATAAGGTCAAAAACTACATACTCAGATCTTCACCAAACTTTGCAGGGATACATTGGATGTCAAGACACGTGGAAAAAACGTACAAAACAAGAGATTGGAGACATCAAGATTTTGGACGAATTTTTTAAGAATTTTCAAATTTTCAGATGGGAGGTTCCAGATAAGGTCAAAAACGACATACTCAGATCTTCACCAAACGTTGCAGGGATACTTTGCATGTCAAGACACGTGGAAAAAACGTACGAAACAAGAGACTGGGGACATCAAGATTTTGGACGAATTTTTTAAGAATTTTCAAATTTTTAGAAAGGAGGTTCCATATAAGGTCAAAAACTACATACTCAGATCTTCACCAAACATTGCAGGGATACATTGGATGTCAAGACACGTGGAAAAAACGTACAAAACAAGAGATTGGAGACATCAAGATTTTCCACGAATTTTTTAAGAATTTTCAAATTTTCAGATGGGAGGTTCTAGATAAGGTCAAAAACGACATACTCAGATCTTCACCAAACTTTGCATGGATACATTGGATGTCAAGACACGTGGAAAAAACATACAAAACATAGGATTGGGGACATCAAGATTTTGGACGAATTTTTTAAGAATTTTCAATTTTTCAGAAAGGAGGTTCCAGATAAGGTCAAAAACTACATACTCAGATCTTCACCAAACTTTGCAGGGATACATTGGATGTCAAAACACATGGAAAAAACGTACAAAACAAGAGATTGGAGACATCAAGATTTTGGACGAATTTTTTAAGAATTTTCAAATTTTCAGATAGGAGGTTCCATATAAGGTCAAAAACTACATACTCAGATCTTCAACAAACTTTGCAGGGATACATTGGATGTCAAGAGACGTGGAAAAAACATACAAAACATAGGATTGGGGACATCAAGATTTTGGTCGAATTTTTTAAGAATTTTCAAATTTTCAGATAGGATGTTCCAGATAAGGTCAAAAACTACATACTCAGATCTTCACCAAACTTTGCAGGGATACATTGGATGTCAAGACACGTGGAAAAAACATACAAAACATAGGATTGGGGATATCAAGATTTTGGTCAAATTTTTTAAGAACTTTCAAATTTTCAGATAGGATGTTCCATATAAGGTCAAAAACTACATACTCAGATCTTCACCAAACATTGCAGGGATACATTGGATGTCAAGACACGTGGAAAAAACGTACAAAACAAGAGATTGGAGACATCAAGATTTTGGACGAATTTTTGAAGAATTTTCAAACTTTCAGATAGGAGGTTCCAGATAAGGTCAAAAACTACATACTCAGATCTTCACCAAACGTTGCAGGGATACATTGGATGTCAAGACACGTGGAAAAAACGTACAAAACAAAGGGATTGGAGACATCAAGATTTTGGACGAATTTTTTAAGAATTTTCAAATTTTCAGAAAGGAGGTTCCATATAAGGTCAAAAACTACATACTCAGATCATCACCAAACTTTGAAGGGATACATTGGATGTCAAGACACGTGGAAAAAACGTACAAAACAAGAGATTGGAGACATCAAGATTTTGGACGGATTTTTTAGTAATTTTCAAATTTTCAGATGGGAGGTTCCAGATAAGGTCAAAAACTACATACTCAGATCTTCACCAAACTTTGCAGGGATACATTGGATGTCGAGACACGTGGAAAAAAAGGTACAAAACAAGAGATTGGAGACATCAAGATTTTGGACGAATTTTTTAAGAATTTTCAAATTTTCAGATGGGAGGTTCCAGATAAGGTCAAAAACGACATACTCAGATCTTCACCAAACTTTTCAGGGATACATTGGATGTCAAGACACGTGGAAAAAACGTACAAAACAAGAGATTGGATACATCAAGATTTTGGACGAATTTTTTAAGAATTTTCAAATTTTCGGATAGGAGGTTCCATATAAGGTCAAAAACTACATACTCAGATCTTCACCAAACTTTGCAGGGATACATTGGATGTCAAGACACGTGTAAAAAACATACAAAACAAGAGATTGGGGTCATCAAGATTTTGGACGGATTTTTTAGGAATTTTCAAATTTTCAGATGGGAGGTTCCAGATAAGGTCAAAAACGACATACTCAGATCTTCACCAAACTTTTCAGGGATACATTGGATGTCAAGACACGTGGAAAAAACGTACAAAACAAGAGATTGGAGACATCAAGATTTTGGACGGATTTTTTAGGAATTTTCAAATTTTCAGATGGGAGGTTCCAGATAAGGTCAAAAACTACATACTCAGATCTTCACCAAACTTTCCAGGGATACATTGGATGTCGAGACACGTGGAAAAAACGTACAAAACAAGAGATTGGAGACATCAAGATCTTGGACGAATTTTTTAAGAATTTTCAAATTTTCAGATGGGAGGTTCCAGATAAGGTCAAAAACGACATACTCAGATCTTCACCAAACTTTTCAGGGATACATTGGATGTCAAGACACGTGGAAAAAACGTACAAAACAAGAGATTGGATACATCAAGATTTTGGACGAATTTTTTAAGAATTTTCTAATTTTCAGATAGGAGGTTCCATATAAGGTCAAAAACTACATACTCAGATCTTCACCAAACTTTGCAGGGATACATTGGATGTCAAGACACGTGGAAAAAACATACAAAACAAGAGATTGGGGTCATCAAGATTTTGGACGGATTTTTTAGGAATTTTCAAATTTTCAGATGGGAGGTTCCAGATAAGGTCAAAAACTACATACTCAGATCTTCACCAAACTTTGCAGGGATACATTGGATGTCAAGACACGTGGAAAAAACGTACAAAACAAGAGATTGGAGACATCAAGATTTTGGACGAATTTTTTAAGAATTTTCAAATTTTCAGAAAGGAGGTTCCAGATAAGGTCAAAAACTACATACTCAGATCTTCACCAAACTTTGCAGGGATACATTGGATGTCAAGACACATGGAAAAAACGTACAAAACAAGAGATTGGAGACATCAAGATTTTGGTCAAATTTTTTAAGAATTTTCAAATTTTCAGATAGGAGGTTCCATATAAGGTCAAAAACTACATACTCAGATCTTCACCAAACTTTGCAGGGATACATTGGATGTCAAGACACGTGGAAAAAACATACAAAACATAGGATTGGGGACATCAAGATTTTGGTCGAATTTTTTAAGAATTTTCAAATTTTCAGATAGGATGTTCCAGATAAGGTCAAAAACTACATACTCAGATCTTCACCAAACTTTGCAGGGATACATTGGATGTCAAGACACGTGGAAAAAACATACAAAACATAGGATTGGGGATATCAAGATTTTGGTCAAATTTTTTAAGAACTTTCAAATTTTCAGATAGAAGGTTCCATATAAGGTCAAAAACTACATACTCAGATCTTCACCAAACATTGCAGGGATACATTGGATGTCAAGACACGTGGAAAAAACGTACAAAACAAGAGATTGGAGACATCAAGATTTTGGACGAATTTTTGAAGAATTTTCAAACTTTCAGATAGGAGGTTCCAGATAAGGTCAAAAACTACATACTCAGATCTTCACCAAACGTTGCAGGGATACATTGTATGTCAAGACACGTGGAAAAAACGTACAAAACAAGGGATTGGAGACATCAAGATTTTGGACGAATTTTTTAAGAATTTTCAAATTTTCAGAAAGGAGGTTCCATATAAGGTCAAAAACTACATACTCAGATCTTCACCAAACTTTGAAGGGATACATTGGATGTCAAGACACGTGGAAAAAACGTACAAAACAAGAGATTGGAGACATCAAGATTTTGGACGGATTTTTTAGGAATTTTCAAATTTTCAGATGGGAGGTTCCAGATAAGGTCAAAAACTACATACTCAGATCTTCACCAAACTTTGCAGGGATACATTGGATGTCGAGACACGTGGAAAAAACGTACAAAACAAGAGATTGCAGACATCAAGATTTTGGACGAATTTTTTAAGAATTTTCAAATTTTCAGATGGGAGGTTCCAGATAAGGTCAAAAACGACATACTCAGATCTTCATCAAACTTTTCAGGGATACATTGGATGTCAAGACACGTGCAAAAAACATACAAAACATAGGATTGGGGACATCATGATTTTGGTCAAATTTTTAAAAATTTTCAAATTTTCAGATAGGAGGTTCCATATAAGATCAAAGAATACATACTCAGATCTTCACCAAACTTTGCAGGGATACATTGGATGTCAAGACACATGGAAAAAACGTACAAAACAAGAGATTTGAGACATCAAGATTTTGGTCAAATTTTTTAAGAATTTTCAAATTTTCAGATAGGAGGTTCCATATAAGGTCAAAAACTACATACTCAGATCTTCACCAAACTTTGCAGGGATACTTTGGATGTCAAGACACGTGGAAAAAACATACAAAATATAGGATTGGGGACATCAAGATTTTGGTCGAATTTTTTAAGAATTTTCAAATTTTCAGATAGGATGTTCCATATAAGGTCAAAAACTACATACTCAGATCTTCACCAAACTTTGCAGGGATACATTGGATGTCAAGACACGTGGAAAGAACATACAAAACATAGGATTGGGGATATCAAGATTTTGGTCAAATTTTTTAAGAACTTTCAAATTTTCAGATAGGAGGTTCCATATAAGGTCAAAAACTACATACTCAGATCTTCATCAAACTTTGCATGGATACATTGGATGTCAAGACACGTGGAAAAAACATACAAAACAAGAGATTGGAGACATCAAGATTTTGGACGAATTTTTTAAGAATTTTCAAATTTTCAGAAAGGAGGTTCCAGATAAGGTCAAGAACTACATACTCAGATCTTCACCAAACGTTGCAGGGATACATTGGATGTCAAGACACATGGAAAACGTACAAAACAAGAGATTGGAGACATCAAGATTTTGGATGAATTTTTTAAGAATTTTCAAATTTTCAGATAGGAAGTTCCATATAAGGTCAAAAACTACATACTCAGATCTTCACCAAACTTTGAAGGGATACATTGGATGTCAAGACACTTGGAAAAAACATACAAAACATAGGATTAGGGACATCAAGATTTTGGTCGAATTTTTTAAGAATTTTCTAATTTTCAGATAGGAGGTTCCATATAAGGTCAAAAACTACATACTCAGATCTTCACCAAACTTTGCAGGGATACATTGCATGTCAAGACACGTGGAAAAAACGTACAAAACAAGAGATTGGGGTCATCAAGATTTTGGACGGATTTTTTAGGAATTTTCAAATTTTCAGATGGGAGGTTCCAGATAAGGTCAAAAACTACATACTCACATCTTCACCAAACTTTGCAGGGATACATTGGATGTCAAGACACGTGGAAAAAACGTACAAAACAAGAGATTGGAGACATCAAGATTTTGGACGAATTTTTTAAGAATTTTCAAATTTTCAGAAAGGATGTTCCAGATAAGGTCAAAAACTACATACTCAGATCTTCACCAAACTTTTCAGTTATACATTGGATGTCAAGACACGTGGAAAAAACATACAAAACATAGGATTGGGGACATCAAGATTTTGGTCAAATTTTTTAAGAATTTTCAAATTTTCAGATAGGAGGTTCCATATAAGGTCAAAAACTACATACTCAGATCTTCACCAAACTTTGCAGGGATACATTGAATGTCAAGACACGTGGAAAAAACGTACAAAACAAGAGATTGGGGTCATCAAGATTTTGGACGGATTTTTTAGGAATTTTCAAATTTTCAGATGGGAGGTTCCAGATAAGGTCAAAAACTACATACTCAGATCTTCACCAAACTTTGCAGGGATACATTGGATGTCAAGACACGTGGAAAAAACGTACAAAACAAGAGATTGGAGACATCAAGATTTTGGACGAATTTTTTAAGAATTTTCAAATTTTCAGAATGGATGTTCCAGATAAAGTCAAAAACGACATACTCAGATCTTCACCAAACTTTGCAGGGATACATTGGATGTCAAGACACGTGGAAAAAACGTACAAAACAAGAGATTGGAGACATCAAGATTTTGGACGGATTTATTAGGAATTTTCAAATTTTCAGATGGGAGGTTCCAGATAAGGTCAAAAACGACATACTCAGATCTTCACCAAACTTTGCAGGGATACATTGGATGTCAAGACACGTGGAAAAAACGTACAAAACAATAGATTGGAGACATCAAGATTTTGGACGGATTTTTTAGGAATTTTCAAATTTTCAGATAGAAGGTTCCATATAAGGTCAAAAACTACATACTCAGATCTTCACCAAACATTGCAGGGATACATTGGATGTCAAGACACGTGGAAAAAACGTACAAAACAAGAGATTGGAGACATCAAGATTTTGGACGAATTTTTGAAGAATTTTCAAACTTTCAGATAGGAGGTTCCAGATAAGGTCAAAAACTACATACTCAGATCTTCACCAAACGTTGCAGGGATACATTGTATGTCAAGACACGTGGAAAAAACGTACAAAACAAGGGATTGGAGACATCAAGATTTTGGACGAATTTTTTAAGAATTTTCAAATTTTCAGAAAGGAGGTTCCATATAAGGTCAAAAACTACATACTCAGATCTTCACCAAACTTTGAAGGGATACATTGGATGTCAAGAGACGTGGAAAAATCGTACAAAACAAGAGATTGGAGACATCAAGATTTTGGACGGATTTTTTAAGAATTTTCAAATTTTCAGATGGGAGGTTCCAGATAAGGTCAAAAACGACATACTCAGATCTTCATCAAACTTTTCAGGGATACATTGGATGTCAAGACACGTGCAAAAAACATACAAAACATAGGATTGGGGACATCATGATTTTGGTCAATTTTTTTAAAAATTTTCAAATTTTCAGATAGGAGGTTCCATATAAGGTCAAAGAATACATACTCAGATCTTCACCAAACTTTGCAGGGATACATTGGATGTCAAGACACATGGAAAAAACGTACAAAACAAGAGATTTGAGACATCAAGATTTTGGTCAAATTTTTTAAGAATTTTCAAATTTTCAGATAGGAGGTTCCATATAAGGTCAAAAACTACATACTCAGATCTTCACCAAACTTTGCAGGGATACATTGGATGTCAAGACACGTGGAAAAAACATACAAAATATAGGATTGGGGACATCAAGATTTTGGTCGAATTTTTTAAGAATTTTCAAATTTTCAGATAGGATGTTCCATATAAGGTCAAAAACTACATACTCAGATCTTCACCAAACTTTGCAGGGATACATTGGATGTCAAGACACGTGGAAAGAACATACAAAACATAGGATTGGGGATATCAAGATTTTGGTCAAATTTTTTAAGAACTTTCAAATTTTCAGATAGGAGGTTCCATATAAGGTCAAAAACTACATACTCAGATCTTCATCAAACTTTGCATGGATACATTGGATGTCAAGACACGTGGAAAAAACATACAAAACAAGAGATTGGAGACATCAAGATTTTGGACGAATTTTTTAAGAATTTTCAAATTTTCAGAAAGGAGGTTCCAGATAAGGTCAAGAACTACATACTCAGATCTTCACCAAACGTTGCAGGGATACATTGGATGTCAAGACACATGGAAAACGTACAAAACAAGAGATTGGAGACATCAAGATTTTGGATGAATTTTTTAAGAATTTTCAAATTTTCAGATAGGAAGTTCCATATAAGGTCAAAAACTACATACTCAGATCTTCACCAAACTTTGAAGGGATACATTGGATGTCAAGACACGTGGAAAAAACATACAAAACATAGGATTAGGGACATCAAGATTTTGGTCGAATTTTTTAAGAATTTTCTAATTTTCAGATAGGAGGTTCCATATAAGGTCAAAAACTACATACTCAGATCTTCACCAAACTTTGCAGGGATACATTGAATGTCAAGACACGTGGAAAAAACGTACAAAACAAGAGATTGGGGTCATCAAGATTTTGGACGGATTTTTTAGGAATTTTCAAATTTTCAGATGGGATGTTCCAGATAAGGTCAAAAACTTCATACTCAGATCTTCACCAAACTTTGCAGGGATACATTGGATGTCAAGACACGTGGAAAAAACGTACAAAACAAGAGATTGGAGACATCAAGATTTTGGACGAATTTTTTAAGAATTTTCAAATTTTCAGAATGGATGTTCCAGATAAAGTCAAAAACGACATACTCAGATCTTCACCAAACTTTGCAGGGATACATTGGATGTCAAGACACGTGGAAAAAACGTACAAAACAAGAGATTGGAGACATCAAGATTTTGGACGGATTTATTAGGAATTTTCAAATTTTCAGATGGGAGGTTCCAGATAAGGTCAAAAACGACATACTCAGATCTTCACCAAACTTTTCAGGGATACATTGGATGTCAAGACACGTGGAAAAAACGTACAAAACAAGAGATTGGAGACATCAAGATTTTGGACGGATTTTTTAGGAATTTTCAAATTTTCAGATGGGAGGTTCCAGATAAGGTCAAAAACTACATACTCAGATCTTCACCAAACTTTGCAGGGATACATTGGATGTCGAGACACGTGGAAAAAACGTACAAAACAAGAGATTGGAGACATCAAGATCTTGGACGAATTTTTTAAGAATTTTCAAATTTTCAGATGGGAGGTTCCAGATAAGGTCAAAAACGACATACTCAGATCTTCACCAAACTTTTCAGGGATACATTGGATGTCAAGACACGTGGAAAAAACGTACAAAACAAGAGATTGGATACATCAAGATTTTGGACGAATTTTTTAAGAATTTTCTAATTTTCAGATAGGAGTTTCCATATAAGGTCAAAAACTACATACTCAGATCTTCACCAAACTTTGCAGGGATACATTGGATGTCAAGACACGTGGAAAAAACATACAAAACAAGAGATTGGGGTCATCAAGATTTTGGACGGATTTTTTAGGAATTTTCAAATTTTCAGATGGGAGGTTCCAGATAAGGTCAAAAACTACATACTCAGATCTTCACCAAACTTTGCAGGGATACATTGGATGTCAAGACACGTGGAAAAAACGTACAAAACAAGAGATTGGAGACATCAAGATTTTGGACGAATTTTTTAAGAATTTTCAAATTTAGAGAAAGGAGGTTCCAGATAAGGTCAAAAACTACATACTCAGATCTTCACCAAACTTTGCAGGGATACATTGGATGTCAAGACACATGGAAAAAACGTACAAAACAAGAGATTGGAGACATCAAGATTTTGGTCAAATTTTTTAAGAATTTTCAAATTTTCAGATAGGAGGTTCCATATAAGGTCAAAAACTACATACTCAGATCTTCACCAAACTTTGCAGGGATACATTGGATGTCAAGACACGTGGAAAAAACATACAAAACATAGGATTGGGGACATCAAGATTTTGGTCGAATTTTTTAAGAATTTTCAAATTTTCAGATGGGATGTTCCAGATAAGGTCAAAAACTACATACTCAGATCTTCACCAAACTTTGCAGGGATACATTGGATGTCAAGACACGTGGAAAAAACATACAAGACATAGGATTGGGGATATCAAGATTTTGGTCAAATTTTTTAAGAACTTTCAAATTTTCAGATAGGAGGTTCCATATAAGGTCAAAAACTACATACTCAGATCTTCACCAAACATTGCAGGGATACATTGGATGTCAAGACACGTGGAAAAAACGTACAAAACAAGAGATTGGAGACATCAAGATTTTGGACGAATTTTTGAAGAATTTTCAAACTTTCAGATAGGAGGTTCCAGATAAGGTCAAAAACTACATACTCAGATCTTCACCAAACGTTGCAGGGATACATTGTATGTCAAGACACGTGGAAAAAACGTACAAAACAAGGGATTGGAGACATCAAGATTTTGGACGAATTTTTTAAGAATTTTCAAATTTTCAGAAAGGAGGTTCCATATAAGTTCAAAAACTACATACTCAGATCTTCACCAAACTTTGAAGGGATACATTGGATGTCAAGACACGTGGAAAAAACGTACAAAACAAGAGATTGGAGACATCAAGATTTTGGACGGATTTTTTAGGAATTTTCAAATTTTCAGATGGGAGGTTCCAGATAAGGTCAAAAACTACATACTCAGATCTTCACCAAACTTTGCAGGGAAAATTGGATGTCGAGACACGTGGAAAAAACGTACAAAACAAGAGATTGCAGACATCAAGATTTTGGACGAATTTTTTAAGAATTTTCAAATTTTCAGATGGGAGGTTCCAGATAAGGTCAAAAACGACATACTCAGATCTTCATCAAACTTTTCAGGGATACATTGGATGTCAAGACACGTGCAAAAAACATACAAAACATAGGATTGGGGACATCAAGATTTTGGTCAAATTTTTTAAAAATTTTCAAATTTTCAGATAGGAGGTTCCATATAAGGTCAAAGAATACATACTCAGATCTTCACCAAACTTTGCAGGGATACATTGGATGTCAAGACACATGGAAAAAACGTACAAAACAAGAGATTTGAGACATCAAGATTTTGGTCAAATTTTTTAAGAATTTTCAAATTTTCAGATAGGAGCTTCCATATAAGGTCAAAAACTACATACTCAGATCTTCACCAAACTTTGCAGGGATACATTGGATGTCAAGACACGTGGAAAAAACATAAAAATATAGGATTGGGGACATCAAGATTTTGGTGGAATTTTTTAAGAATTTTCAAATTTTCAGATAGGAGGTTCCATATAAGGTCAAAAACTACATACTCAGATCTTCACCAAACTTTGCAGGGATACATTGGATGTCAAGACACGTGGAAAGAACATACAAGTAGTTGTATTTGTGGTGGGATAAACTCAAGAAAGTATGAACCCCCCCTCAAGCAGATTTGCTATACTTAAAACTATCTTAACATGAGCATATGAGCTTTTTGCTCAAGTGTGAAACCCCCGTATAATCCAAGATTTTTGTGAAAAAGCCCTCATGGATTCCATGAGAAAGTATGACCCCCTCAGATTGATGAGGCTAGACTTATAAAAGCTACTTCTGTGAGATAAATTTGTTAAAAATATGTCCCTCTTGCGGCCATACTTTAAACTAGGCTATCCACACACATACACATGCATACACACACATACATACACACACACACACACACACACATACACACACACACACACACACACACACACACACACACATACATATTTATTTCTAGTTTAAGTTCAATTGGACACCAGGCTTAATTTACATATCTAATATTAAAACAATGTAATTCTTCTAGAATTGCTCCGTGACAACAGAGCCATCTATGTGCAAATGCCTGAACTCGGTGAACACTTGGGAACAAGTCTATTTTTTTCATTATGTCAACATTTTTAACTTCTTTTGCCAGTAATAGGGAAATGGTAGCAAGCATTAGACAAAGTACTTTGGAGCTGAATATTCCTTTTCTTAGACGTCGTATATTACTAAAATATTTTCAATTCACATATTTCTCATACCGCTGTATCTTGTTCTATTAGGCCTCTTCGAGAACATTGCCTATTAGGACTCTTCGAGAACATTGCCTATTAGTGAAATAATAGGGCAAGCATATGGCGATATGGGGATATGTGAATTGTTGGTTTCTTCAATTCAGATAAAAGGATTGAATAGAAACTAGGATATTTTGCATTTGTTATATTCAGTTTCTTTGTTGTAATCTGTTCATATATAAAATCATGCGCCGAGAGGGTATAAAATCAATACTTGAACAATATGTGCGCATGACGGCCCCAAAGCGGTGGGATCGATACTTTCTGCACAGCGATCAGTTCATTTCGAGCCCAGCACCGGCGTGTCGATCAATATTTGGAGCAGCGATCCTTTACAAATTAGTTCCAGACAATTCCGCTCCCCTAAGCATGGAGGCGCTGCGATCTCGATTGCATGCACGCTCAGCAGAAAAACGGGATACATTCAGAAGAAAGTACTTCGGCAAAAATGTTAGAGAATAGCTCATGTTTCTGAATGTACCCCCACAGTGTTTCTATTGGCTCTGTAAAACTATAAAAGCCAGGGTACAGTGCAGATTCTTCACCATTGCTGGATTGGCGGAATAACCCAAATAAGATCATATATACATACACATACAAAGCACAGTGCTGAACCCAACTGATCCAGCATACAGCTTTGATTTGAACCCCAAGAAATTGTATATAAATACCAAATCCAAAAATATTAAGTGTATACACACATATATACATACACACACACAAAGTACAGTGCTGAACCCCAACTGATATTTTTATTCAGTATAAAGTTTTGAATTGAAACCCAGGAAATTGTATATAATAAACAACAGCAAAAATGCCAAATCAAAAATATTGTAATCAGTGCAATAAGAATATATCCAGCCCCAATTGGGCCAAGCATCAAAAAATTTGTAATCCAGACAAATACAAAACTCCCACAAAAATTTGCCCCAAATGCAATAGAAAATATAACATGGAATATTTCACATATAAACATAAAGATACTTGCTCTGTACAGTCATCAATATTGCCCCCTCAACCATCCACATCTGGCCTGAAAAGAAAGCACGAAGCACCTCTTAATGCCAGAGCAGCAAAGCAACCATGCCATGCACCCATCCGTAGCAGTTTTAATACCCAACTTAGGGATTATCGGTTTGTATCGGAGCCAAGATGCGGCATTGAGAATTTCTTGAACAGTATAAATCTTAATCTCCAGGCAATTCTAAATGCACAAAATGGCTCTTATAAGCTCTCCCTCAAATTGTTTGTACAATATAAGAAGCCAAATGGCACAAAATTTACACATCCCCACTTAACAGAAACTGTACCGGTATATTCAAATGCAAATTTAGACACAACAATAAGCAGATTGATGGATCAACTGAACATGAAACACTCTGAATTTGCGGCAAAAGAGTCCGGATGGAGCCTATGCGGTTCATCGCACAAGTTATATGTTAATATTTCTGAATTCAGCCCATTACAAGGATCTACATATCTGCCATTGCCTGCTAATATCAAAAACAAAAGAGCCGTGGTTAATATAGAAAATATCGACCAGAAATGCTTTTTGTGGTGTATATTAGCTGCTTTGTTTCCAGTTTCAAGGAATCCTGAGAGAATAAGTTATTACAAACAGCATGAACATCTTTTTGACGATGTAATGGAGGGTTTGGAATATCCAATGTCTGTTCAGAATATTGATAAATTTGAAAAAAGGGCCAAGCACATCAATGGCAAACAATTATCTATTAATGTATTTACTTGTTCCACTGGCAATTGCCCGATAGCACCTCTCAGAATCAGTACAATTGATGATGAATCTGCTATTCCGATTGATCTGCTCCTAATTGAAGGGGACGGCACATATCATTACACTCTAATACATAATCTTCAAGCTTTAGTGAGAACACAACTAGACAAATATAAAAAAATATTTAAGTTGTGCAGAAGATGCTTAACTGTATTTGATGGTAGAAAAATGGTGAATGGTGTTTGTGAAGAGAGTGCAGAAATTGCTAAAAACAAGTTAATTGAGCATCTGAAATACTGTGGGAACCATAAACCTGTTCATATGGTGATGCCCAATCCAAGTGAAAATTGCAAATTCAAAAAGTATGAAGCCTTGTTGGAACACCCTGCATATATTGTCTGTGATTTCGAATCGAACCTCAAATCTCTTGCATTCTGTAGCCCAGATCCAGAAGAATCTTCAAGTACACCATACCAGTTACATGAACCTTCCAGCTTTTGTTATGTGGTTATACGGGATGGTGTTGTCATTAAAGAATATTCATACAAGGGACCAAATGCCATCAAAATATTTGCACATAGAATGGAAAATGAGTGCCGTGACATAGCATCTAACAACTTATTAAAATCAGAGCCTATGTTGCCTTTAACAGAGGAACAGATTGAGGATTTCAACAAAGCAGAAAAATGCCCGGTATGTGATTGTGAATTTTCAGATACAAATATCAAGGTACATCACCATTCTCATACAGATGGTAAATTCTTAATGGCCCTGTGTAATAGCTGTAATATTAAGATTAAGAGACCAAGATTTATCCCCATATTTTGCCATGGAGCATCCAATTATGATTTCCATCATCTGATCAGGTACGAGGGGTTTGAGAAGCAGAATTTAAATATTTTAGCTGAAAATGATGAAAAATATATATCTATTAGCAAGATAATTAAAGTTGATGGTGTTCCTATTCACATAAGATTTCTTGATTCTTACAGATTTTTATCAGCTAGCCTGGATACACTGGCCTCTCAATTATCTGATGATGACTTGAAAATCACACGTGCTTCGTTTCCAAATCTGGACCTGAAATTAATTAGGCGGAAGGGTGTATATCCATATGACTATGTTACAGATTTTTCTAAATTTGATGAGTGTTCCCTGCCACCACAAGAAGCATTTTATAGCAAAATCAGAGGATCTGGAATTACTGATGAAGATTATCACCATGCCCAGTTGATGTGGGACAATTTAAATTGCCAGACATTTGGTGATTATCACATGGCATATTTGAAACTTGATGTGACCCTCTTAGCTGATATATTGCAGGCATTCAGAAAATCTTCCATGCAAAATTATGGACTGGATCCAGTATATTTTTACAGTGCCCCGGGCCTAGCATGGGCTGCAATGTTTTTCAACACCAAAAAGCTATTGGATCTGATCCAGGATCAAGATATGTATCTGTTTATGGAGAAAGGTATAAGAGGAGGCATGGTGCAATGTTCCCAGAGATATGCCAGAGCAAATAACAAGTATATGCCTGATTATGATCCAGCACGGCCATCAAATTATATACTTTATGTGGATGCAAACAACCTCTATGGTCATGCCATGATGCAAAAACTGCCATATGCAGGGCTTGAGTGGGTTGAAGATTTCAATATTGAAGATCTTCAGAATTTTGATGACAGTGAATATGGCCTCTTCTTAGAGACTGAACTGATATTTCCAGATCATTTACACAACAAATTTTCTGATCTGCCCCCAATTCCCGAGGTTCAGTGCTTACCTGGCTCTAAACAGAAGAAGCTCACGATGACACTGGAGTCAAAACAGGGCTATGTCATATATTATAAAAACCTCCAATTCCTGATGAAACATGGTGTTCAAGTGACCAAAGTTGGCAAAGTTTTGAGGTTCAGGCACTCAAGATGGTTGAAACCATACATTGATACAAATACAGAACTTCGAACATCTGCAAAGAGCCAATTTGATAAGGGCTTGTTTAAATTGATGGTGAATTCAGTATATGGCAAAACTATTGAAAATGTCAGAAAACATACCGATGTTAAAATAATTACTGACCCCAGACTGAGCAAGAAATTGGTTGCAAAACCTAACTTCAATTACAGAAGAATTTATGATGAGCACATGGCACTTTTCAACATGATGAAAACAAAGATCAAATTTGATAAACCTATTTATGTAGGGGCTGTGATATTGGAATTGTCCAAATTACATATGTTAATATTGTATTATGATGTGCTGAAACCTTTTTATGGTGATCGTGTAAAATTATTGTACATGGACACGGATAGTTTTATTCTTGATATTCAAACAGAAGATGTTTATCAAGATATGTCACAGCCTGAATTGTTTCAATACTTTGATACCAGTGAACATACATTAGTTCAACCCCACAACAAAAAGGTGCCTGGTAAGTTAAAAGATGAGACACTTGGTGATGTTATTGTGGAATTTGCTGGGTTAAGTGCCAAGATGTATAGCTTTGAAACATGTAGTGGCGCTGTTGCCAAAAAAGCCAAGGGCATTGGCAGAGTTACTGTTGAAAAAGATCTCCAATTTGAAGATTATAAAAATTGCATCAAATCACAGAATTCAATCAGAACATCAGAAAATAGAATTCAGAGTGAGAATCACTTGCTGACTAGCAATATTGTAAGAAAAGTGGCCCTGGACCCACATGATGACAAGAGATGCATTTTATCATGTGGCATACATACTTTACCTTGGGGGCATTGTGATTTGAAAAATGGCAAACAATGCCCAATTCCAGAGCATGATTTGAAATAAATAAACATGCCTATGAACTTATTTGGGTTCAAAAAACAGGCTATTATGGACCTGCCCACACCACAACCCTCTTCTGATTTACAATCTGTAATGTCTAAACTAAGTGGCTTGTTAATTATTCATCTGAACAGCATACTTACAGATGTTGATGATGAAACAGGCAAAACATTGTACATATTTAACAATAATTTAAATCATTACCAATTACCTGTAGGTGGGCAATTGCAATTTATTACAACCCCTGAGGGTGATGTTAAAATTTCAGTAGGGAGAAATATTTATAGAATTAAGCACTCAAACATGGTTTCTGGCACTGTATATACTGTTTCTGCTGGTGACTGCTTATATATTGAAGTCCCTGGATCTTATGACAAGCTTATACCTTTTTTTATAGAATTAAGAATCAGATACTCTATAATAAATAACCACTAAAAGAAAATGCCTAATGATATATTTGGCCATACAAGACATGAAGATCACAGTGATGAGATTCTGATGCTTGATGTCAGAGTCAAGAAATTAAGAAGTGATTTACAAGCTTTACAGACCACACTCAATGCCAGTCTTCAATTAGAAATTACAAATTTGCAATCACAATGCATGGACCCTCTTCTTAAAATTGATTCTGAACTCAAATTGTTGCTTCAAAAATATACTGACCTGGCCACATTGGATAATTTTCAAAGTTTAGAAGAAGCTGTAGCAGCTCTTCAAGCCAAATTTAAGAGCCAGGCCAACAACTCCGAGCAATTGAAACAGCAATTGGAAGAGCAGATAAATAATGTCCAGACACAGCTCCAAACAATTGTCAAAAGCATAAAATCACAAGAAGATTTTGATCTAGTGATTTCCACTCTAAAAGAACAGATTCAGTCACTCCAGATACCTAACCTGGATCCTCTGAACAATGCCATAGCCGAGGTTAAAGAAAAAATTGAGACACTTGAAAATTTTATGAACAACTTGCCATCTTCTGATGCTTTGAATGCAATAACTCGGAGTGTTGCAAATATTAAGCTGCAACTTGAAACATATGAAGATTTTGGAAAAATTCAAAGTTCCATAACCCATCTTGAAGGTACAATAGCAGCAGTGCAAAATGATTTGGCAAATGTACTAGAATCCCGCCTGCCCGGGATTGTAGATACACTTGTTAGTGTCCAGCAACAGATCACAAAGCTTGAAAACCTCAACACTGAATCTGAACTATCTCATTTTCATCACTTGATCGATGATATCCAAACAAAGCTTGAAATTTTACAACAATCCACACCCTCTCAGGCAGATATAGCCCTGCTCCAAAATGCTATGCAAAATGTGGCTGATGCATCTGAATTAAACAATGTGAAATTGGCACTTGAATTTTTGCAAAATACAGTATCAAATCTTCCCACATCACAGGAACTTAAAAATATTAAGAGAGCAGTGAATAGGATATTGAAATCAGAAGATATCAAGAATATCCAAGCAGAGATCAAACAACTCACTCAGACAGTGGCCACTCTTCCAACCAATCAACATATTAATGAACTGCATGCCCTGTTTGAGGATATCAGAAGACAGGTCCATGATCTTACTGCTCAAAATTCAAAATTGGCAGTTGTTGAAAATTTACAGCAAATTGTAGCTAATATCAAGCAGCAGCTAGGAACCATGGAATCCAATCAAGCAAATGCTCTGTCTGTTTTTGCCACCCAGCTTCAAGAGATTGTGCAACAATACAAGAAACTTGTTGTGGACGTAAAGATCAAGCCAGGTCATGATGATGTTGTTAGGACCATCAATGAGCATCTTGAATCTGTAACAAGCAGATTGCTTACAGCAGAAAAAGAAATAACAGGCATAATCGAGAATCCAAAACATACAGTAATTCTTGAATTGTACAGCATCCCCAACAAAGAATATGATTCACCATTTACACCAGGTGGCAAAATATATATGCTGTCCCCTGCACAATTTTATTACCAGTTTTTTGTTGGGGGCACATTGAGACCAATCAAGATCAAATATTGGCATCAGCCACAGGCACATCACTACCCCACCTTATCAATAACAAATGCTGAGAACAAAGTGAAAATCACCAGTGTAGAGTTAGAGGATTTTACAGACCCCAATACATTAGAAACATCTTATGCTGAAGATGATGGCTCTCTGGAATTTAAAATACAAATAGGGGACAAATTATATTTAGAAAATCCTGCAGTATCAGCTGCTGAACACCCCATAGTTGCAATATTCTTGTTTACATATTATGTCTAGACAAATTATCGTTGATGAATTACACAGACAAGCCCGACATAATTATAAGAGACTCCCAGTAGTCACAAAGGGCATAGATGATTTATGGCAGAGCGACTTGATTGAAAAGGCAAGTGGACAGTTGAAAAACTTAGACAAAATCAACAAGGGCTACAAGTATCTACTCACTGTCATAGATACATTTTCAAAATTTGCCTGGGCTGTGCCACTCAAATCCAAGACTGGAAAATGTGTTACAGAAGCCATCAGGACAATCATCAATCATTCAGGAAGATCACCGCGCTATTTGCAAACAGATAATGGCAAAGAATTTTATAATTCTGTGTTCCAACAATTTATTAAAAGCCAGGCAATAAAACATTACTCGAGTTACAGTGATCTCAAAGCCTCAATTGTAGAGAGATTCAACAGAACCCTAAAAAATCTTATGTATAAACAATTTACACTTCAAGGTAATTATAAATGGATTAATATTCTTCCAGAACTTCTACATAAATATAACAACTCGGTCCATTCTACAATCAACATGAAACCCTCTGAAGTAACTCCATCTGATGAGCAAAAATTGATCAGGACTGTTTATTATCCTAGATACCAGCCAACAACAAGAAAAGCCAAATACAGGGTAGGCGACCAAGTAAGAATCAGCAAATATAAGCACTTATTCAAAAGAGGCTTTACGAGAAACTGGAGCACTGAATTATTTACAGTGGTTCAAGTTAAACCCGGGACCCTTAACACATATATAATAAAAGATCACCGAGGAGAAATTCTCAAAGGCCGATTCTATGAACAAGAGCTCAGCAAAACTAAACAGCCTGACACATATCTCATAGAAAAAATCATCCGCAGAAAAGGCAACAAGTTATTTGTCAAATGGCTGGGTCATCCGGAAAACAGCTGGATCGATGCAGACAAAGTGATAATATGAGCACCTGGGATGTTATAAAAAGGCTCCCAGAACCTGAACAACAGAATAAGATAAATGGAGTGTTGCTGCCTGATAATATTAGATGTCTTATTGTTGGGCCATCTGCTTGTGGTAAAACTACACTAATGGTTGATAATTTTTTATTGGCACCCAACTGGTTAGACTGGAAAAACAGGCACTTGTATGTTTTCTCTAAGAGCTTGGAACAATTAAAATATCAGCAGCTGATGAAGCTATATGATGGATTGGATATTGCCACTTTTGAACCGGATGTTAAGCCACTCCATGAATGTCTCGATAATTCTGTTGTTGTGTTTGATGACATTATACTGGATAATCAAAACAAGGTTAGAAATTTCTTTACACAGGGCCGGCACAAAAACATTGACTGCTTCTACCTGGCACAGACTTTTTCTAAAATACCGAAGCAGCTGATTCGAGACAACAGCAATTTTATATGTGTGTTTCATCAAGACCATACCAACCTCAAACACATACATGATGAATATGTAGGTGGGGACTTGAGCTACAATGATTTTTCCAAATTTTGCAGCAAGTGCTGGAACCAGGACAGTTATGGGTTTGTCACAATTGATATGACAAGAACACCTAATACTGGCAAATACAGAAATAAAATCAACGATTTTCTAGACGTTGAGACATAAATAAACAACCATGAAACGACCAGTCATTGATGATCTTAAGTTAAGAGATTATCTTGTAAAAAGATTTAAGGGATGGAAATCAGAGAACCGTGGAATTTATGAAAAACACAAACAAACAGAACAGCCTGTAATTGATGCTATTAATAATTTAGGTAAGAATATCAAAACTGTTACAGAGCAAAATCAAGATTTGATCACAGAGCTTGTACCTGTAGCTGCAAGGAACATATTAGATTATCCATTCACCCCACTTTCCAGTATTCATACACCTAGTCCTGTTGCTCCTAGAAGAATTGAAGCTACTCTGGATCCTATTGAATTGGGTCTTCTTGCTCAAAAATATTTAACCACACCTAAAGACAACAAAGATGAGGTTTTTGGCTTATATGCCGACACAGAGCTTGATGGCAGCATTATTCATAGAATCGGTAATTTTAGAGTAACTTTTATGGGGGATGATATCATTGTTTATTCAGAATCTCGTCTCGGAGAAAAAGGTGCTTTTGTTAAGTACCCCGGCACACCTGGATTGTGGGAACTGATGACTAGGAAGAGGCCTGGCAGCTATACAGATCAAGATTATGAACATTACAAAGAAATATTAATAAAATCAGATGCTCTATACCAGAACAATGATCCCACACAAAAAAGAGTCAAGTCGAGCAGTGGAGCAAAATACAACAACTTAATCAAGCCCATATGGTCTCAGATCAAGACAGGTAGTGGGATCAAACAATACAACACCCTGCCTAAAGAATTTGTGTGGGTTGATGATGTCAGGAAACTTGTAGATAGGTTGCTGGTAATAGCTGGGGAGGAAAATGCTGGGAACCACAATTTTTACAATGAAAAGGTTGGAATTATGGACATGATAAGCACAAAATTGTCTAATTTTATAGTGAATGACCCTAAGGGCATTGGATATCTCATAAAAATTATTAATACTCTACCACCTAAATTTTGGAATATTTCTGAGGGTCGGGGGCTGGTTAATGATATTATAAACAAGCTGCCATTTGAACTACACATTCCAGGCTATCAGTATTGTGGTCCCGGTACAAAATTGGATCATAGATTAAACAGAGGTGATCCTGGTGTTAATCCCCTAGATGCTGCTTGTAGAGACCATGACATAGCATACAACACACATACTGATCTTGACAAGAGACATGTTGCAGACAAGAAATTAGAAGAGGCTGCATTTGGTAGATTTGTAAGCAAAGATGCTTCTTTAAGTGAGAGAATATCAGCATTGGGAACCACCATAGCTATGAGTACCAAACAAAAACTGGGGTGGGGGTTGTGAACATGTATATAATAAACCTACAATGAAGGCCAAGGGTGTTATGTATCAAATACCTTATGCAGGTCTTAAATCTCTTAAAACTATTGACAGTCTTTTAACCAAAAAGCAGCGGAAGAAAAAAAATTCTTGTCTTGCAAAGGGACATGGTATGAAATTGTTGCTTAGTACCCCCCAATTAAAAAAATTACAGCAATCAAGAAAAAAATCACATGTAGGGGGTTTCATATTTACCATCCCTGCCATCTTAGCTGCTCTCGGGGCAGTTGGGAGCTTGGCTGGGGGATCAGCTGCCATAGCAAAAACAGTAATAGATGCCAAGAAAAATAAGGCAGAATTAGATGAGCAGAAGCGCCATAACCTGGCCATGGAGAAAAAAGGCAAAGGTGTTAAGAGAGCCATGAATAAGTTTAAAAAAACAAGAGCCGCTTACAAACCAAGATATTGAAGCTTTAATCAAGCCACTGGGCATCAAACATTTTAGGGGTGTGTACATGTCTGATTCTTTACCGGAACAACCACTCAACAAAGAGTGTGGCATTGTTAATTTGGATGAGTACAAAAATCAGGGCACTCACTGGATTTGCTATCTTAAATATTTAAAAAATGAGGCATTTGTGTTTGATTCATTTGGAGGTGTTCCTCCTGAAAATTTAATAAAATATCTAAAATCACCTAATCTTTATTACAATAATGCCCGTCTTCAAAACTTCAAAGATGTTAATTGCGGACATTTGTGTTTATCCGTTCTCAGATATATGTCTCAAATAAATAAACCATCAATTGAAAATTTTCAAAAAGCCTTGTGGTATCTGAAACATCATGGGGGTATTTCATCTCACCAGCCAAAATTCAATATTGAAACTCAAATTGCATGATGACATAGTGTATCCCAAAACAATAGCTCTCAGAGCATTTTACGGCATGTACTTGATCCCTAATATTACGCACCACAACAACACAATTGCAATAGGGGATCAAAAAATTGTCATCACTCCAGGGCAATATAATCTGTCCACTCTAAATGCTCAATTACCCAGAGGTGTAGTTTTAAGTCAAAATTCTGTCACTCACAGAGTAGAGATTGTATCTGCTACAGAAACAGTGCATCTGGGTACTATAGGAGAGCTGTTAGGATTTGAGAACAACACAAAACTTGAACCGGCCATCAAACACACTGCTATGAATATACCCAAATTCTTAGCCATAGAGACTCTGAATATTCACTGTAATGTGGCTGAGGGTATGATCACCAAATCAAATGGCATAGGCACTCACAAACAAACCGGCATCATTGCAACATTCAAACCTAATTCCGAATTCATGGAGCCAATCATCTACAATCCATCCCCAACATTATATTTTCCCGTGTGCCATAATAGAATAGATTACATTGAGTTGATGGTCACTAATGAAAAAGAAGAATTAGTTGATTTTGCTGGAGCCACAACAACCGCTATCATAGAGATTAACATTTAAATAAAAATACATACAATGGAAAATATTGAGAGTTATGAGCTACAATCATTCCCCCCAAACAGGAGGACATTTGCAAATTTAAATCAACCCAACACAGAGATTGAGGTTGATCTTGATGTAGGGGATGGCTTTATACACCCCCACAGAGCAGATCTATACATCAAATTTGATGTTGTAAAGCTCGATGGAACAGATTACCCGGCAAATTCAAATATAAGACTTGTAGACAATTTTGTGCCGCATCTGTTCTCTGAAATTGAGATCAGAAAGCATGGCGTTGTTATAAACAGAATAGATTATCCCGGCATTACCTCCACAGCTTTGGCCACATTAAAATTATCCAAAACCGAGGCTTCATACTACAAAATAGGTGGATTTGAGGCTGGTGATAAGATATTATCCAAGAACCACACAGTGCTGTTCCCGATGCGCCTGTTGCCAGGATTCTTCTCAGATTACAAAGATATCATGTGGAAGGGTGGGTTAAGAATTACATTTAGAAGAGCTGCAAATGATAATAATGCTTTGATGAGGTACAGTGCAATAAACCCTACAGGAGAAGCTCTGCCCAATACCTTACCTGATGAGGGCAAATGCATTATTCAGACTATGGAGTTAAGAATCCCTGTTGTTGAATATGAGGCCAGTTATGCTCTTAAATACAAAGCTGATATAATAAAAAATCCACAGATTCCTTTACAATTTTATACATATCAATGTGTACAGAAGCCTGCCGCTGGTACTTACTATGAGTTTGATGCTACAAATTCATTTTCCAGCATACAATATGACATGCCTGATTTTGTAGTGGTATTGTTTCAGACTGGAAGACACAATAATCAGGAAAAAAATTCAAGTAAATTTGATAACTGCAACATCAAGAACATATATCTTAAAAATGGCAGAAATGAGGTATTCCCTAGAGAAAATTACAATTTAGACATGTCCAAGAATGATTTCCTCAAATTATATGAGGCTTTTTCGGCTTTCAAAAGGGTCACTACTGGCAGTACTGATATGTATTACTCACCAGATGAATTCAAAGCACGGAGACCCATGTTTGTAATCAACACTTCGAAAAGGAAACAAGTTGTGGTGAATGACAGGACAAACATTAAAATTATCTGTGAATTCCACGAGGCATTACCCGATGACACCATATGTAGCGTCATTCTCATAGGTGAAAAATCATATGTTTATGATGTAAGAAATGAGAGAGTCACGGAGCAATTCTAGAAGAATTACATTGTTTTAATATTAGATATGTAAATTAAGCCTGGTGTCCAATTGAACTTAAACTAGAAATAAATATGTATGTGTGTGTGTGTGTGTGTGTGTGTGTGTGTGTGTATGTGTGTGTGTGTGTGTGTGTGTATGTATGTGTGTGTATGCATGTGTATGTGTGTGGATAGCCTAGTTTTAAGTATGGCCGCAAGAGGGACATATTTTTAACAAATTTATCTCACAGAAGTAGCTTTTATAAGTGTAGCCTCATCAATCTGAGGGGGTCATACTTTCTCATGGAATCCATGAGGGCTTTTTCACAAAAATCTTGGATTATACGGGGGTTTCACACTTGAGCAAAAAGCTCATATGCTCATGTTAAGATAGTTTTAAGTATAGCAAATCTGCTTGAGGGGGGGTTCATACTTTCTTGAGTTTATCCCACCACAAATACAACTACTCATACAAAACATAGTATTGGGGATATCAAGATTTTGGTCAAATTTTTTAAGAACTTTCAAATTTTCAGATAGGAGGTTCCATATAAGGTCAAAAACTACATACTCAGATCTTCATCAAACTTTGCATGGATACATTGGATGTCAAGACACGTGGAAAAAACATACAAAACAAGAGATTGGAGACATCAAGATTTCGGACGAATTTTTTAAGAATTTTCAAATTTTCAGAAAGGAGGTTCCAGATAAGTTCAAGAACTACATACTCAGATCTTCACCAAAGGTTGCAGGGATACATTGGATGTCAAGACACATGGAAAAACGTACAAAACAAGAGATTGGAGACATCAAGATTTTGGATGAATTTTTTAAGAATTTTCAAATTTTCAGATAGGAAGTTCCATATAAGGTCAAAAACTACATACTCAGATCTTCACCAAACTTTGAAGGGATACATTGGATGTCAAGACACGTGGAAAAAACATACAAAACATAGGATTAGGGACATCAAGATTTTGGTCGAATTTTTTAAGAATTTTCTAATTTTCAGATAGGAGGTTCCATATAAGGTCAAAAACTACATACTCAGATCTTCACCAAACTTTGCAGGGATACATTGGATGTCAAGACACGTGGAAAAAACATACAAGACATAGGATTGGGGACATCAAGATTTTGGTCGAATTTTTTAAGAACTTTCAAATTTTCAGATAGGAGGTTCCATATAAGGTCAAAAACTACATACTCAGATCTTCACCAAACTTTGAAGGGATACATTGGATGTCAAGACACGTGGAAAAAACGTACAAAACAAGAGATTGGGGTCATCAAGATTTTGGACGGATTTTTTAGGAATTTTCAAATTTTCAGATGGGAGGTTCCAGATAAGGTCAAAAACTACTTACTCAGATCTTCACCAAACTTTCCAGGGATACATTGGATGTCGAGACACGTGGAAAAAACGTACAAAACAAGAGATTGGAGACATCAAGATTTTGGACGAATTTTTTAAGAATTTTCAAATTTTCAGAAAAGATGTTCCAGATAAGGTCAAAAACGACATACTCAGATCTTCACCAAACTTTTCAGGGATACATTGGATGTCAAGACACGTGGAAAAAACGTACAAAACAAGAGATTGGGGTCATCAAGATTTTGGACAGATTTTTTACGAATTTTCAAATTTTCAGATAGGAGGTTCCAGATAAGGTCAAAAACTACATACTCAGATCTTCACCAAACTTTGCAGGGATACATTGGATGTCAAGACACGTGGAAAAAACATACAAGACATAGGATTGGGGACATCAAGATTTTGGTCGAATTTTTTAAGAATTTTCAAATTTTCAGATAGGAGGTTCCATATAAGGTCAAAAACTACATACTCTGATCTTCACCAAACTTTGCAGGGATACATTGCATGTCAAGACACGTGGAAAAAACGTACAAAACAAGAGATTGGGGTCATCAAGATTTTGGACGGATTTTTTAGGAATTTTCAAATTTTCAGATGGGAGGTTCCAGATAAGGTCAAAAACTACATACTCACATCTTCACCAAACTTTGCAGGGATACATTGGATGTCAAGACACGTGGAAAAAACGTACAAAACAAGAGATTGGAGACATCAAGATTTTGGACGAATTTTTTAAGAATTTTCAAATTTTCAGAAAGGATGTTCCAGATAAGGTCAAAAACTACATACTTAGATCTTCACCAAACTTTTCAGTTATACATTGGATGTCAAGACACGTGGAAAAAACATACAAAACATAGGATTGGGGACATCAAGATTTTGGTCAAATTTTTTAAGAATTTTCAAATTTTCAGATAGGAGGTTCCATATAAGGTCAAAAACTACATACTCAGATCTTCACCAAACTTTGAAGGGATACATTGAATGTCAAGACACGTGGAAAAAACGTACAAAACAAGAGATTGGGGTCATCAAGATTTTGGACGGATTTTTGAGGAATTTTCAAATTTTCAGATGGGAGGTTCCAGATAAGGTCAAAAACTACATACTCAGATCTTCACCAAACTTTGCAGGGATACATTGGATGTCAAGACACGTGGAAAAAACGTACAAAACAAGAGATTGGAGACATCAAGATTTTGGACGAATTTTTTAAGAATTTTCAAATTTTCAGAAAGGATGTTCCAGATAAAGTCAAAAACGACATACTCAGATCTTCACCAAACTTTGCAGGGATACATTGGATGTCAAGACACGTGGAAAAAACGTACAAAACAAGAGATTGGAGACATCAAGATTTTGGACGAATTTTTTAAGAATTTTCAAATTTTCAGATAGGAGGTTCCAGATAAGGTCAAAAACTACATACTCAGATCTTCACCAAACTTTGCAGGGATACATTGGATGTCAAGACACGTGGAAAAAACGTACAAAACAAGAGATTGGGGTCATCAAGATTTTGGACGGATTTTTTAGGAATTTTCAAATTTTCAGATGGGAGGTTCCAGATAAGGTCAAAAACTACATACTCAGATCTTCACCAAACTTTGCAGGGATACATTGGATGTCAAGACACGTGGAAAAAACGTACAAAACAAGAGATTGGAGACATCAAGATTTTGGACGAATTTTTTAAGAATTTTCAAATTTTCAGAAAGGATGTTCCAGATAAGGTCAAAAACTACATACTCAGATCTTCACCAAAGTTTTCAGGGATACATTGGATGTCAAGACACGTAGAAAAAACATACAAAACATGGGATTGGGGACATCAAGATTTTGGTCAAATTTTTTAAGAATTTTCAAATTTTCAGATAGGAGGTTCCATATAAGGTCAAAAACTACATACTCAGATCTTCACCAAACATTGCAGGGATACATTGGATGTCAAGACACGTGGAAAAAACGTACAAAACAAGAGATTGGAGACATCAAGATTTTGGACGAATTTTTGAGGAATTTTCAAATTTTCAGAAATGAGGTTCCAGATATGGTCAAAAACTACATACTCAGATCTTCATCAAACTTTGCAGGGATACATTGGATGTCAAGACACGTGGGAAAAACGTACAAAACAAGAGATTGGAAACATCAAGATTTTGGACGAATTTTTTAAGAATTTTCAAGATTTCAGATAGGAGGTTCCAGATAAGGTCAAAAACTACATACTCAGATCTTCACCAAACTTTGCAGGGATACATTGAATGTCAAGACACGTGGAAAAAACGTACAAAACAAGAGATTGGGGTCATAAAGTTTTTGGACGGATTTTTTAGGAATTTTCAAATTTTCAGATGGGAGGTTCCAGATAAGGTCAAAAACTACATACTCAGATCTTCACCAAACTTTGCAGGGATACATTGGATGTTAAGACACGTGGAAAAACCGTACAAAACAAGAGATTGGAGACATCAAGATTTTGGACGAATTTTTTAAGAATTTTCAAATTTTCAGAAAGGATGTTCCAGATAAGGTCAAAAACGACATACTCAGATCTTCACCAAACTTTGCAGGGATACATTGGATGTCAAGACACGTGGAAAAAACGTACAAGACAAGAGATTGGAGACATCAAGATTTTGGACGAATTTTTTAAGAATTTTCAAATTTTCAGATAGGAGGTTCCAGATAAGGTCAAAACTACATACTCAGATCTTCACCAAACTTTGCAGGGATACATTGGATGTCAAGACACGTGGGAAAAACGTACAAAACAAGAGTTTGGAGACATCAAGATTTTGGACGAATTTTTTAACAATTTTCAATTTTTCAGATAGGATGTTCCAGATAAGGTCAAAAACTACATACTCAGATCTTCACCAAACTTTGCAGGGATACATTGGATGTCAAGACACGTGGAAAAAACGTACAAAACAAGAGATTGGGGTCATCAAGATTTTGGACGGATTTTTTAGGAATTTTCAAATTTTCAGATAGGAGGTTCCAGATAAGGTCAAAAACTACAAACTCAGATCTTCACCAAACTTTGCAGGGATACATTGGATGTCAAGACACGTGGAAAAAACGTACAAAACAAGAGATTGGAGACATCAAGATTTTGGACGAATTTTTTAAGAATTTTCAAATTTTCAGAAAGGATGTTCCATATAAGGTCAAAAACGACATACTCAGATCTTCACCAAACTTTGCAGGGATACTCTGGATGTCAAGACGCGTGGAAAAAACATACAAAACATAGGATTGGGGACATCAAGATTTTGGTCAATTTTTTTAAGAATTTTCAAATTTTCAGATAGGAGGTTCCATATAAGGTCAAAAACTACATACTCAGATCTTCACCAAACATTGCAGGGATACATTGGATGTCAAGACACGTGGAAAAAACGTACAAAACAAGAGATTGGAGATCAAGATTTTGGACGAATTTTTTAAGAATTTTCAAATTTTCAGATAGGAGGTTCCATATAAGGTCAAAAACTACATACTCAGATCTTCACCAAACTTTGCAGGGATACACTGGATGTCAAGACACGTGGAAAAAACATACAAGACATAGGATTGGAGACATCAAGATTTTGGACGAATTTTTTAAGTATTTTCAAATTTTCAGAAAAGATGTTCCAGATAAGGTCAAAAACGACATACTCAGATCTTCACCAAACTTTTCAGGGATACATTGGATGTCAAGACACGTGGAAAAAACATACAAAACATGGGATTGGGGACATCAAGATTTTGGTCAAATTTTTTAAGAATTTTCAAATTTTCAGATAGGAGGTTCCATATAAGATCAAAGAATACATACTCAGATCTTCACCAAACATGGCAGGGATACATTGGATGTCAAGACACGTGGAAAAAACGTACAAAACAAGAGATTGGGGTCATCAGGATTTTGGACAGATTTTTTACGAATTTTCAAATTTTCAGATAGGAGGTTCCAGATAAGGTCAAAAACTACATACTCAGATGTTCACCAAACTTTGCAGGGATACATTGGATGTCAAGACACGTGGAAAAAACATACAAGACATAGGATTGGGGACATCAAGATTTTGGTCGAATTTTTTAAGAATTTTCAAATTTTCAGATAGTAGGTTCCATATAAGGTCAAAAACTACATACTCTGATCTTCACCAAACTTTGCAGGGATACATTGCATGTCAAGACACGTGGAAAAAACGTACAAAACAAGAGATTGGGGTCATCAAGATTTTGGACGGATTTTTTAGGAATTTTCAAATTTTCAGATGGGAGGTTCCAGATAAGGTCAAAAACTACATACTCACATCTTCACCAAACTTTGCAGGGATACATTGGATGTCAAGACACGTGGAAAAAACGTACAAAACAAGAGATTGGAGACATCAAGATTTTGGACGAATTTTTTAAGAATTTTCAAATTTTCAGAAAGGATGTTCCAGATAAGGTCAAAAACTACATACTCAGATCTTCACCAAACTTTTCAGTTATACATTGGATGTCAAGACACGTGGAAAAAACATACAAAACATAGGATTGGGGACATCAAGATTTTGGTCAAATTTTTTAAGAATTTTCAAATTTTCAGATAGGAGGTTCCATATAAAGTCAAAAACTACATACTCAGATCTTCACCAAACTTTGCAGGGATACATTGAATGTCAAGACACGTGGAAAAAACGTACAAAACAAGAGATTGGGGTCATCAAGATTTTGGACGGATTTTTGAGGAATTTTCAAATTTTCAGATGGGAGGTTCCAGATAAGGTCAAAAACTACATACTCAGATCTTCACCAAACTTTGCAGGGATACATTGGATGTCAAGACACGTGGAAAAAACGTACAAAACAAGAGATTGGAGACATCAAGATTTTGGACGAATTTTTTAAGAATTTTCAAATTTTCAGAAAGGATGTTCCAGATAAAGTCAAAAACGACATACTCAGATCTTCACCAAACTTTGCAGGGATACATTGGATGTCAAGACACGTGGAAAAAACGTACAAAACAAGAGATTGGAGACATCAAGATTTTGGACGAATTTTTTAAGAATTTTCAAATTTTCAGATAGGAGGTTCCAGATAAGGTCAAAAACTACATACTCAGATCTTCACCAAACTTTGCAGGGATACATTGGATGTCAAGACACGTGGAAAAAACGTACAAAACAAGAGATTGGGGTCATCAAGATTTTGGACGGATTTTTTAGGAATTTTCAAATTTTCAGATGGGAGGTTCCAGATAAGGTCAAAAACTACATACTCACATCTTCACCAAACTTTGCAGGGATACATTGGATGTCAAGACACGTGGAAAAAACGTACAAAACAAGAGATTGGAGACATCAAGATTTTGGACGAATTTTTTAAGAATTTTCAAATTTTCAGAAAGGATGTTCCAGATAAGGTCAAAAACTACATACTCAGATCTTCACCAAACTTTTCAGGGATACATTGGATGTCAAGACACGTGGAAAAAACATACAAAACATGGGATTGGGGACATCAAGATTTTGGTCAAATTTTTTAAGAATTTTCAAATTTTCAGATAGGAGGTTCCATATAAGGTCAAAAACTACATACTCAGATCTTCACCAAACATTGCAGGGATACATTGGATGTCAAGACACGTGGAAAAAACGTACAAAACAAGAGATTGGAGACATCAAGATTTTGGACGAATTTTTGAGGAATTTTCAAATTTTCAGAAATGAGGTTCCAGATATGGTCAAAAACTACATACTCAGATCTTCATCAAACTTTGCAGGGATACATTGGATGTCAAGACACGTGGGAAAAACGTACAAAACAAGAGATTGGAAACATCAAGATTTTGGACGAATTTTTTAAGAATTTTCAAGATTTCAGATAGGAGGTTCCAGATAAGGTCAAAAACTACATACTCAGATCTTCACCAAACTTTGCAGGGATACATTGAATGTCAAGACACGTGGAAAAAACGTACAAAACAAGAGATTGGGGTCATAAAGTTTTTGGACGGATTTTTTAGGAATTTTCAAATTTTCAGATGGGAGGTTCCAGATAAGGTCAAAAACTACATACTCAGATCTTCACCAAACTTTGCAGGGATACATTGGATGTTAAGACACGTGGAAAAAACGTACAAAACAAGAGATTGGAGACATCAAGATTTTGGACGAATTTTTTAAGAATTTTCAAATTTTCAGAAAGGATGTTCCAGATAAGGTCAAAAACGACATACTCAGATCTTCACCAAACTTTGCAGGGATACATTGGATGTCAAGACACGTGGAAAAAACGTACAAGACAAGAGATTGGAGACATCAAGATTTTGGACGAATTTTTTAAGAATTTTCAAATTTTCAGATAGGAGGTTCCAGATAAGGTCAAAAACTACATACTCAGATCTTCACCAAACTTTGCAGGGATACATTGGATGTCAAGACACGTGGGAAAAACGTACAAAACAAGAGTTTGGAGACATCAAGATTTTGGACGAATTTTTTAACAATTTTCAATTTTTCAGATAGGAGGTTCCAGATAAGGTCAAAAACTACATACTCAGATCTTCACCAAACTTTGCAGGGATACATTGGATGTCAAGACACGTGGAAAAAACGTACAAAACAAGAGATTGGGGTCATCAAGATTTTGGACGGATTTTTTAGGAATTTTCAAATTTTCAGATAGGAGGTTCCAGATAAGGTCAAACACTACATACTCAGATCTTCACCAAACTTTGCAGGGATACATTGGATGTCAAGACACGTGGAAAAAACGTACAAAACAAGAGATTGGAGACATCAAGATTTTGGACGAATTTTTTAAGAATTTTCAAATTTTCAGAAAGGATGTTCCATATAAGGTCAAAAACGACATACTCAGATCTTCACCAAACTTTGCAGGGATACTCTGGATGTCAAGACGCGTGGAAAAAACATACAAAACATAGGATTGGGGACATCAAGATTTTGGTCAATTTTTTTAAGAATTTTCAAATTTTCAGATAGGAGGTTCCATATAAGGTCAAAAACTACATACTCAGATCTTCACCAAACATTGCAGGGATACATTGGATGTCAAGACACGTGGAAAAAACGTACAAAACAAGAGATTGGAGACATCAAGATTTTGGACGAATTTTTTAAGAATTTTCAAATTTTCAGATAGGAGGTTCCATATAAGGTCAAAAACTACATACTCAGATCTTCACCAAACTTTGCAGGGATACACTGGATGTCAAGACACGTGGAAAAAACGTACAAAACAAGAGATTGGAGACATCAAGATTTTGGACGAATTTTTAAAGATTTTTCAAATTTTCAGAAAGGATGTTCCAGATAAGGTCAAAAACGACATACTCAGATCTTCACCAAACTTTGCAGAAATACATTGGATGTCAAGACACGTGGAAAAAACATACAAAACATAGGATTGGGGACATCAAGATTTTGGACGATTTTTTTAAGAATTTTCAAATTTTCAGAAAGGAGGTTCCACATAAGGTCAAAAACTACATACTCAGATCTTCACCAAACTTTGCAGGGATACATTGGATGTCAAGACACGTGGGAAAAACGTACAAAACAAGAGATTGGAAACATCAAGATTTTGGACGAATTTTTTAAGAATTTTCAAGATTTCAGATAGGAGGTTCCAGATAAGGTCGAAAACTACATACTCAGATCTTCACCAAACTTTGCAGGGATACATTGAATGTCAAGACACGTGGAAAAAACGTACAAAACAAGAGATTGGGGTCATAAAGTTTTTGGACGGATTTTTTAGGAATTTTCAAATTTTCGGATGGGAGGTTCCAGATAAGGTCAAAAACTACATACTCAGATCTTCACCAAACTTTGCAGGGATACATTGGATGTTAAGACACGTGGAAAAAACGTACAAAACAAGAGATTGGAGACATCAAGATTTTGGACGAATTTTTTAAGAATTTTCAAATTTTCAGAAAGGATGTTCCAGATAAGGTCAAAAACGACATACTCAGATCTTCACCAAACTTTGCAGGGATACATTGGATGTCAAGACACGTGGAAAAAACGTACAAGACAAGAGATTGGAGACATCAAGATTTTGGACGAATTTTTTAAGAATTTTCAAATTTTCAGATAGGAGGTTCCAGATAAGGTCAAAAACTACATACTCAGATCTTCACCAAACTTTGCAGGGATACATTGGATGTCAAGACACGTGGGAAAAACGTACAAAACAAGAGTTTGGAGACATCAAGATTTTGGACGAATTTTTTAACAATTTTCAATTTTTCAGATAGGAGGTTCCAGATAAGGTCAAAAACTACATACTCAGATCTTCACCAAACTTTGCAGGGATACATTGGATGTCAAGACACGTGGAAAAAACGTACAAAACAAGAGATTGGGGTCATCAAGATTTTGGACGGATTTTTTAGGAATTTTCAAATTTTCAGATAGGAGGTTCCAGATAAGGTCAAAAACTACATACTCAGATCTTCACCAAACTTTGCAGGGATACATTGGATGTCAAGACACGTGGAAAAAACGTACAAAACAAGAGATTGGAGACATCAAGATTTTGGACGAATTTTTTAAGAATTTTCAAATTTTCAGAAAGGATGTTCCATATAAGGTCAAAAACGACATACTCAGATCTTCACCAAACTTTGCAGGGATACTCTGGATGTCAAGACGCGTGGAAAAACATACAAAACATAGGATTGGGGACATCAAGATTTTGGTCAATTTTTTTAAGAATTTTCAAATTTTCAGATAGGAGGTTCCATATAAGGTCAAAAACTACATACTCAGATCTTCACCAAACATTGCAGGGATACATTGGATGTCAAGACACGTGGAAAAAACGTACAAAACAAGAGATTGGAGACATCAAGATTTTGGACGAATTTTTTAAGAATTTTCAAATTTTCAGATAGGAGGTTCCATATAAGGTCAAAAACTACATACTCAGATCTTCACCAAACTTTGCAGGGATACACTGGATGTCAAGACACGTGGAAAAAACGTACAAAACAAGAGATTGGAGACATCAAGATTTTGGACGAATTTTTAAAGATTTTTCAAATTTTCAGAAAGGATGTTCCAGATAAGGTCAAAAACGACATACTCAGATCTTCACCAAACTTTGCAGAAATACATTGGATGTCAAGACACGTGGAAAAAACATACAAAACATAGGATTGGGGACATCAAGATTTTGGACGAATTTTTTAAGAATTTTCAAATTTTCAGAAAGGAGGTTCCACATAAGGTCAAAAACTACATACTCAGATCTTCACCAAACTTTGCAGGGATACATTGGATGTCAAGACACGTCGAAAAAACGTACAAAACAAGAGATTGGAGACATCAAGATTTTGGACGAATTTTTTAAGAATTTTCAAATTTTCAGAAAGGATGTTCCAGATAAGGTCAAAAACTACATACTCAGATCTTCACCAAACTTTTCAGTTATACATTGGATGTCAAGACACGTGGAAAAAACATACAAAACATAGGATTGGGGACATCAAGATTTTGGTCAAATTTTTTAAGAATTTTCAAATTTTCAGATAGGAGGTTCCATATAAGGTCAAAAACTACATACTCAGATCTTCACCAAACTTTGCAGGGATACATTGAATGTCAAGACACGTGGAAAAAACGTACAAAACAAGAGATTGGGGTCATCAAGATTTTGGACGGATTTTTGAGGAATTTTCAAATTTTCAGATGGGAGGTTCCAGATAAGGTCAAAAACTACATACTCAGATCTTCACCAAACTTTGCAGGGATACATTGGATGTCAAGACACGTGGAAAAAACGTACAAAACAAGAGATTGGAGACATCAAGATTTTGGACGAATTTTTTAAGAATTTTCAAATTTTCAGAAAGGATGTTCCAGATAAAGTAAAAAACGACATACTCAGATCTTCACCAAACTTTGCAGGGATACATTGGATGTCAAGACACGTGGAAAAAACGTACAAAACAAGAGATTGGAGACATCAAGATTTTGGACGAATTTTTTAAGAATTTTCAAATTTTCAGATAGGAGGTTCCAGATAAGGTCAAAAACTACATACTCAGATCTTCACCAAACTTTGCAGGGATACATTGGATGTCAAGACACGTGGAAAAAACGTACAAAACAAGAGATTGGGGTCATCAAGATTTTGGACGGATTTTTTAGGAATTTTCAAATTTTCAGATGGGAGGTTCCAGATAAGGTCAAAAACTACATACTCACATCTTCACCAAACTTTGCAGGGATACATTGGATGTCAAGACACGTGGAAAAAACGTACAAAACAAGAGATTGGAGACATCAAGATTTTGGACGAATTTTTTAAGAATTTTCAAATTTTCAGAAAGGATGTTCCAGATAAGGTCAAAAACTACATACTCAGATCTTCACCAAACTTTTCAGGGATACATTGGATGTCAAGACACGTGGAAAAAACATACAAAACATGGGATTGGGGACATCAAGATTTTGGTCAAATTTTTTAAGAATTTTCAAATTTTCAGATAGGAGGTTCCATATAAGGTCAAAAACTACATACTCAGATCTTCACCAAACATTGCAGGGATACATTGGATGTCAAGACACGTGGAAAAAACGTACAAAACAAGAGATTGGAGACATCAAGATTTTGGACGAATTTTTGAGGAATTTTCAAATTTTCAGAAATGAGGTTCCAGATATGGTCAAAAACTACATACTCAGATCTTCATCAAACTTTGCAGGGATACATTGGATGTCAAGACACGTGGGAAAAACGTACAAAACAAGAGATTGGAAACATCAAGATTTTGGACGAATTTTTTAAGAATTTTCAAGATTTCAGATAGGAGGTTCCAGATAAGGTCAAAAACTACATACTCAGATCTTCACCAAACTTTGCAGGGATACATTGAATGTCAAGACACGTGGAAAAAACGTACAAAACAAGAGATTGGGGTCATAAAGTTTTTGGACGGATTTTTTAGGAATTTTCAAATTTTCAGATGGGAGGTTCCAGATAAGGTCAAAAACTACATACTCAGATCTTCACCAAACTTTGCAGGGATACATTGGATGTTAAGACACGTGGAAAAAACGTACAAAACAAGAGATTGGAGACATCAAGATTTTGGACGAATTTTTTAAGAATTTTCAAATTTTCAGAAAGGATGTTCCAGATAAGGTCAAAAACGACATACTCAGATCTTCACCAAACTTTGCAGGGATACATTGGATGTCAAGACACGTGGAAAAAACGTACAAGACAAGAGATTCGAGACATCAAGATTTTGGACGAATTTTTTAAGAATTTTCAAATTTTCAGATAGGAGGTTCCAGATAAGGTCAAAAACTACATACTCAGATCTTCACCAAACTTTGCAGGGATACATTGGATGTCAAGACACGTGGGAAAAACGTACAAAACAAGAGTTTGGAGACATCAAGATTTTGGACGAATTTTTTAACAATTTTCAATTTTTCAGATAGGAGGTTCCAGATAAGGTCAAAAACTACATACTCAGATCTTCACCAAACTTTGCAGGGATACATTGGATGTCAAGACACGTGGAAAAAACGTACAAAACAAGAGATTGGGGTCATCAAGATTTTGGACGGATTTTTTAGGAATTTTCAAATTTTCAGATAGGAGGTTCCAGATAAGGTCAAACACTACATACTCAGATCTTCACCAAACTTTGCAGGGATACATTGGATGTCAAGACACGTGGAAAAAACGTACAAAACAAGAGATTGGAGACATCAAGATTTTGGACGAATTTTTTAAGAATTTTCAAATTTTCAGAAAGGATGTTCCATATAAGGTCAAAAACGACATACTCAGATCTTCACCAAACTTTGCAGGGATACTCTGGATGTCAAGACGCGTGGAAAAAACATACAAAACATAGGATTGGGGACATCAAGATTTTGGTCAATTTTTTTAAGAATTTTCAAATTTTCAGATAGGAGGTTCCATATAAGGTCAAAAACTACATACTCAGATCTTCACCAAACATTGCAGGGATACATTGGATGTCAAGACACGTGGAAAAAACGTACAAAACAAGAGATTGGAGACATCAAGATTTTGGACGAATTTTTTAAGAATTTTCAAATTTTCAGATAGGAGGTTCCATATAAGGTCAAAAACTACATACTCAGATCTTCACCAAACTTTGCAGGGATACACTGGATGTCAAGACACGTGGAAAAAACGTACAAAACAAGAGATTGGAGACATCAAGATTTTGGACGAATTTTTAAAGATTTTTCAAATTTTCAGAAAGGATGTTCCAGATAAGGTCAAAAACGACATACTCAGATCTTCACCAAACTTTGCAGAAATACATTGGATGTCAAGACACGTGGAAAAAACATACAAAACATAGGATTGGGGACATCAAGATTTTGGACGATTTTTTTAAGAATTTTCAAATTTTCAGAAAGGAGGTTCCACATAAGGTCAAAAACTACATACTCAGATCTTCACCAAACTTTGCAGGGATACATTGGATGTCAAGACACGTGGGAAAAACGTACAAAACAAGAGATTGGAAACATCAAGATTTTGGACGATTTTTTTAAGAATTTTCAAGATTTCAGATAGGAGGTTCCAGATAAGGTCAAAAACTACATACTCAGATCTTCACCAAACTTTGCAGGGATACATTGAATGTCAAGACACGTGGAAAAAACGTACAAAACAAGAGATTGGGGTCATAAAGTTTTTGGACGGATTTTTTAGGAATTTTCAAATTTTCAGATGGGAGGTTCCAGATAAGGTCAAAAACTACATACTCAGATCTTCACCAAACTTTGCAGGGATACATTGGATGTTAAGACACGTGGAAAAAACGTACAAAACAAGAGATTGGAGACATCAAGATTTTGGACGAATTTTTTAAGAATTTTCAAATTTTCAGAAAGGATGTTCCAGATAAGGTCAAAAACGACATACTCAGATCTTCACCAAACTTTGCAGGGATACATTGGATGTCAAGACACGTGGAAAAAACGTACAAGACAAGAGATTGGAGACATCAAGATTTTGGACGAATTTTTTAAGAATTTTCAAATTTTCAGATAGGAGGTTCCAGATAAGGTCAAAAACTACATACTCACATCTTCACCAAACTTTGCAGGGATACATTGGATGTCAAGACACGTGGAAAAAACGTACAAAACAAGAGATTGGAGACATCAAGATTTTGGACGAATTTTTTAAGAATTTTCAAATTTTCAGAAAGGATGTTCCATATAAGGTCAAAAACGACATACTCAGATCTTCACCAAACTTTGCAGGGATACTCTGGATGTCAAGACGCGTGGAAAAAACATACAAAACATAGGATTGGGGACATCAAGATTTTGGTCAATTTTTTTAAGAATTTTCAAATTTTCAGATAGGAGGTTCCATATAAGGTCAAAAACTACATACTCAGATCTTCACCAAACATTGCAGGGATACATTGGATGTCAAGACACGTGGAAAAAACGTACAAAACAAGAGATTGGAGACATCAAGATTTTGGACGAATTTTTTAAGAATTTTCAAATTTTCAGATAGGAGGTTCCATATAAGGTCAAAAACTACATACTCAGATCTTCACCAAACTTTGCAGGGATACACTGGATGTCAAGACACGTGGAAAAAACGTACAAAACAAGAGATTGGAGACATCAAGATTTTGGACGAATTTTTAAAGATTTTTCAAATTTTCAGAAAGGATGTTCCAGATAAGGTCAAAAACGACATACTCAGATCTTCACCAAACTTTGCAGAAATACATTGGATGTCAAGACACGTGGAAAAAACATACAAAACATAGGATTGGGGACATCAAGATTTTGGACGAATTTTTTAAGAATTTTCAAATTTTCAGAAAGGAGGTTCCACATAAGGTCAAAAACTACATACTCAGATCTTCACCAAACTTTGCAGGGATACATTGGATGTCAAGACACGTCGAAAAAACGTACAAAACAAGAGATTGGAGACATCAAGATTTTGGACGAATTTTTTAAGAATTTTAAAATTTTCAAAAAGGAGGTTTCATATAAGGTCAAAGACTACATACTCAGATCTTCACCAAACTTTGCAGGGATACATTATGTGTCAAGACACGTGGAAAAAACGTACAAAACAAGAGATTGGAGACATCAAGATTTTGGACGAATTTTTTAAGAATTTTCAAATTTTCAGATAGGAGGTTCCATATAAGGTCAAAAACTACATACTCAGATCTTCACCAAACTTTGCAGGGATACATTGGATGTCAAGACACGTGTAAAAAACGTACAAAACAAAAGATTGGAGACATCAAGATTTTGGACGAATTTTTTAAGAATTTTCAAATTTTCAGATGGGAGGTTCCAGATAAGGTCAAAAACTACATACTCAGATCTTCACCAAACTTTGCAGGGATACATTGGATGTTAAGACACGAGGAAAAAACGTACAAAACAAGAGATTGGAGACATCAAGATTTTGGACGAATTTTTGAGGAATTTTCAAATTTTCAGAAATGAGGTTCCAGATAAGGTCAAAAACTACATACTCAGATCTTCACCAAACTTTGCATGGATACATTGGATGTCAAGACACGTGGAAAAGCCATACAAAACATAGGATTGGGGACATCAAGATTTTGGACGAATTTTTTGAGAATTTTCAAATTTTCAGAAAGGAAGTTCCATATAAGGTCAAAAACTACATACTCAGATCTTCACCAAACTTTGCAGGGATACATTGGATGTCAAGACACGTGGAAAAAACGTACAAAACAAGAGATTGGAGACATCAAGATTTTGGACGAATTTTTTAACAATTTTCAAATTTTCAGAAAGGAGGTTCCATATAAGGCCAAAAACTACATACTCAGATCTTCACCAAACTTTGCAGGGATACATTATGTGTCAAGACACGTGGAAAAAACGTACAAAACAAGAGATTGGGGTCATCAAGATTTTGGACGGATTTTTTAGGAATTTTCAAATTTTCAGATGGGAGGTTCCAGATAAGGTCAAAAACTACATACTCAGATCTTCACCAAACTTTGCAGGGATACATTGGATGTCAAGACACGTGGAAAAAACGTACAAAACAAGAGATTGGAGACATCAAGATTTTGGACGAATTTTTTAAGAATTTTCAAATTTTCAGAAAGGATGTTCCAGGTAAGGTCAAAAACGACATACTCAGATCTTCACCAAACTCTGCAGGGATACATTGGATGTCAAGACACGTGGAAAAAACATACAAAACATAGGATTGGGGACATCAAGATTTTGGTTAAATTTTTTTAAGAATTTTTAAATTTTCAGATAGGAGGTTCCATATAAGTTCAAAAACTACATACTCAGATCTTCACCAAACATTGCAGGGATACATTGGATGTCAAGACACATGGAAAAAACGTACAAAACAAGAGATTGGAGACATCAAGATTTTGGACGAATTTTTTAAGAATTTTCAAATTTTCAGTTAGGAGGTTCCAGATATGGTCAAAAACTACATACTCAGATCTTCACCAAACTTTGCAGGGATACTTTGCATGTCAAGACACGTGGAAAAAAACGTACAAAACAAGAGATTGGAGACATCAAGATTTTCGACAAATTTTTTAAGAATTTTCAAATTTTCAGATGGGAGGTTCCAGATAAGGTCAAAAACGACATACTCAGATCTTCACCAAACTTTGCATGGATACATTGGATGTCAAGACACGTGGAAAAAACATACAAAACATAGGATTGGTGACATCAAGATTTTGGACGAATTTTTTAAGAATTTTCAAATTTTCAGAAAGGAGGTTCCATATAAGGTCAAAAACTACATACTCAGATCTTCACCAAACATTGCAGGGATACATTGGATGTCAAGACACGTGGAAAAAACGTACAAAACAAGAGATTGGAGACATCAAGATTTTGGACGAATTTTTTAAAAAATTTCAAATTTTCAGATAGGAGATTCCAGATAAGGTCAAAAACTACATACTCAGATCTTCACCAAACTTTGCAGGGATACATTGGATGTCAAGACACGTGGAAAAAACATACAAAACATAGTATTGGGGATATCAAGATTTTGGTCAAATTTTTTAAGAATTTTCAAATTTTCAGATAGGAGGTTCCATATAAGGTCAAAAACTACATACTCAGATCTTCACCAAACATTGCAGGGATACATTGGATGTCAAGACACGTGGGAAAAACGTACAAAACAAGAGATTGGAGACATCAAGATTTTGGACGAATTTTTTAAGAATTTTCAAATTTTCAGATAGGAGGTTCCATATAAGGTCAAAAACTACATACTCAGATCTTCACCAAACATTGTAGGGATACATTGGATGTCAAGACACGTGGAAAAAACGTACAAAACAAGAGATTGGAGACATCAAGATTTTGGACGAATTTTTTAAGAATTTTCAAATTTTCAGAAAGGATGTTCCAGATAAGGTCAAAAACTACATACTCAGATCTTCACCAAACTTTTCAGGGATACATTGGATGTCAAGACACGTGGAAAAAACATACAAAACATGGGATTGGGGACATCAAGATTTTGGTCAAATTTTTTAAGAATTTTCAAATTTTCAGATAGGAGGTTCCATATAAGGTCAAAAACTACATACTCAGATCTTCACCAAACATTGCAGGGATACGTTGGATGTCAAGACACGTGGAAAAAACGTACAAAACAAGAGATTGGAGACATCAAGATTTTGGACGAATTTTTGAGGAATTTTCAAATTTTCAGAAATGAGGTTCCAGATATGGTCAAAAACTACATACTCAGATCTTCATCAAACTTTGCAGGGATACATTGGATGTCAAGACACGTGGGAAAAACGTACAAAACAAGAGATTGGAAACATCAAGATTTTGGACGAATTTTTTAAGAATTTTCAAGATTTCAGATAGGAGGTTCCAGATAAGGTCAAAAACTACATACTCAGATCTTCACCAAACTTTGCAGGGATACATTGAATGTCAAGACACGTGGAAAAAACGTACAAAACAAGAGATTGGGGTCATAAAGTTTTTGGACGGATTTTTTAGGAATTTTCAAATTTTCAGATGGGAGGTTCCAGATAAGGTCAAAAACTACATACTCAGATCTTCACCAAACTTTGCAGGGATACATTGGATGTTAAGACACGTGGAAAAAACGTACAAAACAAGAGATTGGAGACATCAAGATTTTGGACGAATTTTTTAAGAATTTTCAAATTTTCAGAAAGGATGTTCCAGATAAAGTCAAAAACGACATACTCAGATCTTCACCAAACTTTGCAGGGATACATTGGATGTCAAGACACGTGGAAAAAACGTACAAGACAAGAGATTGGAGACATCAAGATTTTGGACGAATTTTTTAAGAATTTTCAAATTTTCAGATAGGAGGTTCCAGATAAGGTCAAAAACTACATACTCAGATCTTCACCAAACTTTGCAGGGATACATTGGATGTCAAGACACGTGGGAAAAACGTACAAAACAAGAGATTGGAGACATCAAGATTTTGGACGAATTTTTTAACAATTTTCAATTTTTCAGATAGGAGGTTCCAGATAAGGTCAAAAACTACATACTCAGATCTTCACCAAACTTTGCAGGGATACATTGGATGTCAAGACACGTGGAAAAAACGTACAAAACAAGAGATTGGGTTCATCAAGATTTTGGACGGATTTTTTAGGAATTTTCAAATTTTCAGATAGGAGGTTCCAGATAAGGTCAAAAACTACATACTCAGATCTTCACCAAACTTTGCAGGGATACATTGGATGTCAAGACACGTGGAAAAAACGTACAAAACAAGAGATTGGAGACATCAAGATTTTGGACGAATTTTTTAAGAATTTTCAAATTTTCAGAAAGGATGTTCCATATAAGGTCAAAAACGACATACTCAGATCTTCACCAAACTTTGCAGGGATACTCTGGATGTCAAGACGCGTGGAAAAAACATACAAAACATAGGATTGGGGACATCAAGATTGTGGTCAATTTTTTTAAGAATTTTCAAATTTTCAGATAGGAGGTTCCATATAAGGTCAAAAACTACATACTCAGATCTTCACCAAACATTGCAGGGATACATTGGATGTCAAGACACGTGGAAAAAACGTACAAAACAAGAGATTGGAGACATCAAGATTTTGGACGAATTTTTTAAGAATTTTCAAATTTTCAGATAGGAGGTTCCATATAAGGTCAAAAACTACATACTCAGATCTTCACCAAACTTTGCAGGGATACACTGGATGTCAAGACACGTGGAAAAAACGTACAAAACAAGAGATTGGAGACATTAAAATTTTTGACGAATTTTTAAAGATTTTTCAAATTTTCAGAAAGGATGTTCCAGATAAAGTCAAAAACGACATACTCAGATCTTCACCAAACTTTGCAGAAATACATTGGATGTCAAGACACGTGGAAAAAACATACAAAACATAGGATTGGGGACATCAAGATTTTGGACGAATTTTTTAAGAATTTTCAAATTTTCAGAAAGGAGGTTCCACATAAGGTCAAAAACGACATACTCAGATCTTCACCAAACTTTGCAGGGATACATTGGATGTCAAGACACGTGGAAAAAACGTACAAAACAAGAGATTGGAGACATCAAGATTTTGGACGAATTTTTTAAGAATTTTAAAATTTTCAAAAAGGAGGTTTCATATAAGGTCAAAGACTACATACTCAGATCTTCACCAAACTTTGCAGGGATACATTATGTGTCAAGACACGTGAAAAAACGTACAAAACAAGTGATTGGAGACATCAAGATTTTGGACGAATTTTTTAAGAATTTTCAAATTTTCAGATAGGAGGTTCCATATAAGGTCAAAAACTACATACTCAGATCTTCACCAAACATTGCAGGGATACATTGGATGTCAAGACACGTGAAAAAAACGTACAAAACAAGAGATTGGAGACATCAAGATTTTGGACGAATTTTTTAAGAATTTTCAAATTTTCAGATAGGAGGTTCCATATAAGGTCAAAAACTACATACTCAGATCTTCACCAAACTTTGCAGGGATACATTGGATGTCAAGACACGTGTAAAAAACGTACAAAACAAAAGATTGGAGACATCAAGATTTTGGACGAATTTTTTAAGAATTTTCAAATTTTCAGATGGGAGGTTCCAGATAAGGTCAAAAACTACATACTCAGATCTTCACCAAACATTGCAGGGATACGTTGGATGTCAAGACACGTGGAAAAAACGTACAAAACAAGAGATTGGAGACATCAAGATTTTGGACGAATTTTTGAGGAATTTTCAAATTTTCAGAAATGAGGTTCCAGATATGGTCAAAAACTACATACTCAGATCTTCATCAAACTTTGCAGGGATACATTGGATGTCAAGACACGTGGGAAAAACGTACAAAACAAGAGATTGGAAACATCAAGATTTTGGACGAATTTTTTAAGAATTTTCAAGATTTCAGATAGGAGGTTCCAGATAAGGTCAAAAACTACATACTCAGATCTTCACCAAACTTTGCAGGGATACATTGAATGTCAAGACACGTGGAAAAAACGTACAAAACAAGAGATTGGGGTCATAAAGTTTTTGGACGGATTTTTTAGGAATTTTCAAATTTTCAGATGGGAGGTTCCAGATAAGGTCAAAAACTACATACTCAGATCTTCACCAAACTTTGCAGGGATACATTGGATGTTGAGACACGTGGAAAAAACGTACAAAACAAGAGATTGGAGACATCAAGATTTTGGACGAATTTTTTAAGAATTTTCAAATTTTCAGAAAGGATGTTCCAGATAAAGTCAAAAACGACATACTCAGATCTTCACCAAACTTTGCAGGGATACATTGGATGTCAAGACACGTGGAAAAAACGTACAAAACAAGAGATTGGGGTCATCAAGATTTTGGACGGATTTTTTAGGAATTTTCAAATTTTCAGATAGGTTCCAGATAAGGTCAAAAACTACATACTCAGATCTTCACCAAACTTTGCAGGGATACATTGGATGTCAAGACACGTGGAAAAAACGTACAAAACAAGAGATTGGAGACATCAAGATTTTGGACGAATTTTTTAAGAATTTTCAAATTTTCAGAAAGGATGTTCCATATAAGGTCAAAAACGACATACTCAGATCTTCACCAAACTTTGCAGGGATACTCTGGATGTCAAGACGCGTGGAAAAAACATACAAAACATAGGATTGGGGACATCAAGATTGTGGTCAATTTTTTAAAGAATTTTCAAATTTTCAGATAGGAGGTTCCATATAAGGTCAAAAACTACATACTCAGATCTTCACCAAACATTGCAGGGATACATTGGATGTCAAGACACGTGGAAAAAACGTACAAAACAAGAGATTGGAGACATCAAGATTTTGGACGAATTTTTTAAGAATTTTCAAATTTTCAGATAGGAGGTTCCATATAAGGTCAAAAATTACATACTCAGATCTTCACCAAACTTTGCAGGGATACACTGGATGTCAAGACACGTGGAAAAAACGTACAAAACAAGAGATTGGAGACATCAAGATTTTGGACGAATTTTTAAAGATTTTTCAAATTTTCAGAAAGGATGTTCCAGATAAGGTCAAAAACGACATACTCAGATCTTCACCAAACTTTGCAGAAATACATTGGATGTCAAGACACGTGGAAAAAACATACAAAACATAGGATTGGGGACATCAAGATTTTGGACGAATTTTTTAAGAATTTTCAAATTTTCAGAAAGGAGGTTCCACATAAGGTCAAAAACGACATACTCAGATCTTCACCAAACTTTGCAGGGATACTCTGGATGTCAAGACGCGTGGAAAAAACGTACAAAACAAGAGATTGGAGACATCAAGATTTTGGACGAATTTTTTTAGAATTTTAAAATTTTCAAAAAGGAGGTTTCATATAAGGTCAAAGACTACATACTCAGATCTTCACCAAACTTTGCAGGGATACATTATGTGTCAAGACACGTGGAAAAAACGTACAAAACAAGAGATTGGAGACATCAAGATTTTGGACGAATTTTTTAAGAATTTTCAAATTTTCAGATAGGAGGTTCCATATAAGGTCAAAAACTACATACTCAGATCTTCACCAAACATTGCAGGGATACATTGGATGTCAAGACACGTGAAAAAAACGTACAAAACAAGAGATTGGAGACATCAAGATTTTGGACGAATTTTTTAAGAATTTTCAAATTTTCAGATAGGAGGTTCCATATAAGGTCAAAAACAACATACTCAGATCTTCACCAAACTTTGCAGGGATACATTGGATGTCAAGACACGTGTAAAAAACGTACAAAACAAAAGATTGGAGACATCAAGATTTTGGACGAATTTTTTAAGAATTTTCAAATTTTCAGATGGGAGGTTCCAGATAAGGTCAAAAACGACATACTCAGATCTTCACCAAACTTTGCATGGATACATTGGATGTCAAGACACGTGGAAAAGCCATACAAAACATAGGATTGGGGACATCAAGATTTTGGACGAATTTTTTGAGAATTTTCAAATTTTCAGAAAGGAGGTTCCATATAAGGTCAAAAACTACATACTCAGATCTTCACCAAACTTTGCAGGGATACATTGGATGTCAAGACACGTGGAAAAAACGTACAAAACAAGAGATTGGAGACATCAAGATTTTGGACGAATTTTTTAAGAATTTTCAAATTTTCAGAAAGGAGGTTCCATATAAGGTCAAAAACTACATACTCAGATCTTCACCAAACTTTGCAGGGATACATTATGTGTCAAGACACGTGGAAAAAACGTACAAAACAAGAGATTGGGGTCATCAAGATTTTGGACGGATTTTTTAGGAATTTTCAAATTTTCAGATGGGAGGTTCCATATAAGTTCATAAACTACATACTCAGATCTTCACCAAACATTGCAGGGATACATTGGATGTCAAGACACATGGAAAAAACGTACAAAACAAGAGATTGGAGACATCAAGATTTTGGACGAATTTTTTAAGAATTTTCAAATTTTCAGTTAGGAGGTTCCAGATAAGGTCAAAAACTACATACTCAGATCTTCACCAAACTTTGCAGGGATACTTTGCATGTCAAGACACGTGGAAAAAAACGTACAAAACAAGAGATTGGAGACATCAAGATTTTCGACAAATTTTTTAAGAATTTTCAAATTTTCAGATGGGAGGTTCCAGATAAGGTCAAAAACGACATACTCAGATCTTCACCAAACTTTGCATGGATACATTGGATGTCAAGACACGTGGAAAAAACATACAAAACATAGGATTGGGGACATCAAGATTTTGGACGAATTTTTTAAGAATTTTCAAATTTTCAGAAAGGAGGTTCCATATAAGGTCAAAAACTACATACTCAGATCTTCACCAAACATTGCAGGGATACATTGGATGTCAAGACACGTGGAAAAAACGTACAAAACAAGAGATTGGAGACATCAAGATTTTGGACGAATTTTTTAAAAAATTTCAAATTTTCAGATAGGAGATTCCAGATAAGGTCAAAAACTACATACTCAGATCTTCACCAAACTTTGCAGGGATACATTGGATGTCAAGACACGTGGAAAAAACATACAAAACATAGTATTGGGGATATCAAGATTTTGGTCAAATTTTTTAAGAATTTTCAAATTTTCAGATAGGAGGTTCCATATAAGGTCAAAAACTACATACTCAGATCTTCACCAAACATTGCAGGGATACATTGGATGTCAAGACACGTGGAAAAAACGTACAAAACAAGAGATTGGAGACATCAAGATTTTGGACGAATTTTTTAAGAATTTTCAAATTTTCAGATAGGAGGTTCCATATAAGTTCAAAAACTACATACTCAGATCTTCACCAAACTTTGCAGGGATACATTGGATGTCAAGACACGTGGAAAAAACGTACAAAACAAGAGATTGGAGACATCAAGATTTTGGACGAATTTTTTAACAATTTTCAAATTTTCAGATAGGAGGTTCCAGATAAGGTCAAAAACTACATACTCAGATCTTCACCAAACTTTGCAGGGATACATTGGATGTCAAGACACGTGGAAAAAACGTACAAAACAAGAGATTGGGGTCATCAAGATTTTGGACGGATTTTTTAGGAATTTTCAAATTTTCAGATAGGAGGTTCCAGATAAGGTCAAAAACTACAAACTCAGATCTTCACCAAACTTTGCAGGGATACATTGGATGTCAAGACGTGGAAAAAACGTACAAAACAAGAGATTGGAGACATCAAGATTTTGGACGAATTTTTGAGGAATTTTCAAATTTTCAGAAATGAGGTTCCAGATAAGGTCAAAAACTACATACTCAGATCTTCACCAAACTTTGCATGGATACATTGGATGTCAAGACACGTGGAAAAGCCATACAAAACATAGGATTGGGGACATCAAGATTTTGGACGAATTTTTTGAGAATTTTCAAATTTTCAGAAAGGAAGTTCCATATAAGGTCAAAAACTACATACTCAGATCTTCACCAAACTTTGCAGGGATACATTGGATGTCAAGACACGTGGAAAAAACGTACAAAACAAGAGATTGGAGACATCAAGATTTTGGACGAATTTTTTAACAATTTTCAAATTTTCAGAAAGGAGGTTCCATATAAGGCCAAAAACTACATACTCAGATCTTCACCAAACTTTGCAGGGATACATTATGTGTCAAGACACGTGGAAAAAACGTACAAAACAAGAGATTGGGGTCATCAAGATTTTGGACGGATTTTTTAGGAATTTTCAAATTTTCAGATGGGAGGTTCCAGATAAGGTCAAAAACTACATACTCAGATCTTCACCAAACTTTGCAGGGATACATTGGATGTCAAGACACGTGGAAAAAACGTACAAAACAAGAGATTGGAGACATCAAGATTTTGGACGAATTTTTTAAGAATTTTCAAATTTTCAGAAAGGATGTTCCAGGTAAGGTCAAAAACGACATACTCAGATCTTCACCAAACTCTGCAGGGATACATTGGATGTCAAGACACGTGGAAAAAACATACAAAACATAGGATTGGGGACATCAAGATTTTGGTTAAATTTTTTTAAGAATTTTTAAATTTTCAGATAGGAGGTTCCATATAAGTTCAAAAACTACATACTCAGATCTTCACCAAACATTGCAGGGATACATTGGATGTCAAGACACATGGAAAAAACGTACAAAACAAGAGATTGGAGACATCAAGATTTTGGACGAATTTTTTAAGAATTTTCAAATTTTCAGTTAGGAGGTTCCAGATATGGTCAAAAACTACATACTCAGATCTTCACCAAACTTTGCAGGGATACTTTGCATGTCAAGACACGTGGAAAAAAACGTACAAAACAAGAGATTGGAGACATCAAGATTTTCGACAAATTTTTTAAGAATTTTCAAATTTTCAGATGGGAGGTTCCAGATAAGGTCAAAAACGACATACTCAGATCTTCACCAAACTTTGCATGGATACATTGGATGTCAAGACACGTGGAAAAAACATACAAAACATAGGATTGGTGACATCAAGATTTTGGACGAATTTTTTAAGAATTTTCAAATTTTCAGAAAGGAGGTTCCATATAAGGTCAAAAACTACATACTCAGATCTTCACCAAACATTGCAGGGATACATTGGATGTCAAAACACGTGGAAAAAACGTACAAAACAAGAGATTGGAGACATCAAGATTTTGGACGAATTTTTTAAAAAATTTCAAATTTTCAGATAGGAGATTCCAGATAAGGTCAAAAACTACATACTCAGATCTTCACCAAACTTTGCAGGGATACATTGGATGTCAAGACACGTGGAAAAAACATACAAAACATAGTATTGGGGATATCAAGATTTTGGTCAAATTTTTTAAGAATTTTCAAATTTTCAGATAGGAGGTTCCATATAAGGTCAAAAACTACATACTCAGATCTTCACCAAACATTGCAGGGATACATTGGATGTCAAGACACGTGGAAAAAACGTACAAAACAAGAGATTGGAGACATCAAGATTTTGGACGAATTTTTTAAGAATTTTCAAATTTTCAGATAGGAGGTTCCATATAAGTTCAAAAACTACATACTCAGATCTTCACCAAACTTTGCAGGGATACATTGGATGTCAAGACACGTGGAAAAAACGTACAAAACAAGAGATTGGAGACATCAAGATTTTGGACGAATTTTTTAACAATTTTCAAATTTTCAGATAGGAGGTTCCAGATAAGGTCAAAAACTACATACTCAGATCTTCACCAAACATTGCAGGGATACATTGGATGTGAAGACACGTGGAAAAAACGTACAAAACAAGAGATTGGAGACATCAAGATTTTGGACGAATTTTTTAAGAATTTTCAAATTTTCAGATAGGAGGTTCCATATAAGGTCAAAAACTACATACTCAGATCTTCACCAAACTTTGCAGGGATACATTGGATGTCAAGACACGTGGAAAAAACGTACAAAACAAGAGATTGGAGACATCAAGATTTTGGACGAATTTTTTAACAATTTTCAAATTTTCAGATAGGAGGTTCCAGATAAGGTCAAAAACTACATACTCAGATCTTCACCAAACTTTGCAGGGATACATTGGATGTCAAGACACGTGGAAAAAACGTACAAAACAAGAGATTGGAGACATCAAGATTTTGGACGAATTTTTTAAGAATTTTCAAATTTTCAGAAAGGATGTTCCAGATAAGGTCAAAAACGACATACTCAGATCTTCACCAAACTTTGCAGGGATACATTGGATGTCAAAACACGTGGAAAAAACATACAAAACATAGGATTTGGGATATCAAGATTTTGGTCAAATTTTTTAAGAATTTTCAAATTTTCAGATAGGAGGTTCCATATAAGGTCAAAAACTACATACTCAGATCTTCACCAAACATTGCAGGGATACATTGGATGTCAAGACACGTGGGAAAAACGTACAAAACAAGAGATTGGAGACATCAAGATTTTGGACGAATTTTTTAAGAATTTTCAAATTTTCAGATAGGAGGTTCCATATAAGGTCAAAAACTACATACTCAGATCTTCACCAAACATTGTAGGGATACATTGGATGTCAAGACACGTGGAAAAAACGTACAAAACAAGAGATTGGAGACATCAAGATTTTGGACGAATTTTTTAAGAATTTTCAAATTTTCAGAAAGGATGTTCCAGATAAGGTCAAAAACTACATACTCAGATCTTCACCAAACTTTTCAGGGATACATTGGATGTCAAGACACGTGGAAAAAACATACAAAACATGGGATTGGGGACATCAAGATTTTGGTCAAATTTTTTAAGAATTTTCAAATTTTCAGATAGTAGGTTCCATATAAGGTCAAAAACTACATACTCAGATCTTCACCAAACATTGCAGGGATACGTTGGATGTCAAGACACGTGGAAAAAACGTACAAAACAAGAGATTGGAGACATCAAGATTTTGGACGAATTTTTGAGGAATTTTCAAATTTTCAGAAATGGGGTTCCAGATATGGTCAAAAACTACATACTCAGATCTTCATCAAACTTTGCAGGGATACATTGGATGTCAAGACACGTGGGAAAAACGTACAAAACAAGAGATTGGAAACATCAAGATTTTGGACGAATTTTTTAAGAATTTTCAAGATTTCAGATAGGAGGTTCCAGATAAGGTCAAAAACTACATACTCAGATCTTCACCAAACTTTGCAGGGATACATTGAATGTCAAGACACGTGGAAAAAACGTACAAAACAAGAGATTGGGGTCATAAAGTTTTTGGACGGATTTTTTAGGAATTTTCAAATTTTCAGATGGGAGGTTCCAGATAAGGTCAAAAACTACATACTCAGATCTTCACCAAACTTTGCAGGGATACATTGGATGTTAAGACACGTGGAAAAAACGTACAAAACAAGAGATTGGAGACATCAAGATTTTGGACGAATTTTTTAAGAATTTTCAAATTTTCAGAAAGGATGTTCCAGATAAAGTCAAAAACGACATACTCAGATCTTCACCAAACTTTGCAGGGATACATTGGATGTCAAGACACGTGGAAAAAACGTACAAGACAAGAGATTGGAGACATCAAGATTTTGGACGAATTTTTTAAGAATTTTCAAATTTTCAGATAGGAGGTTCCAGATAAGGTCAAAAACTACATACTCAGATCTTCACCAAACTTTTCAGGGATACATTGGATGTCAAGACACGTGGGAAAAACGTACAAAACAAGAGATTGGAGACATCAAGATTTTGGACGAATTTTTTAACAATTTTCAATTTTTCAGATAGGAGGTTCCAGATAAGGTCAAAAACTACATACTCAGATCTTCACCAAACTTTGCAGGGATACATTGGATGTCAAGACACGTGGAAAAAACGTACAAAACAAGAGATTGGGTTCATCAAGATTTTGGACGGATTTTTTAGGAATTTTCAAATTTTCAGATAGGAGGTTCCAGATAAGGTCAAAAACTACATACTCAGATCTTCACCAAACTTTGCAGGGATACATTGGATGTCAAGACACGTGGAAAAAACGTACAAAACAAGAGATTGGAGACATCAAGATTTTGGACGAATTTTTTAAGAATTTTCAAATTTTCAGAAAGGATGTTCCATATAAGGTCAAAAACGACATACTCAGATCTTCACCAAACTTTGCAGGGATACTCTGGATGTCAAGACGCGTGGAAAAAACATACAAAACATAGGATTGGGGACATCAAGATTGTGGTCAATTTTTTTAAGAATTTTCAAATTTTCAGATAGGAGGTTCCATATAAGGTCAAAAACTACATACTCAGATCTTCACCAAACATTGCAGGGATACATTGGATGTCAAGACACGTGGAAAAAACGTACAAAACAAGAGATTGGAGACATCAAGATTTTGGACGAATTTTTTAAGAATTTTCAAATTTTCAGATAGGAGGTTCCATATAAGGTCAAAAACTACATACTCAGATCTTCACCAAACTTTGCAGGGATACACTGGATGTCAAGACACGTGGAAAAAACGTACAAAACAAGAGATTGGAGACATTAAAATTTTTGACGAATTTTTAAAGATTTTTCAAATTTTCAGAAAGGATGTTCCAGATAAGGTCAAAAACGACATACTCAGATCTTCACCAAACTTTGCAGAAATACATTGGATGTCAAGACACGTGGAAAAAACATACAAAACATAGGATTGGGGACATCAAGATTTTGGACGAATTTTTTAAGAATTTTCAAATTTTCAGAAAGGAGGTTCCACATAAGGTCAAAAACGACATACTCAGATCTTCACCAAACTTTGCAGGGATACATTGGATGTCAAGACACGTGGAAAAAACGTACAAAACAAGAGATTGGAGACATCAAGATTTTGGACGAATTTTTTAAGAATTTTAAAATTTTCAAAAAGGAGGTTTCATATAAGGTCAAAGACTACATACTCAGATCTTCACCAAACTTTGCAGGGATACATTATGTGTCAAGACACGTGAAAAAACGTACAAAACAAGTGATTGGAGACATCAAGATTTTGGACGAATTTTTTAAGAATTTTCAAATTTTCAGATAGGAGGTTCCATATAAGGTCAAAAACTACATACTCAGATCTTCACCAAACATTGCAGGGATACATTGGATGTCAAGACACGTGAAAAAAACGTACAAAACAAGAGATTGGAGACATCAAGATTTTGGACGAATTTTTTAAGAATTTTCAAATTTTCAGATAGGAGGTTCCATATAAGGTCAAAAACTACATACTCAGATCTTCACCAAACTTTGCAGGGATACATTGGATGTCAAGACACGTGTAAAAAACGTACAAAACAAAAGATTGGAGACATCAAGATTTTGGACGAATTTTTTAAGAATTTTCAAATTTTCAGAGGGGAGGTTCCAGATAAGGTCAAAAACTACATACTCAGATCTTCACCAAACATTGCAGGGATACGTTGGATGTCAAGACACGTGGAAAAAACGTACAAAACAAGAGATTGGAGACATCAAGATTTTGGACGAATTTTTGAGGAATTTTCAAATTTTCAGAAATGAGGTTCCAGATATGGTCAAAAACTACATACTCAGATCTTCATCAAACTTTGCAGGGATACATTGGATGTCAAGACACGTGGGAAAAACGTACAAAACAAGAGATTGGAAACATCAAGATTTTGGACGAATTTTTTAAGAATTTTCAAGATTTCAGATAGGAGGTTCCAGATAAGGTCAAAAACTACATACTCAGATCTTCACCAAACTTTGCAGGGATACATTGAATGTCAAGACACGTGGAAAAAACGTACAAAACAAGAGATTGGGGTCATAAAGTTTTTGGACGGATTTTTTAGGAATTTTCAAATTTTCAGATGGGAGGTTCCAGATAAGGTCAAAAACTACATACTCAGATCTTCACCAAACTTTGCAGGGATACATTGGATGTTGAGACACGTGGAAAAAACGTACAAAACAAGAGATTGGAGACATCAAGATTTTGGACGAATTTTTTAAGAATTTTCAAATTTTCAGAAAGGATGTTCCAGATAAAGTCAAAAACGACATACTCAGATCTTCACCAAACTTTGCAGGGATACATTGGATGTCAAGACACGTGGAAAAAACGTACAAAACAAGAGATTGGGGTCATCAAGATTTTGGACGGATTTTTTAGGAATTTTCAAATTTTCAGATAGGTTCCAGATAAGGTCAAAAACTACATACTCAGATCTTCACCAAACTTTGCAGGGATACATTGGATGTCAAGACACGTGGAAAAAACGTACAAAACAAGAGATTGGAGACATCAAGATTTTGGACGAATTTTTTAAGAATTTTCAAATTTTCAGAAAGGATGTTCCATATAAGGTCAAAAACGACATACTCAGATCTTCACCAAACTTTGCAGGGATACTCTGGATGTCAAGACGCGTGGAAAAAACATACAAAACATAGGATTGGGGACATCAAGATTGTGGTCAATTTTTTAAAGAATTTTCAAATTTTCAGATAGGAGGTTCCATATAAGGTCAAAAACTACATACTCAGATCTTCACCAAACATTGCAGGGATACATTGGATGTCAAGACACGTGGAAAAAACGTACAAAACAAGAGATTGGAGACATCAAGATTTTGGACGAATTTTTTAAGAATTTTCAAATTTTCAGATAGGAGGTTCCATATAAGGTCAAAAATTACATACTCAGATCTTCACCAAACTTTGCAGGGATACACTGGATGTCAAGACACGTGGAAAAAACGTACAAAACAAGAGATTGGAGACATCAAGATTTTGGACGAATTTTTAAAGATTTTTCAAATTTTCAGAAAGGATGTTCCAGATAAGGTCAAAAACGACATACTCAGATCTTCACCAAACTTTGCAGAAATACATTGGATGTCAAGACACGTGGAAAAAACATACAAAACATAGGATTGGGGACATCAAGATTTTGGACGAATTTTTTAAGAATTTTCAAATTTTCAGAAAGGAGGTTCCACATAAGGTCAAAAACGACATACTCAGATCTTCACCAAACTTTGCAGGGATACTCTGGATGTCAAGACGCGTGGAAAAAACGTACAAAACAAGAGATTGGAGACATCAAGATTTTGGACGAATTTTTTTAGAATTTTAAAATTTTCAAAAAGGAGGTTTCATATAAGGTCAAAGACTACATACTCAGATCTTCACCAAACTTTGCAGGGATACATTATGTGTCAAGACACGTGGAAAAAACGTACAAAACAAGAGATTGGAGACATCAAGATTTTGGACGAATTTTTTAAGAATTTTCAAATTTTCAGATAGGAGGTTCCATATAAGGTCAAAAACTACATACTCAGATCTTCACCAAACATTGCAGGGATACATTGGATGTCAAGACACGTGAAAAAAACGTACAAAACAAGAGATTGGAGACATCAAGATTTTGGACGAATTTTTTAAGAATTTTCAAATTTTCAGATAGGAGGTTCCATATAAGGTCAAAAACAACATACTCAGATCTTCACCAAACTTTGCAGGGATACATTGGATGTCAAGACACGTGTAAAAAACGTACAAAACAAAAGATTGGAGACATCAAGATTTTGGACGAATTTTTTAAGAATTTTCAAATTTTCAGATGGGAGGTTCCAGATAAGGTCAAAAACGACATTCTCAGATCTTCACCAAACTTTGCATGGATACATTGGATGTCAAGACACGTGGAAAAGCCATACAAAACATAGGATTGGGGACATCAAGATTTTGGACGAATTTTTTGAGAATTTTCAAATTTTCAGAAAGGAGGTTCCATATAAGGTCAAAAACTACATACTCAGATCTTCACCAAACTTTGCAGGGATACATTGGATGTCAAGACACGTGGAAAAAACGTACAAAACAAGAGATTGGAGACATCAAGATTTTGGACGAATTTTTTAAGAATTTTCAAATTTTCAGAAAGGAGGTTCCATATAAGGTCAAAAACTACATACTCAGATCTTCACCAAACTTTGCAGGGATACATTATGTGTCAAGACACGTGGAAAAAACGTACAAAACAAGAGATTGGGGTCATCAAGATTTTGGACGGATTTTTTAGGAATTTTCAAATTTTCAGATGGGAGGTTCCATATAAGTTCATAAACTACATACTCAGATCTTCACCAAACATTGCAGGGATACATTGGATGTCAAGACACATGGAAAAAACGTACAAAACAAGAGATTGGAGACATCAAGATTTTGGACGAATTTTTTAAGAATTTTCAAATTTTCAGTTAGGAGGTTCCAGATAAGGTCAAAAACTACATACTCAGATCTTCACCAAACTTTGCAGGGATACTTTGCATGTCAAGACACGTGGAAAAAAACGTACAAAACAAGAGATTGGAGACATCAAGATTTTCGACAAATTTTTTAAGAATTTTCAAATTTTCAGATGGGAGGTTCCAGATAAGGTCAAAAACGACATACTCAGATCTTCACCAAACTTTGCATGGATACATTGGATGTCAAGACACGTGGAAAAAACATACAAAACATAGGATTGGGGACATCAAGATTTTGGACGAATTTTTTAAGAATTTTCAAATTTTCAGAAAGGAGGTTCCATATAAGGTCAAAAACTACATACTCAGATCTTCACCAAACATTGCAGGGATACATTGGATGTCAAGACACGTGGAAAAAACGTACAAAACAAGAGATTGGAGACATCAAGATTTTGGACGAATTTTTTAAAAAATTTCAAATTTTCAGATAGGAGATTCCAGATAAGGTCAAAAACTACATACTCAGATCTTCACCAAACTTTGCAGGGATACATTGGATGTCAAGACACGTGGAAAAAACATACAAAACATAGTATTGGGGATATCAAGATTTTGGTCAAATTTTTTAAGAATTTTCAAATTTTCAGATAGGAGGTTCCATATAAGGTCAAAAACTACATACTCAGATCTTCACCAAACATTGCAGGGATACATTGGATGTCAAGACACGTGGAAAAAACGTACAAAACAAGAGATTGGAGACATCAAGATTTTGGACGAATTTTTTAAGAATTTTCAAATTTTCAGATAGGAGGTTCCATATAAGTTCAAAAACTACATACTCAGATCTTCACCAAACTTTGCAGGGATACATTGGATGTCAAGACACGTGGAAAAAACGTACAAAACAAGAGATTGGAGACATCAAGATTTTGGACGAATTTTTTAACAATTTTCAAATTTTCAGATAGGAGGTTCCAGATAAGGTCAAAAACTACATACTCAGATCTTCACCAAACTTTGCAGGGATACATTGGATGTCAAGACACGTGGAAAAAACGTACAAAACAAGAGATTGGGGTCATCAAGATTTTGGACGGATTTTTTAGGAATTTTCAAATTTTCAGATAGGAGGTTCCAGATAAGGTCAAAAACTACAAACTCAGATCTTCACCAAACTTTGCAGGGATACATTGGATGTCAAGACGTGGAAAAAACGTACAAAACAAGAGATTGGAGACATCAAGATTTTGGACGAATTTTTTAAGAATTTTCAAATTTTCAGAAAGGATGTTCCATATAAGGTCAAAAACGACATACTCAGATCTTCACCAAACTTTGCAGGGATACTCTGGATGTCAAGACGCGTGGAAAAAACATACAAAACATAGGATTGGGGACATCAAGATTTTGGTCAATTTTTTTAAGAATTTTCAAATTTTCAGATAGGAGGTTCCATATAAGGTCAAAAACTACATACTCAGATCTTTACCAAACATTGCAGGGATACATTGGATGTCAAGACACGTGGAAAAAACGTACAAAACAAGAGATTGGAGACATCAAGATTTTGGACGAATTTTTTAAGAATTTTCAAATTTTCAGATAGGAGGTTCCATATAAGGTCAAAAACTACATACTCAGATCTTCACCAAACTTTGCAGGGATACACTGGATGTCAAGACACGTGGAAAAAACGTACAAAACAAGAGATTGGAGACATCAATATTTTGGACGAATTTTTAAAGATTTTTCAAATTTTCAGAAAGGATGTTCCAGATAAGGTCAAAAACGACATACTCAGATCTTCACCAAACTTTGCAGAAATACATTGGATGTCAAGACACGTGGAAAAAACATACAAAACATAGGATTGGGGACATCAAGATTTTGGACGAATTTTTTAAGAATTTTCAAATTTTCAGAAAGGAGGTTCCACATAAGGTCAAAAACTACATACTCAGATCTTCACCAAACTTTGCAGGGATACATTGGATGTCAAGACACGTGGAAAAAACGTACAAAACAAGAGATTGGAGACATCAAGATTTTGGACGAATTTTTTAAGAATTTTAAAATTTTCAAAAAGGAGGTTTCATATAAGGTCAAAGACTACATACTCAGATCTTCACCAAACTTTGCAGGGATACATTATGTGTCAAGACACGTGGAAAAAACGTACAAAACAAGAGATTGGAGACATCAAGATTTTGGACGAATTTTTTAAGAATTTTCAAATTTTCAGATAGGTTCCATATAAGGTCAAAAACTACATACTCAGATCTTCACCAAACATTGCAGGGATACATTGGATGTCAAGACACGTGAAAAAAACGTACAAAACAAGAGATTGGAGACATCAAGATTTTGGACGAATTTTTTAAGAATTTTCAAATTTTCAGATAGGAGGTTCCATATAAGGTCAAAAACTACATACTCAGATCTTCACCAAACTTTGCAGGGATACATTGGATGTCAAGACACGTGTAAAAAACGTACAAAACAAAAGATTGGAGACATCAAGATTTTGGACGAATTTTTTAAGAATTTTCAAATTTTCAGATGGGAGGTTCCAGATAAGGTCAAAAACGACATACTCAGATCTTCACCAAACTTTGCATGGATACATTGGATGTCAAGACACGTGGAAAAGCCATACAAAACATAGGATTGGGGACATCAAGATTTTGGACGAATTTTTTGAGAATTTTCAAATTTTCAGAAAGGAGGTTCCATATAAGGTCAAAAACTACATACTCAGATCTTCACCAAACTTTGCAGTGATACATTGGATGTCAAGACACGTGGAAAAAACGTACAAAACAAGAGATTGGAGACATCAAGATTTTGGACGAATTTTTTAAGAATTTTCAAATTTTCAGAAAGGAGGTTCCATATAAGGTCAAAAACTACATACTCAGATCTTCACCAAACTTTGCAGGGATACATTATGTGTCAAGACACGTGGAAAAAACGTACAAAACAAGAGATTGGAGACATCAAGATTTTGGACGAATTTTTTAAGAATTTTCAAATTTTCAGAAAGGATGTTCCAGGTAAGGTCAAAAACGACATACTCAGATCTTCACCAAACTCTGCAGGGATACATTGGATGTCAAGACACGTGGAAAAAACATACAAAACATAGGATTGGGGACATCAAGATTTTGGTCAAATTTTTTAAGAATTTTTAAATTTTCAGATAGGAGGTTCCATATAAGTTCAAAAACTACATACTCAGATCTTCACCAAACATTGCAGGGATACATTGGATGTCAAGACACATGGAAAAAACGTACAAAACAAGAGATTGGAGACATCAAGATTTTGGACGAATTTTTTAAGAATTTTCAAATTTTCAGTTAGGAGGTTCCAGATAAGGTCAAAAACTACATACTCAGATCTTCACCAAACTTTGCAGGGATACTTTGCATGTCAAGACACGTGGAAAAAAACGTACAAAACAAGAGATTGGAGACATCAAGATTTTCGACAAATTTTTTAAGAATTTTCAAATTTTCAGATGGGAGGTTCCAGATAAGGTCAAAAACGACATACTCAGATCTTCACCAAACTTTGCATGGATACATTGGATGTCAAGAGACGTGGAAAAAACATACAAAACATAGGATTGGTGACATCAAGATTTTGGACGAATTTTTTAAGAATTTTCAAATTTTCAGAAAGGAGGTTCCATATAAGGTCAAAAACTACATACTCAGATCTTCACCAAACATTGCAGGGATACATTGGATGTCAAGACACGTGAAAAAAACGTACAAAACAAGAGATTGGAGACATCAAGATTTTGGACGAATTTTTTAAAAAATTTCAAATTTTCAGATAGGAGATTCCAGATAAGGTCAAAAACTACATACTCAGATCTTCACCAAACTTTGCAGGGATACATTGGATGTCAAGACACGTGGAAAAAACATACAAAACATAGTATTGGGGATATCAAGATTTTGGTCAAATTTTTTAAGAATTTTCAAATTTTCAGATAGGAGGTTCCATATAAGGTCAAAAACTACATACTCAGATCTTCACCAAACATTGCAGGGATACATTGGATGTCAAGACACGTGGAAAAAACGTACAAAACAAGAGATTGGAGACATCAAGATTTTGGACGAATTTTTTAAGAATTTTCAAATTTTCAGATAGGAGGTTCCATATACGTTCAAAAACTACATACTCAGATCTTCACCAAACTTTGCAGGGATACATTGGATGTCAAGACACGTGGAAAAAACGTACAAAACAAGAGATTGGAGACATCAAGATTTTGGACGAATTTTTTAACAATTTTCAAATTTTCAGATAGGAGGTTCCAGATAAGGTCAAAAACTACATACTCAGATCTTCACCAAACATTGCAGGGATACATTGGATGTGAAGACACGTGGAAAAAACGTACAAAACAAGAGATTGGAGACATCAAGATTTTGGACGAATTTTTTAAGAATTTTCAAATTTTCAGATAGGAGGTTCCATATAAGGTCAAAAACTACATACTCAGATCTTCACCAAACTTTGCAGGGATACATTGGATGTCAAGACACGTGGAAAAAACGTACAAAACAAGAGATTGGAGACATCAAGATTTTGGACGAATTTTTTAACAATTTTCAAATTTTCAGATAGGAGGTTCCAGATAAGGTCAAAAACTACATACTCAGATCTTCACCAAACTTTGCAGGGATACATTGGATGTCAAGACACGTGGAAAAAACGTACAAAACAAGAGATTGGAGACATCAAGATTTTGGACGAATTTTTTAAGAATTTTCAAATTTTCAGAAAGGATGTTCCAGATAAGGTCAAAAACGACATACTCAGATCTTCACCAAACTTTGCAGGGATACATTGGATGTCAAGACACGTGGAAAAAACATACAAAACATAGGATTTGGGATATCAAGATTTTGGTCAAATTTTTTAAGAATTTTCAAATTTTCAGATAGGAGGTTCCATATAAGGTCAAAAACTACATACTCAGATCATCACCAAATATTGCAGGGATACATTGGATGTCAAGACACGTGGGAAAAACGTACAAAACAAGAGATTGGAGACATCAAGATTTTGGACGAATTTTTTAAGAATTTTCAAATTTTCAGATAGGAGGTTCCATATAAGGTCAAAAACTACATACTCAGATCTTCACCAAACATTGCAGGGATACATTGGATGTCAAGACACGTGGAAAAAACGTACAAAACAAGAGATTGGAGACATCAAGAATTTGGACGAATTTTTTAAGAATTTTCAAATTTTCAGATAGGAGGTTCCATATAAGGTCAAAAACTACATACTCAGATCTTCACCAAACTTTGCAGGGATACATTGGATGTCAAGACACGTGGAAAAAACGTACAAAACAAGAGATTGGAGGCATCAAGATTTTGGACGAATTTTTTAACAATTTTCAAAATTTCAGATAGGATGTTCCAGATAAGGTCAAAAACGACATACTCAGATCTTCACCAAACTCTGCAGGGATACATTGGATGTCAAGACACGTAGAAAAAACATACAAAACATAGGATTGGGGACATCAAGATTTTGGTCAAATTTTTTAAGAATTTTCAAATTTTCAGATAGGAGGTTCCATATAAGGTCAAAAACTACATACTCAGATCTTCACCAAACATTGCAGGGATACATTGGATGTCAAGACACGTGGAAAAAACGTACAAAACAAGAGATTGGAGACATCAAGATTTTGGACGAATTTTTTAAGAATTTTCAAATTTTCAGATGGGAGGTTCCATATAAGGTCAAAAACTACATACTCAGATCTTCACCAAACATTGCAGGGATACATTGGATGTCAAGACACGTGGAAAAAACGTACAAAACAAGAGATTGGAGACATCAAGATTTTCGACGAATTTTTTAGGAATTTTTAAATTTTCAGATAGGAGGTTCCATATAAGGTCAAAAACTACATACTCAGATCTTCACGAAACTTTGCAGGGATACATTGGATGTCAAGACACGTGGAAAAAACGTACAAAACAAGAGATTGGAGACATCAAGGTTTTGGACGAATTTTTTAACAATTTTCAAATTTTCAGATGGGAGGTTCCAGATAAGGTCAAAAACTACATACTCAGATCTTCACCAAACTTTGCAGGGATACATTGGATGTCAAGACACGTGGAAAAAACGTACAAAACAAGAGATTGGAGACATCAAGATTTTGGACGAATTTTTTAAGAATTTTCAAATTTTCAGAAAGGATGTTCCAGATAAGGTCAAATACGACATACTCAGATCTTCACCAAACTTTGCAGGGATACATTGGATGTCAAGACACGTGGAAAAAACATACAAAACATAGGATTTGGGATATCAAGATTTTGGTCAAATTTTTTAAGAATTTTCAAATTTTGAGATAGGAGGTTCCATATAAGGTCAAAAACTACATACTCAGATCTTCACCAAACATTGCAGGGATACATTGGATGTCAAGACACGGGGAAAAAACGTACAAAACAAGAGATTGGAGACATCAAGATTTTGGACGAATTTTTTAAGAATTTTCAAATTTTCAGATAGGAGGTTCCATATAAGGTCAAAAACTACATACTCAGATCTTCACCAAACTTTGCAGGGATACATTGGATGTCAAGACACGTGGAAAAAACGTACAAAACAAGAGATTGGAGACATCAAGATTTTGGACGAATTTTTTAAGAATTTTCAAATTTTCAGATAGGAGGTTCCAGATAAGGTCAAAAACTACATACTCAGATCTTCACCAAACATTGCAGGGATACATTGGATGTGAAGACACGTGGAAAAAACGTACAAAACAAGAGATTGGAGACATCAAGATTTTGGACGAATTTTTTAAGAATTTTCAAATTTTCAGATAGGAGGTTCCATATAAGGTCAAAAACTACATACTCAGATGTTCACCAAACTTTGCAGGGATACATTGGATGTCAAGACACGTGGAAAAAACGTACAAAACAAGAGATTGGAGACATCAAGATTTTGGACGAATTTTTTAACAATTTTCAAATTTTCAGATAGGAGGTTCCAGATAAGGTCAAAAACTACATACTCAGATCTTCACCAAACTTTGCAGGGATACATTGGATGTCAAGACACGTGGAAAAAACGTACAAAACAAGAGATTGGAGACATCAAGATTTTGGACGAATTTTTTAAGAATTTTCAAATTTTCAGAAAGGATGTTCCAGATAAGGTCAAAAACGACATACTCAGATCTTCACCAAACTTTGCAGGGATACATTGGATGTCAAGACACGTGGAAAAAACATACAAAACATAGGATTTGGGATATCAAGATTTTGGTCAAATTTTTTAAGAATTTTCAAATTTTCAGATAGGAGGTTCCATATAAGGTCAAAAACTACATACTCAGATCTTCACCAAACATTGCAGGGATACATTGGATGTCAAGACACGTGGGAAAAACGTACAAAACAAGAGATTGGAGACATCAAGGTTTTGGACGAATTTTTTAAGAATTTTCAAATTTTCAGATAGGAGGTTCCATATAAGGTCAAAAACTACATACTCAGATCTTCACCAAACATTGCAGGGATACATTGGATGTCAAGACACGTGGAAAAAACGTACAAAACAAGAGATTGGAGACATCAAGAATTTGGACGAATTTTTTAAGAATTTTCAAATTTTCAGATAGGAGGTTCCATATAAGGTCAAAAACTACATACTCAGATCTTCACCAAACTTTGCAGGGATACATTGGATGTCAAGACACGTGGAAAAAACGTACAAAACAAGAGATTGGAGACATCAAGATTTTGGACGAATTTTTTAACAATTTTCAAATTTTCAGATGGGAGGTTCCAGATAAGGTCAAAAACTACATACTCAGATCTTCACCAAACTTTGCAGGGATACATTGGATGTCAAGACACGTGGAAAAAACGTACAAAACAAGAGATTGGAGACATCAAGATTTTGGACGAATTTTTTAAGAATTTTCAAATTTTCAGAAAGGATGTTCCAGATAAGGTCAAATACGACATACTCAGATCTTCACCAAACTTTGCAGGGATACATTGGATGTCAAGACACGTGGAAAAAACATACAAAACATAGGATTTGGGATATCAAGATTTTGGTCAAATTTTTTAAGAATTTTCAAATTTTGAGATAGGAGGTTCCATATAAGGTCAAAAACTACATACTCAGATCTTCACCAAACATTGCAGGGATACATTGGATGTCAAGACACGGGGAAAAAACGTACAAAACAAGAGATTGGAGACATCAAGATTTTGGACGAATTTTTTAAGAATTTTCAAATTTTCAGATAGGAGGTTCCATATAAGGTCAAAAACTACATACTCAGATATTCACAAAACATTGCAGGGATACATTGGATGTCAAGACACGTGGAAAAAACGTACAAAACAAGAGATTGGAGACATCAAGAATTTGGACGAATTTTTTAAGAATTTTCAAATTTTCAGATAGGAGGTTCCATATAAGGTCAAAAACTACATACTCAGATCTTCACTAAACTTTGCAGGGATACATTGGATGTCAAGACACGTGGAAAAAACGTACAAAACAAGAGATTGGAGACATCAAGATTTTGGTCAAATTTTTTAAGAATTTTCAAATTTTCAGATAGGAGGTTCCATATAAGGTCAAAAACTACATACTCAGATCTTCACCAAACATTGCAGGGATACATTGGATGTCAAGACACGTGGAAAAAACGTACAAAACAAGAGATTGGAGACATCAAGATTTTGGACGAATTTTTTAAGAATTTTCAAATTTTCAGATAGGAGGTTCCATATAAGGTCAAAAACTACATACTCAGATCTTCACCAAACATTGCAGGGATACATTGGATGTCAAGACACGTGGAAAAAACGTACAAAACAAGAGATTGGAGACATCAAGATTTTGGACGAATTTTTTAAGAATTTTCAAATTTTCAGATAGGAGGTTCCATATAAGGTCAAAAACTACATACTCAGATCTTCACCAAACTTTGCAGGGATACATTGGATGTCAAGACACGTGGAAAAAACGTACAAAACAAGAGATTGGAGACATCAAGATTTTGGACGAATTTTTTAACAATTTTCAAATTTTCAGATAGGAGGTTCCAGATAAGGTCAAAAACTACATACTCAGATCTTCACCAAACTTTGCAGGGATACATTGGATGTCAAGACACGTGGAAAAAACGTACAAAACAAGAGATTGGAGACATCAAGATTTTGGACGAATTTTTTAAGAATTTTCAAATTTTCAGAAAGGATGTTCCAGATAAGGTCAAAAACGACATACTCAGATCTTCACCAAACTTTGCAGGGATACATTGGATGTCAAGACACGTGGAAAAAACATACAAAACATAGGATTTGGGATATCAAGATTTTGGTCAAATTTTTTAAGAATTTTCAAATTTTCAGATAGGAGGTTCCATATAAGGTCAATAACTACATACTCAGATCTTCACCAAACATTGCAGGGATACATTGGATGTCAAGACACGTGGAAAAAAAGTACAAAACAAGAGATTGGAGACATCAAGATTTTGGACGAATTTTTTAAGAATTATCAAATTTTCAGATAGGAGGTTCCATATAAGGTCAATAACTACATACTCAGATCTTCACCAAACATTGCAGGGATACATTGGATGTCAAGACACGTGGAAAAAACGTACAAAACAAGAGATTGGAGACATCAAGATTTTGGAAGAATTTTTTAACAATTTTCAAATTTTCAGATAGGAGGTTCCAGATAAGGTCAAAAACTACATACTCAGATCTTCACCAAACTTTGCAGGGATACATTGGATGTCAAGACACGTGGAAAAAACGTACAAAACAAGAGATTGGAGACATCAAGATTTTGGACGAATTTTTTAAGAATTTTCAAATTTTCAGATGGGATGTTCCAGATAAGATCAAAAACGACATACTCAGATCTTCACCAAACTCTGCAGGGATACATTGGATGTCAAGACACGTGGAAAAAACATACAAAACAGAGGATTGGGGACATCAAGATTTTGGTCAAATTTTTTAAGTATTTTCAAATTTTCAGATAGGAGGTTCCAGATAAGGTCAAAAACTACATACTCAGATCTTCACCAAACATTGCAGGGATACATTGGATGTCAAGACACGTGGAAAAAACGTACAAAACAAGAGATTGGAGACATCAAGATTTTCCACGAATTTTTTAAGAATTTTCAAATTTTCAGATGGGAGGTTCCAGATAAGGTCAAAAACGACCTACTCAGATCTTCATCAAACTTTGCATGGATACATTGGATGTCAAGACAAGTGGAAAAAACATACAAAACATAGGATTGGGGACATCAAGATTATTGTCAAATTTTTTAAGAATTTTCAAATTTTCAGATAGGAGGTTCCATATAAGGTCAAAAACTACATACTCAGAACTTCACCAAACATTGCAGGGATACATTGGATGTCAAGACACGTGGAAAAAACGTACAAAACAAGAGATTGGAGACATCAAGATTTTGGACGAATTTTTGAAGAATTTTCAAATTTTCAGATAGGAGGTTCCAGATAAGGTCAAAAACTACATACTCAGATCTTCACCAAACGTTGCAGGGATACTTTGCATGTCAAGACACGTGGAAAAAACGTACAAAACAAGAGATTGGAGACATCAAGATTTTGGACGAATTTTTTAAGAATTTTCAAATTTTCAGATAGGAGGTTCCAGATAAGGTCAAAAACTACATACTCAGATCTTCACCAAACTTTGCAGGGATACATTGGATGTCAAGACACGTGGAAAAAACGTACAAAACAAGAGATTGGAGACATCAAGATTTTGGACGAATTTTTGAGGAATTTTCAAATTTTCAGAAATGAGGTTCCAGATAAGGTCAAAAACTACATACTCAGATCTTCACCAAACTTTGCAGGGATACATTGGATGTCAAGACACGTGGGAAAAACGTACAAAACAAGAGATTGGAGACATCAAGATTTTGGACGAATTTTTTAACAATTTTCAAATTTTCAGATAGGAGGTTCCAGATAAGGTCAAAAACTATATACTCAGATCTTCACCAAACTTTGCAGGGATACATTGGATGTCAAGACACGTGGAAAAAACATACAAAACATAGGATTGGGGACATCAAGATTTTGGACGAATTTTTTAAGAATTTTCAAATTTTCAGAAAGGAGGTTCCAGATAAGGTCAAAAACGACATACTCAGATCTTCACCAAACTTTCCAGGCATACATTGGATGTCAAGACACGTGGAAAAAACGTACAAAAGATGAGATTGGAGACATCAAGATTTTGGACGAATTTTTTAAGAATTTTCAAATTTTCAGATAGGAGGTTCCAGATAAGGTCAAAAACTACATACTCAGATCTTCACCAAACTTTGCAGGGATACATTGGATGTCAAGGCACGTGGAAAAAACGTACAAAACAAGAGATTGGAGACATCAAGATTTTGGACGAATTTTTTAACAATTTTCAAATTTTCAGATGGGAGGTTCCAGATAAGGTCAAAAACTACATACTCAGATCTTCACCAAACTTTGCAGGGATACATTGGATGTCAAGACACGTGGAAAAAACGTACAAAACAAGAGATTGGAGACATCAAGATTTTGGACGAATTTTTTAAGAATTTTCAAATTTTCAGAAAGGATGTTCCAGATAAGGTCAAATACGACATACTCAGATCTTCACCAAACTTTGCAGGGATACATTGGATGTCAAGACACGTGGAAAAAACATACAAAACATAGGATTTGGGATATCAAGATTTTGGTCAAATTTTTTAAGAATTTTCAAATTTTGAGATAGGAGGTTCCATATAAGGTCAAAAACTACATACTCAGATCTTCACCAAACATTGCAGGGATACATTGGATGTCAAGACACGGGGAAAAAACGTACAAAACAAGAGATTGGAGACATCAAGATTTTGGACGAATTTTTTAAGAATTTTCAAATTTTCAGATAGGAGGTTCCATATAAGGTCAAAAACTACATACTCAGATATTCACAAAACATTGCAGGGATACATTGGATGTCAAGACACGTGGAAAAAACGTACAAAACAAGAGATTGGAGACATCAAGAATTTGGACGAATTTTTTAAGAATTTTCAAATTTTCAGATAGGAGGTTCCATATAAGGTCAAAAACTACATACTCAGATCTTCACTAAACTTTGCAGGGATACATTGGATGTCAAGACACGTGGAAAAAACGTACAAAACAAGAGATTGGAGACATCAAGATTTTGGTCAAATTTTTTAAGAATTTTCAAATTTTCAGATAGGAGGTTCCATATAAGGTCAAAAACTACATACTCAGATCTTCACCAAACATTGCAGGGATACATTGGATGTCAAGACACGTGGAAAAAACGTACAAAACAAGAGATTGGAGACATCAAGATTTTGGACGAATTTTTTAAGAATTTTCAAATTTTCAGATAGGAGGTTCCATATAAGGTCAAAAACTACATACTCAGATCTTCACCAAACATTGCAGGGATACATTGGATGTCAAGACACGTGGAAAAAACGTACAAAACAAGAGATTGGAGACATCAAGATTTTGGACGAATTTTTTAAGAATTTTCAAATTTTCAGATAGGAGGTTCCATATAAGGTCAAAAACTACATACTCAGATCTTCACCAAACTTTGCAGGGATACATTGGATGTCAAGACACGTGGAAAAAACGTACAAAACAAGAGATTGGAGACATCAAGATTTTGGACGAATTTTTTAACAATTTTCAAATTTTCAGATAGGAGGTTCCAGATAAGGTCAAAAACTACATACTCAGATCTTCACCAAACTTTGCAGGGATACATTGGATGTCAAGACACGTGGAAAAAACGTACAAAACAAGAGATTGGAGACATCAAGATTTTGGACGAATTTTTTAAGAATTTTCAAATTTTCAGAAAGGATGTTCCAGATAAGGTCAAAAACGACATACTCAGATCTTCACCAAACTTTGCAGGGATACATTGGATGTCAAGACACGTGGAAAAAACATACAAAACATAGGATTTGGGATATCAAGATTTTGGTCAAATTTTTTAAGAATTTTCAAATTTTCAGATAGGAGGTTCCATATAAGGTCAATAACTACATACTCAGATCTTCACCAAACATTGCAGGGATACATTGAATGTCAAGACACGTGGAAAAAAAGTACAAAACAAGAGATTGGAGACATCAAGATTTTGGACGAATTTTTTAAGAATTTTCAAATTTTCAGATAGGAGGTTCCATATAAGGTCAAAAACTACATACTCAGATCTTCACCAAACATTGCAGGAATACATTGGATGTCAAGACACGTGGAAAGAACGTACAAAACAAGAGATTGGGGTCATCAAGATTTTGCACGGATTTTTTAAGAATTTTCAAATTTTCAGATGGGAGGTTCCAGATAAGGTCAAAAACTACATACTCAGATCTTCACCAAACTTTGCAGGGATACATTGGATGTCAAGACACGTGGAAAAAACGTACAAAACAAGAGATTGGAGACATCAAGATTTTGGACGAATTTTTTAAGAATTTTCAAATTTTCAGATAGGAGGTTCCATATAAGGTCAAAAACTACATACTCAGATCTTCACCAAACTTTGCATGGATACATTATGTGTCAAGACACGTGGAAAAAACGTACAAAACAAAAGATTGGAGACATCAAGATTTTGGTCGAATTTTTTAAGAATTTTCAAATTTTCAGATGGGAGGTTCCAGATAAGGTCAAAAATTACATACTCAGATCTTCACCAAACTTTGCATGGATACATTGGATGTCAAGACACGTGGAAAAAACGTACAAAACAAGAGATTGGAGACATCAAGATTTTGGACGAATTTTTTAAGAATTTTTAAATTTTCAGATAAGAGGTTCCATATAAGGTCAAAAACTACATACTCAGATCTTCACCAAACTTTGCATGGATACATTATGTGTCAAGACACGTGGAAAAAACGTACAAAACAAGAGATTGGAGACATCAAGATATTGGTCGAATTTTTTAAGAATTTTCAAATTTTCAGATGGGAGGTTCCAGATAAGGTCAAAAACTACATACTCAGAACTTCACCAAACATTGCAGGGATACATTGGATGTCAAGACACGTGGAAAAAACGTACAAAACAAGAGATTGGAGACATCAAGATTTTGGACGAATTTTTGAAGAATTTTCAAATTTTCAGATAGGAGGTTCCAGATAAGGTCAAAAACTACATACTCAGATCTTCACCAAACGTTGCAGGGATACTTTGCATGTCAAGACACGTGGAAAAAACGTACAAAACAAGAGATTGGAGACATCAAGATTTTGGACGAATTTTTTAAGAATTTTCAAATTTTCAGATAGGAGGTTCCAGATAAGGTCAAAAACTACATACTCAGATCTTCACCAAACTTTGCAGGGATACATTGGATGTCAAGACACGTGGAAAAAACGTACAAAACAAGAGATTGGAGACATCAAGATTTTGGACGAATTTTTGAGGAATTTTCAAATTTTCAGAAATGAGGTTCCAGATAAGGTCAAAAACTACATACTCAGATCTTCACCAAACTTTGCAGGGATACATTGGATGTCAAGACACGTGGGAAAAACGTACAAAACAAGAGATTGGAGACATCAAGATTTTGGACGAATTTTTTAACAATTTTCAAATTTTCAGATAGGAGGTTCCAGATAAGGTCAAAAACTATATACTCAGATCTTCACCAAACTTTGCAGGGATACATTGGATGTCAAGACACGTGGAAAAAACGTACAAAACATAGGATTGGGGACATCAAGATTTTGGACGAATTTTTTAAGAATTTTCAAATTTTCAGAAAGGAGGTTCCAGATAAGGTCAAAAACGACATACTCAGATCTTCACCAAACTTTCCAGGCATACATTGGATGTCAAGACACGTGGAAAAAACGTACAAAAGATGAGATTGGAGACATCAAGATTTTGGACGAATTTTTTAAGAATTTTCAAATTTTCAGATAGGAGGTTCCAGATAAGGTCAAAAACTACATACTCAGATCTTCACCAAACTTTGCAGGGATACATTGGATGTCAAGGCACGTGGAAAAAACGTACAAAACAAGAGATTGGAGACATCAAGATTTTGGACGAATTTTTTAAGAATTTTCAAATTTTCAGATAGGAGGTTCAAGATAAGGTCAAAAACTACATACTCAGATCTTCACCAAACTTTGCAGGGATACATTGGATGTCAAGGCACGTGGAAAAAACATACAAAACAAGAGATTGGATACATCAAGATTTTGGACGAATTTTTTAACAATTTTCAAATTTTCAGATAGGAGGTTCCAGATAAGGTCAAAAACTATATACTCAGATCTTCACCAAACTTTGCAGGGATACATTGGATGTCAAGACACGTGGAAAAAACGTACAAAACAAGAGATTGGAGACATCAAGATTTTGGACGAATTTTTGAGGAATTTTCGAATTTTCAGAAATGAGGTTTCAGATAAGGTCAAAAACTACATACTCAGATCTTCACCAAACTTTGCAGGGATACATTGGATCTCAAGACACGTGGGAAAAACGTACAAAACAAGAGATTGGAGACATCAAGATTTTGGACGAATTTTTTAACAATTTTCAAATTTTCAGATAGGAGGTTCCAGATAAGGTCAAAAACTGCATACTCAGATCTTCACCAAACTTTGCAGGGATACATTGGATGTCAAGGCACGTGGAAAAAACGTACAAAACAAGAGATTGGAGACATCAAGATTTTGGACGAATTTTTTAACAATTTTCAAATTTTCAGATAGGAGGTTCCAGTTAAAGTCAAAAACTACATACTCAGATTTTCACCAAACTTTGCAGGGATACATTGGATGTCAAGACACGTGGAAAAAACATACAAAACATAGGATTGGGGACATCAAGATTTTGGTCAAATTTTTTAAGAATTTTCAAATTTTCAGATAGGAGGTTCCATATAAGGTCAAAAACTACATACTCAGATCTTCACCAAACATTGCAGGGATACATTGGATGTCAAGACACGTGGAAAAAACGTACAAAACAAGAGATTGGAGACATCAAGATTTTCCACGAATTTTTTAAGAATTTTCAAATTTTCAGATGGGAGGTTCCAGATAAGGTCAAAAACGACATACTCAGATCTTCACCAAACTTTGCATGGATACATTGGATGTCAAGACAAGTGGAAAAAACGTACAAAACAAGAGATTGGAGACATCAAGATTTTCGACGAATTTTTTAAGAATTTTCAAATTTTCAGATGGGAGGTTCCAGATAAGGTCAAAAACGACATACTCAGATCTTCACCAAACTTTGCAGGGATACATTGGATGTCAAGACACGTGGAAAAAACGTACAAAACAAGAGATTGGAGACATCAAGATTTTGGACGAATTTTTGAGGAATTTTCAAATTTTCAGAAATTAGGTTCCAGATAAGGTCAAAAACTACATACTCAGATCTTCACCAAACTTTGCAGGGATACATTGGATGTCAAGACACGTGGAAAAACGTACAAAACAAGAGATTGGAGACATCAAGATTTTGGACGAATTTTTTAAGAATTTTCAAATTTTCAGATAGGATGTTCCAGATAAGGTCAAAAACGACATACTCAGATCTTCACCAAACTTTGCAGGGATACATAGTATGTCAAGACACGTGGAAAAAAAATACAAAACATAGGATTGGGGACATCAAGATTTTGGTCAAATTTTTTAAGAATTTTCAAATTTTCAGATAGGAGGTTCCATATAAGGTCAAAAACTACATACTCAGATCTTCACCAAACATTGCAGGGATACATTGGATGTCAAGACACGTGGAAAAAACGTACAAAACAAGAGATTGGAGACATCAAGATTTTCGACGAATTTTTTAAGAATTTTCAAATTTTCAAATAGGATGTTCCAGATAAGGTCAAAAACGACATACTCAGATCTTCACCAAACTTTGCAGGGATACATTGGATGTCAAGACACGTGGAAAAAACATACAAAACATAGGATTGGGGACATCAAGATTTTTGTCAAATTTTTTAAGAATTTTCAAATTTTCAGATAGGAGGTTCCATATAAGGTCAAAAACTACATACTCAGATCTTCACCAAACATTGCAGGGATACATTGGATGTCAAGACACGTGGAAAGAACGTACAAAACAAGAGATTGGAGACATCAAGATTTTCGACGAATTTTTTAAGAATTTTCAAATTTTCAGATGGGAGGTTCCAGATAAGGTCAAAAACGACATACTCAGATCTTCACCAAACTTTGCATGGAAACATTGGATGTCAAGACAAGTGGAAAAAACGTACAAAACAAGAGATTGGAGACATCAAGATATTGGACGAATTTTTTAAGAATTTTCAAATTTTCAGATGGGAGGTTCCAGATAAGGTCAAAAACTACATACTCAGATCTTCACCAAACTATGCAGGGATACATTGAATGTCAAGACACGTGGAAAAAACGTACAAAACAAGAGATTGGAGACATCAAGATTTTGGACGAATTTTTTAGGAATTTTCAAATTTTCAGATACGAGGTTCCAGATAAGGTCAAAAACTACATACTCAGATCTTCACCAAACTTTGCAGGGATACATTGGATGTCAAGACACGTGGAAAAAACGTACAAAACAAGAGATTGGAGACATCAAGATTTTGGACGAATTTTTGAGGAATTTTCAAATTTTCAGAAATGAGGTTCCAGATAAGGTCAAAAACTACATACTCAGATCTTCACCAAACTTTGCAGAGATACATTGGATGTCAAGACACGTGGGAAAAACGTACAAAACAAGAGATTGGAGACATCAAGATTTTGGACGAATTTTTTAAGAATTTTCAAATTTTCAGGTAGGAGGTTCCAGATAAGGTCAAAAACTACATACTCAGATCTTCACCAAACTTTGCAGGGATACATTGGATGTCAAGACACGGGGAAAAGACGTACAAAACAAGAGATTGGGGTCATCAAGATTTCGGACGAATTTTTTAAGAATTTTCAAATTTTGAGAAAGGATGTTCCAGATAAGGTCAAAAACGACATACTCAGATCTTCACCAAAATTTGCAGGGATACATTGGATGTCAAGACACGTGGGAAAAACGTACAAAACAAGAGATTGGAGACATCAAGATTTTGGACGAATTTTTTAAGAATTTTCAAATTTTCAGATAGGAGGTTCCAGATAAGGTCAAAAACTACATACTCAGATCTTCACCAAACTTTGCAGGGATACATTGGATGTCAAGACACGTGGGAAAAACGTTCAAAACAAGAGATTGGAGACATCAAGATTTTGGACGAATTTTTTAACAATTTTCAAATTTTCAGATAGGAGGTTCCAGATAAGGTCAAAAACTACATACTCAGATCTTCACCAAACTTTGCAGGGATACATTGGATGTCAAGACACGTGGAAAAAACGTAAAAAACAAGAGATTGGAGACATCAAGATTTTGGACGAATTTTTTAAGAATTTTCAAATTTTCAGAAAGGATGTTCCAGATAAGGTCAAAAACGACATACTCAGATCTTCACCAAACTCTGCAGGGATACATTGGATGTCAAGACACGTGGAAAAAACATACAAAACATAGAATTGGGGACATCAAGTTTTTGGTCAAATTTTTTAAGAATTTTCAAATTTTCAGATAGGAGGTTCCATATAAGGTCAAAAACTACATACTCAGATCTTCACCAAACTTTGCAGGGATACATTGGATGTCAAGACACGTGGAAAAAACGTACAAAACAAGAGATTGGAGACATCAAGATTTTGGACGAATTTTTTAAGAATTTTCAAATTTTCAGAAAGGAGGTTCCATATAAGGTCAAAAACTACATACTCAGATCTTCACCAAACTTTGCATGGATACATTGGATGTCAAGACACGTGGAAAAAACATACAAAACATAGGATTGGAGACATCAAGAGTTTGGTCGAATTTTTTAAGAATTTTCAAATTTTCAGATAGGAGGTTCCAGATAAGGTCAAAAACTACATACTCAGATCTTCACCAAACCTTGCAGGGATACATTGGATGTCAAGACACGTGGAAAAAACGTACAAAACAAGAGATTGGGGTCATCAAGGTTTTGGACGGTTTTTTTAGGAATTTTCAAATTTTCAGATGGGAGGTTCCAGGTAAGGTCAAAAACTACATACTCAGATCTTCACCAAACATTGCAGGGATACATTGGATGTCAAGACACGTGGAAAAAACGTACAAAACAAGAGATTGGAGACATGAAGATTTTGGACGAATTTTTTAAGAATTTTCAAATTTTCAGATAGGAGGTTCCAGATGAGGTCAAAAACTACATACTCAGATCTTCACCAAACTTTGCAGGAATACTTTGCATGTCAAGACACGTGGAAAAAACGTACAAAACAAGAGATCGGAGACATCAAGATTTTCGACGATTTTTTTAAGAATTTTCAAATTTTCAGATGGGAGGTTCCAGATAAGGTCAAAAACGACATACTCAGATCTTCACCAAACTTTGCATGGATACATTGGATGTCAAGACACGTGGAAAAAACATACAAAACTTAGGATTGGTGACATCAAGATTTTGGACGAATTTTTTAAGAATTTTCAAATTTTCAGAAAGGAGGTTCCATATAAGGTCAAAAACTACATACTCAGATCTTCACCAAACTTTGCAGGGATACATTGGATGTCAAGACACGTGGAAAAAACGTACAAAACAAGAGATTGGAGACATCAAGATTTTGGACGAATTATTTTGAGAATTTTCAAATTTTCAGAAAGGAGGTTCCATATAAGGTCAAAAACTACATACTCAGATCTTCACCAAACTTTGCAGGGATACATTGGATGTCAAGACACGTGAAAAAACGTACAAAACAAGACATTGGAGACATCAAGATTTTGGACGAATTTTTTAAGAATTTTCAAATTTTCAGAAAGGATGTTCCAGATAAGGTCAAAAACGACATACTCAGATCTTCAATAAACTTTGCAGGGATACATTGGAGGTCGAGACACGTGGAAAAAACGTACAAAACAAGAGATTGGAGACATCAAGATTTTGGACGAATTTTTGAAGAATTTTCAAATTTTCAGATAGGAGGTTCCAGATAAGGTCAAAAACTACATACTCAGATCTTCTCCAAACATTGCAGGGATACATTAGATGTCAAGACACGTTAAAAAAACGTACAAAACAAGAGATTGGAGACATCAAGATTCTCGACGAATTTTTGAACAATTTTCAAATTTTCAGATAGGAGGTTCCAGATAAGGTCAAAAACTACATACTCAGATCTTCACCAAACTTTGCAGGGATACATTGAATGTCAAGACACGTGGAAAAAACATACAAAACAAGAGATTGGAGACATCAAGATTTTGGACGAATTTTTTAAGAATTTTCAAATTTTCAGATAGGAGGTTCCATATAAGGTCAAAAACTACATACTCAGATCTTCACCAAACTTTGCAGGGATACATTGGATGTCAAGACACGTGGAAAAAACGTACAAAACAAGAGATTGGAGACATCAAGATTTTGGACGAATTTTTTAAGAATTTTCAAATTTTCAGAAAGGATGTTCCAGATAAGGTCAAAAACGACATACTCAGATCTTCACCAAACTTTGCAGGGATACATTGGATGTCAAGACACGTGGAAATAACATACAAAACATAGGATTGGGGACATCAAGATTTTGGTCGAATTTTTTAAGAATTTTCATATTTCCAGATAAGAGGTTCCATATAAGGTCAAAAACTACATACTCAGATCTTTACCAAACTTAACAGGGATTCATTGGATGTAAAGACAGGTGGAAAAAACGTAAAAACAAGAGATTGGAGACATCAAGATTTTCGACGAATTTTTTAAGAATTTTCAAATTTTCAGATGGGAGGTTCCAGATAAGGTCAAAAACGACATACTCAGATCTTCACCAAACTTTGCATGGATACATTGAATGTCAAGACACGTGGAAAAAACGTACAAAACAAGAGATTGGAGACATCAAGATTTTGGACGAATTTTTTAAGAATTCTCAAATTTTCAGAAAGGAGGTTCCATATAAGGTCAAAAACTACATACTCAGATCTTCATAAAACTTTGCAGGGATACATTGGATGTCAAGACACGTGGAAAAAACGTACAAAAAAAGAGATTGGGGTCATCAAGATTTTGGACGAATTTTTTAAGAATTTTCAAATTTTCAGATGGGAGGTTCCATATAAGGTCAAAAACTACATACTCAGATCTTCACCAAACTTTGCATGGATACATTGGATGTCAAGACACGTGGAAAAAACATACAAAACATAGGATTGGGGACATCAAGATTTTGGTCGAATTTTTTAAGAATTTTCAAATTTTCAGGTAGGAGGTTCCATATAAGGTCAAAAACTACATACTCAGATCTTCACCAAACTTTGCAGGGATACATTGGATGTCAAGACACGTGGAAAAAACATACAAGACCTAGGATTGGGGACATCAAGATTTTGGTCAAATTTTTTAAGAATTTTCAAATTTTCAGGTTCCATATAAGGTCAAAAACTACATACTCAGATCTTCACCAAACTTTGCAGGGATACATTGGATGTCAAGACACGTGGAAAAAACGTACAAAACAAGAGATTGGAGACATCAAGATTTTGGACGAATTTTTTAAGAATTTTCAAATTTTCAGAAAGGAGGTTCCATATAAGGTCAAAAACTACATACTCAGATCTTCACCAAACTTTGCAGGGATACATTGGATGTCAAGACACGTGGAAAAAACGTACAAAACAAGAGATTGGAGACATCAAGATTTTGGACGAATTTTTTAAGAATTTTCAAATTTTCAGAAAGGAGGTTCCATATAAGGTCAAAAACTACATACTCAGATCTTCACCAAACTTTGCAGGGATACATTGAATGTCAAGACACGTGGAAAAAACGTACAAAACAAGAGATTGGGGTCATCAAGATTTTGGACGGATTTTTTAGGAATTTTCAAATTTTCAGATGGGAGGTTCCAGATAAGGTCAAAAACTACATACTCAGATCTTCACCAAACTTTGCAGGGATACATTGGATGTCAAGACACGTGGAAAAAGCGTACAAAACAAGAGATTGGAGACATCAAGATTTTGGACGAATTTTTTAAGAATTTTCAAATTTTCAGATAGGAGGTTCCATATAAGGTCAAAAACTACATACTCAGATCTTCACCAAACTTTGCATGGATACATTATGTGTCAAGACACGTGGAAAAAACGTACAAAACAAGAGATTGGAGACATCAAGATTTTGGTCGAATTTTTTAAGAATTTTCAAATTTTCAGATGGGAGGTTCCAGATAAGGTCAAAAACTACATACTCAGATCTTCACCAAACTTTGCAGGGATACATTGGATGTCAAGACACGTGGAAAAAACGTACAAAACAAGAGATAGGAGACATCAAGATTTTGGACGAATTTTTTAACAATTTTCAAATTTTCAGAAAGGATGTTCCAGATAAGGTCAAAAACGACATACTCAGATCTTCACCTAACTTTGCAGGGATACATTGGATATCAAGACACGTGGAAAAAACGTACAAAACAAGAGATTGGAGACATCAAGATTTTGGACGAATTTTTTAAGAATTTTCAAATTTTCAGATAGGAGGTTCGAGATAAGGTCAAAAACTACATGCTTAGATCTTCACCAAACTTTGCAGGGATACATTGGATGTCAAGACACGTGGAAAAAACGTACAAAACAAGAGATTGGGGTCATCAAGATTTTGGACGGATTTTTTAGGAATTTTCAAATTTTCAGATGGGAGGTTCCAGATAAGGTCAAAAACTACATACTCAGATCTTCACCAAACATTGCAGGGATACATTGGATGTCAAGACACGTGGAAAAAACGTACAAAACAAGAGATTGGAGACATCAATATTTTGGACGAATTTTTTAAGAATTTTCAAATTTTCAGATAGGAGGTTCCAGATGAGGTCAAAAACTACATACTCAGATCTTCACCAAACTTTGCAGGAATACTTTGCATGTCAAGACACGTGGAAAAAACGTACAAAACAAGAGATCGGAGACATCAAGATTTTCGACGAATTTTTTAAGAATTTTCAAATTTTCAGATGGGAGGTTCCAGATAAGGTCAAAAACGACATACTCAGATCTTCACCAAACTTTGCATGGATACATTGGATGTCAAGACACGTGGAAAAAACATACAAAACATAGGATTGGGGACATCAAGATTTTGGACGAATTTTTTAAGAATTTTCAAATTTTCAGATAGGAGGTTCCATATAATTTCAAAAACTACATACTCAGATCTTCACCAAACTTTGCAGGGATACATTGGATGTCAAGACACGTGGAAAAAACGTACAAAACAAGAGATTGGAGACATCAAGATTTTGGACGAATTATTTTGAGAATTTTCAAATTTTCAGAAAGGAGGTTCCATATAAGGTCAAAAACTACATACTCAGATCTTCACCAAACTTTGCAGGGATACATTGGATGTCAAGACACGTGAAAAAACGTACAAAACAAGACATTGGAGACATCAAGATTTTGGACGAATTTTTTAAGAATTTTCAAATTTTCAGAAAGGATGTTCCAGATAAGGTCAAAAACGACATACTCAGATCTTCAATAAACTTTGCAGGGATACATTGGAGGTCGAGACACGTGGAAAAAACGTACAAAACAAGAGATTGGAGACATCAAGATTTTGGACGAATTTTTGAAGAATTTTCAAATTTTCAGATAGGAGGTTCCAGATAAGGTCAAAAACTACATACTCAGATCTTCTCCAAACATTGCAGGGATACATTGGATGTCAAGACACGTTAAAAAAACGTACAAAACAAGAGATTGGAGACATCAAGATTCTCGACGAATTTTTGAACAATTTTCAAATTTTCAGATAGGAGGTTCCAGATAAGGTCAAAAACTACATACTCAGATCTTCACCAAACTTTGCAGGGATACATTGAATGTCAAGACACGTGGAAAAAACATACAAAACAAGAGATTGGAGACATCAAGATTTTGGACGAATTTTTTAAGAATTTTCAAATTTTCAGATAGGAGGTTCCATATAAGGTCAAAAACTACATACTCAGATCTTCACCAAACTTTGCAGGGATACATTGGATGTCAAGACACGTGGAAAAAACGTACAAAACAAGAGATTGGAGACATCAAGATTTTGGACGAATTTTTTAAGAATTTTCAAATTTTCAGAAAGGATGTTCCAGATAAGGTCAAAAACGACATACTCAGATCTTCACCAAACTTTGCAGGGATACATTGGATGTCAAGACACGTGGAAATAACATACAAAACATAGGATTGGGGACATCAAGATTTTGGTCGAATTTTTTAAGAATTTTCATATTTCCAGATAAGAGGTTCCATATAAGGTCAAAAACTACATACTCAGATCTTTACCAAACTTAACAGGGATTCATTGGATGTAAAGACACGTGGAAAAAACGTAAAAACAAGAGATTGGAGACATCAAGATTTTCGACGAATTTTTTAAGAATTTTCAAATTTTCAGATGGGAGGTTCCAGATAAGGTCAAAAACGACATACTCAGATCTTCACCAAACTTTGCATGGATACATTGAATGTCAAGACACGTGGAAAAAACGTACAAAACAAGAGATTGGAGACATCAAGATTTTGGACGAATTTTTTAAGAATTCTCAAATTTTCAGAAAGGAGGTTCCATATAAGGTCAAAAACTACATACTCAGATCTTCATAAAACTTTGCAGGGATACATTGGATGTCAAGACACGTGGAAAAAACGTACAAAAAAAGAGATTGGGGTCATCAAGATTTTGGACGAATTTTTTAAGAATTTTCAAATTTTCAGATGGGAGGTTCCATATAAGGTCAAAAACTACATACTCAGATCTTCACCAAACTTTGCATGGATACATTGGATGTCAAGACACGTGGAAAAAACATACAAAACATAGGATTGGGGACATCAAGATTTTGGTCGAATTTTTTAAGAATTTTCAAATTTTCAGGTAGGAGGTTCCATATAAGGTCAAAAACTACATACTCAGATCTTCACCAAACTTTGCAGGGATACATTGGATGTCAAGACACGTGGAAAAAACATACAAGACCTAGGATTGGGGACATCAAGATTTTGGTCAAATTTTTTAAGAATTTTCAAATTTTCAGGTTCCATATAAGGTCAAAAACTACATACTCAGATCTTCACCAAACTTTGCAGGGATACATTGGATGTCAAGACACGTGGAAAAAACGTACAAAACAAGAGATTGGAGACATCAAGATTTTGGACGAATTTTTTAAGAATTTTCAAATTTTCAGAAAGGAGGTTCCATATAAGGTCAAAAACTACATACTCAGATCTTCACCAAACTTTGCAGGGATACATTGGATGTCAAGACACGTGGAAAAAACGTACAAAACAAGAGATTGGAGACATCAAGATTTTGGACGAATTTTTTAAGAATTTTCAAATTTTCAGAAAGGAGGTTCCATATAAGGTCAAAAACTACATACTCAGATCTTCACCAAACTTTGCAGGGATACATTGAATGTCAAGACACGTGGAAAAAACGTACAAAACAAGAGATTGGGGTCATCAAGATTTTGGACGGATTTTTTAGGAATTTTCAAATTTTCAGATGGGAGGTTCCAGATAAGGTCAAAAACTACATACTCAGATCTTCACCAAACTTTGCAGGGATACATTGGATGTCAAGACACGTGGAAAAAGCGTACAAAACAAGAGATTGGAGACATCAAGATTTTGGACGAATTTTTTAAGAATTTTCAAATTTTCAGATAGGAGGTTCCATATAAGGTCAAAAACTACATACTCAGATCTTCACCAAACTTTGCATGGATACATTATGTGTCAAGACACGTGGAAAAAACGTACAAAACAAGAGATTGGAGACATCAAGATTTTGGTCGAATTTTTTAAGAATTTTCAAATTTTCAGATGGGAGGTTCCAGATAAGGTCAAAAACTACATACTCAGATCTTCACCAAACTTTGCAGGGATACATTGGATGTCAAGACACGTGGAAAAAACGTACAAAACAAGAGATAGGAGACATCAAGATTTTGGACGAATTTTTTAACAATTTTCAAATTTTCAGAAAGGATGTTCCAGATAAGGTCAAAAACGACATACTCAGATCTTCACCTAACTTTGCAGGGATACATTGGATATCAAGACACGTGGAAAAAACGTACAAAACAAGAGATTGGAGACATCAAGATTTTGGACGAATTTTTTAAGAATTTTCAAATTTTCAGATAGGAGGTTCGAGATAAGGTCAAAAACTACATGCTTAGATCTTCACCAAACTTTGCAGGGATACATTGGATGTCAAGACACGTGGAAAAAACGTACAAAACAAGAGATTGGGGTCATCAAGATTTTGGACGGATTTTTTAGGAATTTTCAAATTTTCAGATGGGAGGTTCCAGATAAGGTCAAAAACTACATACTCAGATCTTCACCAAACATTGCAGGGATACATTGGATGTCAAGACACGTGGAAAAAACGTACAAAACAAGAGATTGGAGACATCAATATTTTGGACGAATTTTTTAAGAATTTTCAAATTTTCAGATAGGAGGTTCCAGATGAGGTCAAAAACTACATACTCAGATCTTCACCAAACTTTGCAGGAATACTTTGCATGTCAAGACACGTGGAAAAAACGTACAAAACAAGAGATCGGAGACATCAAGATTTTCGACGAATTTTTTAAGAATTTTCAAATTTTCAGATGGGAGGTTCCAGATAAGGTCAAAAACGACATACTCAGATCTTCACCAAACTTTGCATGGATACATTGGATGTCAAGACACGTGGAAAAAACATACAAAACATAGGATTGGGGACATCAAGATTTTGGACGAATTTTTTAAGAATTTTCAAATTTTCAGATAGGAGGTTCCATATAATTTCAAAAACTACATACTCAGATCTTCACCAAACTTTGCAGGGATACATTGGATGTCAAGACACGTGGAAAAAACGTACAAAACAAGAGGTTGGAGACATCAAGATTTTGGACGAATTTTTTGAGAATTTTCAAATTTTCAGAAAGGAGGTTCCATATAAAGTCAAAAACTACATACTCAGATCTTCACCAAACTTTGCAGGGATACATTGGATGTCAAGACACGTGAAAAAAACGTACAAAACAAGAGATTGGAGACATGAAGATTTTTGTCGAATTTTTTAAGAATTTTCAAATTTTCAGAAAGGATGTTCCAGATAAGGTCAAAAACGACATACTCAGATCTTCACCAAACTTTGCAGGGATACATTGGAGGTCGAGACACATGGAAAAAACGTACAAAACAAGAGATTGGAGACATCAAGATATTGGACGAATTTTTGAAGAATTTTCAAATTTTCAGATAGGAGGTTCCAGATAAGGTCAAAAACTACATACTCAGATCTTCACCAAACTTTGCAGGGATACATTGAATGTCAAGACACGTGGAAAAAACGTACAAAACAAGAGATTGGAGACAACAAGATTTTGGACGAATTTTTTAAGAATTTTCAAATTTTCAGAAAGGAGGTTCCATATAAGGTCAAAAACTACATACTCAGATCTTCACCAAACTTTGCAGGGATACATTGAATGTCAAGACACGTGGAAAAAACGTACAAAACAAGAGATTGGGGTCATCAAGATTTTGGACGGATTTTTTAGGAATTTTCAAATTTTCAGATGGGAGGTTCCAGATAAGGTCAAAAACTACATACTCAGATCTTCACCAAACTTTGCAGGGATACATTGGATGTCAAGACACGTGGAAAAAACGTACAAAACAAGAGATTGGAGACATCAAGATTTTGGACGAATTTTTTAAGAATTTTCAAATTTTCAGATAGGAGGTTCCATATAAGGTCAAAAACTACATACTCAGATCTTCACCAAACTTTGCATGGATACATTATGTGTCAAGACACGTGGAAAAAACGTACAAAACAAGAGATTGGAGACATCAAGATTTTGGTCGAATTTTTTAAGAATTTTCAAATTTTCAGATGGGAGGTTCCAGATAAGGTCAAAAACTACATACTCAGATCTTCACCAAACTTTGCAGGGATACATTGGATGTCAAGACACGTGGAAAAAACGTACAAAACAAGAGATAGGAGACATCAAGATTTTGGACGAATTTTTTAACAATTTTCAAATTTTCAGAAAGGATGTTCCAGATAAGGTCAAAAACGACATACTCAGATCTTCACCAAACTTTGCAGGGATACATTGGATATCAAGACACGTGGAAAAAACGTACAAAACAAGAGATTGGAGACATCAAGATTTTGGACGAATTTTTTAAGAATTTTCAAATTTTCAGATAGGAGGTTCGAGATAAGGTCAAAAACTACATACTTAGATCTTCACCAAACTTTGCAGGGATACATTGGATGTCAAGACACGTGGAAAAAACGTACAAAACAAGAGATTGGGGTCATCAAGATTTTGGACGGATTTTTTAGGAATTTTCAAATTTTCAGATGGGAGGTTCCAGATAAGGTCAAAAACTACATACTCAGATCTTCACCAAACATTGCAGGGATACATTGGATGTCAAGACACGTGGAAAAAACGTACAAAACAAGAGATTGGAGACATCAATATTTTGGACGAATTTTTTAAGAATTTTCAAATTTTCAGATAGGAGGTTCCAGATGAGGTCAAAAACTACATACTCAGATCTTCACCAAACTTTGCAGGAATACTTTGCATGTCAAGATACGTGGAAAAAACGTACAAAACAAGAGATCGGAGACATCAAGATTTTCGACGAATTTTTTAAGAATTTTCAAATTTTCAGATGGGAGGTTCCAGATAAGGTCAAAAACGACATACTCAGATCTTCACCAAACTTTGCATGGATACATTGGATGTCAAGACACGTGGAAAAAACATACAAAACATAGGATTGGGGACATCAAGATTTTGGACGAATTTTTTAAGAATTTTCAAATTTTCAGATAGGAGGTTCCAGATAAGGTCAAAAATTACATACTCAGATCTTCACCAAACATTGCAGGGATACATTGGATGTCAAGACACGTGGAAAAAACGTACAAAACAAGAGATTGGAGACATCAAGATTCTCGACGAATTTTTGAAGAATTTTCAAATTTTCAGATAGGAGGTTCCAGATAAGGTCAAAAACTACATACTCAGATCTTCACCAAACTTTGCAGGGATACATTGAATGTCAAGACACGTGGAAAAAACGTACAAAACAAGAGATTGGAGACATCAAGATTTTGGACGAATTTTTTAAGAATTTTCAAATTTTCAGATAGGAGGTTCCAGATAAGGTCAAAAACTACATACTCAGATCTTCACCAAACTTTGCAGGGATACATTGGATGTCAAGACACGTGGAAAAAACGTACAAAACAAGAGATTGGAGACATCAAGATTTTGGACGAATTTTTTAAGAATTTTCAAATTTTCAGAAAGGATGTTCCAGATAAGGTCAAAAACGACATACTCAGATCTTCACCAAACTTTGCAGGGATACATTGGATGTCAAGACACGTGGAAAAAACATACAAAACATAGGATTGGGGACATCAAGATTTTGGTCGAATTTTTTAAGAATTTTCAAATTTCCAGATAAGAGGTTCCATATAAGGTCAAAAACTACATACTCAGATCTTTACCAAACTTAACAGGGTTACATTGGATGTCAAGACACGTGGAAAAAACGTAAAAACAAGAGATTGGCGACATCAAGATTTTGGACGATATTTTTAAGAATTTTCAAATTTTCATAAAGGAGGTTCCAGATAAGGTCAAAAACGACATACTCAGATCTTCACCAAACGTTGCAGGGATACTTTGCATGTCAAGACACGTGGAAAAAACGTACAAAACAAGAGATTGGAGACATCAAGATTTTCGACGAATTTTTTAAGAATTTTCAAATTTTCAGATGGGAGGTTCCAGATAAGGTCAAAAACTACATACTCAGATCTTCACCAACTTTGCAGGGATACATTGGATGTCAAGACACGTGGAAAAAACGTACAAAAAAAAGAGATTGGGGTCATCAAGATTTTGGACGAATTTTTTAAGAATTTTCAAATTTTCAGATGGGAGGTTCCATATAAGGTCAAAAACTACATACTCAGATCTTCACCAAACTTTGCATGGATACATTGGATGTCAAGACACGTGGAAAAAGCATACAAAACATAGGATTGGGGACATCAAGATTTTGGTCGAATTTTTTAAGAATTTTCAAATTTTCAGATAGGAGGTTCCATATAAGGTCAAAAACTACATACTCAGATCTTCACCAAACTTTGCATGGATACATTATGTGTCAAGACACGTGGAAAAAACGTACAAAACAAGAGATTGGAGACATCAAGATTTTGGTCGAATTTTTTAAGAATTTTCAAATTTTCAGATAGGAGGTTCCAGATAAGGTCAAAAACTACATACTCAGATCTTCACCAAACTTTGCAGGGATACATTGGATGTCAAGACACGTGGAAAAAACGTACAAAACAAGAGATAGGAGACATCAAGATTTTGGACGATATTTTTAAGAATTTTCAAATTTTCATAAAGGAGGTTCGAGATAAGGTCAAAAACTACATACTCAGATCTTCACCAAACTTTGCAGGGATACATTGGATGTCAAGACACGTGGAAAAAACATACAAGACCTAGGATTGGGGACATCAAGATTTTGGTCAAATTTTTTAAGAATTTTCAAATTTTCAGGTTCCATATAAGGTCAAAAACTACATACTCAGATCTTCACCAAACTTTGCAGGGATACATTGGATGTCAAGACACGTGGAAAAAACGTACAAAACAAGAGATTGGAGACATCAAGATTTTGGACGAATTTTTTAAGAATTTTCAAATTTTCAGAAAGGAGGTTCCATATAAGGTCAAAAACTACATACTCAGATCTTCACCAAACTTTGCAGGGATACATTGGATGTCAAGACACGTGGAAAAAACGTACAAAACAAGAGATTGGAGACATCAAGATTTTGGACGAATTTTTTAAGAATTTTCAAATTTTCAGATAGGAGGTTCCATAAAAGGTCAAAAACTACATACTCAGATCTTCACCAAACTTTGCATGGATACATTATGTGTCAAGACACGTGGAAAAAACGTACAAAACAAGAGATTGGAGACATCAAGATTTTGGTCGAATTTTTTAAGAATTTTCAAATTTTCAGATGGGAGGTTCCAGATAAGGTCAAAAACTACATACTCAGATCTTCACCAAACTTTGCAGGGATACATTGGATGTCAAGACACGTGGAAAAAACGTACAAAACAAGAGATAGGAGACATCAAGATTTTGGACGAATTTTTTAACAATTTTCAAATTTTCAGAAAGGATGCTCCAGATAAGGTCAAAAACGACATACTCAGATCTTCACCAAACTTTGCAGGGATACATTGGATATCAAGACACGTGGAAAAAACGTACAAAACAAGAGATTGGAGACATCAAGATTTTGGACGAATTTTTTAAGAATTTTCAAATTTTCAGATAGGAGGTTCCAGATAAGGTCAAAAACTACATACTCAGATCTTCACCAAACTTTGCAGGGATACATTGGATGTCAAGACACGTGGAAAAAACGTACAAAACAAGAGATTGGGGTCATCAAGATTTTTGACGGATTTTTTAGGAATTTTCAAATTTTCAGATGGGAGGTTCCAGATAAGGTCAAAAACTACATACTCAGATCTTCACCAAACATTGCAGGGATACATTGGATGTCAAGACACGTGGAAAAAACGTACAAAACAAGAGATTGGAGACATCAATATTTTGGACGAATTTTTAAAGAATTTTCAAATTTTCAGATAGGAGGTTCCAGATGAGGTCAAAAACTACATACTCAGATCTTCACCAAACTTTGCAGGAATACTTTGCATGTCAAGACACGTGGAAAAAACGTACAAAACGAGAGATCGGAGACATCAAGATTTTCGACGAATTTTTTAAGAATTTTCAAATTTTCAGATGGGAGGTTCCAGATAAGGTCAAAAACGACATACTCAGATCTTCACCAAACTTTGCAGGGATACATTGGATGTCAAGACACGTGGAAAAAACGTACAAAACAAGAGATTGGGGTCATCAAGATTTTGGACGGATTTTTTAAGAATTTTCAAATGTTCAGATGGGAGGTTCCAGACAAGGTCAAAAACGACATACTCAGATCTTCACCAAACTTTGCATGGATACATTGGATGTCAAGACACGTGGAAAAAACGTACAAAACAAGAAATTGGAGACATCAAGATTTTGGACGAATTTTTTGAGAATTTTCAAATTTTCAGAAAGGAGGTTCCGTATAAGGTCAAAAACTACATACTCAGATCTTCACCAAACTTTGCAGGGATACATTGGATGTCAAGACACGTGGAAAAAACGTACAAAACAAGAGATTGGGGTCATCAAGATTTTGGACGAATTTTTTAAGAATTTTCAAATTTTCAGAAAGGAGGTTCCATATAAGGTCAAAAACTACATACTCAGATCTTCACCAAACTTTGCAGGGATACATTGGATGTCAAGACACGTGGAAAAAACGTACAAAACAAGAGATTGGAGACATCAAGATTTTCGACAATTTTTTTAAGAATTTTCAAATTTTCAGATGGGAGGTTCCAGATAAGGTCAAAAACGACATACTCAGATCTTCACCAAACTTTGCATGGATACATTGGATGTCAAGACACGTGGAAAAAACGTACAAAACAAGAAATTGGAGACATCAAGATTTTGGACGAATTTTTTAAGAATTTTCAAATTTTCAGAAAGGAGGTTCCGTATAAGGTCAAAAACTACATACTCAGATCTTCACCAAACTTTGCAGGGATACATTGGATGTCAAGACACGTGGAAAAAACGTACAAAACAAGAGATTGGGGACATCAAGATTTTGGACGAATTTTTTAAGAATTTTCAAATTTTCAGATGGGAGGTTCCATATAGGGTCAAAAACTACATACTCAGATCTTCACCAAACTTTGCAGGGATACATTGAATGTCAAGACACGTGGAAAAAACGTACAAAACAAGAGATTGGGGTCATCAAGATTTTGCACGGATTTTTTAGGAATTTTCGAATTTTCAGATGGGAGGTTCCAGATAAGGTCAAAAACTACATACTCAGATCTTCACCAAACTTTGCAGGGATACATTGGATGTCAAGACACGCGGAAAAAACGTACAAAACAAGAGATTGGAGACCAAGATTTTGGACGAATTTTTTAAGAATTCTCAAATTTTCAGATAGGAGGTTCCATATAAGGTCAAAAACTACATACTCAGATCTTCACCAAACTTTGCATGGATACATTATGTGTCAAGACACGTGGAAAAAACGTACAAAACAAGAGATTGGAGACATCAAGATTTTGGTCGAATTTTTTAAGAATTTTCATATTTTCAGATGGGAGGTTCCAGATAAGGTCAAAAACTACATACTCAGATCTTCACCAAACTTTGCAGGGATACATTGGATGTCAAGACACGTGGAAAAAACGTACAAAACAAGAGATAGGAGACATCAAGATTTTGGACGAATTTTTTAACAATTTTCAAATTTTCAGAAAGGATGTTCCAGATAAGGTCAAAAACGACATACTCAGATCTTCACCAAACTTTGCAGGGATACATTGGATATCAAGACACGTGGAAAAAACGTACAAAACAAGAGATTGGAGACATCAAGATTTTGGACGAATTTTTTAAGAATTTTCAAATTTTCAGATAGGAGGTTCCAGATAAGGTCAAAAACTACATACTCAGATCTTCACCAAACTTTGCAGGGATACATTGGATGTCAAGACACGTGGAAAAACCGTACAAAACAAGAGATTGGAGACATCAAGATTTTGGACGATTTTTTAAAGAATTTTCAAATTTTCAGAAATGCGGTTCCAGATAAGGTCAAAAACTACATACTCAGATCTTCACCAAACTTTGCAGGGATACATTGGATGTCAAGACACGTGGAAAAAACGTACAAAACAATAGATTGGGGTCAACAAGATTTTGGACGGATTTTTTAGGAATTTTCAAATTTTCAGATGGGAGGTTCCAGATAAGGTCAAAAACTACATACTCAGATCTTCACCAAACTCTGCAGGGATACATTGTATGTCAAGACATGTGGAAAAAACATACAAAACATAGGATTGGGGACATCAAGATTTTGTTAAATTTTTTTAAGAATTTTCAAATTTTCAGATAGGAGGTTCCATATAAGGTCAAAAACTACATACTCAGATCTTCACTAAACTATGCAGGGATACATTGGATGTCAAGACACGTGGAAAGAACGTACAAAACAAGAGATTGGAGACATCAAGATTTTGGACGATTTTTTTAAGAATTTTCAAATTTTCAGATAGGAGGTTCCATATAAGGTCAAAAACTACATACTCAGATCTTCACCAAACATTGCAGGGATACATTGGATGTCAAGACACGTGGAAAAAACGTACAAAACAAGAGATTGGAGACATCAAGATTTTGGACGAATTTTTTAAGAATTTTCAAATTTTCAGATAGGAGGTTCCAGATAAGGTCAAAAACTACATACTCAGATCTTCACCAAACGTTGCAGGGATACTTTGCATGTCAAGACACGTGGAAAAAACGTACAAAACAAGAGATTGGAGACATCAAGATTTTCGACGAATTTTTTAAGAATTTTCAAATTTTCAGATGGGAGGTTCCAGATAAGGTCAAAAACTACATACTCAGATCTTCACCAAAATCTGCAGGGATACATTGGATGTCAAGACACGTGGAAAAAACATACAAAACATAGGATTGGGGACATCAAGATTTTGGTCAAATTTTTTAAGAATTTTCAAATTTTCAGATAGGAGGTTCCATATAAGGTCAAAAACTACATACTCAGATCTTCACCAAACTTTGCATGGATACATTATGTGTCAAGACACGTGGAAAAAACGTACAAAACAAGAGATTGGAGACATCAAGATTTTGGTCGAATTATTTAAGAATTTTCAAATTTTCAGATGGGAGGTTCCAGATAAGGTCAAAAACTACATACTCAGATCTTCACCAAACTTTGCAGGGATACATTGGATGTCAAGACACGTGGAAAAAACGTACAAAACAAGAGATAGGAGACATCAAGATTTTGGACGAATTTTTTAACAATTTTCAAATTTTCAGAAAGGATGTTCCAGATAAGGTCAAAAACGACATACTCAGATCTTCACCAAACTTTGCAGGGATACATTGGATATCAAGACACGTGGAAAAAACGTACAAAACAAGAGATTGGAGACATCAAGATTTTGGACGAATTTTTTAAGAATTTTCAAATTTTCAGATAGGAGGTTCCAGATAAGGTCAAAAACTACATACTCAGATCTTCACCAAACTTTGCAGGGATACATTGGATGTCAAGACACGTGGAAAAAACGTACAAAACAAGAGATTGGGGTCATCAAGATTTTGGACGGATTTTTTAGGAATTTTCAAATTTTCAGATGGGAGGTTCCAGATAAGGTCAAAAACTACATACTCAGATCTTCACCAAACATTGCAGGGATACATTGGATGTCAAGACACGTGGAAAAAACGTACAAAACAAGAGATTGGAGACATCAAGATTTTGGACGAATTTTTTAAGAATTTTCAAATTTTCAGATAGGAGGTTCCAGATGAGGTCAAAAACTACATACTCAGATCTTCACCAAACTTTGCAGGAATACTTTGCATGTCAAGACACGTGGAAAAAACGTACAAAACAAGAGATCGGAGACATCAAGATTTTCGACGAATTTTTTAAGAATTTTCAAATTTTCAGATGGGAGGTTCCAGACAAGGTCAAAAACGACATACTCAGATCTTCACCAAACTTTGCATGGATACATTGGATGTCAAGACACGTGGAAAAAACGTACAAAACAAGAAATTGGAGACATCAAGATTTTGGACGAATTTTTTAAGAATTTTCAAATTTTCAGAAAGGAGGTTCCGTATAAGGTCAAAAACTACATACTCAGATCTTCACCAAACTTTGCAGGGATACATTGGATGTCAAGACACGTGGAAAAAACGTACAAAACAAGAGATTGGGGTCATCAAGATTTTGGACGAATTTTTTAAGAATTTTCAAATTTTCAGAAAGGAGGTTCCATATAAGGTCAAAAACTACATACTCAGATCTTCACCAAACTTTGCAGGGATACATTGGATGTCAAGACACGTGGAAAAAACGTACAAAACAAGAGATTGGAGACATCAAGATTTTCGACAAATTTTTTAAGATTTTTCAAATTTTCAGATGGGAGGTTCCATATAAGGTCAAAAACGACATACTCAGATCTTCACCAAACTTTGCATGGATACATTATGTGTCAAGACACGTGGAAAAAACGTACAAAACAAGAGATTGGAGACATCAAGATTTTGGTCGAATTTTTTAAGAATTTTCAAATTTTCAGATGGGAGGTTCCAGATAAGGTCAAAAACTACATACTCAGATCTTCACCAAACTTTGCAGGGATACATTGGATGTCAAGACACGTGGAAAAAACGTACAAAACAAGAGATAGGAGACATCAAGATTTTGGACGAATTTTTTAACAATTTTCAAATTTTCAGAAAGGATGCTCCAGATAAGGTCAAAAACGACATACTCAGATCTTCACCAAACTTTGCAGGGATACATTGGATATCAAGACACGTGGAAAAAACGTACAAAACAAGAGATTGGAGACATCAAGATTTTGGACGAATTTTTTAAGAATTTTCAAATTTTCAGATAGGAGGTTCCAGATAAGGTCAAAAACTACATACTCAGATCTTCACCAAACTTTGCAGGGATACATTGGATGTCAAGACACGTGGAAAAAACGTACAAAACAAGAGATTGGGGTCATCAAGATTTTTGACGGATTTTTTAGGAATTTTCAAATTTTCAGATGGGAGGTTCCAGATAAGGTCAAAAACTACATACTCAGATCTTCACCAAACATTGCAGGGATACATTGGATGTCAAGACACGTGGAAAAAACGTACAAAACAAGAGATTGGAGACATCAATATTTTGGACGAATTTTTAAAGAATTTTCAAATTTTCAGATAGGAGGTTCCAGATGAGGTCAAAAACTACATACTCAGATCTTCACCAAACTTTGCAGGAATACTTTGCATGTCAAGACACGTGGAAAAAACGTACAAAACGAGAGATCGGAGACATCAAGATTTTCGACGAATTTTTTAAGAATTTTCAAATTTTCAGATGGGAGGTTCCAGATAAGGTCAAAAACGACATACTCAGATCTTCACCAAACTTTGCAGGGATACATTGGATGTCAAGACACGTGGAAAAAACGTACAAAACAAGAGATTGGGGTCATCAAGATTTTGGACGGATTTTTTAAGAATTTTCAAATGTTCAGATGGGAGGTTCCAGACAAGGTCAAAAACGACATACTCAGATCTTCACCAAACTTTGCATGGATACATTGGATGTCAAGACACGTGGAAAAAACGTACAAAACAAGAAATTGGAGACATCAAGATTTTGGACGAATTTTTTGAGAATTTTCAAATTTTCAGAAAGGAGGTTCCGTATAAGGTCAAAAACTACATACTCAGATCTTCACCAAACTTTGCAGGGATACATTGGATGTCAAGACACGTGGAAAAAACGTACAAAACAAGAGATTGGGGTCATCAAGATTTTGGACGAATTTTTTAAGAATTTTCAAATTTTCAGAAAGGAGGTTCCATATAAGGTCAAAAACTACATACTCAGATCTTCACCAAACTTTGCAGGGATACATTGGATGTCAAGACACGTGGAAAAAACGTACAAAACAAGAGATTGGAGACATCAAGATTTTCGACAATTTTTTTAAGAATTTTCAAATTTTCAGATGGGAGGTTCCAGATAAGGTCAAAAACGACATACTCAGATCTTCACCAAACTTTGCATGGATACATTGGATGTCAAGACACGTGGAAAAAACGTACAAAACAAGAAATTGGAGACATCAAGATTTTGGACGAATTTTTTAAGAATTTTCAAATTTTCAGAAAGGAGGTTCCGTATAAGGTCAAAAACTACATACTCAGATCTTCACCAAACTTTGCAGGGATACATTGGATGTCAAGACACGTGGAAAAAACGTACAAAACAAGAGATTGGGGACATCAAGATTTTGGACGAATTTTTTAAGAATTTTCAAATTTTCAGATGGGAGGTTCCATATAGGGTCAAAAACTACATACTCAGATCTTCACCAAACTTTGCAGGGATACATTGAATGTCAAGACACGTGGAAAAAACGTACAAAACAAGAGATTGGGGTCATCAAGATTTTGCACGGATTTTTTAGGAATTTTCGAATTTTCAGATGGGAGGTTCCAGATAAGGTCAAAAACTACATACTCAGATCTTCACCAAACTTTGCAGGGATACATTGGATGTCAAGACACGCGGAAAAAACGTACAAAACAAGAGATTGGAGACCAAGATTTTGGACGAATTTTTTAAGAATTCTCAAATTTTCAGATAGGAGGTTCCATATAAGGTCAAAAACTACATACTCAGATCTTCACCAAACTTTGCATGGATACATTATGTGTCAAGACACGTGGAAAAAACGTACAAAACAAGAGATTGGAGACATCAAGATTTTGGTCGAATTTTTTAAGAATTTTCATATTTTCAGATGGGAGGTTCCAGATAAGGTCAAAAACTACATACTCAGATCTTCACCAAACTTTGCAGGGATACATTGGATGTCAAGACACGTGGAAAAAACGTACAAAACAAGAGATAGGAGACATCAAGATTTTGGACGAATTTTTTAACAATTTTCAAATTTTCAGAAAGGATGTTCCAGATAAGGTCAAAAACGACATACTCAGATCTTCACCAAACTTTGCAGGGATACATTGGATATCAAGACACGTGGAAAAAACGTACAAAACAAGAGATTGGAGACATCAAGATTTTGGACGAATTTTTTAAGAATTTTCAAATTTTCAGATAGGAGGTTCCAGATAAGGTCAAAAACTACATACTCAGATCTTCACCAAACTTTGCAGGGATACATTGGATGTCAAGACACGTGGAAAAACCGTACAAAACAAGAGATTGGAGACATCAAGATTTTGGACGATTTTTTAAAGAATTTTCAAATTTTCAGAAATGCGGTTCCAGATAAGGTCAAAAACTACATACTCAGATCTTCACCAAACTTTGCAGGGATACATTGGATGTCAAGACACGTGGAAAAAACGTACAAAACAATAGATTGGGGTCAACAAGATTTTGGACGGATTTTTTAGGAATTTTCAAATTTTCAGATGGGAGGTTCCAGATAAGGTCAAAAACTACATACTCAGATCTTCACCAAACTCTGCAGGGATACATTGTATGTCAAGACATGTGGAAAAAACATACAAAACATAGGATTGGGGACATCAAGATTTTGATAAATTTTTTTAAGAATTTTCAAATTTTCAGATAGGAGGTTCCATATAAGGTCAAAAACTACATACTCAGATCTTCACTAAACTATGCAGGGATACATTGGATGTCAAGACACGTGGAAAGAACGTACAAAACAAGAGATTGGAGACATCAAGATTTTGGACGATTTTTTTAAGAATTTTCAAATTTTCAGATAGGAGGTTCCATATAAGGTCAAAAACTACATACTCAGATCTTCACCAAACATTGCAGGGATACATTGGATGTCAAGACACGTGGAAAAAACGTACAAAACAAGAGATTGGAGACATCAAGATTTTGGACGAATTTTTTAAGAATTTTCAAATTTTCAGATAGGAGGTTCCAGATAAGGTCAAAAACTACATACTCAGATCTTCACCAAACGTTGCAGGGATACTTTGCATGTCAAGACACGTGGAAAAAACGTACAAAACAAGAGATTGGAGACATCAAGATTTTCGACGAATTTTTTAAGAATTTTCAAATTTTCAGATGGGAGGTTCCAGATAAGGTCAAAAACTACATACTCAGATCTTCACCAAAATCTGCAGGGATACATTGGATGTCAAGACACGTGGAAAAAACATACAAAACATAGGATTGGGGACATCAAGATTTTGGTCAAATTTTTTAAGAATTTTCAAATTTTCAGATAGGAGGTTCCATATAAGGTCAAAAACTACATACTCAGATCTTCACCAAACTTTGCATGGATACATTATGTGTCAAGACACGTGGAAAAAACGTACAAAACAAGAGATTGGAGACATCAAGATTTTGGTCGAATTATTTAAGAATTTTCAAATTTTCAGATGGGAGGTTCCAGATAAGGTCAAAAACTACATACTCAGATCTTCACCAAACTTTGCAGGGATACATTGGATGTCAAGACACGTGGAAAAAACGTACAAAACAAGAGATAGGAGACATCAAGATTTTGGACGAATTTTTTAACAATTTTCAAATTTTCAGAAAGGATGTTCCAGATAAGGTCAAAAACGACATACTCAGATCTTCACCAAACTTTGCAGGGATACATTGGATATCAAGACACGTGGAAAAAACGTACAAAACAAGAGATTGGAGACATCAAGATTTTGGACGAATTTTTTAAGAATTTTCAAATTTTCAGATAGGAGGTTCCAGATAAGGTCAAAAACTACATACTCAGATCTTCACCAAACTTTGCAGGGATACATTGGATGTCAAGACACGTGGAAAAAACGTACAAAACAAGAGATTGGGGTCATCAAGATTTTGGACGGATTTTTTAGGAATTTTCAAATTTTCAGATGGGAGGTTCCAGATAAGGTCAAAAACTACATACTCAGATCTTCACCAAACATTGCAGGGATACATTGGATGTCAAGACACGTGGAAAAAACGTACAAAACAAGAGATTGGAGACATCAAGATTTTGGACGAATTTTTTAAGAATTTTCAAATTTTCAGATAGGAGGTTCCAGATGAGGTCAAAAACTACATACTCAGATCTTCACCAAACTTTGCAGGAATACTTTGCATGTCAAGACACGTGGAAAAAACGTACAAAACAAGAGATCGGAGACATCAAGATTTTCGACGAATTTTTTAAGAATTTTCAAATTTTCAGATGGGAGGTTCCAGACAAGGTCAAAAACGACATACTCAGATCTTCACCAAACTTTGCATGGATACATTGGATGTCAAGACACGTGGAAAAAACGTACAAAACAAGAAATTGGAGACATCAAGATTTTGGACGAATTTTTTAAGAATTTTCAAATTTTCAGAAAGGAGGTTCCGTATAAGGTCAAAAACTACATACTCAGATCTTCACCAAACTTTGCAGGGATACATTGGATGTCAAGACACGTGGAAAAAACGTACAAAACAAGAGATTGGGGTCATCAAGATTTTGGACGAATTTTTTAAGAATTTTCAAATTTTCAGAAAGGAGGTTCCATATAAGGTCAAAAACTACATACTCAGATCTTCACCAAACTTTGCAGGGATACATTGGATGTCAAGACACGTGGAAAAAACGTACAAAACAAGAGATTGGAGACATCAAGATTTTCGACAAATTTTTTAAGATTTTTCAAATTTTCAGATGGGAGGTTCCAGATAAGGTCAAAAACGACATACTCAGATCTTCACCAAACTTTGCATGGATACATTATGTGTCAAGACACGTGGAAAAAACGTACAAAACAAGAGATTGGAGACATCAAGATTTTGGTCGAATTTTTTAAGAATTTTCAAATTTTCAGATGGGAGGTTCCAGATAAGGTCAAAAACTACATACTCAGATCTTCACCAAACTTTGCAGGGATACATTGGATGTCAAGACACGTGGAAAAAACGTACAAAACAAGAGATAGGAGACATCAAGATTTTGGACGAATTTTTTAAGAATTTTCAAATTTTCAGAAAGGATGTTCCAGATAAGGTCAAAAACGACATACTCAGATCTTCACCAAACTTTGCAGGGATACATTGGATATCAAGACACGTGGAAAAAACGTACAAAACAAAAGATTGGAGACATCAAGATTTTGGACGAATTTTTTAAGAATTTTCAAATTTTCAGATAGGAGGTTCCAGATAAGGTCGAAAACTACATACTCAGATCTTCACCAAACTTTGCAGGGATACATTGGATGTCAAGACACGTGGAAAAACCGTACAAAACAAGAGATTGGAGACATCAAGATTTTGGACGATTTTTTAAAGAATTTTCAAATTTTCAGAAATGCGGTTCCAGATAAGGTCAAAAACTACATACTCAGATCTTCACCAAACTTTGCAGGGATACATTGGATGTCAAGACACGTGGAAAAAACGTACAAAACAAGAGATTGGGGTCAACAAGATTTTGGACGGATTTTTTAGGAATTTTCAAATTTTCAGATGGGAGGTTCCAGATAAGGTCAAAAACTACATACTCAGATCTTCACCAAACTCTGCAGGGATACATTGTATGTCAAGACACGTGGAAAAAACATACAAAACATAGGATTGGGGACATCAAGATTTTGTTAAATTTTTTTAAGAATTTTCAAATTTTCAGATAGGAGGTTCCATATAAGGTCAAAAACTACATACTCAGATCTTCACCAAACATTGCAGGGATACATTGAATGTCAAGACACGTGGAAAAAACGTACAAAACAAGAGATTGGGGTCATCAAGATTTTGCACGGATTTTTTAGGAATTTTCGAATTTTCAGATGGGAGGTTCCAGATAAGGTCAAAAACTACATACTCAGATCTTCACCAAACTTTGCAGGGATACATTGGATGTCAAGACACGCGGAAAAAACGTACAAAACAAGAGATTGGAGACCAAGATTTTGGACGAATTTTTTAAGAATTCTCAAATTTTCAGATAGGAGGTTCCATATAAGGTCAAAAACTACATACTCAGATCTTCACCAAACTTTGCATGGATACATTATGTGTCAAGACACGTGGAAAAAACGTACAAAACAAGAGATTGGAGACATCAAGATTTTGGTCGAATTTTTTAAGAATTTTCATATTTTCAGATGGGAGGTCCCAGATAAGGTCAAAAACTACATACTCAGATCTTCACCAAACTTTGCAGGGATACATTGGATGTCAAGACACGTGGAAAAAACGTACAAAACAAGAGATAGGAGACATCAAGATTTTGGACGAATTTTTTAACAATTTTCAAATTTTCAGAAAGGATGTTCCAGATAAGGTCAAAAACGACATACTCAGATCTTCACCAAACTTCGCAGGGATACATTGGATATCAAGACACGTGGAAAAAACGTACAAAACAAGAGATTGGAGACATCAAGATTTTGGACGAATTTTTTAAGAATTTTCAAATTTTCAGATAGGAGGTTCCAGATAAGGTCAAAAACTACATACTCAGATCTTCACCAAACTTTGCAGGGATACATTGGATGTCAAGACACGTGGAAAAAACGTACAAAACAATAGATTGGGGTCAACAAGATTTTGGACGGATTTTTTAGGAATTTTCAAATTTTCAGATGGGAGGTTCCAGATAAGGTCAAAAACTACATACTCAGATCTTCACCAAACTCTGCAGGGATACATTGTATGTCAAGACATGTGGAAAAAACATACAAAACATAGGATTGGGGACATCAAGATTTTGTTAAATTTTTTTAAGAATTTTCAAATTTTCAGATAGGAGGTTCCATATAAGGTCAAAAACTACATACTCAGATCTTCACTAAACTATGCAGGGATACATTGGATGTCAAGACACGTGGAAAGAACGTACAAAACAAGAGATTGGAGACATCAAGATTTTGGACGATTTTTTTAAGAATTTTCAAATTTTCAGATAGGAAGTTCCATATAAGGTCAAAAACTACATACTCAGATCTTCACCAAACATTGCAGGGATACATTGGATGTCAAGACACGTGGAAAAAACGTACAAAACAAGAGATTGGAGACATCAAGATTTTGGACGAATTTTTTAAGAATTTTCAAATTTTCAGATAGGAGGTTCCAGATAAGGTCAAAAACTACATACTCAGATCTTCACCAAACGTTGCAGGGATACTTTGCATGTCAAGACACGTGGAAAAAACGTACAAAACAAGAGATTGGAGACATCAAGATTTTCGACGAATTTTTTAAGAATTTTCAAATTTTCAGATGGGAGGTTCCAGATAAGGTCAAAAACTACATACTCAGATCTTCACCAAACTCTGCAGGGATACATTGGATGTCAAGACACGTGGAAAAAACATACAAAACATAGGATTGGGGACATCAAGATTTTGGTCAAATTTTTTAAGAATTTTCAAATTTTCAGATAGGAGGTTCCATATAAGGTCAAAAACTACATACTCAGATCTTCACCAAACTTTGCATGGATACATTATGTGTCAAGACACGTGGAAAAAACGTACAAAACAAGAGATTGGAGACATCAAGATTTTGGTCGAATTTTTTAAGAATTTTCAAATTTTCAGATGGGAGGTTCCAGATAAGGTCAAAAACTACATACTCAGATCTTCACCAAACTTTGCAGGGATACATTGGATGTCAAGACACGTGGAAAAAACGTACAAAACAAGAGATAAGAGACATCAAGATTTTGGACGAATTTTTTAACAATTTTCAAATTTTCAGATAGGATGTTCCAGATAAGGTCAAAAACGACATACTCAGATCTTCACCAAACTTTGCAGGGATACATTGGATATCAAGACACGTGGAAAAAACGTACAAAACAAGAGATTGGGGACATCAAGATTTTGGACGAATTTTTTAAGAATTTTCAAATTTTCAGATAGGAGGTTCCAGATAAGGTCAAAAACTACATACTCAGATCTTCACCAAACTTTGCAGGGATACATTGGATGTCAAGACACGTGGAAAAAACGTACAAAACAAGAGATTGGGGTCATCAAGATTTTGGACGGATTTTTTAGGAATTTTCAAATTTTCAGATGGGAGGTTCCAGATAAGGTCAAAAACTACATACTCAGATCTTCACCAAACATTGCAGGGAGACATTGGATGTCAAGACACGTGGAAAAAACGTACAAAACAAGAGATTGGAGACATCAAGATTTTGGACGAATTTTTTAAGAATTTTCAAATTTTCAGATAGGAGGTTCCAGATGAGGTCAAAAACTACATACTCAGATCTTCACCAAACTTTGCAGGAATACTTTGCATGTCAAGACACGTGGAAAAAACGTACAAAACAAGAGATCGGAGACATCAAGATTTTCGACGAATTTTTTAAGAATTTTCAAATTTTCAGATGGGAGGTTCCAGACAAGGTCAAAAACGACATACTCAGATCTTCACCAAACTTTGCATGGATACATTGGATGTCAAGACACGTGGAAAAAACGTACAAAACAAGAAATTGGAGACATCAAGATTTTGGACGAATTTTTTAAGAATTTTCAAATTTTCAGAAAGGAGGTTCCGTATAAGATCAAAAACTACATACTCAGATCTTCACCAAACTTTGCAGGGATACATTGGATGTCAAGACACGTGGAAAAAACGTACAAAACAAGAGATTGGGGTCATCAAGATTTTGGACGAATTTTTTAAGAATTTTCAAATTTTCAGAAAGGAGGTTCCATATAAGGTCAAAAACTACATACTCAGATCTTCACCAAACTTTGCAGGGATACATTGGATGTCAAGACACGTGGAAAAAACGTACAAAACAAGAGATTGGAGATATCAAGATTTTCGACAAATTTTTTAAGAATTTTCAAATTTTCAGATGGGAGGTTCCAGATAAGGTCAAAAACGACATACTCAGATCTTCACCAAACTTTGCATGGATACATTATGTGTCAAGACACGTGGAAAAAACGTACAAAACAAGAGATTGGAGACATCAAGATTTTGGTCGAATTTTTTAAGAATTTTCAAATTTTCAGATGGGAGGTTCCAGATAAGGTCAAAAACTACATACTCAGATCTTCACCAAACTTTGCAGGGATACATTGGATGTCAAGACACGTGGAAAAAACGTACAAAACAAGAGATAGGAGACATCAAGATTTTGGACGAATTTTTTAAGAATTTTCAAATTTTCAGAAAGGATGTTCCAGATAAGGTCAAAAACGACATACTCAGATCTTCACCAAACTTTGCAGGGATACATTGGATATCAAGACACGTGGAAAAAACGTACAAAACAAAAGATTGGAGACATCAAGATTTTGGACGAATTTTTTAAGAATTTTCAAATTTTCAGATAGGAGGTTCCAGATAAGGTCGAAAACTACATACTCAGATCTTCACCAAACTTTGCAGGGATACATTGGATGTCAAGACACGTGGAAAAACCGTACAAGACAAGAGATTGGAGACATCAAGATTTTGGACGATTTTTTAAAGAATTTTCAAATTTTCAGAAATGCGGTTCCAGATAAGGTCAAAAACTACATACTCAGATCTTCACCAAACTTTGCAGGGATACATTGGATGTCAAGACACGTGGAAAAAACGTACAAAACAAGAGATTGGGGTCAACAAGATTTTGGACGGATTTTTTAGGAATTTTCAAATTTTCAGATGGGAGGTTCCAGATAAGGTCAAAAACTACATACTCAGATCTTCACCAAACTCTGCAGGGATACATTGTATGTCAAGACACGTGGAAAAAACATACAAAACATAGGATTGGGGACATCAAGATTTTGTTAAATTTTTTTAAGAATTTTCAAATTTTCAGATAGGAGGTTCCATATAAGGTCAAAAACTACATACTCAGATCTTCACCAAACATTGCAGGGATACATTGGATGTCAAGACACGTGGAAAGAACGTACAAAACAAGAGATTGGAGACATCAAGATTTTGGACGAATTTATTAAGAATTTTCAAATTTTCAGATAGGAGGTTCCAGATAAGGTCAAAAACTACATACTCAGATCTTCACCAAACGTTGCAGGGATACTTTGCATGTCAAGACACGTGGAAAAAACGTACAAAACAAGAGATTGGAGACATCAAGATTTTGGACGAATTTTTTAAGAATTTTCAAATTTTCAGAAAGGATGTTCCAGATAAGGTCAAAAACGACATACTCAGATCTTCACCAAACTTTGCAGGGATACATTGGATGTCAAGACACGTGGAAAAAACATACAAAACATAGGATTGGGGACATCAAGATTTTGGTCGAATTTTTTAAGAATTTTCAAATTTCCAGATAAGAGGTTCCATATAAGGTCAAGAACTACATACTCAGATCTTTACCAAACTTAACAGGGATACATTGGATGTCAAGACACGGAGAAAAAACGTAAAAACAAGAGATTGGCGACATCAAGATTTTGGACGATATTTTTAAGAATTTTCAAATTTTCATAAAGGAGGTTCCAGATAAGGTCAAAAACGACATACTCAGATCTTCACCAAACGATGCAGGGATACTTTGCATGTCAAGACACGTGGAAAAAACGTACAAAACAAGAGATTGGAGACATCAAGATTTTTGACGAATTTTTTAAGAATTTTCAAATTTTCAGAAAGGATGTTCCAGATAAGGTCAAAAACGACATACTCAGATCTTCACCAAACTTTGCAGGGATACATTGGAGGTCGAGACACGTGGAAAAAACGTACAAAACAAGAGATTGGAGACATCAAGATATTGGACGAATTTTTGAAGAATTTTCAAATTTTCAGATAGGAGGTTCCAGATAAGGTCAAAAACTACATACTCAGATCTTCACCAAACATTGCAGGGATACATTGGATGTCAAGACACGTGGAAAAAACGTACAAAACAAGAGATTGGAGACATCAAGATTCTCGACGAATTTTTGAACAATTTTCAAATTTTCAGATAGGAGGTTCCAGATAAGGTCAAAAACTACATACTCAGATCTTCACCAAACTTTGCAGGGATACATTGAATGTCAAGACACGTGGAAAAAACGTACAAAACAAGAGATTGGAGACATCAAGATTTTGGACGAATTTTTTAAGAATTTTCAAATTTTCAGAAAGGAGGTTCCATATAAGGTCAAAAACTACATACTCAGATCTTCACCAAACTTTGCAGGGATACATTGAATGTCAAGACACGTGGAAAAAACGTACAAAACAAGAGATTGGGGTCATCAAGATTTTGGACGGATTTTTTAGGAATTTTCAAATTTTCAGATGGGAGGTTCCAGATAAGGTCAAAAACTACATACTCAGATCTTCACCAAACTTTGCAGGGATACATTGGATGTCAAGACACGTGGAAAAAACGTACAAAACAAGAGATTGGAGACATCAAGATTTTGGACGAATTTTTTAAGAATTTTCAAATTTTCAGATAGGAGGTTCCATATAAGGTCAAAAACTACATACTCAGATCTTCACCAAACTTTGCATGGATACATTATGTGTCAAGACACGTGGAAAAAACGTACAAAACAAGAGATTGGAGACATCAAGATTTTGGTCGAATTTTTTAAGAATTTTCAAATTTTCAGATGGGAGGTTCCAGATAAGGTCAAAAACTACATACTCAGATCTTCACCAAACTTTGCAGGGATACATTGGATGTCAAGACACGTGGAAAAAACGTACAAAACAAGAGATAGGAGACATCAAGACTTTGGACGAATTTTTTAACAATTTTCAAATTTTCAGAAAGGATGTTCCAGATAAGGTCAAAAACGACATACTCAGATCTTCACCAAACTTTGCAGGGATACATTGGATATCAAGACACGTGGAAAAAACGTACAAAACAAGAGATTGGAGACATCAAGATTTTGGACGAATTTTTTAAGAATTTTCAAATTTTCAGATAGGAGGTTCGAGATAAGGTCAAAAACTACATACTTAGATCTTCACCAAACTTTGCAGGGATACATTGGATGTCAAGACACGTGGAAAAAACGTACAAAACAAGAGATTGGGGTCATCAAGATTTTGGACGGATTTTTTAGGAATTTTCAAATTTTCAGATGGGAGGTTCCAGATAAGGTCAAAAACTACATACTCAGATCTTCACCAAACATTGCAGGGATACATTGGATGTCAAGACACGTGGAAAAAACGTACAAAACAAGAGATTGGAGACATCAATATTTTGGACGAATTTTTTAAGAATTTTCAAATTTTCAGATAGGAGGTTCCAGATGAGGTCAAAAACTACATACTCAGATCTTCACCAAACTTTGCAGGAATACTTTGCATGTCAAGACACGTGGAAAAAACGTACAAAACAAGAGATCGGAGACATCAAGATTTTCGACGAATTTTTTAAGAATTTTCAAATTTTCAGATGGGAGGTTCCAGATAAGGTCAAAAACGACATACTCAGATCTTCACCAAACTTTGCATGGATACATTGGATGTCAAGACACGTGGAAAAAACATACAAAACATAGGATTGGGGACATCAAGATTTTGGACGAATTTTTTAAGAATTTTCAAATTTTCAGATAGGAGGTTCCATATAATTTCAAAAACTACATACTCAGATCTTCACCAAACTTTGCAGGGATACATTGGATGTCAAGACACGTGGAAAAAACGTACAAAACAAGAGATTGGAGACATCAAGATTCTCGACGAATTTTTTAAGAATTTTCAAATTTTCAGATAGGAGGTTCCAGATAAGGTCAAAAACTACATACTCAGACCGTCACCAAACTTTGCAGGGATACATTGGATGTCGAGACACGTGGAAAAAACGTACAAAACAAGAGATTGGAGACATCAAGATTTTGGACGAATTTTTTAAGAATTTTCAAATTTTCAGAAAGGATGTTCCAGATAAGGTCAAAAACGACATACTCAGATCTTCACAAAACTTTGCAGGGATACATTGGATGTCAAGACACGTGGAAAAAACATACAAAACATAGGATTGGGGACATCAAGATTTTGGTCGAATTTTTTAAGAATTTTCAAATTTCCAGATAAGAGGTTCCATATAAGGTCAAAAACTACATACTCAGATCTTTACCAAACTTAACAGGGATACATTGGATGTCAAGACACGTGGAAAAAACGTAAAAACAAGAGATTGGCGACATCAAGATTTTGGACGATATTTTTAAGAATTTTCAAATTTTCATAAAGGAGGTTCCAGATAAGGTCAAAAACGACATACTCAGATCTTCACCAAACGTTGCAGGGATACTTTGCATGTCAAGACACGTGGAAAAAACGTACAAAACAAGAGATTGGAGACATCAAGATTTTCGACGAATTTTTTAAGAATTTTCAAATTTTCAGATGGGAGGTTCCAGATAAGGTCAAAAACTACATACTCAGATCTTCACCAACTTTGCAGGGATACATTGGATGTCAAGACACGTGGAAAAAACGTACAAAAAAAAGAGATTGGGGTCATCAAGATTTTGGACGAATTTTTTAAGAATTTTCAAATTTTCAGATGGGAGGTTCCATATAAGGTCAAAAACTACATACTCAGATCTTCACCAAACTTTGCATGGATACATTGGATGTCAAGACACGTGGAAAAAACATACAAAACATAGGATATGGGGACATCAAGATTTTGGTCGAATTTTTTAAGAATTTTCAAATTTTCAGATAGGAGGTTCCATATAAGGTCAAAAACTACATACTCAGATCTTCACCAAACTTTGCATGGATACATTATGTGTCAAGACACGTGGAAAAAAAGTACAAAACAAGAGATTGGAGACATCAAGATTTTGGTCGAATTTTTTAAGAATTTTCAAATTTTCAGATAGGAGGTTCCAGATAAGGTCAAAAACTACATACTCAGATCTTCACCAAACTTTGCAGGGATACATTGGATGTCAAGACACGTGGAAAAAACGTACAAAACAAGAGATAGGAGACATCAAGATTTTGGACGATATTTTTAAGAATTTTCAAATTTTCATAAAGGAGGTTCGAGATAAGGTCAAAAACTACATACTCAGATCTTCACCAAACTTTGCAGGGATACATTGGATGTCAAGACACGTGGAAAAAACATACAAGACCTAGGATTGGGGACATCAAGATTTTGGTCAAATTTTTTAAGAATTTTCAAATTTTCAGGTTCCATATAAGGTCAAAAACTACATACTCAGATCTTCACCAAACTTTGCAGGGATACATTGGATGTCAAGACACGTGGAAAAAACGTACAAAACAAGAGATTGGAGACATCAAGATTTTGGACGAATTTTTTAAGAATTTTCAAATTTTCAGAAAGGAGGTTCCATATAAGGTCAAAAACTACATACTCAGATCTTCACCAAACTTTGCAGGGATACATTGAATGTCAAGACACGTGGAAAAAAGGTACAAAACAAGAGATTGGAGACATCAAGATTTTGGACGAATTTTTTAAGAATTTTCAAATTTTCAGATAGGAGGTTCCATAAAAGGTCAAAAACTACATACTCAGATCTTCACCAAACTTTGCATGGATACATTATGTGTCAAGACACGTGGAAAAAACGTACAAAACAAGAGATTGGAGACATCAAGATTTTGGTCGAATTTTTTAAGAATTTTCAAATTTTCAGATGGGAGGTTCCAGATAAGGTCAAAAACTACATACTCAGATCTTCACCAAACTTTGCAGGGATACATTGGATGTCAAGACACGTGGAAAAAACGTACAAAACAAGAGATAGGAGACATCAAGATTTTGGACGAATTTTTTAACAATTTTCAAATTTTCAGAAAGGATGCTCCAGATAAGGTCAAAAACGACATACTCAGATCTTCACCAAACTTTGCAGGGATACATTGGATATCAAGACACGTGGAAAAAACGTACAAAACAAGAGATTGGAGACATCAAGATTTTGGACGAATTTTTTAAGAATTTTCAAATTTTCAGATAGGAGGTTCCAGATAAGGTCAAAAACTACATACTCAGATCTTCACCAAACTTTGCAGGGATACATTGGATGTCAAGACACGTGGAAAAAACGTACAAAACAAGAGATTGGGGTCATCAAGATTTTGGACGGATTTTTTAAGAATTTTCAAATGTTCAGATGGGAGGTTCCAGACAAGGTCAAAAACGACATACTCAGATCTTCACCAAACTTTGCATGGATACATTGGATGTCAAGACACGTTGAAAAAACGTACAAAACAAGAAATTGGAGACATCAAGATTTTGGACGAATTTTTTGAGAATTTTCAAATTTTCAGAAAGGAGGTTCCGTATAAGGTCAAAAACTACATACTCAGATCTTCACCAAACTTTGCAGGGATACATTGGATGTCAAGACACGTGGAAAAAACGTACAAAACAAGAGATTGGGGTCATCAAGATTTTGGACGAATTTTTTAAGAATTTTCAAATTTTCAGAAAGGAGGTTCCATATAAGGTCAAAAACTACATACTCAGATCTTCACCAAACTTTGCAGGGATACATTGGATGTCAAGACACGTGGAAAAAACGTACAAAACAAGAGATTGGAGACATCAAGATTTTCGACAATTTTTTTAAGAATTTTCAAATTTTCAGATGGGAGGTTCCAGATAAGGTCAAAAACGACATACTCAGATCTTCACCAAACTTTGCATGGATACATTGGATGTCAAGACACGTGGAAAAAACGTACAAAACAAGAAATTGGAGACATCAAGATTTTGGACGAATTTTTTAAGAATTTTCAAATTTTCAGAAAGGAGGTTCCGTATAAGGTCAAAAACTACATACTCAGATCTTCACCAAACTTTGCAGGGATACATTGGATGTCAAGACACGTGGAAAAAACGTACAAAACAAGAGATTGGGGACATCAAGATTTTGGACGAATTTTTTAAGAATTTTCAAATTTTCAGTTGGGAGGTTCCATATAGGGTCAAAAACTACATACTCAGATCTTCACCAAACTTTGCAGGGATACATTGGATGTCAAGACACGCGGAAAAAACGTACAAAACAAGAGATTGGAGACCAAGATTTTGGACGAATTTTTTAAGAATTCTCAAATTTTCAGATAGGAGTTTCCATATAAGGTCAAAAACTACATACTCAGATCTTCACCAAACTTTGCATGGATACATTATGTGTCAAGACACGTGGAAAAAACGTACAAAACAAGAGATTGGAGACATCAAGATTTTGGTCGAATTTTTTAAGAATTTTCAAATTTTCAGATGGGAGGTTCCAGATAAGGTCAAAAACTACATACTCAGATCTTCACCAAACTTTGCAGGGATACATTGGATGTCAAGACACGTGGAAAAAACGTACAAAACAAGAGATAGGAGACATCAAGATTTTGGACGAATTTTTTAACAATTTTCAAATTTTCAGAAAGGATGTTCCAGATAAGGCCAAAAACGACATACTCAGATCTTCACCAAACTTTGCAGGGATACATTGGATATCAAGACACGTGGAAAAAACGTACAAAACAAGAGATTGGAGACATCAAGATTTTGGACGAATTTTTTAAGAATTTTCAAATTTTCAGATAGGAGGTTCCAGATAAGGTCAAAAACTACATACTCAGATCTTCACCAAACTTTGCAGGGATACATTGGATGTCAAGACACGTGGAAAAACCGTACAAAACAAGAGATTGGAGACATCAAGATTTTGGACGATTTTTTAAAGAATTTTCAAATTTTCAGAAATGCGGTTCCAGATGTCAAAAACTACATACTCAGATCTTCACCAAACTTTGCAGGGATACATTGGATGTCAAGACACGTGGAAAAAACGTACAAAACAATAGATTGGGGTCAACAAGATTTTGGACGGATTTTTTAGGAATTTTCAAATTTTCAGATGGGAGGTTCCAGATAAGGTCAAAAACTACATACTCAGATCTTCACCAAACTCTGCAGGGATACATTGTATGTCAAGACACGTGGAAAAAACATACAAAACATAGGATTGGGGACATCAAGATTTTGTTAAATTTTTTTAAGAATTTTCAAATTTTCAGATAGGAGGTTCCATATAAGGTCAAAAACTACATACTCAGATCTTCACCAAACTTTGCAGGGATACATTGGATGTCAAGACACGTGGAAAGAACGTACAAAACAAGAGATTGGAGACATCAAGATTTTGGACGATTTTTTTAAGAATTTTCAAATTTTCAGATAGGAGGTTCCAGATAAGGTCAAAAACTACATACTCAGATCTTCACCAAACTCTGCAGGGATACATTGGATGTCAAGACACGTGGAAAAAACATACAAAACATAGGATTGGGGACATCAAGATTTTGGTCAAATTTTTTAAGAATTTTCAAATTTTCAGATAGGAGGTTCCATATAAGGTCAAAAACTACATACTCAGATCTTCACCAAACTTTGCATGGATACATTATGTGTCAAGACACGTGGAAAAAACGTACAAAACAAGAGATTGGGGTCATCAAGATTTTGGACGGATTTTTTAGGAATTTTCAAATTTTCAGATGGGAGGTTCCAGATAAGGTCAAAAACTACATACTCAGATCTTCACCAAACATTGCAGGGATACATTGGATGTCAAGACACGTGGAAAAAACGTACAAAACAAGAGATTGGAGACATCAAGATTTTGGACGTATTTTTTAAGAATTTTCAAATTTTCAGATAGGAGGTTCCAGATGAGGTCAAAAACTACATACTCAGATCTTCACCAAACTTTGCAGGAATACTTTGCATGTCAAGACACGTGGAAAAAACGTACAAAACAAGAGATCGGAGACATCAAGATTTTCGACGAATTTTTTAAGAATTTTCAAATTTTCAGATGGGAGGTTCCAGACAAGGTCAAAAACGACATACTCAGATCTTCACCAAACTTTGCATGTATACATTGGATGTCAAGACACGTGGAAAAAACGTACAAAACAAGAAATTGGAGACATCAAGATTTTGGACGAATTTTTTAAGAATTTTCAAATTTTCAGAAAGGAGGTTCCGTATAAGGTCAAAAACTACATACTCAGATCTTCACCAAACTTTGCAGGGATACATTGGATGTCAAGACACGTGGAAAAAACGTACAAAACAAGAGATTGGGGTCATCAAGATTTTGGACGAATTTTTTAAGAATTTTCAAATTTTCAGAAAGGAGGTTCCATATAAGGTCAAAAACTACATACTCAGATCTTCACCAAACTTTGCAGGGATACATTGGATGTCAAGACACGTGGAAAAAACGTACAAAACAAGAGATTGGAGACATCAAGATTTTCGACAAATTTTTTAAGAATTTTCAAATTTTCAGATGGGAGGTTCCAGATAAGGTCAAAAACGACATACTCAGATCTTCACCAAACTTTGCATGGATACATTATGTGTCAAGACACGTGGAAAAAACGTACAAAACAAGAGATTGGAGACATCAAGATTTTGGTCGAATTTTTTAAGAATTTTCAAATTTTCAGATGGGAGGTTCCAGATAAGGTCAAAAACTACATACTCAGATCTTCACCAAACTTTGCAGGGATACATTGGATGTCAAGACACGTGGAAAAAACGTACAAAACAAGAGATAGGAGACATCAAGATTTTGGACGAATTTTTTAAGAATTTTCAAATTTTCAGAAAGGATGTTCCAGATAAGGTCAAAAACGACATACTCAGATCTTCACCAAACTTTGCAGGGATACATTGGATATCAAGACACGTGGAAAAAACGTACAAAACAAGAGATTGGAGACATCAAGATTTTGGACGAATTTTTTAAGAATTTTCAAATTTTCAGATAGGAGGTTCCAGATAAGGTCGAAAACTACATACTCAGATCTTCACCAAACTTTGCAGGGATACATTGGATGTCAAGACACGTGGAAAAACCGTACAAAACAAGAGATTGGAGACATCAAGATTTTGGACGATTTTTTAAAGAATTTTCAAATTTTCAGAAATGCGGTTCCAGATAAGGTCAAAAACTACATACTCAGATCTTCACCAAACTTTGCAGGGATACATTGGATGTCAAGACACGTGGAAAAAACGTACAAAACAAGAGATTGGGGTCAACAAGATTTTAGACGGATTTTTTAGGAATTTTCAAATTTTCAGATGGGAGGTTCCAGATAAGGTCAAAAACTACATACTCAGATCTTCACCAAACTCTGCAGGGATACATTGTATGTCAAGACACGTGGAAAAAACATACAAAACATAGGATTGGGGACATCAAGATTTTGTTAAATTTTTTTAAGAATTTTCAAATTTTCAGATAGGAGGTTCCATATAAGGTCAAAAACTACATACTCAGATCTTCACCAAACATTGCAGGGATACATTGGATGTCAAGACACGTGGAAAGAACGTACAAAACAAGAGATTGGAGACATCAAGATTTTGGACGAATTTTTTAAGAATTTTCAAATTTTCAGATAGGAGGTTCCAGATAAGGTCAAAAACTACATACTCAGATCTTCACCAAACGTTGCAGGGATACTTTGCATGTCAAGACACGTGGAAAAAACGTACAAAACAAGAGATTGGAGACATCAAGATTTTGGACGAATTTTTTAAGAATTTTCAAATTTTCAGAAAGGATGTTCCAGATAAGGTCAAAAACGACATACTCAGATCTTCACCAAACTTTGCAGGGATACATTGGATGTCAAGACACGTGGAAAAATCATACAAAACATAGGATTGGGGACATCAAGATTTTGGTCGAATTTTTTAAGAATTTTCAAATTTCCAGATAAGAGGTTCCATATAAGGTCAAAAACTACATACTCAGATCTTTACCAAACTTAACAGGGATACATTGGATGTCAAGACACGTGGAAAAAACGTAAAAACAAGAGATTGGCGACATCAAGATTTTGGACGATATTTTTAAGAATTTTCAAATTTTCATAAAGGAGGTTCCAGATAAGGTCAAAAACGACATACTCAGATCTTCACCAAACGTTGCAGGGATACTTTGCATGTCAAGACACGTGGAAAAAACGTACAAAACAAGAGATTGGAGATATCAAGATTTTCGACGAATTTTTTAAGAATTTTCAAATTTTCAGATGGGAGGTTCCAGATAAGGTCAAAAACTACATACTCAGATCTTCACCAACTTTGCAGGGATACATTGGATGTCAAGACACGTGGAAAAAACGTACAAAAAAAAGAGATTGGGGTCATCAAGATTTTGGACGAATTTTTTAAGAATTTTCAAATTTTCAGATGGGAGGTTCCATATAAGGTCAAAAACTACATACTCAGATCTTCACCAAACTTTGCATGGATACATTGGATGTCAAGACACGTGGAAAAAACATACAAAACATAGGATTGGGGACATCAAGATTTTGGTCGAATTTTTTAAGAATTTTCAAATTTTCAGATAGGAGGTTCCATATAAGGTCAAAAACTACATACTCAGATCTTCACCAAACTTTGCATGGATACATTATGTGTCAAGACACGTGGAAAAAACGTACAAAACAAGAGATTGGAGACATCAAGATTTTGGTCGAATTTTTTAAGAATTTTCAAATTTTCTGATAGGAGGTTCCAGATAAGGTCAAAAACTACATACTCAGATCTTCACCAAACTTTGCAGGGATACATTGGATGTCAAGACACGTGGAAAAAACGTACAAAACAAGAGATAGGAGACATCAAGATTTTGGACGATATTTTTAAGAATTTTCAAATTTTCATAAAGGAGGTTCGAGATAAGGTCAAAAACTACATACTCAGATCTTCACCAAACTTTGCAGGGATACATTGGATGTCAAGACACGTGGAAAAAACATACAAGACCTAGGATTGGGGACATCAAGATTTTGGTCAAATTTTTTAAGAATTTTCAAATTTTCAGGTTCCATATAAGGTCAAAAACTACATACTCAGATCTTCACCAAACTTTGCAGGGATACATTGGATGTCAAGACACGTGGAAAAAACGTACAAAACAAGAGATTGGAGACATCAAGATTTTGGTTGAATTTTTTAAGAATTTTCAAATTTTCAGATGGGAGGTTCCAGATAAGGTCAAAAACTACATACTCAGATCTTCACCAAACTTTGCAGGGATACATTGGATGTCAAGACACGTGGAAAAAACGTACAAAACAAGAGATAGGAGACATCAAGATTTTGGACGAATTTTTTAACAATTTTCAAATTTTCAGAAAGGATGCTCCAGATAAGGTCAAAAACGACATACTCAGATCTTCACCAAACTTTGCAGGGATACATTGGATATCAAGACACGTGGAAAAAACGTACAAAACAAGAGATTGGAGACATCAAGATTTTGGACGAATTTTTTAAGAATTTTCAAATTTTCAGATAGGAGGTTCCAGATAAGGTCAAAAACTACATACTCAGATCTTCACCAAACTTTGCAGGGATACATTGGATGTCAAGACACGTGGAAAAAACGTACAAAACAAGAGATTGGGGTCATCAAGATTTTTGACGGATTTTTTAGGAATTTTCAAATTTTCAGATGGGAGGTTCCAGATAAGGTCAAAAACTACATACTCAGATCTTCACCAAACATTGCAGGGATACATTGGATGTCAAGACACGTGGAAAAAACGTACAAAACAAGAGATTGGAGACATCAATATTTTGGACGAATTTTTAAAGAATTTTCAAATTTTCAGATAGGAGGTTCCAGATGAGGTCAAAAACTACATACTCAGATCTTCACCAAACTTTGCAGGAATACTTTGCATGTCAAGACACGTGGAAAAAACGTACAAAACAAGAGATCGGAGACATCAAGGTTTTCGACGAATTTTTTAAGAATTTTCAAATTTTCAGATGGGAGGTTCCAGATAAGGTCAAAAACGACATACTCAGATCTTCACCAAACTTTGCAGGGATACATTGGATGTCAAGACACGTGGAAAAAACGTACAAAACAAGAGATTGGGGTCATCAAGATTTTGGACGGATTTTTTAAGAATTTTCAAATGTTCAGATGGGAGGTTAAAGACAAGGTCAAAAACGACATACTCAGATCTTCACCAAACTTTGCATGGATACATTGGATGTCAAGACACGTGGAAAAAACGTACAAAACAAGAAATTGGAGACATCAAGATTTTGGACGAATTTTTTGAGAATTTTCAAATTTTCAGAAAGGAGGTTCCGTATAAGGTCAAAAACTACATACTCAGATCTTCACCAAACTTTGCAGGGATACATTGGATGTCAAGACACGTGGAAAAAACGTACAAAACAAGAGATTGGGGTCATCAAGATTTTGGACGAATTTTTTAAGAATTTTCAAATTTTCAGAAAGGAGGTTCCATATAAGGTCAAAAACTACATACTCAGATCTTCACCAAACTTTGCAGGGATACATTGGATGTCAAGACACGTGGAAAAAACGTACAAAACAAGAGATTGGAGACATCAAGATTTTCGACAATTTTTTTAAGAATTTTCAAATTTTCAGATGGGAGGTTCCAGATAAGGTCGAAAACGACATACTCAGATCTTCACCAAACTTTGCATGGATACATTGGATGTCAAGACACGTGGAAAAAACGTACAAAACAAGAAATTGGAGACATCAAGATTTTGGACGAATTTTTTAAGAATTTTCAAATTTTCAGAAAGGAGGTTCCGTATAAGGTCAAAAACTACATACTCAGATCTTCACCAAACTTTGCAGGGATACATTGGATGTCAAGACACGTGGAAAAAACGTACAAAACAAGAGATTGGGGACATCAAGATTTTGGACGAATTTTTTAAGAATTTTCAAATTTTCAGATGGGAGGTTCCATATAGGGTCAAAAACTACATACTCAGATCTTCACCAAACTTTGCAGGGATACATTGAATGTCAAGACACGTGGAAAAAACGTACAAAACAAGAGATTGGGGTCATCAAGATTTTGCACGGATTTTTTAGGAATTTTCGAATTTTCAGATGGGAGGTTCCAGATAAGGTCAAAAACTACATACTCAGATCTTCACCAAACTTTGCAGGGATACATTGGATGTCAAGACACGCGGAAAAAACGTACAAAACAAGAGATTGGAGACCAAGATTTTGGACGAATTTTTTAAGAATTCTCAAATTTTCAGAAAGGAGGTTCCATATAAGGTCAAAAACTACATACTCAGATCTTCACCAAACTTTGCAGGGATACATTGAATGTCAAGACACGTGGAAAAAACGTACAAAACAAGAGATTGGGGTCATCAAGATTTTGGACGGATTTTTTAGGAATTTTCAAATTTTCAGATGGGAGGTTCCAGATAAGGTCAAAAACTACATACTCAGATCTTCACCAAACTTTGCAGGGATACATTGGATGTCAAGACACGTGGAAAAAACGTACAAAACAAGAGATTGGAGACATCAAGATTTTGGACGAATTTTTTAAGAATTTTCAAATTTTCAGATAGGAGGTTCCATATAAGGTCAAAAACTACATACTCAGATCTTCACCAAACTTTGCATGGATACATTATGTGTCAAGACACGTGGAAAAAACGTACAAAACAAGAGATTGGAGACATCAAGATTTTGGTCGAATTTTTTAAGAATTTTCAAATTTTCAGATGGGAGGTTCCAGATAAGGTCAAAAACTACATACTCAGATCTTCACCAAACTTTGCAGGGATACATTGGATGTCAAGACACGTGGAAAAAACGTACAAAACAAGAGATAGGAGACATCAAGACTTTGGACGAATTTTTTAACAATTTTCAAATTTTCAGAAAGGATGTTCCAGATAAGGTCAAAAACGACATACTCAGATCTTCACCAAACTTTGCAGGGATACATTGGATATCAAGACACGTGGAAAAAACGTACAAAACAAGAGATTGGAGACATCAAGATTTTGGACGAATTTTTTAAGAATTTTCAAATTTTCAGATAGGAGGTTCGAGATAAGGTCAAAAACTACATACTTAGATCTTCACCAAACTTTGCAGGGATACATTGGATGTCAAGACACGTGGAAAAAACGTACAAAACAAGAGATTGGGGTCATCAAGATTTTGGACGGATTTTTTAGGAATTTTCAAATTTTCAGATGGGAGGTTCCAGATAAGGTCAAAAACTACATACTCAGATCTTCACCAAACATTGCAGGGATACATTGGATGTCAAGACACGTGGAAAAAACGTACAAAACAAGAGATTGGAGACATCAATATTTTGGACGAATTTTTTAAGAATTTTCAAATTTTCAGATAGGAGGTTCCAGATGAGGTCAAAAACTACATACTCAGATCTTCACCAAACTTTGCAGGAATACTTTGCATGTCAAGACACGTGGAAAAAACGTACAAAACAAGAGATCGGAGACATCAAGATTTTCGACGAATTTTTTAAGAATTTTCAAATTTTCAGATGGGAGGTTCCAGATAAGGTCAAAAACGACATACTCAGATCTTCACCAAACTTTGCATGGATACATTGGATGTCAAGACACGTGGAAAAAACATACAAAACATAGGATTGGGGACATCAAGATTTTGGACGAATTTTTTAAGAATTTTCAAATTTTCAGATAGGAGGTTCCATATAATTTCAAAAACTACATACTCAGATCTTCACCAAACTTTGCAGGGATACATTGGATGTCAAGACACGTGGAAAAAACGTACAAAACAAGAGATTGGAGACATCAAGATTCTCGACGAATTTTTGAAGAATTTTCAAATTTTCAGATAGGAGGTTCCAGATAAGGTCAAAAACTACATACTCAGATCTTCACCAAACTTTGCAGGGATACATTGAATGTCAAGACACGTGGAAAAAACGTACAAAACAAGAGATTGGAGACATCAAGATTTTGGACGAATTTTTTAAGAATTTTCAAATTTTCAGAAAGGAGGTTCCAGATAAGGTCAAAAACTACATACTCAGATCTTCACCAAACTTTGCAGGGATACATTGGATGTCGAGACACGTGGAAAAAACGTACAAAACAAGAGATTGGAGACATCAAGATTTTGGACGAATTTTTTAAGAATTTTCAAATTTTCAGAAAGGATGTTCCAGATAAGGTCAAAAACGACATACTCAGATCTTCACCAAACATTGCAGGGATACATTGGATGTCAAGACACGTGGAAAAAACATACAAAACATAGGATTGGGGACATCAAGATTTTGGTCGAATTTTTTAAGAATTTTCAAATTTCCAGATAAGAGGTTCCATATAAGGTCAAAAACTACATACTCAGATCTTTACCAAACTTAACAGGGATACATTGGATGTCAAGACACGTGGAAAAAACGTAAAAGCAAGAGATTGGCGACATCAAGATTTTGGACGATATTTTTAAGAATTTTCAAATTTTCATAAAGGAGGTTCCAGATAAGGTCAAAAACGACATACTCAGATCTTCACCAAACGTTGCAGGGATACTTTGCATGTCAAGACACGTGGAAAAAACGTACAAAACAAGAGATTGGAGACATCAAGATTTTCGACGAATTTTTTAAGAATTTTCAAATTTTCAGATGGGAGGTTCCAGATAAGGTCAAAAACTACATACTCAGATCTTCACCAACTTTGCAGGGATACATTGGATGTCAAGACACGTGGAAAAAACGTACAAAAAAAAGAGATTGGGGTCATCAAGATTTTGGACGAATTTTTTAAGAATTTTCAAATTTTCAGATGGGAGGTTCCATATAAGGTCAAAAACTACATACTCAGATCTTCACCAAACTTTGCATGGATACATTGGATGTCAAGACACGTGGAAAAAACATACAAAACATAGGATATGGGGACATCAAGATCTTGGTCGAATTTTTTAAGAATTTTCAAATTTTCAGATAGGAGGTTCCATATAAGGTCAAAAACTACATACTCAGATCTTCACCAAACTTTGCATGGATACATTATGTGTCAAGACACGTGGAAAAAAAGTACAAACAAGAGATTGGAGACATCAAGATTTTGGTCGAATTTTTTAAGAATTTTCAAATTTTCAGATAGGAGGTTCCAGATAAGGTCAAAAACTACATACTCAGATCTTCACCAAACTTTGCAGGGATACATTGGATGTCAAGACACGTGGAAAAAACGTACAAAACAAGAGATAGGAGACATCAAGATTTTGGACGATATTTTTAAGAATTTTCAAATTTTCATAAAGGAGGTTCGAGATAAGGTCAAAAACTACATACTCAGATCTTCACCAAACTTTGCAGGGATACATTGGATGTCAAGACACGTGGAAAAAACATACAAGACCTAGGATTGGGGACATCAAGATTTTGGTCAAATTTTTTAAGAATTTTCAAATTTTCAGGTTCCATATAAGGTCAAAAACTACATACTCAGATCTTCACCAAACTTTGCAGGGATACATTGGATGTCAAGACACGTGGAAAAAACGTACAAAACAAGAGATTGGAGACATCAAGATTTTGGACGAATTTTTTAAGAATTTTCAAATTTTCAGAAAGGAGGTTCCATATAAGGTCAAAAACTACATACTCAGATCTTCACCAAACTTTGCAGGGATACATTGAATGTCAAGACACGTGGAAAAAAGGTACAAAACAAGAGATTGGAGACATCAAGATTTTGGACGAATTTTTTAAGAATTTTCAAATTTTCAGATAGGAGGTTCCATAAAAGGTCAAAAACTACATACTCAGATCTTCACCAAACTTTGCATGGATACATTATGTGTCAAGACACGTGGAAAAAACGTACAAAACAAGAGATTGGAGACATCAAGATTTTGGTCGAATTTTTTAAGAATTTTCAAATTTTCAGATGGGAGGTTCCAGATAAGGTCAAAAACTACATACTCAGATCTTCACCAAACTTTGCAGGGATACATTGGATGTCAAGACACGTGGAAAAAACGTACAAAACAAGAGATAGGAGACATCAAGATTTTGGACGAATTTTTTAACAATTTTCAAATTTTCAGAAAGGATGCTCCAGATAAGGTCAAAAACGACATACTCAGATCTTCACCAAACTTTGCAGGGATACATTGGATATCAAGACACGTGGAAAAAACGTACAAAACAAGAGATTGGAGACATCAAGATTTTGGACGAATTTTTTAAGAATTTTCAAATTTTCAGATAGGAGGTTCCAGATAAGGTCAAAAACTACATACACAGATCTTCAACAAACTTTGCAGGGATACATTGGATGTCAAGACACGTGGAAAAAACGTACAAAAGAAGAGATTGGGGTCATCAAGATTTTGGACGGATTTTTTAAGAATTTTCAAATGTTCAGATGGGAGGTTCCAGACAAGGTCAAAAACGACATACTCAGATCTTCACCAAACTTTGCATGGATACATTGGATGTCAAGACACGTGGAAAAAACGTACAAAACAAGAAATTGGAGACATCAAGATTTTGGACGAATTTTTTGAGAATTTTCAAATTTTCAGAAAGGAGGTTCCGTATAAGGTCAAAAACTACATACTCAGATCTTCACCAAACTTTGCAGGGATACATTGGATGTCAAGACACGTGGAAAAAACGTACAAAACAAGAGATTGGGGTCATCAAGATTTTGGACGAATTTTTTAAGAATTTTCAAATTTTCAGAAAGGAGGTTCCATATAAGGTCAAAAACTACATACTCAGATCTTCACCAAACTTTGCAGGGATACATTGGATGTCAAGACACGTGGAAAAAACGTACAAAACAAGAGATTGGAGACATCAAGATTTTCGACAATTTTTTTAAGAATTTTCAAATTTTCAGATGGGAGGTTCCAGATAAGGTCAAAAACGACATACTCAGATCTTCACCAAACTTTGCATGGATACATTGGATGTCAAGACACGTGGAAAAAACGTACAAAACAAGAAATTGGAGACATCAAGATTTTGGACGAATTTTTTAAGAATTTTCAAATTTTCAGAAAGGAGGTTCCGTATAAGGTCAAAAACTACATACTCAGATCTTCACCAAACTTTGCAGGGATACATTGGATGTCAAGACACGTGGAAAAAACGTACAAAACAAGAGATTGGGGACATCAAGATTTTGGACGAATTTTTTAAGAATTTTCAAATTTTCAGTTGGGAGGTTCCATATAGGGTCAAAAACTACATACTCAGATCTTCACCAAACTTTGCAGGGATACATTGAATGTCAAGACACGTGGAAAAAACGTACAATACAAGAGATTGGGGTCATCAAGATTTTGCACGGATTTTTTAGGAATTTTCGAATTTTCAGATGGGAGGTTCCAGATAAGGTCAAAAACTACATACTCAGATCTTCACCAAACTTTGCAGGGATACATTGGATGTCAAGACACGCGGAAAAAACGTACAAAACAAGAGATTGGAGACCAAGATTTTGGACGAATTTTTTAAGAATTCTCAAATTTTCAGATAGGAGTTTCCATATAAGGTCAAAAACTACATACTCAGATCTTCACCAAACTTTGCATGGATACATTATGTGTCAAGACACGTGGAAAAAACGTACAAAACAAGAGATTGGAGACATCAAGATTTTGGTCGAATTTTTTAAGAAATTTCAAATTTTCAGATGGGAGGTTCCAGATAAGGTCAAAAACTACATACTCAGATCTTCACCAAACTTTGCAGGGATACATTGGATGTCAAGACACGTGGAAAAAACGTACAAAACAAGAGATAGGAGACATCAAGATTTTGGACGAATTTTTTAACAATTTTCAAATTTTCAGAAAGGATGTTCCAGATAAGGTCAAAAACGACATACTCAGATCTTCACCAAACTTTGCAGGGATACATTGGATATCAAGACACGTGGAAAAAACGTACAAAACAAGAGATTGGAGACATCAAGATTTTGGACGAATTTTTTAAGAATTTTCAAATTTTCAGATAGGAGGTTCCAGATAAGGTCAAAAACTACATACTCAGATCTTCACCAAACTTTGCAGGGATACATTGGATGTCAAGACACGTGGAAAAACCGTACAAAACAAGAGATTGGAGACATCAAGATTTTGGACGATTTTTTAAAGAATTTTCAAATTTTCAGAAATGCGGTTCCAGATAAGGTCAAAAACTACATACTCAGATCTTCACCAAACTTTGCAGGGATACATTGGATGTCAAGACACGTGGAAAAAACGTACAAAACAATAGATTGGGGTCAACAAGATTTTGGACGGATTTTTTAGGAATTTTCAAATTTTCAGATGGGAGGTTCCAGATAAGGTCAAAAACTACATACTCAGATCTTCACCAAACTCTGCAGGGATACATTGTATGTCAAGACACGTGGAAAAAACATACAAAACATATAATTGGGGACATCAAGATTTTGTTAAATTTTTTTAAGAATTTTCAAATTTTCAGATAGGAGGTTCCATATAAGGTCAAAAACTACATACTCAGATCTTCACCAAACTTTGCAGGGATACATTGGATGTCAAGACACGTGGAAAGAACGTACAAAACAAGAGATTGGAGACATCAAGATTTTGGACGATTTTTTTAAGAATTTTCAAATTTTCAGATAGGAGGTTCCAGATAAGGTCAAAAACTACATACTCAGATCTTCACCAAACTCTGCAGGGATACATTGGATGTCAAGACACGTGGAAAAAACATACAAAACATAGGATTGGGGACATCAAGATTTTGGTCAAATTTTTTAAGAATTTTCAAATTTTCAGATAGGAGGTTCCAGATAAGGTCAAAAACTACATACTCAGATCTTCACCAAACTTTGCATGGATACATTATGTGTCAAGACACGTGGAAAAAACGTACAAAACAAGAGATTGGGGTCATCAAGATTTTGGACGGATTTTTTAGGAATTTTCAAATTTTCAGATGGGAGGTTCCAGATAAGGTCAAAAACGACATACTCAGATCTTCACCAAACTTTGCATGGATACATTATGTGTCAAGACACGTGGAAAAACCGTACAAAACAAGAGATTGGAGACATCAAGATTTTGGTCGAATTTTTTAAGAATTTTCAAATTTTCAGATGGGAGGTTCCAGATAAGGTCAAAAACTACATACTCAGATCTTCACCAAACTTTGCAGGGATACATTGGATGTCAAGACACGTGGAAAAAACGTACAAAACAAGAGATAGGAGACATCAAGATTTTGGACGAATTTTTTAAGAATTTTCAAATTTTCAGAAAGGATGTTCCAGATAAGGTCAAAAACGACATACTCAGATCTTCACCAAACTTTGCAGGGATACATTGGATATCAAGACACGTGGAAAAAACGTACAAAACAAGAGATTGGAGACATCAAGATTTTGGACGAATTTTTTAAGAATTTTCAAATTTTCAGATAGGAGGTTCCAGATAAGGTCGAAAACTACATACTCAGATCTTCACCAAACTTTGCAGGGATACATTGGATGTCAAGACACGTGGAAAAACCGTACAAAACAAGAGATTGGAGACATCAAGATTTTGGACGATTTTTTAAAGAATTTTCAAATTTTCAGAAATGCGGTTCCAGATAAGGTCAAAAACTACTGACTCAGATCTTCACCAAACTTTGCAGGGATACATTGGATGTCAAGACACGTGGAAAAAACGTACAAAACAAGAGATTGGGGTCAACAAGATTTTGGACGGATTTTTTAGGAATTTTCAAATTTTCAGATGGGAGGTTCCAGATAAGGTCAAAAACTACATACTCAGATCTTCACCAAACTCTGCAGGGATACATTGTATGTCAAGACACGTGGAAAAAACATACAAAACATAGGATTGGGGACATCAAGATTTTGTTAAATTTTTTTAAGAATTTTCAAATTTTCAGATAGGAGGTTCCATATAAGGTCAAAAACTACATACTCAGATCTTCACCAAACATTGCAGGGATACATTGGATGTCAAGACACGTGGAAAGAACGTACAAAACAAGAGATTGGAGACATCAAGATTTTGGACGAATTTTTTAAGAATTTTCAAATTTTCAGATAGGAGGTTCCAGATAAGGTCAAAAACTACATACTCAGATCTTCACCAAACGTTGCAGGGATACTTTGCATGTCAAGACACGTGGAAAAAACGTACAAAACAAGAGATTGGAGACATCAAGATTTTGGACGAATTTTTTAAGAATTTTCAAATTTTCAGAAAGGATGTTCCAGATAAGGTCAAAAACGACATACTCAGATCTTCACCAAACTTTGCAGGGATACATTGGATGTCAAGACACGTGGAAAAATCATACAAAACATAGGATTGGGGACATCAAGATTTTGGTCGAATTTTTTAAGAATTTTCAAATTTCCAGATAAGAGGTTCCATATAAGGTCAAAAACTACATACTCAGATCTTTACCAAACTTAACAGGGATACATTGGATGTCAAGACACGTGGAAAAAACGTAAAAACAAGAGATTGGCGACATCAAGATTTTGGACGATATTTTTAAGAATTTTCAAATTTTCATAAAGGAGGTTCCAGATAAGGTCAAAAGCGACATACTCAGATCTTCACCAAACGTTGCAGGGATACTTTGCATGTCAAGACACGTGGAAAAAACGTACAAAACAAGAGATTGGAGATATCAAGATTTTCGACGAATTTTTTAAGAATTTTCAAATTTTCAGATGGGAGGTTCCAGATAAGGTCAAAAACTACATACTCAGATCTTCACCAACTTTGCAGGGATACATTGGATGTCAAGACACGTGGAAAAAACGTACAAAAAAAAGAGATTGGGGTCATCAAGATTTTGGACGAATTTTTTAAGAATTTTCAAATTTTCAGATGGGAGGTTCCATATAAGGTCAAAAACTACATACTCAGATCTTCACCAAACTTTGCATGGATACATTGGATGTCAAGACACGTGGAAAAAACATACAAAACATAGGATTGGGGACATCAAGATTTTGGTCGAATTTTTTAAGAATTTTCAAATTTTCAGATAGGAGGTTCCATATAAGGTCAAAAACTACATACTCAGATCTTCACCAAACTTTGCATGGATACATTATGTGTCAAGACACGTGGAAAAAACGTACAAAACAAGAGATTGGAGACATCAAGATTTTGGTCGAATTTTTTAAGAATTTTCAAATTTTCTGATAGGAGGTTCCAGATAAGGTCAAAAACTACATACTCAGATCTTCACCAAACTTTGCAGGGATACATTGGATGTCAAGACACGTGGAAAAAACGTACAAAACAAGAGATAGGAGACATCAAGATTTTGGACGATATTTTTAAGAATTTTCATAAAGGAGGTTCGAGATAAGGTCAAAAACTACATACTCAGATCTTCACCAAACTTTGCAGGGATACATTGGATGTCAAGACACGTGGAAAAAACATACAAGACCTAGGATTGGGGACATCAAGATTTTGGTCAAATTTTTTAAGAATTTTCAAATTTTCAGGTTCCATATAAGGTCAAAAACTACATACTCAGATCTTCACCAAACTTTGCAGGGATACATTGGATGTCAAGACACGTGGAAAAAACGTACAAAACAAGAGATTGGAGACATCAAGATTTTGGACGAATTTTTTAAGAATTTTCAAATTTTCAGAAAGGAGGTTCCATATAAGGTCAAAAACTACATACTCAGATCTTCACCAAACTTTGCAGGGATACATTGAATGTCAAGACACGTGGAAAAAAGGTACAAAACAAGAGATTGGAGACATCAAGGTTTTGGACGAATTTTTTAAGAATTTTCAAATTTTCAGATAGGAGGTTCCATAAAAGGTCAAAAACTACATACTCAGATCTTCACCAAACTTTGCATGGATACATTATGTGTCAAGACACGTGGAAAAAACGTACAAAACAAGAGATTGGAGACATCAAGATTTTGGTTGAATTTTTTAAGAATTTTCAAATTTTCAGATGGGAGGTTCCAGATAAGGTCAAAAACTACATACTCAGATCTTCACCAAACTTTGCAGGGATACATTGGATGTCAAGACACGTGGAAAAAACGTACAAAACAAGAGATAGGAGACATCAAGATTTTGGACGAATTTTTTAACAATTTTCAAATTTTCAGATAGGATGCTCCAGATAAGGTCAAAAACGACATACTCAGATCTTCACCAAACTTTGCAGGGATACATTGGATATCAAGACACGTGGAAAAAACGTACAAAACAAGAGATTGGAGACATCAAGATTTTGGACGAATTTTTTAAGAATTTTCAAATTTTCAGATAGGAGGTTCCAGATAAGGTCAAAAACTACATACTCAGATCTTCACCAAACTTTGCAGGGATACATTGGATGTCAAGACACGTGGAAAAAACGTACAAAACAAGAGATTGGGGTCATCAAGATTTTTGACGGATTTTTTAGGAATTTTCAAATTTTCAGATGGGAGGTTCCAGATAAGGTCAAAAACTACATACTCAGATCTTCACCAAACATTGCAGGGATACATTGGATGTCAAGACACGTGGAAAAAACGTACAAAACAAGAGATTGGAGACATCAATATTTTGGACGAATTTTTAAAGAATTTTCAAATTTTCAGATAGGAGGTTCCAGATGAGGTCAAAAACTACATACTCAGATCTTCACCAAACTTTGCAGGAATACTTTGCATGTCAAGACACGTGGAAAAAACGTACAAAACAAGAGATCGGAGACATCAAGATTTTCGACGAATTTTTTAAGAATTTTCAAATTTTCAGATGGGAGGTTCCAGATAAGGTCAAAAACGACATACTCAGATCTTCACCAAACTTTGCAGGGATACATTGGATGTCAAGACACGTGGAAAAAACGTACAAAACAAGAGATTGGGGTCATCAAGATTTTGGACGGATTTTTTAAGAATTTTCAAATGTTCAGATGGGAGGTTAAAGACAAGGTCAAAAACGACATACTCAGATCTTCACCAAACTTTGCATGGATACATTGGATGTCAAGACACGTGGAAAAAACGTACAAAACAAGAAATTGGAGACATCAAGATTTTGGACGAATTTTTTGAGAATTTTCAAATTTTCAGAAAGGAGGTTCCGTATAAGGTCAAAAACTACATACTCAGATCTTCACCAAACTTTGCAGGGATACATTGGATGTCAAGACACGTGGAAAAAACGTACAAAACAAGAGATTGGGGTCATCAAGATTTTGGACGAATTTTTTAAGAATTTTCAAATTTTCAGAAAGGAGGTTCCATATAAGGTCAAAAACTACATACTCAGATCTTCACCAAACTTTGCAGGGATACATTGGATGTCAAGACACGTGGAAAAAACGTACAAAACAAGAGATTGGAGACATCAAGATTTTCGACAATTTTTTTAAGAATTTTCAAATTTTCAGATGGGAGGTTCCAGATAAGGTCGAAAACGACATACTCAGATCTTCACCAAACTTTGCATGGATACATTGGATGTCAAGACACGTGGAAAAAACGTACAAAACAAGAAATTGGAGACATCAAGATTTTGGACGAATTTTTTAAGAATTTTCAAATTTTCAGAAAGGAGGTTCCGTATAAGGTCAAAAACTACATACTCAGATCTTCACCAAACTTTGCAGGGATACATTGGATGTCAAGACACGTGGAAAAAACGTACAAAACAAGAGATTGGGGACATCAAGATTTTGGACGAATTTTTTAAGAATTTTCAAATTTTCAGATGGGAGGTTCCATATAGGGTCAAAAACTACATACTCAGATCTTCACCAAACTTTGCAGGGATACATTGAATGTCAAGACACGTGGAAAAAACGTACAAAACAAGAGATTGGGGTCATCAAGATTTTGCACGGATTTTTTAGGAATTTTCGAATTTTCAGATGGGAGGTTCCAGATAAGGTCAAAAACTACATACTCAGATCTTCACCAAACTTTGCAGGGCTACATTGGATGTCAAGACACGCGGAAAAAACGTACAAAACAAGAGATTGGAGACCAAGATTTTGGACGAATTTTTTAAGAATTCTCAAATTTTCAGATAGGAGGTTCCATATAAGGTCAAAAACTACATACTCAGATCTTCACCAAACTTTGCATGGATACATTATGTGTCAAGACACGTGGAAAAAACGTACAAAACAAGAGATTGGAGACATCAAGATTTTGGTCGAATTTTTTAAGAATTTTCAAATTTTCAGATGGGAGGTTCCAGATAAGGTCAAAAACTACATACTCAGATCTTCACCAAACTTTGCAGGGATACATTGGATGTCAAGACACGTGGAAAAAACGTACAAAACAAGAGATAGGAGACATCAAGATTTTGGACGAATTTTTTAACAATTTTCAAATTTTCAGAAAGGATGTTCCAGATAAGGTCAAAAACGACATACTCAGATCTTCACCAAACTTTGCAGGGATACATTGGATATCAAGACACGTGGAAAAAACGTACAAAACACGAGATTGGAGACATCAAGATTTTGGACGAATTTTTTAAGAATTTTCAAATTTTCAGATAGGAGGTTCCAGATAAGGTCAAAAACTACATACTCAGATCTTCACCAAACTTTGCAGGGATACATTGGATGTCAAGACACGTGGAAAAACCGTACAAAACAAGAGATTGGAGACATCAAGATTTTGGACGATTTTTTAAAGAATTTTCAAATTTTCAGAAATGCGGTTCCAGATAAGGTCAAAAACTACATACTCAGATCTTCACCAAACTTAGCAGGGATACATTGGATGTCAAGACACGTGGAAAAAACGTACAAAACAATAGATTGGGGTCAACAAGATTTTGGACGGATTTTTTAGGAATTTTCAAATTTTCAGATGGGAGGTTCCAGATAAGGTCAAAAACTACATACTCAGATCTTCACCAAACTCTGCAGGGATACATTGTATGTCAAGACACGTGGAAAAAACATACAAAACATAGGATTGGGGACATCAAGATTTTGTTAAATTTTTTTAAGAATTTTCAAATTTTCAGATAGGAGGTTCCATATAAGGTCAAAAACTACATACTCAGATCTTCACTAAACTATTCAGGGATACATTGGATGTCAAGACACGTGGAAAGAACGTACAAAACAAGAGATTGGAGACATCAAGATTTTGGACGATTTTTTTAAGAATTTTCAAATTTTCAGATAGGAGGTTCCATATAAGGTCAAAAACTACATACTCAGATCTTCACCAAACATTGCAGGGATACATTGGATGTCAAGACACGTGGAAAAAACGTACAAAACAAGAGATTGGAGACATCAAGATTTTGGACGAATTTTTTAAGAATTTTCAAATTTTCAGATAGGAGGTTCCAGATAAGGTCAAAAACTACATACACAGATCTTCACCAAACTTTGCAGGGATACATTGGATGTCAAGACACGTGGAAAAAACGTACAAAAGAAGAGATTGGGGTCATCAAGATTTTGGACGGATTTTTTAAGAATTTTCAAATGTTCAGATGGGAGGTTCCAGACAAGGTCAAAAACGACATACTCAGATCTTCACCAAACTTTGCATGGATACATTGGATGTCAAGACACGTGGAAAAAACGTACAAAACAAGAAATTGGAGACATCAAGATTTTGGACGAATTTTTTGAGAATTTTCAAATTTTCAGAAAGGAGGTTCCGTATAAGGTCAAAAACTACATACTCAGATCTTCACCAAACTTTGCAGGGATACATTGGATGTCAAGACACGTGGAAAAAACGTACAAAACAAGAGATTGGGGTCATCAAGATTTTGGACGAATTTTTTAAGAATTTTCAAATTTTCAGAAAGGAGGTTCCATATAAGGTCAAAAACTACATACTCAGATCTTCACCAAACTTTGCAGGGATACATTGGATGTCAAGACACGTGGAAAAAACGTACAAAACAAGAGATTGGAGACATCAAGATTTTCGACAATTTTTTTAAGAATTTTCAAATTTTCAGATAGGAGGTTCCAGATAAGGTCAAAAACGACATACTCAGATCTTCACCAAACTTTGCATGGATACATTGGATGTCAAGACACGTGGAAAAAACGTACAAAACAAGAAATTGGAGACATCAAGATTTTCGACGAATTTTTTAAGAATTTTCAAATTTTCAGAAAGGAGGTTCCGTATAAGGTCAAAAACTACATACTCAGATCTTCACCAAACTTTGCAGGGATACATTGGATGTCAAGACACGTGGAAAAAACGTACAAAACAAGAGATTGGGGACATCAAGATTTTGGACGAATTTTTTAAGAATTTTCAAATTTTCAGTTGGGAGGTTCCATATAGGGTCAAAAACTACATACTCAGATCTTCACCAAACTTTGCAGGGATACATTGAATGTCAAGACACGTGGAAAAAACGTACAATACAAGAGATTGGGGTCATCAAGATTTTGCACGGATTTTTTAGGAATTTTCGAATTTTCAGATGGGAGGTTCCAGATAAGGTCAAAAACTACATACTCAGATCTTCACCAAACTTTGCAGGGATACATTGGATGTCAAGACACGCGGAAAAAACGTACAAAACAAGAGATTGGAGACCAAGATTTTGGACGAATTTTTTAAGAATTCTCAAATTTTCAGATAGGAGTTTCCATATAGGGTCAAAAACTACATACTCAGATCTTCACCAAACTTTGCATGGAAACATTATGTGTCAAGACACGTGGAAAAAACGTACAAAACAAGAGATTGGAGACATCAAGATTTTGGTCGAATTTTTTAAGAACTTTCAAATTTTCAGATGGGAGGTTCCAGATAAGGTCAAAAACTACATACTCAGATCTTCACCAAACTTTGCAGGGATACATTGGATGTCAAGACACGTGGAAAAAACGTACAAAACAAGAGATAGGAGACATCAAGATTTTGGACGAATTTTTTAACAATTTTCAAATTTTCAGAAAGGATGTTCCAGATAAGGTCAAAAACGACATACTCAGATCTTCACCAAACTTTGCAGGGATACATTGGATATCAAGACACGTGGAAAAAACGTACAAAACAAGAGATTGGAGACATCAAGATTTTGGACGAATTTTTTAAGAATTTTCAAATTTTCAGATAGGAGGTTCCAGATAAGGTCAAAAACTACATACTCAGATCTTCACCAAACTTTGCAGGGATACATTGGATGTCAAGACACGTGGAAAAACCGTACAAAACAAGAGATTGGAGACATCAAGATTTTGGACGATTTTTTAAAGAATTTTCAAATTTTCAGAAATGCGGTTCCAGATAAGGTCAAAAACTACATACTCAGATCTTCACCAAACTTTGCAGGGATACATTGGATGTCAAGACACGTGGAAAAAACGTACAAAACAATAGATTGGGGTCAACAAGATTTTGGACGGATTTTTTAGGAATTTTCAAATTTTCAGATGGGAGGTTCCAGATAAGGTCAAAAACTACATACTCAGATCTTCACCAAACTCTGCAGGGATACATTGTATGTCAAGACACGTGGAAAAAACATACAAAACATAGGATTGGGGACATCAAGATTTTGTTAAATTTTTTTAAGAATTTTCAAATTTTCAGATAGGAGGTTCCATATAAGGTCAAAAACTACATACTCAGATCTTCACCAAACTTTGCAGGGATACATTGGATGTCAAGACACGTGGAAAGAACGTACAAAACAAGAGATTGGAGACATCAAGATTTTGGACGATTTTTTTAAGAATTTTCAAATTTTCAGATAGGAGGTTCCAGATAAGGTCAAAAACTACATACTCAGATCTTCACCAAACTCTGCAGGGATACATTGGATGTCAAGACACGTGGAAAAAACATACAAAACATAGGATTGGGGACATCAAGATTTTGGTCAAATTTTTTAAGAATTTTCATATTTTCAGATAGGAGGTTCCAGATAAGGTCAAAAACTACATACTCAGATCTTCACCAAACTTTGCATGGATACATTATGTGTCAAGACACGTGGAAAAAACGTACAAAACAAGAGATTGGGGTCATCAAGATTTTGGACGGATTTTTTAGGAATTTTCAAATTTTCAGATGGGAGGTTCCAGATAAGGTCAAAAACGACATACTCAGATCTTCACCAAACTTTGCATGGATACATTATGTGTCAAGACACGTGGAAAAACCGTACAAAACAAGAGATTGGAGACATCAAGATTTTGGTCGAATTTTTTAAGAATTTTCAAATTTTCAGATGGGAGGTTCCAGATAAGGTCAAAAACTACATACTCAGATCTTCACCAAACTTTGCAGGGATACATTGGATGTCAAGACACGTGGAAAAAACGTACAAAACAAGAGATAGGAGACATCAAGATTTTGGACGAATTTTTTAAGAATTTTCAAATTTTCAGAAAGGATGTTCCAGATAAGGTCAAAAACGACATACTCAGATCTTCACCAAACTTTGCAGGGATACATTGGATATCAAGACACGTGGAAAAAACGTACAAAACAAGAGATTGGAGACATCAAGATTTTGGACGAATTTTTTAAGAATTTTCAAATTTTCAGATAGGAGGTTCCAGATAAGGTCGAAAACTACATACTCAGATCTTCACCAAACTTTGCAGGGATACATTGGATGTCAAGACACGTGGAAAAACCGTACAAAACAAGAGATTGGAGACATCAAGATTTTGGACGATTTTTTAAAGAATTTTCAAATTTTCAGAAATGCGGTTCCAGATAAAGTCAAAAACTACATACTCAGATCTTCACCAAACTTTGCAGGGATACATTGGATGTCAAGACACGTGGAAAAAACGTACAAAACAAGAGATTGGGGTCAACAAGATTTTGGACGGATTTTTTAGGAATTTTCAAATTTTCAGATGGGAGGTTCCAGATAAGGTCAAAAACTACATACTCAGATCTTCACCAAACTCTGCAGGGATACATTGTATGTCAAGACACGTGGAAAAAACATACAAAACATAGGATTGGGGACATCAAGATTTTGTTAAATTTTTTTAAGAATTTTCAAATTTTCAGATAGGAGGTTCCATATAAGGTCAAAAACTACATACTCAGATCTTCACCAAACATTGCAGGGATACATTGGATGTCAAGACACGTGGAAAGAACGTACAAAACAAGAGATTGGAGACATCAAGATTTTGGACGAATTTTTTAAGAATTTTCAAATTTTCAGATAGGAGGTTCCAGATAAGGTCAAAAACTACATACTCAGATCTTCACCAAACGTTGCAGGGATACTTTGCATGTCAAGACACGTGGAAAAAACGTACAAAACAAGAGATTGGAGACATCAAGATTTTGGACGAATTTTTTAAGAATTTTCAAATTTTCAGAAAGGATGTTCCAGATAAGGTCAAAAACGACATACTCAGATCTTCACCAAACTTTGCAGGGATACATTGGATGTCAAGACACGTGGAAAAATCATACAAAACATAGGATTGGGGACATCAAGATTTTGGTCGAATTTTTTAAGAATTTTCAAATTTCCAGATAAGAGGTTCCATATAAGGTCAAAAACTACATACTCAGATCTTTACCAAACTTAACAGGGATACATTGGATGTCAAGACACGTGGAAAAAACGTAAAAACAAGAGATTGGCGACATCAAGATTTTGGACGATATTTTTAAGAATTTTCAAATTTTCATAAAGGAGGTTCCAGATAAGGTCAAAAGCGACATACTCAGATCTTCACCAAACGTTGCAGGGATACTTTGCATGTCAAGACACGTGGAAAAAACGTACAAAACAAGAGATTGGAGATATCAAGATTTTCGACGAATTTTTTAAGAATTTTCAAATTTTCAGATGGGAGGTTCCAGATAAGGTCAAAAACTACATACTCAGATCTTCACCAACTTTGCAGGGATACATTGGATGTCAAGACACGTGGAAAAAACGTACAAAAAAAAGAGATTGGGGTCATCAAGATTTTGGACGAATTTTTTAAGAATTTTCAAATTTTCAGATGGGAGGTTCCATATAAGGTCAAAAACTACATACTCAGATCTTCACCAAACTTTGCATGGATACATTGGATGTCAAGACACGTGGAAAAAACATACAAAACATAGGATTGGGGACATCAAGATTTTGGTCGAATTTTTTAAGAATTTTCAAATTTTCAGATAGGAGGTTCCATATAAGGTCAAAAACTACATACTCAGATCTTCACCAAACTTTGCATGGATACATTATGTGTCAAGACACGTGGAAAAAACGTACAAAACAAGAGATTGGAGACATCAAGATTTTGGTCGAATTTTCTAAGAATTTTCAAATTTTCTGATAGGAGGTTCCAGATAAGGTCAAAAACTACATACTCAGATCTTCACCAAACTTTGCAGGGATACATTGGATGTCAAGACACGTGGAAAAAACGTACAAAACAAGAGATAGGAGACATCAAGATTTTGGACGATATTTTTAAGAATTTTCATAAAGGAGGTTCGAGATAAGGTCAAAAACTACATACTCAGATCTTCACCAAACTTTGCAGGGATACATTGGATGTCAAGACACGTGGAAAAAACATACAAGACCTAGGATTGGGGACATCAAGATTTTGGTCAAATTTTTTAAGAATTTTCAAATTTTCAGGTTCCATATAAGGTCAAAAACTACATACTCAGATCTTCACCAAACTTTGCAGGGATACATTGGATGTCAAGACACGTGGAAAAAACGTACAAAACAAGAGATTGGAGACATCAAGATTTTGGACGAATTTTTTAAGAATTTTCAAATTTTCAGAAAGGAGGTTCCATATAAGGTCAAAAACTACATACTCAGATCTTCACCAAACTTTGCAGGGATACATTGAATGTCAAGACACGTGGAAAAAAGGTACAAAACAAGAGATTGGAGACATCAAGGTTTTGGACGAATTTTTTAAGAATTTTCAAATTTTCAGATAGGAGGTTCCATAAAAGGTCAAAAACTACATACTCAGATCTTCACCAAACTTTGCATGGATACATTATGTGTCAAGACACGTGGAAAAAACGTACAAAACAAGAGATTGGAGACATCAAGATTTTGGTTGAATTTTTTAAGAATTTTCAAATTTTCAGATGGGAGGTTCCAGATAAGGTCAAAAACTACATACTCAGATCTTCACCAAACTTTGCAGGGATACATTGGATGTCAAGACACGTGGAAAAAACGTACAAAACAAGAGATAGGAGACATCAAGATTTTGGACGAATTTTTTAACAATTTTCAAATTTTCAGAAAGGATGCTCCAGATAAGGTCAAAAACGACATACTCAGATCTTCACCAAACTTTGCAGGGATACATTGGATATCAAGACACGTGGAAAAAACGTACAAAACAAGAGATTGGAGACATCAAGATTTTGGACGAATTTTTTAAGAATTTTCAAATTTTCAGATAGGAGGTTCCAGATAAGGTCAAAAACTACATACTCAGATCTTCACCAAACTTTGCAGGGATACATTGGATGTCAAGACACGTGGAAAAAACGTACAAAACAAGAGATTGGGGTCATCAAGATTTTTGACGGATTTTTTAGGAATTTTCAAATTTTCAGATGGGAGGTTCCAGATAAGGTCAAAAACTACATACTCAGATCTTCACCAAACATTGCAGGGATACATTGGATGTCAAGACACGTGGAAAAAACGTACAAAACAAGAGATTGGAGACATCAATATTTTGGACGAATTTTTAAAGAATTTTCAAATTTTCAGATAGGAGGTTCCAGATGAGGTCAAAAACTACATACTCAGATCTTCACCAAACTTTGCAGGAATACTTTGCATGTCAAGACACGTGGAAAAAACGTACAAAACAAGAGATCGGAGACATCAAGATTTTCGACGAATTTTTTAAGAATTTTCAAATTTTCAGATGGGAGGTTCCAGATAAGGTCAAAAACGACATACTCAGATCTTCACCAAACTTTGCAGGGATACATTGGATGTCAAGACACGTGGAAAAAACGTACAAAACAAGAGATTGGGGTCATCAAGATTTTGGACGGATTTTTTAAGAATTTTCAAATGTTCAGATGGGAGGTTAAAGACAAGGTCAAAAACGACATACTCAGATCTTCACCAAACTTTGCATGGATACATTGGATGTCAAGACACGTGGAAAAAACGTACAAAACAAGAAATTGGAGACATCAAGATTTTGGACGAATTTTTTGAGAATTTTCAAATTTTCAGAAAGGAGGTTCCGTATAAGGTCAAAAACTACATACTCAGATCTTCACCAAACTTTGCAGGGATACATTGGATGTCAAGACACGTGGAAAAAACGTACAAAACAAGAGATTGGGGTCATCAAGATTTTGGACGAATTTTTTAAGAATTTTCAAATTTTCAGAAAGGAGGTTCCATATAAGGTCAAAAACTACATACTCAGATCTTCACCAAACTTTGCAGGGATACATTGGATGTCAAGACACGTGGAAAAAACGTACAAAACAAGAGATTGGAGACATCAAGATTTTCGACAATTTTTTTAAGAATTTTCAAATTTTCAGATGGGAGGTTCCAGATAAGGTCGAAAACGACATACTCAGATCTTCACCAAACTTTGCATGGATACATTGGATGTCAAGACACGTGGAAAAAACGTACAAAACAAGAAATTGGAGACATCAAGATTTTGGACGAATTTTTTAAGAATTTTCAAATTTTCAGAAAGGAGGTTCCGTATAAGGTCAAAAACTACATACTCAGATCTTCACCAAACTTTGCAGGGATACATTGGATGTCAAGACACGTGGAAAAAACGTACAAAACAAGAGATTGGGGACATCAAGATTTTGGACGAATTTTTTAAGAATTTTCAAATTTTCAGATGGGAGGTTCCATATAGGGTCAAAAACTACATACTCAGATCTTCACCAAACTTTGCAGGGATACATTGAATGTCAAGACACGTGGAAAAAACGTACAAAACAAGAGATTGGGGTCATCAAGATTTTGCACGGATTTTTTAGGAATTTTCGAATTTTCAGATGGGAGGTTCCAGATAAGGTCAAAAACTACATACTCAGATCTTCACCAAACTTTGCAGGGCTACATTGGATGTCAAGACACGCGGAAAAAACGTACAAAACAAGAGATTGGAGACCAAGATTTTGGACGAATTTTTTAAGAATTCTCAAATTTTCAGATAGGAGGTTCCATATAAGGTCAAAAACTACATACTCAGATCTTCACCAAACTTTGCATGGATACATTATGTGTCAAGACACGTGGAAAAAACGTACAAAACAAGAGATTGGAGACATCAAGATTTTGGTCGAATTTTTTAAGAATTTTCAAATTTTCAGATGGGAGGTTCCAGATAAGGTCAAAAACTACATACTCAGATCTTCACCAAACTTTGCAGGGATACATTGGATGTCAAGACACGTGGAAAAAACGTACAAAACAAGAGATAGGAGACATCAAGATTTTGGACGAATTTTTTAACAATTTTCAAATTTTCAGAAAGGATGTTCCAGATAAGGTCAAAAACGACATACTCAGATCTTCACCAAACTTTGCAGGGATACATTGGATATCAAGACACGTGGAAAAAACGTACAAAACAAGAGATTGGAGACATCAAGATTTTGGACGAATTTTTTAAGAATTTTCAAATTTTCAGATAGGAGGTTCCAGATAAGGTCAAAAACTACATACTCAGATCTTCACCAAACTTTGCAGGGATACATTGGATGTCAAGACACGTGGAAAAACCGTACAAAACAAGAGATTGGAGACATCAAGATTTTGGACGATTTTTTAAAGAATTTTCAAATTTTCAGAAATGCGGTTCCAGATAAGGTCAAAAACTACATACTCAGATCTTCACCAAACTTAGCAGGGATACATTGGATGTCAAGACACGTGGAAAAAACGTACAAAACAATAGATTGGGGTCAACAAGATTTTGGACGGATTTTTTAGGAATTTTCAAATTTTCAGATGGGAGGTTCCAGATAAGGTCAAAAACTACATACTCAGATCTTCACCAAACTCTGCAGGGATACATTGTATGTCAAGACACGTGGAAAAAACATACAAAACATAGGATTGGGGACATCAAGATTTTGTTAAATTTTTTTAAGAATTTTCAAATTTTCAGATAGGAGGTTCCATATAAGGTCAAAAACTACATACTCAGATCTTCACTAAACTATGCAGGGATACATTGGATGTCAAGACACGTGGAAAGAACGTACAAAACAAGAGATTGGAGACATCAAGATTTTGGACGATTTTTTTAAGAATTTTCAAATTTTCAGATAGGAGGTTCCATATAAGGTCAAAAACTACATACTCAGATCTTCACCAAACATTGCAGGGATACATTGGATGTCAAGACACGTGGAAAAAACGTACAAAACAAGAGATTGGAGACATCAAGATTTTGGACGAATTTTTTAAGAATTTTCAAATTTTCAGATAGGAGGTTCCAGATAAGGTCAAAAACTACATACTCAGATCTTCACCAAACGTTGCAGGGATACTTTGCATGTCAAGACACGTGGAAAAAACGTACAAAACAAGAGATTGGAGACATCAAGATTTTCGACGAATTTTTTAAGAATTTTCAAATTTTCAGATGGGAGGTTCCAGATAAGGTCAAAAACTACATACTCAGATCTTCACCAAACTCTGCAGGGATACATTGGATGTCAAGACACGTGGAAAAAACATAGAAAACATAGGATTGGGGACATCAAGATTTTGGTCAAATTTTTTAAGAATTTTCAAATTTTCAGATAGGAGGTTCCATATAAGGTCAAAAACTACATACTCAGATCTTCACCAAACTTTGCATGGATACATTATGTGTCAAGACACGTGGAAAAAACGTACAAAACAAGAGATTGGAGACATCAAGATTTTGGTCGAATTTTTTAAGAATTTTCAAATTTTCAGATGGGAGGTTCCAGATAAGGTCAAAAACTACATACTCAGATCTTCACCAAACTTTGCAGGGATACATTGGATGTCAAGACACGTGGAAAAAACGTACAAAACAAGAGATAGGAGACATCAAGATTTTGGACGAATTTTTAACAATTTTCAAATTTTCAGAAAGGATGTTCCAGATAAGGTCAAAAACTACATACTCAGATCTTCACCAAACTTTGCAGGGATACATTGGATATCAAGACACGTGGAAAAAACGTACAAAACAAGAGATTGGAGACATCAAGATTTTGGACGAATTTTTTAAGAATTTTCAAATTTTCAGATAGGAGGTTCCAGATAAGGTCAAAAACTACATACTCAGATCTTCACCAAACTTTGCAGGGATACATTGGATGTCAAGACACGTGGAAAAAACGTACAAAACAAGAGATTGGGGTCATCAAGGTTTTTGGACGGATTTTTTAGGAATTTTCAAATTTTCAGAAATGCGGTTCCAGATAAGGTCAAAAACTACATACTCAGATCTTCACCAAACATTGCAGGGATACATTGGATGTCAAGACACGTGGAAAAAACGTACAAAACAAGAGATTGGAGACATCAAGATTTTGGACGAATTTTTTAAGAATTTTCAAATTTTCAGATAGGAGGTTCCAGATGAGGTCAAAAACTACATACTCAGATCTTCACCAAACTTTGCAGGATACTTTGCATGTCAAGACACGTGGAAAAAACGTACAAAACAAGAGATCGGAGACATCAAGATTTTCGACGAATTTTTTAAGAATTTTCAAATTTTCAGATGGGAGGTTCCAGACAAGGTCAAAAACGACATACTCAGATCTTCACCAAACTTTGCATGGATACATTGGATGTCAAGACACGTGGAAAAAACGTACAAAACAAGAAATTGGAGACATCAAGATTTTGGACGAATTTTTTAAGAATTTTCAAATTTTCAGAAAGGAGGTTCCGTATAAAGTCAAAAACTACATACTCAGATCTTCACCAAACTTTGCAGGGATACATTGGATGTCAAGGCACGTGGAAAAAACGTACAAAACAAGAGATTGGGGTCATCAAGATTTTGGACGAATTTTTTAAGAATTTTCAAATTTTCAGATGGGAGGTTCCAGACAAGGTCAAAAACGACATACTCAGATCTTCACCAAACTTTGCATGGATACATTGGATATCAAGACACGTGGAAAAAACGTACAAAACAAGAGATTGGAGACATCAAGATTTTGGACGAATTTTTTAAGAATTTTCAAATTTTCAGATAGGAGGTTCCAGATAAGGTCAAAAACTACATACTCAGATCTTCACCAAACTTTGCAGGGATACATTGGATGTCAAGACACGTGGAAAAACCGTACAAAACAAGAGATTGGAGACATCAAGATTTTGGACGATTTTTTAAAGAATTTTCAAATTTTCAGAAATGCGGTTCCAGATAAGGTCAAAAATTACATACTCAGATCTTCACCAAACTTTGCAGGGATACATTGGATGTCAAGACACGTGGAAAAAACGTACAAAACAATAGATTGGGGTCAACAAGATTTTGGACGGATTTTTTAGGAATTTTCAAATTTTCAGATGGGAGGTTCCAGATAAGGTCAAAAACTACATACTCAGATCTTCACCAAACTCTGCAGGGATACATTGTATGCCAAGACACGTGGAAAAAACATACAAAACATAGGATTGGGGACATCAAGATTTTGTTAAATTTTTTTAAGAATTTTCAAATTTTCAGATAGGAGGTTCCATATAAGGTCAAAAACTACATACTCAGATCTTCACTAAACTATGCAGGGATACATTGGATGTCAAGACACGTGGAAAGAACGTACAAAACAAGAGATTGGAGACATCAAGATTTTGGACGATTTTTTTAAGAATTTTCAAATTTTCAGATAGGAGGTTCCATATAAGGTCAAAAACTACATACTCAGATCTTCACCAAACATTGCAGGGATACATTGGATGTCAAGACACGTGGAAAAAACGTACAAAACAAGAGATTGGAGACATCAAGATTTTGGACGAATTTTTTAAGAATTTTCAAATTTTCAGATAGGAGGTTCCAGATAAGGTCAAAAACTACATACTCAGATCTTCACCAAACGTTGCAGGGATACTTTGCATGTCAAGACACGTGGAAAAAACGTACAAAACAAGAGATTGGAGACATCAAGATTTTCGACGAATTTTTTAAGAATTTTCAAATTTTCAGATGGGAGGTTCCAGATAAGGTCAAAAACTACATACTCAGATCTTCACCAAACTCTGCAGGGATACATTGGATGTCAAGACACGTGGAAAAAACATACAAAACATAGGATTGGGGACATCAAGATTTTGGTCAAATTTTTTAAGAATTTTCAAATTTTCAGATAGGAGGTTCCATATAAGGTCAAAAACTACATACTCAGATCTTCACCAAACTTTGCATGGATACATTATGTGTCAAGACACGTGGAAAAAACGTACAAAACAAGAGATTGGAGACATCAAGATTTTGGTCGAATTTTTTAAGAATTTTCAAATTTTCAGATGGGAGGTTCCAGATAAGGTCAAAAACTACATACTCAGATCTTCACCAAACTTTGCAGGGATACATTGGATGTCAAGACACGTGGAAAAAACGTACAAAACAAGAGATAGGAGACATCAAGATTTTGGACGAATTTTTTAACAATTTTCAAATTTTCAGAAAGGATGTTCCAGATAAGGTCAAAAACGACATACTCAGATCTTCACCAAACTTTGCAGGGATACATTGGATATCAAGACACGTGGAAAAAACGTACAAAACAAGAGATTGGAGACATCAAGATTTTGGACGAATTTTTTAAGAATTTTCAAATTTTCAGATAGGAGGTTCCAGATAAGGTCAAAAACTACATACTCAGATCTTCACCAAACTTTGCAGGGATACATTGGATGTCAAGACACGTGGAAAAAACGTACAAAACAAGAGATTGGGGTCATCAAGGTTTTTGGACGGATTTTTTAGGAATTTTCAAATTTTCAGATGGGAGGTTCCAGATAAGGTCAAAAACTACATACTCAGATCTTCACCAAACATTGCAGGGATACATTGGATGTCAAGACACGTGGAAAAAACGTACAAAACAAGAGATTGGAGACATCAAGATTTTGGACGAATTTTTTAAGAATTTTCAAATTTTCAGATAGGAGGTTCCAGATGAGGTCAAAAACTACATACTCAGATCTTCACCAAACTTTGCAGGATACTTTGCATGTCAAGACACGTGGACAAAACGTACAAAACAAGAGATCGGAGACATCAAGATTTTCGACGAATTTTTTAAGAATTTTCAAATTTTCAGATGGGAGGTTCCAGACAAGGTCAAAAACGACATACTCAGATCTTCACCAAACTTTGCATGGATACATTGGATGTCAAGACACGTGGAAAAAACGTACAAAACAAGAGATTGGGGTCATCAAGATTTTGGACGAATTTTTTAAGAATTTTCAAATTTTCAGAAAGGAGGTTCCATATAAGGTCAAAAACTACATACTCAGATCTTCACCAAACTTTGCATGGATACATTGGATGTCAAGACACGTGGAAAAAACGTACAAAACAAGAAATTGGAGACATCAAGATTTTGGACGAATTTTTTAAGAATTTTCAAATTTTCAGAAAGGAGGTTCCGTATAAGGTAAAAAACTACATACTCAGATCTTCACCAAACTTTGCAGGGATACATTGAATGTCAAGACACGTGGAAAAAACGTACAAAACAAGAGATTGGGGTCATCAAGATTTTGCACGGATTTTTTAGGAATTTTCGAATTTTCAGATGGGAGGTTCCAGATAAGGTCAAAAACTACATACTCAGATCTTCACCAAACTTTGCAGGGATACATTGGATGTCAAGACACGTGGAAAAAACGTACAAAACAAGAGATAGGAGACATCAAGATTTTGGACGAATTTTTTAAGAATTTTCAAATTTTCAGAAAGGATGTTCCAGATAAGGTCAAAAACGACATACTCAGATCTTCACCAAACTTTGCAGGGATACATTGGATATCAAGACACGTGGAAAAAACGTACAAAACAAGAGATTGGAGACATCAAGATTTTGGACGAATTTTTTAAGAATTTTCAAATTTTCATATAGGAGGTTCCAGATAAGGTCGAAAACTACATACTCAGATCTTCACCAAACTTTGCAGGGATACATTGGATGTCAAGACACGTGGAAAAACCGTACAAAACAAGAGATTGGAGACATCAAGATTTTGGACGATTTTTTAAAGAATTTTCAAATTTTCAGAAATGCGGTTCCAGATAAGGTCAAAAACTACATACTCAGATCTTCACCAAACTTTGCAGGGATACATTGGATGTCAAGACACGTGGAAAAAACGTACAAAACAAGAGATTGGGGTCAACAAGATTTTGGACGGATTTTTTAGGAATTTTCAAATTTTCAGATGGGAGGTTCCAGATAAGGTCAAAAACTACATACTCAGATCTTCACCAAACTCTGCAGGGATACATTGTATGTCAAGACACGTGGAAAAAACATACAAAACATAGGATTGGGGACATCAAGATTTTGTTAAATTTTTTTAAGAATTTTCAAATTTTCAGATAGGAGGTTCCATATAAGGTCAAAAACTACATACTCAGATCTTCACCAAACATTGCAGGGATACATTGGATGTCAAGACACGTGGAAAGAACGTACAAAACAAGAGATTGGAGACATCAAGATTTTGGACGAATTTTTTAAGAATTTTCAAATTTTCAGATAGGAGGTTCCAGATAAGGTCAAAAACTACATACTCAGATCTTCACCAAACGTTGCAGGGATACTTTGCATGTCAAGACACGTGGAAAAAACGTACAAAACAAGAGATTGGAGACATCAAGATTTTCGACGAATTTTTTAAGAATTTTCAAATTTTCAGATGGGAGGTTCCAGATAAGGTCAAAAACTACATACTCAGATCTTCACCAAACTCTGCAGGGATACATTGGATGTCAAGACACGTGGAAAAAACATACAAAACATAGGATTGGGGACATCAAGATTTTGGTCAAATTTTTTAAGAATTTTCAAATTTTCAGATAGGAGGTTCCATATAAGGTCAAAAACGACATACTCAGATCTTCACCAAACTTTGCATGGATACATTATGTGTCAAGACACGTGGAAAAAACGTACAAAACAAGAGATTGGAGACATCAAGATTTTGGTCGAATTTTTTAAGAATTTTAAAATTTCAGATGGGAGGTTCCAGATAAGGTCAAAAACTACATACTCAGATCTTCACCAAACTTTGCAGGTATACATTGGATGTCAAGACACGTGGAAAAAACGTACAAAACAAGAGATAGGAGACATCAAGATTTTGGACGAATTTTTTAACAATTTTCAAATTTTCAGAAAGGATGTTCCAGATAAGGTCAAAAACGACATACTCAGATCTTCACCAAACTTTGCAGGGATACATTGGATATCAAGACACGTGGAAAAAACGTACAAAACAAGAGATTGGAGACATCAAGATTTTGGACGAATTTTTTTAAGAATTTTCAAATTTTCAGATAGGAGGTTCCAGATAAGGTCAAAAACTACATACTCAGATCTTCACCAAACTTTGCAGGGATACATTGGATGTCAAGACACGTGGAAAAAACGTACAAAACAAGAGATTGGGGTCATCAAGATTTTGGACGGATTTTTTAGGAATTTTCAAATTTTCAGATGGGAGGTTCCAGATAAGGTCAAAAACTACATACTCAGATCTTCACCAAACATTGCAGGGATACATTGGATGTCAAGACACGTGGAAAAAACGTACAAAACAAGAGATTGGAGACATCAAGATTTTGGACGAATTTTTTAAGAATTTTCAAATTTTCAGATAGGAGGTTCCAGATGAGGTCAAAAACTACATACTCAGATCTTCACCAAACTTTGCAGCAATACTTTGCATGTCAAGACACGTGGAAAAAACGTACAAAACAAGAGATCGGAGACATCAAGATTTTTGACGAATTTTTTAAGAATTTTCAAATTTTCAGATCGGAGGTTCCAGATAAGGTCAAAAACGACATACTCAGATCTTCACCAAACTTTGCAGGGATACATTGGATATCAAGACACGTGGAAAAAACGTACAAAACAAGAGATTGGAGACATCAAGATTTTGGACGAATTTTTTAAGAATTTTCAAATTTTCAGATAGGAGGTTCCAGATAAGGTCAAAAACTACATACTCAGATCTTCACCAAACTTTGCAGGGATACATTGGATGTCAAGACACGTTAAAAAAACGTACAAAACAAGAGATTGGAGACATCAAGATTTTGGACGATTTTTTAAAGAATTTTCAAATTTTCAGAAATGCGGTTCCAGATAAGGTCAAAAACTACATACTCAGATCTTCACCAAACTTTGCAGGGATACATTGGATGTCAAGACACGTGGAAAAAACGTACAAAACAAGAGATTGGGGTCAACAAGATTTTGGACGGATTTTTTAGGAATTTTCAAATTTTCAGATGGGAGGTTCCAGATAAGGTCAAAAACTACATACTCAGATCTTCACCAAACTCTGCAGGGATACATTGTATGTCAAGACACGTGGAAAAAACATACAAAACATAGGATTGGGGACATCAAGATTTTGTTAAATTTTTTTAAGAATTTTCAAATTTTCAGATAGGAGGTTCCATATAAGGTCAAAAACTACATACTCAGATCTTCACCAAACATTGCAGGGATACATTGGATGTCAAGACACGTGGAAAGAACGTACAAAACAAGAGATTGGAGACATCAAGATTTTGGACGAATTTTTTAAGAATTTTCAAATTTTCAGATAGGAGGTTCCATATAAGGTCAAAAACTACATACTCAGATCTTCACCAAACATTGCAGGGATACATTGGATGTCAACACACGTGGAAAAAACGTACAAAACAAGAGATTGGAGACATCAAGATTTTGGACGAATTTTTTAAGAATTTTCAAATTTTCAGATAGGAGGTTCCAGATAAGGTCAATAACTACATACTCAGATCTTCACCAAACATTGCAGGGATACATTGGATGTCAACACACGTGGAAAAAACGTACAAAACAAGAGATTGGAGACATCAAGATTTTGGTCGAATTTTTTAAGAATTTTCAAATTTTCAGATGGGAGGTTCCAGATAAGGTCAAAAACTACATACTCAGATCTTCACAAAACTTTGCAGGGATACATTGGATGTCAAGACACGTGGAAAAAACGTACAAAACAAGAGATAGGAGACATCAAGATTTTGGACGAATTTTTTAACAATTTTCAAATTTTCAGAAAGGATGTTCCAGATAAGGTCAAAAACGACATACTCAGTTCTTCACCAAACTTTGCAGGGATACATTGGATATCAAGACACGTGGAAAAAACGTACAAAACAAGAGATTGGAGACATCAAGATTTTGGACGAATTTTTTAAGAATTTTCAAATTTTCAGATAGGAGGTTCCAGATAAGGTCAAAAACTACATACTCAGATCTTCACCAAACTTTGCAGGGATACATTGGATGTCAAGACACGTGGAAAAAACGTACAAAACAAGAGATTGGGGTCATCAAGATTTTGGACGGATTTTTTAGGAATTTTCAAATTTTCAGATGGGAGGTTCCAGATAAGGTCAAAAACTACATACTCAGATCTTCACCAAACTTTGCATGGATACATTGGATGTCAAGACACGTGGAAAAAACGTACAAAACAAGAAATTGGAGACATCAAGATTTTGGACGAATTTTTTAAGAATTTTCAAATTTTCAGAAAGGAGGTTCCGTATAAGGTCAAAAACTACATACTCAGATCTTCACCAAACTTTGCAGGGATACATTGGATGTCAAGACACGTGGAAAAAACGTACAAAACAAGAGATTGGGGTCATCAAGATTTTGGACGAATTTTTTAAGAATTTTCAAATTTTCAGAAAGGAGGTTCCATATAAGGTCAAAAACTACATACTCAGATCTTCACCAAACTTTGCAGGGATACATTGGATGTCAAGACACGTGGAAAAAACGTACAAAACAAGAGATTGGAGACATCAAGATTTTCGACAAATTTTTTAAGAATTTTCAAATTTTCAGATGGGAGGTTCCAGATAAGGTCAAAAACGACATACTCAGATCTTCACCAAACTTTGCAGGGATACATTGAATGTCAAGACACGTGGAAAAAACGTACAAAACAAGGGATTGGGGTCATCAAGATTTTGCACGGATTTTTTAGGAATTTTCGAATTTTCAGATGGGAGGTTCCAGATAAGGTCAAAAACTACATACTCAGATCTTCACCAAACTTTGCATGGATACATTATGTGTCAAGACACGTGGAAAAAACGTACAAAACAAGAGATTGGAGACATCAAGATTTTGGTCGAATTTTTTAAGATTTTTCAAATTTTCAGATGGGAGGTTCCAGATAAGGTCAAAAACTACATACTCAGATCTTCACCAAACTTTGCAGGGATACATTGGATGTCAAGACACGTGGAAAAAACGTACAAAACAAGAGATAGGAGACATCAAGATTTTGGACGAATTTTTTAACAATTTTCAAATTTTCAGAAAGGATGTTCCAGATAAGGTCAAAAACGACAAACTCAGATCTTCACCAAACTTTGCAGGGATACATTTTATGTCAAGACACGTGGAAAAAACGTACAAAACAAGAGATTGGAGACATCAAGATTTTGGACGAATTTTTTAAGAATTTTCAAATTTTCAGATAGGAGGTTCCAGATAAGGTCAAAAACTACATACTCAGATCTTCACCAAACTTTGCAGGGATACATTGGATGTCAAGACACGTGGAAAAACCGTACAAAACAAGAGATTGGAGACATCAAGATTTTGGACGATTTTTTAAAGAATTTTCAAATTTTCAGAAATGCGGTTCCAGATAAGGTCAAAAACTACATACTCAGATCTTCACCAAACTTTGCAGGGATACATTGGATGTCAAGACACGTGGAAAAAACGTACAAAACAAGAGATTGGGGTCAACAAGATTTTGGACGGATTTTTTAGGAATTTTCAAATTTTCAGATGGGAGGTTCCAGATAAGGTCAAAAACTACATACTCAGATCTTCACCAAACTCTGCAGGGATACATTGTATGTCAAGACACGTGGAAAAAACATACAAAACATAGGATTGGGGACATCAAGATTTTGTTAAATTTTTTTAAGAATTTTCAAATTTTCAGATAGGAGGTTCCATATAAGGTCAAAAACTACATACTCAGATCTTCACCAAACATTGCAGGGATACATTGGATGTCAAGACACGTGGAAAGAACGTACAAAACAAGAGATTGGAGACATCAAGATTTTGGACGAATTTTTTAAGAATTTTCAAATTTTCAGATAGGAGGTTCCAGATAAGGTCAAAAACTACATACTCAGATCTTCACCAAACGTTGCAGGGATACTTTGCATGTCAAGACACGTGGAAAAAACGTACAAAACAAGAGATTGGAGACATCAAGATTTTCGACGAATTTTTTAAGAATTTTCAAATTTTCAGATGGGAGGTTCCAGATAAGGTCAAAAACTACATACTCAGATCTTCACCAAACTCTGCAGGGATACATTGGATGTCAAGACACGTGGAAAAAACATACAAAACATAGGATTGGGGACATCAAGATTTTGGTCAAATTTTTTAAGAATTTTCAAATTTTCAGATAGGAGGTTCCATATAAGGTCAAAAACTACATACTCAGATCTTCACCAAACTTTGCATGGATACATTATGTGTCAAGACACGTGGAAAAAACGTACAAAACAAGAGATTGGAGACATCAAGATTTTGGTCGAATTTTTTAAGAATTTTAAAATTTCAGATGGGAGGTTCCAGATAAGGTCAAAAACTACATACTCAGATCTTCACCAAACTTTGCAGGTATACATTGGATGTCAAGACACGTGGAAAAAACGTACAAAACAAGAGATAGGAGACATCAAGATTTTGGACGAATTTTTTAACAATTTTCAAATTTTCAGAAAGGATGTTCCAGATAAGGTCAAAAACGACATACTCAGATCTTCACCAAACTTTGCAGGGATACATTGGATATCAAGACACGTGGAAAAAACGTACAAAACAAGAGATTGGAGACATCAAGATTTTGGACGAATTTTTTTAAGAATTTTCAAATTTTCAGATAGGAGGTTCCAGATAAGGTCAAAAACTACATACTCAGATCTTCACCAAACTTTGCAGGGATACATTGGATGTCAAGACACGTGGAAAAAACGTACAAAACAAGAGATTGGGGTCATCAAGATTTTGGACGGATTTTTTAGGAATTTTCAAATTTTCAGATGGGAGGTTCCAGATAAGGTCAAAAACTACATACTCAGATCTTCACCAAACATTGCAGGGATACATTGGATGTCAAGACACGTGGAAAAAACGTACAAAACAAGAGATTGGAGACATCAAGATTTTGGACGAATTTTTTAAGAATTTTCAAATTTTCAGATCGGAGGTTCCAGATAAGGTCAAAAACTACATACTCAGATCTTCACCAAACTCTGCAGGGATACATTGTATGTCAAGACACGTGGAAAAAACATACAAAACATAGGATTGGGGACATCAAGATTTTGTTAAATTTTTTTAAGAATTTTCAAATTTTCAGATAGGAGGTTCCATATAAGGTCAAAAACTACATACTCAGATCTTCACCAAACATTGCAGGGATACATTGGATGTCAAGACACGTGGAAAGAACGTACAAAACAAGAGATTGGAGACATCAAGATTTTGGACGAATTTTTTAAGAATTTTCACATTTTCAGATAGGAGGTTCCATATAAGGTCAAAAACTACATACTCAGATCTTCACCAAACATTGCAGGGATACATTGGATGTCAAGACACGTGGAAAAAACGTACAAAACAAGAGATTGGAGACATCAAGATTTTGGACGAATTTTTTAAGAATTTTCAAATTTTCAGATAGGAGGTTCCAGATAAGGTCAATAACTACATACTCAGATCTTCACCAAACTTTGAATGGATACATTATGTGTCAAGACACGTGGAAAAAACGTACAAAACAAGAGATTGGAGACATCAAGATTTTGGTCGAATTTTTTAAGAATTTTCAAATTTTCAGATGGGAGGTTCCAGATAAGGTCAAAAACTACATACTCAGATCTTCACCAAACTTTGCAGGGATACATTGGATGTCAAGACACGTGGAAAAACGTACAAAACAAGAGATAGGAGACATCAAGATTTTGGACGAATTTTTTAACAATTTTCAAATTTTCAGAAAGGATGTTCCAGATAAGGTCAAAAACGACATACTCAGTTCTTCACCAAACTTTGCAGGGATACATTGGATATCAAGACACGTGGAAAAAACGTACAAAACAAGAGATTGGAGACATCAAGATTTTGGACGAATTTTTTAAGAATTTTCAAATTTTCAGATAGGAGGTTCCAGATAAGGTCAAAAACTACATACTCAGATCTTCACCAAACTTTGCAGGGATACATTGGATGTCAAGACACGTGGAAAAAACGTACAAAACAAGAGATTGGGGTCATCAAGATTTTGGACGGATTTTTTAGGAATTTTCAAATTTTCAGATGGGAGGTTCCAGATAAGGTCAAAAACTACATACTCAGATCTTCACCAAACATTGCAGGGATACATTGGATGTCAAGACACGTGGAAAAAACGTACAAAACAAGAGATTGGAGACATCAAGATTTTGGACGAATTTTTTAAGAATTTTCAAATTTTCAGTTAGGAGGTTCCAGATGAGGTCAAAAACTACATACTCAGATCTTCACCAAACTTTGCAGGAATACTTTGCATGTCAAGACACGTGGAAAAAACGTACAAAACAAGAGATCGGAGACATCAAGATTTTCGACGAATTTTTTAAGAATTTTCAAATTTTCAGATGGGAGGTTCCATATAAGGTCAAAAACTACATACTCAGATCTTCACCAAACTTTGCATGGATACATTGGATGTCAAGACACGTGGAAAAAACGTACAAAACAAGAAATTGGAGACATCAAGATTTTGGAAGAATTTTTTAAGAATTTTCAAATTTTCAGAAAGGAGGTTCCGTATAAGGTCAAAAACTACATACTCAGATCTTCACCAAACTTTGCAGGGATACATTGGATGTCAAGACACGTGGAAAAAACGTACAAAACAAGAGATTGGGGTCATCAAGATTTTGGACGAATTTTTTAAGAATTTTCAAATTTTCAGAAAGGAGGTTCCATATAAGGTCAAAAACTACATACTCAGATCTTCACCAAACTTTGCAAGGGATACATTGGATGTCAAGACACGTGGAAAAAACGTACAAAACAAGAGATTGGAGACATCAAGATTTTCGACAAATTTTTTAAGAATTTTCAAATTTTCAGATGGGAGGTTCCAGATAAGGTCAAAAACGACATACTCAGATCTTCACCAAACTTTGCAGGGATACATTGAATGTCAAGACACGTGGAAAAAACGTACAAAACAAGAGATTGGGGTCATCAAGATTTTGCACGGATTTTTTAGGAATTTTCGAATTTTCAGATGGGAGGTTCCAGATAAGGTCAAAAACTACATACTCAGATCTTCACCAAACTTTGCATGGATACATTATGTGTCAAGACACGTGGAAAGAACGTACAAAACAAGAGATTGGAGACATCAAGATTTTGGTCGAATTTTTTAAGATTTTTCAAATTTTCAGATGGGAGGTTCCAGATAAGGTCAAAAACTACATACTCAGATCTTCACCAAACTTTGCAGGGATACATTGGATGTCAAGACACGTGGAAAAAACGTACAAAACAAGAGATAGGAGACATCAAGATTTTGGACGAATTTTTTAACAATTTTCAAATTTTCAGAAAGGATGTTCCAGATAAGGTCAAAAACGACAAACTCAGATCTTCACCAAACTTTGCAGGGATACATTGGATGTCAAGACACGTGGAAAAAACGTACAAAACAAGAGATTGGAGACATCAAGATTTTGGACGAATTTTTTAAGAATTTTCAAATTTTCAGATAGGAGGTTCCAGATAAGGTCAAAAACTACATACTCAGATCTTCACCAAACTTTGCAGGGATACATTGGATGTCAAGACACGTGGAAAAACCGTACAAAACAAGAGATTGGAGACATCAAGATTTTGGACGATTTTTTAAAGAATTTTCAAATTTTCAGAAATGCGGTTCCAGATAAGGTCAAAAACTACATACTCAGATCTTCACCAAACTTTGCAGGGATACATTGGATGTCAAGACACGTGGAAAAAACGTACAAAACAAGAGATTGGGGTCAACAAGATTTTGGACGGATTTTTTAGGAATTTTCAAATTTTCAGATGGGAGGTTCCAGATAAGGTCAAAAACTACATACTCAGATCTTCACCAAACTCTGCAGGGATACATTGTATGTCAAGACACGTGGAAAAAACATACATAACATAGGATTTGGGACATCAAGATTTTGTTAAATTTTTTTAAGAATTTTCAAATTTTCAGATGGGAGGTTCCATATAAGGTCAAAAACTACATACTCAGATCTTCACCAAACATTGCAGGGTTACATTGGATGTCAAGACACGTGGAAAGAACGTACAAAACAAGAGATTGGAGACATCAAGATTTTGGACGAATTTTTTAAGAATTTTCAAATTTTCAGATAGGAGGTTCCATATAAGGTCAAAAACTACATACTCAGATCTTCACCAAACATTGCAGGGATACATTGGATGTCAAGACACGTGGAAAAAACGTACAAAACAAGAGATTGGAGACATCAAGATTTTGGAGGATTTTTTTAAGAATTTTCAAATTTTCAGATAGGAGGTTCCAGATAAGGTCAAAAACTACATACTCAGATCTTCACCAAACGTTTCAGGGATACTTTGCATGTCAAGACACGTGGAAAAAACGTACAAAACAAGAGATTGGAGACATCAAGATTTTCGACGATTTTTTTAAGAATTTTCAAATTTTCAGATGGGAGGTTCCAGATAAGGTCAAAAACTACATACTCAGATCTTCACCAAACTCTGCAGGGATACATTGGATGTCAAGACACGTGGAAAAAACATACGAAACATAGGATTGGGGACATCAAGATTTTGGTCAAATTTTTTAAGAATTTTCAAATTTTCAGATAGGAGGTTCCATATAAGGTCAAAAACTACATACTCAGATCTTCACCAAACTTTGCAGGGATACATTATGTGTCAAGACACGTGGAAAAAACGTACAAAACAAGAGATTGAAGACATCAAGATTTTGGTCGAATTTTTTAAGAATTTTCAAATTTTCAGATGGGAGGTTCCAGATAAGGTCAAAAACGACATACTCAGATCTTCACCAAACTTTGCAGGGATACATTGGATATCAAGACACGTGGAAAAAACGTACAAAACAAGAGATTGGAGACATCAAGATTTTGGACGAATTTTTTAAGAATTTTCAAATTTTCAGATAGGAGGTTCCAGATAAGGTCAAAAACTACATACTCAGATCTTCACCAAACTTTGCAGGGATACATTGGATGTCAAGACACGTGGAAAAAACGTACAAAACAAGAGATTGGGGTCATCAAGATTTTGGACGGATTTTTTAGGAATTTTCAAATTTTCAGATGGGAGGTTCCAGATAAGGTCAAAAACTACATTCTCAGATCTTCACCAAACATTGCAGGGATACATTGGATGTCAAGACACGTGGAAAAAACGTACAAAACAAGAGATTGGAGACATCAAGATTTTGGACGAATTTTTTAAGAATTTTCAAATTTTCAGATAGGAGGTTCCAGATGAGGTCAAAAACTACATACTCAGATCTTCACCAAACTTTGCAGGAATACTTTGCATGTCAAGACACGTGGAAAAAACGTACAAAACAAGAGATCGGAGACATCAAGATTTTCGACGAATTTTTTAAGAATTTTCAAATTTTCAGATGGGAGGTTCCAGATAAGGTCAAAAACGACATACTCAGATCTTCACCAAACTTTGCATGGATACATTGGATGTCAAGACACGTGGAAAAAACATACAAAACATAGGATTGGTGACATCAAGATTTTCGACGAATTTTTTAAGAATTTTCAAATTTTCAGATAGGAGGATCCATATAAGGTCAAAAACTACATGCTCAGATCTTCACCAAACTTTGCAGGGATACATTGGATGTCAAGACACGTGGAAAAAACGTACAAAACAAGAGATTGGAGACATCAAGATTATGGACGAATTTTTTGAGAATTTTCAAATTTTCAGAAAGGAGGTTCCATATAAGGTCAAAAACTACATACTCAGATCTTCACCAAACTTTGCAGGGATACATTGGATGTCAAGAAACGTGGAAAAAACGTACAAAACAAGAGATTGGAGACATCAAGATTTTCGACGAATTTTTTAAGAATTTTCAAATTTTCAGAAAGGATGTTCCAGATAAGGTCAAAAACGACATACTCAGATCTTCACTAACTTTGCAGGGATACATTGGAGGTCGAGACACGTGGAAAAAACGTACAAAACAAGAGATTGGAGACATCAAGATTTTGGACGAATTTTTGAAGAATTTTCAAATTTTCAGATAGGAGGTTCCAGATAAGGTCAAAAACTACATACTCAGATCTCCACCAAACATTGCAGGGATACATTGGATGTCAAGACACGTGGAAAAAACGTACAAAGCAAGAGATTGGAGACATCAAGATTTTCGACGAATTTTTGAAGAATTTTCAAATTTTCAGATAGGAGGTTCCAGATAAGGTCAAAAACTACATACTCAGATCTTCACCAAACGTTGCAGGGATACTTTGCATGTCAAGACACGTGGAAAAAACGTACAAAACAAGAGATTGGAGACATCAAGATTTTCGACGAATTTTTTAAGAATTTTCAAATTTTCGGATGGGAGGTTCCAGATAAGGTCAAAAACGACATACTCAGATCTTCACCAAACTTTGCATGGATACATTGGATGTCAAGACACGTGGAAAAAACGTACAAAACAAGAGATTGGAGACATCAAGATTTTGGACGAATTTTTTAAGAATTCTCAAATTTTCAGAAAGGAGGTTCCATATAAGGTCAAAAACTACATACTCAGATCTTCACCAAACTTTGCAGGGATACATTGGATGTCAAGACACGTGGAAAAAACGTACAAAACAAGAGATTGGGGTCTTCAAGATTTTGGACGAATTTTTTAAGAATTTTCAAATTTTCAGAAAGGAGGTTCCATATAAGGTCAAAAACTACATACTCAGATCTTCACCAAACTTTGCAGGGATACATTGAATGTCAAGACACGTGGAAAAAACGTACAAAACAAGAGATTGTGGTCATCAAGATTTTGGACGGATTTTTTAGGAATTTTCAAATTTTCAGATGGGAGGTTCCAGATAAGGTCAAAAACTACATACTCAGATCTTCACCAAACTTTGCAGGGATACATTGGATGTCAAGACACGTGGAAAAAACGTACAAAACAAGAGATTGGAGACATCAAGATTTTGGACGAATTTTTTAAGAATTTTCAAATTTTCAGAAAGGATGTTCCAGATAAGGTCAAAAACGACATACTCAGATCTTCACCAAACTTTGCAGGGATACATTGGATATCAAGACACGTGGAAAAAACGTACAAAACAAGAGATTGGAGACATCAAGATTTTGGACGAATTTTTTAAGAATTTTCAAATTTTCAGATAGGAGGTTCCAGATAAGGTCAAAAACTACATACTCAGATCTTCACCAAACTTTGCAGGGATACATTGGATGTCAAGACACGTGGAAAAAACGTACAAAACAAGAGATTGGAGACATCAAGATTTTGGACGAATTTTTTAAGAATTTTCAAATTTTCAGATAGGAGGTTCCAGATGAGGTCAAAAACTACATACTCAGATCTTCACCAAACTTTGCAGGAATACTTTGCATGTCAAGACACGTGGAAAGAACGTACAAAACAAGAGATCGGAGACATCAAGATTTTCGACGAATTTTTTAAGAATTTTCAAATTTTCAGATGGGAGGTTCCAGATAAGGTCAAAAACGACATACTCAGATCTTCACCAAACTTTGCAGGGATCCATTGGAGGTCGAGACACGTGGAAAAAACGTACAAAACAAGAGATTGGAGACATCAAGATTTTGGACGAATTTTTTAAGAATTTTCAAATTTTCAGATAGGAGGTTCCATATAAGGTCAAAAACTACATACTCAGATCTTCACCAAACTTTGCAGGGATACATTGGATGTCAAGACACGTGGAAAAAACGTACAAAACAAGAGATTCGGGTCAACAAGATTTTGGACGGATTTTTTAGGAATTTTCAAATTTTCAGATGGGAGGTTCCAGATAAGGTCAAAAACTACATACTCAGATCTTCACCAAACTCTGTAGGGATACATTGTATGTCAAGACACGTGGAAAAAACATACAAAACATAGGATTGGGGACATCAAGATTTTGTTAAATTCTTTTAAGAATTTTCAAATTTTCAGATAGGAGGTTCCATATAAGGTCAAAAACTACATACTCAGATCTTCACCAAACATTGCAGGGATACATTGGATGTCAAGACACGTGGAAAGAACGTACAAAACAAGAGATTGGAGACATCAAGATTTTGGACGAATTTTTTAAGAATTTTCAAATTTTCAGATAGGAGGCTCCATATAAGGTCAAAAACTACATACTCAGATCTTCACCAAACATTGCAGGGATACATTGGATGTCAAGACACGTGGAAAAAACGTACAAAACAAGAGATTGGAGACATCAAGATTTTGGACGAATTTTTTAAGAATTTTCAAATTTTCAGATAGGAGGTTCCAGATAAGGTCAAAAACTACATACTCAGATCTTCACCAAACGTTGCAGGGATACTTTGCATGTCAAGACACGTGGAAAAAACGTACAAAACAAGAGATTGGAGACATCAAGATTTTCGACGAATTTTTTAAGAATTTTCAAATTTTCAAATGGGAGGTTCCAGATAAGGTCAAAAACTACATACTCAGATCTTCACCAAACTTTGCATGGATACATTGGATGTCAAGACACGTGGAAAAAACATACAAAACATAGGATTGGGGACATCAAGATTTTGGTCAAATTTTTTAAGAATTTTCAAATTTTCAGATAGGAGGTTCCATATAAGGTCAAAAACTACATACTCAGATCTTCACCAAACTTTGCATGGATACATTATGTGTCAAGACACGTGGAAAAAACGTACAAAACAAGAGATTGGAGACATCAAGATTTTGGTCGAATTTTTTAAGAATTTTCAAATTTTCAGATGGGAGGTTCCAGATAAGGTCAAAAACTACATACTCAGATCTTCACCAAACTTTGCAGGGATACATTGGATGTCAAGACACGTGGAAAAAACGTACAAAACAAGAGATAGGAGACATCAAGATTTTGGACGAATTTTTTAACAATTTTCAAATTTTCAGAAAGGATGTTCCAGATAAGGTCAAAAACGACGTACTCAGATCTTCACCAAACTTTGCAGGGATACATTGGATATCAAGACACGTGGAAAAAACGTACAAAACAAGAGATTGGAGACATCAAGATTTTGGACGAATTTTTTAAGAATTTTCAAATTTTCAGATAGGAGGTTCCATATAAGGTCAAAAACTACATACTCAGATCTTCACCAAACTTTGCAGGGATACATTGGATGTCAAGACACGTGGAAAAAACGTACAAAACAAGAGATTGGAGACATCAAGATTTTGGACGATTTTTTTAAGAATTTTCAAATTTTCAGAAATGCGGTTCCAGATAAGGTCAAAAACTACATACTCAGATCTTCACCAAACTTTGCAGGGATACATTGGATGTCAAGACACGTGGAAAAAACGTACAAAACAAGAGATTGGGGTCAACAAAATTTTGGACGGATTTTTTAGGAATTTTCAAATTTTCAGATGGGAGGTTCCAGATAAGGTCAAAAACTACATACTCAGATCTTCACCAAACTCTGCAGGGATACATTGTATGTCAAGACACGTGGAAAAAACATACAAAACATAGGATTGGGGACATCAAGATTTTGTTAAATTTTTTTAAGAATTTTCAAATTTTCAGATAGGAGGTTCCATATAAGGTCAAAAACTACATACTCAGATCTTCACCAAACATTGCAGGGATACATTGGATGTCAAGACACGTGGAAAGAACGTACAAAACAAGAGATTGGAGACATCAAGATTTTGGACGAATTTTTTAAGAATTTTCAAATTTTCAGATAGGAGGTTCCATATAAGGTCAAAAACTACATACTCAGATCTTCACCAAACATTGCAGGGATACATTGGATGTCAAGACACGTGGAAAAAACGTACAAAACAAGAGATTGGAGACATCAAGATTTTCGACGAATTTTTTAAGAATTTTCAAATTTTCAGATAGGAGGTTCCAGATAAGGTCAAAAACTACATACTCAGATCTTCACCAAACGTTGCAGGGATACTTTGCATGTCAAGACACGTGGAAAAAACGTACAAAACAAGAGATTGGAGACATCAAGATTTTCGACGAATTTTTTAAGAATTTTCAAATTTTCAGATGGGAGGTTCCAGATAAGGTCAAAAACTACATACTCAGATCTTCACCAAACTCTGCAGGGATACATTGGATGTCAAGACACGTGGAAAAAACATACAAAACATAGGATTGGGGACATCAAGATTTTGGTCAAATTTTTTAAGAATTTTCAAATTTTCAGATAGGAGGTTCCATATAAGGTCAAAAACTACATACTCAGATCTTCACCAAACTTTGCATGGATACATTATGTGTCAAGACACGTGGAAAAAACGTACAAAAGAAGAGATTGGAGACATCAAGATTTTGGTCGAATTTTTTAAGAATTTTCAAATTTTCAGATGGGAGGTTCCAGATAAGGTCAAAAACTACATACTCAGATCTTCACCAAACTTTGCAGGGATACATTGGATGTCAAGACACGTGGAAAAAACGTACAAAACAAGAGATAGGAGACATCAAGATTTTGGACGAATTTTTTAACAATTTTCAAATTTTCAGAAAGGATGTTCCAGATAAGGTCAAAAACGACATACTCAGATCTTCACCAAACTTTGCAGGGATACATTGGATATCAAGACACGTGGAAAAAACGTACAAAACAAGAGATTGGAGACATCAAGATTTTGGACGAATTTTTTAAGAATTTTCAAATTTTCAGATAGGAGGTTCCAGATAAGGTCAAAAACTACATACTCAGATCTTCACCAAACTTTGCAGGGATACATTGGATGTCAAGACACGTGGAAAAAACGTACAAAACAAGAGATTGGGGTCATCAAGATTTTGGACGGATTTTTTAGGAATTTTCAAATTTTCAGATGGGAGGTTCCAGATAAGGTCAAAAACTACATACTCAGATCTTCACCAAACATTGCAGGGATACATTGGATGTCAAGACACGTGGAAAAAACGTACAAAACAAGAGATTGGAGACATCAATATTTTGGACGAATTTTTAAAGAATTTTCAAATTTTCAGATAGGAGGTTCCAGATGAGGTCAAAAACTACATAGTCAGATCTTCACCAAACTTTGCAGGAATACTTTGCATGTCAAGACACGTGGAAAAAACGTACAAAACAAGAGATCGGAGACATGAAGATTTTCGACGAATTTTTTAAGAATTTTCAAATTTTCAGATGGGAGGTTCCAGATAAGGTCAAAAACGACATACTCAGATCTTCACCAAACTTTGCATGGATACATTGGATGTCAAGACACGTGGAAAAAACATACAAAACATAGGATTGGTGACATCAAGATTTTGGACGAATTTTTTAAGAATTTTCAAATTTTCAGATAGGAAGTTCCATATAAGGTCAAAAACTACATACTCAGATCTTCACCAAACTTTGCAGGGATACATTGGATGTCAAGACACGTGGAAAAAACGTACAAAACAAGAGATTGGAGACATCAAGATTTTCGACGAATTTTTTAAGAATTTTCAAATTTTCAGAAAGGATGTTCCAGATAAGGTCAAAAACGACATACTCAGATCTTCACCAAAATTTGCAGGGATACATTGGAGGTCGAGACACGTGGAAAAAACGTACAAAACAAGAGATTGGAGACATCAAGATTTTGGACGAATTTTTGAAGAATTTTCAAATTTTCAGATAGGAGGTTCCAGATAAGTTCAAAAACTACATACTCAGATCTCAACCAAACATTGCAGGGATACATTGGATGTCAAGACACGTGGAAAAAACGTACAAAACAAGAGATTGGAGACATCAAGATTTTCGACGAATTTTTGAAGAATTTTCAAATTTTCAGATAGGAGGTTCCAGATAAGGTCAAAAACTACATACTCAGATCTTCACCAAACGTTGCAGGGATACTTTGCATGTCAAGACACGTGGAAAAAACGTACAAAACAAGAGATTGGAGACATCAAGATTGTCGACGAATTTTTTAAGAATTTTCAAATTTTCAGATGGGAGGTTCCAGATAAGGTCAAAAACGACATACTCAGATCTTCACCAAACTTTGCATGGATACATTGGATGTCAAGACACGTGGAAAAAACGTACAAAACAAGAGATTGGAGACATCAAGATTTTGGACGAATTTTTTAAGAATTCTCAAATTTTCAGAAAGGAGGTTCCATATAAGGTCAAAAACTACAAACTCAGATCTTCACCAAACTTTGCAGGGATACATTGGATGTCAAGACACGTGGAAAAAACGTACAAAACAAGAGATTGGGGTCATCAAGATTTTGGACGAATTTTTTAAGAATTTTCAAATTTTCAGAAAGGAGGTTCCATATAAGGTCAAAAACTACATACTCAGATCTTCACCAAACTTTGCAGGGATACATTGAATGTCAAGACACGTGGAAAAAACGTACAAAACAAGAGATTGGGGTCATCAAGATTTTGGACGGATTTTTTAGGAATTTTCAAATTTTCAGATGGGAGGTTCCAGATAAGGTCAAAAACTACATACTCAGATCTTCACCAAACTTTGCAGGAATACATTGGATGTCAAGACACGTGGAAAAAACGTACAATACAAGAGATTGGAGACATCAAGATTTTGGACGAATTTTTTAAGAATTTTTAAATTTTCAGATAGGAGGTTCCATATAAGGTCAAAAACTACATACTCAGATCTTCACCAAACTTTGCATGGATACATTATGTGTCAAGACACGTGGAAAAAACGTACAAAACAAGAGATTGGAGACATCAAGATATTGGTCGAATTTTTTAAGAATTTTCAAATTTTCAGATGGGAGGTTCCAGATAAGGTCAAAAACTACATACTCAGATCTTCACCAAACTTTGCAGGGATACATTGGATGTCAAGACACGTGGAAAAAACGTACAAAACAAGAGATAGGATACATCAAGATTTTGGACGAATTTTTTAACAATTTTCAAATTTTCAGAAAGGATGTTCCAGATAAGGTCAAAAACGACATACTCAGATCTTCACCAAACTTTGCAGGGATACATTGGATATCAAGACACGTGGAAAAAACGTACAAAACAAGAGATTGGAGACATCAAGATTTTGGACGAATTTTTTAAGAATTTTCAAATTTTCAGATAGGAGGTTCCAGATAAGATCAAAAACTACATACTCAGATCTTCACCAAACTTTGCAGGGATACATTGGATGTCAAGACACGTGGAAAAAACGTACAAAACAAGAGATTGGGGTCATCAAGATTTTGGACGGATTTTTTAGGAATTTTAAAATTTTCAGATGGGAGGTTCCAGATAAGGTCAAAAACTACATACTCAGATCTTCACCAAACATTGCAGGGATACATTGGATGTCAAGACACGTGGAAAAAACGTACAAAACAAGAGATTGGAGACATCAAGATTTTGGACGAATTTTTTAAGAATTTTCAAATTTTCAGATAGGAGGTTCCATATAAGGTCAAAAACTACATACTCAGATCTTCACCAAACTTTGCAGGGATACATTGGATGTCAAGACACGTGGAAAAAACGTACAAAACAAGAGATTGGAGACATCAAGATTTTCGACGAATTTTTTAAGAATTTTCAAATTTTCAGAAAGGATGTTCCAGTTAAGGTCAAAAACGACATACTCAGATCTTCACCAAACTTTGCAGGGATCCATTGGAGGTCGAGACACGTGGAAAAAACGTACAAAACAAGAGATTGGAGACATCAAGATTTTGGACGAATTTTTGAAGAATTTTCAAATTTTCAGATAGGGGGTTCCAGATAAGGTCTAAAACTACATACTCAGATCTCCACCAAACATTGCAGGAATACATTGGATGTCAAGACACGTGGAAAAAACGTACAAAAAAAGAGATTGGTGACATCAAGATTTTCGACGAATTTTTTAAGAATTTTTAAATTTTCAGATAGGAGGTTCCATATAAGGTCAAAAACTACATACTCAGATCTTCACCAAACTTTGCATGGATACATTATGTGTCAAGACACGTGGAAAAAACGTACAAAACAAGAGATTGGAGACATCAAGATATTGGTCGAATTTTTTAAGAATTTTCAAATTTTCAGATGGGAGGTTCCAGATAAGGTCAAAAACTACATACTCAGATCTTCACCAAACTTTGCAGGGATACATTGGATGTCAAGACACGTGGAAAAAACGTACAAAACAAGAGATTGGAGACATCAAGATTTTCGACGAATTTTTTAAGAATTTTCAAATTTTCAGAAAGGATGTTCCAGATAAGGTCAAAAACGACATACTCAGATCTTCACCAAACTTTGCAGGGATCCATTGGAGGTCGAGACACGTGGAAAAAACGTACAAAACAAGAGATTGGAGACATCAAGATTTTGGACGAATTTTTGAAGAATTTTCAAATTTTCAGATAGGAGGTTCCAGATAAGGTCTAAAACTACATACTCAGATCTCCACCTAACATTGCAGGAATACATTGGATGTCAAGACACGTGGAAAAAACGTACAAAACAAGAGATTGGAGACATCAAGATTTTCGACGAATTTTTTAAGAATTTTCAAATTTTCAGATAGGAGGTTCCAGATAAGGTCAAAAACTACATACTCAGATCTTCACCAAACGTTGCAGGGATACTTTGCATGTCAAGACACGTGGAAAAAACGTACAAAACAAAAGATTGGAGACATCAAGTTTTCGACGAATTTTTTAAGAATTTTCAAATTTTCAGATGGGAGGTTCCAGATAAGGTCAAAAACGACATACTCAGATCTTCACCAAACTTTGCATGGATACATTGGATGTCAAGACACGTGGAAAAAACGTACAAAACAAGAGATTGGAGACATCAAGATTTTGGACGAATTTTTTAAGAATTCTCAAATTTTCAGATAGGAGGTTCCATATAAGGTCAAAAACTACATACTCAGATCTTCACCAAACTTTGCAGGGATACTTTGGATGTCAAGACACGTGGAAAAAACGTACAAAACAAGAGATTGGGGTCATCAAGATTTTGGACGAATTTTTTAAGAACTTTCAAATTTTCAGATGGGAGGTTCAATATAAGGTCAAAAACTACATACTCAGATCTTCACCAAACTTTGCATGGATACATTGGATGTCAAGACACGTGGAAAAAACATACAAAACATAGGATTCGGAACATCAAGATTTTGGTCGAATTTTTTAAGAATTTTCAAATTTTCAGATAGGAGGTTCCATATAAGGTCAAAAACTACATACTCAGATCTTCACCAAACATTGCAGGAATACATTGGATGTCAAGACACGTGGAAAAAACGTACAAAACAAGAGATTGGGGTCATCAAGATTTTGCACGGATTTTTTAGGAATTTTCAAATTTTCAGATGGGAGGTTCCAGATAAGGTCAAAAACTACATACTCAGATCTTCACCAAACTTTGCAGGGATACATTGGATGTCAAGACACGTGGAAAAAACGTACAAAACAAGAGATTGGAGACATCAAGATTTTGGACGAATTTTTTAAGAATTTTCATATTTTCAGATAGGAGGTTCCATATAAGGTCAAAAACTACATACTCAGATCTTCACCAAACTTTGCATGGATACATTATGTGTCAAGACACGTGGAAAAAACGTACAAAACAAAAGATTGGAGACATCAAGATTTTGGTCGAATTTTTTAAGAATTTTCAAATTTTCAGATGGGAGGTTCCAGATAAGGTCAAAAACTACATACTCAGATCTTCACCAAACTTTGCAGGGATACATTGGATGTCAAGACACGTGGAAAAAACGTACAAAAAAGAGATTGGAGACATCAAGATTTTGGACGAATTTTTTAACAATTTTCAAATTTTCAGAAAGGATGTTCCAGATAAGGTCAAAAACGACATACTCAGATCTTCACCAAACTTTGCAGGGATACATTGGATATCAAGACACGTGGAAAAAACGTACAAAACAAGAGATTGGAGACATCAAGATTTTGGACGAATTTTTTAAGAATTTTCAAATTTTCAGATAGGAGGTTCCAGATAAGGTCAAAAACTACATACTCAGATCTTCACCAAACTTTGCAGGGATACATTGGAGGTCGAGACACGTGGAAAAAAAGTACAAAACAAGAGATTGGGGTCATCAAGATTTTGGACGGATTTTTTAGGAATTTTCAAATTTTCAGATGGGAGGTTCCAGATAAGGTCAAAAACTACATACTCAGATCTTCACCAAACATTGCAGGGATACATTGGATGTCAAGACACGTGGAAAAAACGTACAAAACAAGAGATTGGAGACATCAAGATTTTGGACGAATTTTTTAAGAATTTTCAAATTTTCAGATAGGAGGTTCCAGATGAGGTCAAAAACTACATACTCAGATCTTCACCAAACTTTGCAGAAATACTTTGCATGTCAAGACACGTGGAAAAAACGTACAAAACAAGAGATCGGAGACATCAAGATTTTCGACGAATTTTTTAAGAATTTTCAAATTTTCAGATGGGAGGTTCCAGATAAGGTCAAAAACGACATACTCAGATCTTCACCAAACTTTGCAGGGATCCATTGGAGGTCGAGACACGTGGAAAAAACGTACAAAACAAGAGATTGGAGACATCAAGATTTTGGACGAATTTTTTAAGAATTTTCAAATTTTCAGATAGGAGGTTCCATATAAGGTCAAAAACTACATACTCAGATCTTCACCAAACTTTGCAGGGATACATTGGATGTCAAGACACGTGGAAAAAACGTACAAAACAAGAGATTGGAGACATCAAGATTTTCGACGAATTTTTTAAGAATTTTCAAATTTTCAGAAAGGATGTTCCAGATAAGGTCAAAAACGACATACTCAGATCTTCACCAAACTTTGCAGGGATCCATTGGAGGTCGAGACACGTGGAAAAAACGTACAAAACAAGAGATTGGAGACATCAAGATTTTGGACGAATTTTTGAAGAATTTTCAAATTTTCAGATAGGAGGTTCCAGATAAGGTCAAAAACTACATACTCAGATCTCCACCAAACATTGCAGGAATACATTGGATGTCAAGACACGTGGAAAAAACGTTCAAAACAAGAGATTGGAGACATCAAGATTTTCGACGAATTTTTGAAGAATTTTCAAATTTTCAGATAGGAGGTTCCAGATAAGGTCAAAAACTACATACTCAGATCTTCACCAAACGTTGCAGGGATACTTTGCATGTCAAGACACGTGGAAAAAACGTACAAAACAAAAGATTGGAGACATCAAGATTTTCGACGAATTTTTTAAGAATTTTCAAATTTTCAGATGGGAGGTTCCAGATAAGGTCAAAAACGACATACTCAGATCTTCACCAAACTTTGCATGGATACATTGGATGTCAAGACACGTGGAAAAAACGTACAAAACAAGAGATTGGAGACATCAAGATTTTGGACGAATTTTTTAAGAATTCTCAAATTTTCAGAAAGGAGGTTCCATATAAGGTCAAAAACTACATACTCAGATCTTCACCAAACTTTGCAGGGATACTTTGGATGTCAAGACACGTGGAAAAAACGTACAAAACAAGAGATTGGGGTCATCAAGATTTTGGACGAATTTTTTAAGAATTTTCAAATTTTCAGATGGGAGGTTCAATATAAGGTCAAAAACTACATACTCAGATCTTCACCAAACTTTGCATGGATACATTGGATGTCAAGACACGTGGAAAAAACATACAAAACATAGGATTCGGAACATCAAGATTTTGGTCGAATTTTTTAAGAATTTTCAAATTTTCAGATAGGAGGTTCCATATAAGGTCAAAAACTACATACTCAGATCTTCACCAAACATTGCAGGAATACATTGGATGTCAAGACACGTGGAAAAAACGTACAAAACAAGAGATTTAGGTCATCAAGATTTTGCACGGATTTTTTAGGAATTTTCAAATTTTCAGATGGGAGGTTCCAGATAAGGTCAAAAACTACATACTCAGATCTTCACCAAACTTTGCAGGGATACATTGGATGTCAAGACACGTGGAAAAAACGTACAAAACAAGAGATTGGAGACATCAAGATTTTGGACGAATTTTTTAAGAATTTTCAAATTTTCAGATAGGAGGTTCCATATAAGGTCAAAAACTACATACTCAGATCTTCACCAAACTTTGCATGGATACATTATGTGTCAAGACACGTGGAAAAAACGTACAAAACAAAAGATTGGAGACATCAAGATTTTGGTCGAATTTTTTAAGAATTTTCAAATTTTCAGATGGGAGGTTCCAGATAAGGTCAAAAACTACATACTCAGATCTTCACCAAACTTTGCAGGGATACATTGGATGTCAAGACACGTGGAAAAAACGTACAAAACAAGAGATTGGAGACATCAAGATTTTGGACGAATTTTTTAAGAATTTTTAAATTTTCAGATAGGAGGTTCCATATAAGGTCAAAAACTACATACTCAGATCTTCACCAAACTTTGCATGGATACATTATGTGTCAAGACACGTGGAAAAAACGTACAAAACAAGAGATTGGAGACATCAAGATATTGGTCGAATTTTTTAAGAATTTTCAAATTTTCAGATGGGAGGTTCCAGATAAGGTCAAAAACTACATATTCAGATCTTCACCAAACTTTGCAGGGATACATTGGATGTCAAGACACGTGGAAAAAACGTACAAAACAAGAGATTGGAGACATCAAGATTTTCGACGAATTTTTTAAGAATTTTCAAATTTTCAGAAAGGATGTTCCAGATAAGGTCAAAAACGACATACTCAGATCTTCACCAAACTTTGCAGGGATCCATTGGAGGTCGAGACACGTGGAAAAAACGTACAAAACAAGAGATTGGAGACATCAAGATTTTGGACGAATTTTTGAAGAATTTTCAAATTTTCAGATAGGAGGTTCCAGATAAGGTCTAAAACTACATACTCAGATCTCCACCAAACATTGCAGGAATACATTGGATGTCAAGACACGTGGAAAAAACGTACAAAACAAGAGATTGGAGACATCAAGATTTTCGACGAATTTTTGAAGAATTTTCAAATTTTCAGATAGGAGGTTCCAGATAAGGTCAAAAACTACATACTCAGATCTTCACCAAACGTTGCAGGGATACTTTGCATGTCAAGACACGTGGAAAAAACGTACAAAACAAAAGATTGGAGACATCAAGATTTTCGACGAATTTTTTAAGAATTTTCAAATTTTCAGATGGGAGGTTCCAGATAAGGTCAAAAACGACATACTCAGATCTTCACCAAACTTTGCATGGATACATTGGATGTCAAGACACGTGGAGAAAACGTACAAAACTAGAGATTGGAGACATCAAGATTTTGGACGAATTTTTTAAGAATTCTCAAATTTTCAGAAAGGAGGTTCCATATAAGGTCAAAAACTACATACTCAGATCTTCACCAAACTTTGCAGGGATAATTTGGATGTCAAGACACGTGGAAAAAACGTACAAAACAAGAGATTGGGGTCATCAAGATTTTGGACGAATTTTTTAAGAATTTTCAAATTTTCAGATGGGAGGTTCAATATAAGGTCAAAAACTACATACTCAGATCTTCACCAAACTTTGCATGGATACATTGGATGTCAAGACACGTGGAAAAAACATACAAAACATAGGATTCGGAACATCAAGATTTTGGTCGAATTTTTTAAGAATTTTCAAATTTTCAGATAGGAGGTTCCATATAAGGTCAAAAACTACATACTCAGATCTTCACCAAACATTGCAGGAATACATTGGATGTCAAGACACGTGGAAAAAACGTACAAAACAAGAGATTGGGGTCATCAAGATTTTGCACGGATTTTTTAGGAATTTTCAAATTTTCAGATGGGAGGTTCCAGATAAGGTCAAAAACTACATACTCAGATCTTCACCAAACTTTGCAGGGATACATTGGATGTCAAGACACGTGGAAAAAACGTACAAAACAAGAGATTGGAGACATCAAGATTTTGGACGAATTTTTTAAGAATTTTCAAATTTTCAGATAGGAGGTTCCATATAAGGTCAAAAACTACATACTCAGATCTTCACCAAACTTTGCATGGATACATTATGTGTCAAGACACGTGGAAAAAACGTACAAAACAAAAGATTGGAGACATCAAGATTTTGGTCGAATTTTTTAAGAATTTTCAAATTTTCAGAAGGAAGGTTCCAGATAAGGTCAAAAACTACATACTCAGATCTTCACCAAACTTTGCAGGGATACATTGGATGTCAAGACACGTGGAAAAAACGTACAAAAAAGAGATTGGAGACATCAAGATTTTGGACGAATTTTTTAACAATTTTCAAATTTTCAGAAAGGATGTCAAAAACGACATACTCAGATCTTCACCAAACTTTGCAGGGATACATTGGATATCAAGACACGTGGAAAAAACGTACAAAACAAGAGATTGGAGACATCAAGATTTTGGACGAATTTTTTAAGAATTTTCAAATTTTCAGATAGGAGGTTCCAGATAAGGTCAAAAACTACATACTCAGATCTTCACCAAACTTTGCAGGGATACATTGGATGTCAAGACACGTGGAAAAAACGTACAAAACAAGAGATTGGGGTCATCAAGATTTTGGACGGATTTTTTAGGAATTTTCAAATTTTCAGATAGGAGGTTCCAGATAAGGTCAAAAACTACATACTCAGATCTTCACCAAACATTACAGGGATACATTGGATGTCAAGACACGTGGAAAAAACGTACAAAACAAGAGATTGGAGACATCAAAATTTTGGACGAATTTTTTAAGAATTTTCAAATTTTCAGAAAGGAGGTTCCAGATGAGGTCAAAAACTACATACTCAGATCTTCACCAAACTTTGCAGGAATACTTTGCATGTCAAGACACGTGGAAAAAACGTACAAAACAAGAGATCGGAGACATCAAGATTTTCGACGAATTTTTTAAGAATTTTCAAATTTTCAGATGGGAGGTTCCAGATAAGGTCAAAAACGACATACTCAGATCTTCACCAAACTTTGCATGGATACATTGGATGTCAAGACACGTGGAAAAAACATACAAAACATAGGATTGGTGACATCAAGATTTTGGACGAATTTTTTAAGAATTTTCAAATTTTCAGATAGGAGGTTCCATATAAGGTCAAAAACTACATACTCAGATCTTCACCAAACTTTGCAGGGATACATTGGATGTCAAGACACGTGGAAAAAACGTACAAAACAAGAGATTGGAGACATCAAGATTATGGACGAATTTTTTGAGAATTTTCAAATTTTCAGAAAGGAGGTTCCATATAAGGTCAAAAACTACATACTCAGATCTTCACCAAACTTTGCAGGGATACATTGGATGTCAAGACACGTGGAAAAAACGTACAAAACAAGAGATTGGAGACATCAAGATTTTCGACGAATTTTTTAAGAATTTTCAAATTTTCAGAAAGGATGTTCCAGATAAGGTCAAAAACGACATACTCAGATCTTCACCAAACTTTGCAGGGATACATTGGAGGTCGAGACACGTGGAAAAAACGTACAAAACAAGAGATTGGAGACTTCAAGATTTTGGACGAATTTTTGAAGAATTTTCAAATTTTCTGATAGGAGGTCCCAGATAAGGTCAAAAACTACATACTCAGATCTCCACCAAACATTGCAGGGATACATTGGATGTCAAGACACGTGGAAAAAACGTACAAAACAAGAGATTGGAGACATCAAGATTTTCGACGAATTTTTGAAGAATTTTCAAATTTTCAGATAGGAGGTTCCAGATAAGGTCAAAAACTACATACTCAGATCTTCACCAAACGTTGCAGGGATACTTTGCATGTCAAGACACGTGGAAAAAACGTACAAAACAAAAGATTGGAGACATCAAGATTTTCGACGAATTTTTTAAGAATTTTCAAATTTTCAGATGGGAGGTTCCAGATAAGGTCAAAAACGACATACTCAGATCTTCACCAAACTTTGCATGGATACATTGGATGTCAAGACACGTGGAAAAAACGTACAAAACAAGAGATTGGAGACATCAAGATTTTGGACGAATTTTTTAAGAATTCTCAAATTTTCAGAAAGGAGGTTCCATATAAGGTCAAAAACTACATACTCAGATCTTCACCAAACTTTGCAGGGATACTTTGGATGTCAAGACACGTGGAAAAAACGTACAAAACAAGAGATTGGGGTCATCAAGATTTTGGACGAATTTTTTAAGAATTTTCAAATTTTCAGATGGGAGGTTCAATATAAGGTCAAAAACTACATACTCAGATCTTCACCAAACTTTGCATGGATACATTGGATGTCAAGACACGTGGAAAAAACATACAAAACATAGGATTCGGAACATCAAGATTTTGGTCGAATTTTTTAAGAATTTTCAAATTTTCAGATAGGAGGTTCCATATAAGGTCAAAAACTACATACTCAGATCTTCACCAAACATTGCAGGAATACATTGGATGTCAAGACACGTGGAAAAAACGTACAAAACAAGAGATTTAGGTCATCAAGATTTTGCACGGATTTTTTAGGAATTTTCAAATTTTCAGATGGGAGGTTCCAGATAAGGTCAAAAACTACATACTCAGATCTTCACCAAACTTTGCAGGGATACATTGGATGTCAAGACACGTGGAAAAAACGTACAAAACAAGAGATTGGAGACATCAAGATTTTGGACGAATTTTTTAAGAATTTTCAAATTTTCAGATAGGAGGTTCCATATAAGGTCAAAAACTACATACTCAGATCTTCACCAAACTTTGCATGGATACATTATGTGTCAAGACACGTGGAAAAAACGTACAAAACAAAAGATTGGAGACATCAAGATTTTGGTCGAATTTTTTAAGAATTTTCAAATTTTCAGATGGGAGGTTCCAGATAAGGTCAAAAACTACATACTCAGATCTTCACCAAACTTTGCAGGGATACATTGGATGTCAAGACACGTGGAAAAAACGTACAAAACAAGAGATTGGAGACATCAAGATTTTGGACGAATTTTTTAAGAATTTTTAAATTTTCAGATAGGAGGTTCCATATAAGGTCAAAAACTACATACTCAGATCTTCACCAAACTTTGCATGGATACATTATGTGTCAAGACACGTGGAAAAAACGTACAAAACAAGAGATTGGAGACATCAAGATATTGGTCGAATTTTTTAAGAATTTTCAAATTTTCAGATGGGAGGTTCCAGATAAGGTCAAAAACTACATATTCAGATCTTCACCAAACTTTGCAGGGATACATTGGATGTCAAGACACGTGGAAAAAACGTACAAAACAAGAGATTGGAGACATCAAGATTTTCGACGAATTTTTTAAGAATTTTCAAATTTTCAGAAAGGATGTTCCAGATAAGGTCAAAAACGACATACTCAGATCTTCACCAAACTTTGCAGGGATCCATTGGAGGTCGAGACACGTGGAAAAAACGTACAAAACAAGAGATTGGAGACATCAAGATTTTGGACGAATTTTTGAAGAATTTTCAAATTTTCAGATAGGAGGTTCCAGATAAGGTCTAAAACTACATACTCAGATCTCCACCAAACATTGCAGGAATACATTGGATGTCAAGACACGTGGAAAAAACGTACAAAACAAGAGATTGGAGACATCAAGATTTTCGACGAATTTTTGAAGAATTTTCAAATTTTCAGATAGGAGGTTCCAGATAAGGTCAAAAACTACATACTCAGATCTTCACCAAACGTTGCAGGGATACTTTGCATGTCAAGACACGTGGAAAAAACGTACAAAACAAAAGATTGGAGACATCAAGATTTTCGACGAATTTTTTAAGAATTTTCAAATTTTCAGATGGGAGGTTCCAGATAAGGTCAAAAACGACATACTCAGATCTTCACCAAACTTTGCATGGATACATTGGATGTCAAGACACGTGGAGAAAACGTACAAAACTAGAGATTGGAGACATCAAGATTTTGGACGAATTTTTTAAGAATTCTCAAATTTTCAGAAAGGAGGTTCCATATAAGGTCAAAAACTACATACTCAGATCTTCACCAAACTTTGCAGGGATAATTTGGATGTCAAGACACGTGGAAAAAACGTACAAAACAAGAGATTGGGGTCATCAAGATTTTGGACGAATTTTTTAAGAATTTTCAAATTTTCAGATGGGAGGTTCAATATAAGGTCAAAAACTACATACTCAGATCTTCACCAAACTTTGCATGGATACATTGGATGTCAAGACACGTGGAAAAAACATACAAAACATAGGATTCGGAACATCAAGATTTTGGTCGAATTTTTTAAGAATTTTCAAATTTTCAGATAGGAGGTTCCATATAAGGTCAAAAACTACATACTCAGATCTTCACCAAACATTGCAGGAATACATTGGATGTCAAGACACGTGGAAAAAACGTACAAAACAAGAGATTGGGGTCATCAAGATTTTGCACGGATTTTTTAGGAATTTTCAAATTTTCAGATGGGAGGTTCCAGATAAGGTCAAAAACTACATACTCAGATCTTCACCAAACTTTGCAGGGATACATTGGATGTCAAGACACGTGGAAAAAACGTACAAAACAAGAGATTGGAGACATCAAGATTTTGGACGAATTTTTTAAGAATTTTCAAATTTTCAGATAGGAGGTTCCATATAAGGTCAAAAACTACATACTCAGATCTTCACCAAACTTTGCATGGATACATTATGTGTCAAGACACGTGGAAAAAACGTACAAAACAAAAGATTGGAGACATCAAGATTTTGGTCGAATTTTTTAAGAATTTTCAAATTTTCAGAAGGAAGGTTCCAGATAAGGTCAAAAACTACATACTCAGATCTTCACCAAACTTTGCAGGGATACATTGGATGTCAAGACACGTGGAAAAAACGTACAAAAAAGAGATTGGAGACATCAAGATTTTGGACGAATTTTTTAACAATTTTCAAATTTTCAGAAAGGATGTCAAAAACGACATACTCAGATCTTCACCAAACTTTGCAGGGATACATTGGATATCAAGACACGTGGAAAAAACGTACAAAACAAGAGATTGGAGACATCAAGATTTTGGACGAATTTTTTAAGAATTTTCAAATTTTCAGATAGGAGGTTCCAGATAAGGTCAAAAACTACATACTCAGATCTTCACCAAACTTTGCAGGGATACATTGGATGTCAAGACACGTGGAAAAAACGTACAAAACAAGAGATTGGGGTCATCAAGATTTTGGACGGATTTTTTAGGAATTTTCAAATTTTCAGATAGGAGGTTCCAGATAAGGTCAAAAACTACATACTCAGATCTTCACCAAACATTACAGGGATACATTGGATGTCAAGACACGTGGAAAAAACGTACAAAACAAGAGATTGGAGACATCAAAATTTTGGACGAATTTTTTAAGAATTTTCAAATTTTCAGAAAGGAGGTTCCAGATGAGGTCAAAAACTACATACTCAGATCTTCACCAAACTTTGCAGGAATACTTTGCATGTCAAGACACGTGGAAAAAACGTACAAAACAAGAGATCGGAGACATCAAGATTTTCGACGAATTTTTTAAGAATTTTCAAATTTTCAGATGGGAGGTTCCAGATAAGGTCAAAAACGACATACTCAGATCTTCACCAAACTTTGCATGGATACATTGGATGTCAAGACACGTGGAAAAAACATACAAAACATAGGATTGGTGACATCAAGATTTTGGACGAATTTTTTAAGAATTTTCAAATTTTCAGATAGGAGGTTCCATATAAGGTCAAAAACTACATACTCAGATCTTCACCAAACTTTGCAGGGATACATTGGATGTCAAGACACGTGGAAAAAACGTACAAAACAAGAGATTGGAGACATCAAGATTATGGACGAATTTTTTGAGAATTTTCAAATTTTCAGAAAGGAGGTTCCATATAAGGTCAAAAACTACATACTCAGATCTTCACCAAACTTTGCAGGGATACATTGGATGTCAAGACACGTGGAAAAAACGTACAAAACAAGAGATTGGAGACATCAAGATTTTCGACGAATTTTTTAAGAATTTTCAAATTTTCAGAAAGGATGTTCCAGATAAGGTCAAAAACGACATACTCAGATCTTCACCAAACTTTGCAGGGATACATTGGAGGTCGAGACACGTGGAAAAAACGTACAAAACAAGAGATTGGAGACTTCAAGATTTTGGACGAATTTTTGAAGAATTTTCAAATTTTCTGATAGGAGGTCCCAGATAAGGTCAAAAACTACATACTCAGATCTCCACCAAACATTGCAGGGATACATTGGATGTCAAGACACGTGGAAAAAACGTACAAAACAAGAGATTGGAGACATCAAGATTTTCGACGAATTTTTGAAGAATTTTCAAATTTTCAGATAGGAGGTTCCAGATAAGGTCAAAAACTACATACTCAGATCTTCACCAAACGTTGCAGGGATACTTTGCATGTCAAGACACGTGGAAAAAACGTACAAAACAAGAGATTGGAGACATCAAGATTTTCGACGAATTTTTTAAGAATTTTCAAATTTTCAGATGGGAGGTTCCAGATAAGGTCAAAAACGACATACTCAGATCTTCACCAAACTTTCCATGGATACATTGGATGTCAAGACACGTGGAAAAAACGTACAAAACAAGAGATTGGGGTCATCAAGATTTTGCACGGATTTTTTAGGAATTTTCAAATTTTCAGATGGGAGGTTCCAGATAAGGTCAAAAACTACATACTCAGATCTTCACCAAACTTTGCAGGGATACATTGGATGTCAAGACACGTGGAAAAAACGTACAAAACAAGAGATTGGAGACATCAAGATTTTGGACGAATTTTTTAAGAATTTTCAAATTTTCAGATAGGAGGTTCCATATAAGGTCAAAAACTACATACTCAGATCTTCACCAAACTTTGCATGGATACATTATGTGTCAAGACACGTGGAAAAAACGTACAAAACAAGAGATTGGAGACATCAAGATATTGGTCGAATTTTTTAAGAATTTTCAAATTTTCAGATGGGAGGTTCCAGATAAGGTCAAAAACTACATACTGAGATCTTCACCAAACTTTGCAGGGATACATTGGATGTCAAGACACGTGGAAAAAACGTACAAAACAAGAGATTGGAGACATCAAGATTTTCGACGAATTTTTTAAGAATTTTCAAATTTTCAGAAAGGATGTTCCAGATAAGGTCAAAAACGACATACTCAGATCTTCACCAAACTTTGCAGGGATCCATTGGAGGTCGAGACACGTGGAAAAAACGTACAAAACAAGAGATTGGAGACATCAAGATTTTGGACGAATTTTTGAAGAATTTTCAAATTTTCAGATAGGAGGTTCCAGATAAGGTCTAAAACTACATACTCAGATCTCCACCAAACATTGCAGGAATACATTGGATGTCAAGACACGTGGAAAAAACGTACAAAACAAGAGATTGGAGACATCAAGATTTTCGACGAATTTTTGAAGAATTTTCAAATTTTCAGATAGGAGGTTCCAGATAAGGTCAAAAACTACATACTCAGATCTTCACCAAACGTTGCAGGGATACTTTGCATGTCAAGACACGTGGAAAAAACGTACAAAACAAAAGATTGGAGACATCAAGATTTTCGACGAATTTTTTAAGAATTTTCAAATTTTCAGATGGGAGGTTCCAGATAAGGTCAAAAACGACATACTCAGATCTTCACCAAACTTTGCATGGATACATTGGATGTCAAGACACGTGGAAAAAACGTACAAAACAAGAGATTGGAAACATCAAGATTTTGGACGAATTTTTTAAGAATTCTCAAATTTTCAGAAAGGAGGTTCCATATAAGGTCAAAAACTACATACTCAGATCTTCACCAAACTTTGCAGGGATACTTTGGATGTCAAGACACGTGGAAAAAACGTACAAAACAAGAGATTGGTGTCATCAAGATTTTGGACGAATTTTTTAAGAATTTTCAAATTTTCAGATGGGAGGTTCAATATAAGGTCAAAAACTACATACTCAGATCTTCACCAAACTTTGCATGGATACATTGGATGTCAAGACACGTGGAAAAAACATACAAAACATAGGATTCGGAACATCAAGATTTTGGTCGAATTTTTTAAGAATTTTCAAATTTTCAGATAGGAGGTTCCATATAAGGTCAAAAACTACATACTCAGATCTTCACCAAACATTGCAGGAATACATTGGATGTCAAGACACGTGGAAAAAACGTACAAAACAAGAGATTGGGGTCATCAAGATTTTGCACGGATTTTTTAGGAATTTTCAAATTTTCAGATGGGAAGTTCCAGATAAGGTCAAAAACTACATACTCAGATCTTCACCAAACTTTGCAGGGATACATTGGATGTCAAGACACGTGGAAAAAACGTACAAAACAAGAGATTGGAGACATCAAGATTTTGGACGAATTTTTTAAGAATTTTCAAATTTTCAGATAGGAGGTTCCATATAAGGTCAAAAACTACATACTCAGATCTTCACCAAACTTTGCATGGATACATTATGTGTCAAGACACGTGGAAAAAACGTACAAAACAAAAGATTGGAGACATCAAGATTTTGGTCGAATTTTTTAAGAATTTTCAAATTTTCAGATGGGAGGTTCCATATAAGGTCAAAAACTACATACTCAGATCTTCACCAAACATTGCAGGAATACATTGGATGTCAAGACACGTGGAAAAAACGTACAAAACAAGAGATTGGGGTCATCAAGATTTTGCACGGATTTTTTAGGAATTTTCAAATTTTCAGATGGGAGGTTCCAGATAAGGTCAAAAACTACATACTCAGATCTTCACCAAACTTTGCAGGGATACATTGGATGTCAAGACACGTGGAAAAAACGTACAAAACAAGAGATTGGAGACATCAAGATTTTGGAGGAATTTTTTAAGAATTATCAAATTTTCAGATAGGAGGTTCCATATAAGGTCAAAAACTACATACTCAGATCTTCACCAAACTTTGCATGGATACATTATGTGTCAAGACACGTGGAAAAAACGTACAAAACAAAAGATTGGAGACATCAAGATTTTGGTCGAATTTTTTAAGAATTTTCAAATTTTCAGATGGGAGGTTCCAGATAAGGTCAAAAACTACATACTCAGATCTTCACCAAACTTTGCAGGGATACATTGGATGTCAAGACACGTGGAAAAAACGTACAAAACAAGAGATTGGAGACATCAAGATTTTGGACGAATTTTTTAACAATTTTCAAATTTTCAGAAAGGATGTTCCAGATAAGGTCAAAAACGACATACTCAGATCTTCACCAAACTTTGCAGGGATACATTGGATATCAAGACACGTGGAAAAAACGTACAAAACAAGAGATTGGAGACATCAAGATTTTGGACGAATTTTTTAAGAATTTTCAAATTTTCAGATAGGAGGTTCCAGATAAGGTCAAAAACTACATACTCAGATCTTCAGCAAACTTTGCAGGGATACATTGGATGTCAAGACACGTGGAAAAAACGTACAAAACAAGAGATTGGGGTCATCAAGATTTTGGACGGATTTTTTAGAAATTTTCAAATTTTCAGATGGGAGGTTCCAGATAAGGTCAAAAACTACATACTCAGATCTTCACCAAACATTGCAGGGATACATTGGATGTCAAGACACGTGGAAAAAACGTACAAAACAAGAGATTGGAGACATCAAAATTTTTTAACGAATTTTTTAAGAATTTTCAAATTTTCAGATAGGAGGTTCCAGATGAGGTCAAAAACTACATACTCAGATCTTCACCAAACTTTGCAGGAATACTTTGCATGTCAAGACACGTGGAAAAAACGTACAAAACAAGAGATCGGAGACATCAAGATTTTCGACGAATTTTTTAAGAATTTTCAAATTTTCAGATGGGAGGTTCCAGATAAGGTCAAAAACGACATACTCAGATCTTCACCAAACTTTGCATGGATACATTGGATGTCAAGACACGTGGAAAAAACATACAAAACATAGGATTGGTGACATCAAGATTTTGGACGAATTTTTTAAGAATTTTCAAATTTTCAGATAGTAGGTTCCATATAAGGTCAAAAACTACATACTCAGATCTTCACCAAACTTTGCAGGGATACATTGGATGTCAAGACACGTGGAAAAAACGTACAAAACAAGAGATTGGAGACATCAAGATTATGGACGAATTTTTTGAGAATTTTCAAATTTTCAGAAAGGAGGTTCCATATAAGGTCAAAAACTACATACTCAGATCTTCACCAAACTTTGCAGGGATACATTGAAGGTCGAGACACGTGGAAAAAACGTACAAAACAAGAGATTGGAGACTTCAAGATTTTGGACGAATTTTTGAAGAATTTTCAAATTTTCTGATAGGAGGTCCCAGATAAGGTCAAAAACTACATACTCAGATCTCCACCAAACATTGCAGGGATACATTGGATGTCAAGACACGTGGAAAAAACGTGCAAAACAAGAGATTGGAGACATCAAGATTTTCGACGAATTTTTGAAGAATTTTCAAATTTTCAGATAGGTGGTTCCAGATAAGGTCAAAAACTACATACTCAGATCTTCACCAAACGTTGCAGGGATACTTTGCATGTCAAGACACGTGGAAAAAACGTACAAAACAAGAGATTGGAGACATCAAGATTTTCGACGAATTTTTTAAGAATTTTCAAATTTTCAGATGGGAGGTTCCAGATAAGGTCAAAAACGACATACTCAGATCTTCACCAAACTTTGCATGGATACATTGGATGTCAAGACACGTGGAAAAAACGTACAAAACAAGAGATTGGGGTCATCAAGATTTTGCACGGATTTTTTAGGAATTTTCAAATTTTCAGATAGGAGGTTCCAGATAAGGTCAAAAACTACATACTCAGATCTTCACCAAACTTTGCAGGGATACATTGGATGTCAAGACACGTGGAAAAAACGTACAAAACAAGAGATTGGAGACATCAAGATTTTGGACGAATTTTTTAAGAATTTTCAAATTTTCAGATAGGAGGTTCCATATAAGGTCAAAAACTACATACTCAGATCTTCACCAAACTTTGCATGGATACATTATGTGTCAAGACACGTGGAAAAAACGTACAAAACAAGAGATTGGAGACATCAAGATATTGGTCGAATTTTTTAAGAATTTTCAAATTTTCAGATGGGAGGTTCCAGATAAGGTCAAAAACTACATACTCAGATCTTCACCAAACTTTGCAGGGATACATTGGATGTCAAGACACGTGGAAAAAACGTACAAAACAAGAGATTGGAGACATCAAGATTTTCGACGAATTTTTTAAGAATTTTCAAATTTTCAGAAAGGATGTTCCAGATAAGGTCAAAAACGACATACTCAGATCTTCACCAAACTTTGCAGGGATCCATTGGAGGTCGAGACACGTGGAAAAAACGTACAAAACAAGAGATTGGAGACATCAAGATTTTGGACGAATTTTTGAAGAATTTTCAAATTTTCAGATAGGAGGTTCCAGATAAGGTCTAAAACTACATACTCAGATCTCCACCAAACATTGCAGGAATACATTGGATGTCAAGACACGTGGAAAAAACGTACAAAACAAGAGATTGGAGACATCAAGATTTTCGACGAATTTTTGAAGAATTTTCAAATTTTCAGATAGGAGGTTCCAGATAAGGTCAAAAACTACATACTCAGATCTTCACCAAACGTTGCAGGGATACTTTGCATGTCAAGACACGTGGAAAAAACGTACAAAACAAAAGATTGGAGACATCAAGATTTTCGACGAATTTTTTAAGAATTTTCAAATTTTCAGATGGGAGGTTCCAGATAAGGTCAAAAACGACATACTCAGATCTTCACCAAACTTTGCATGGATACATTGGATGTCAAGACACGTGGAAAAAACGTACAAAACAAGAGATTGGAGACATCAAGATTTTGGACGAATTTTTTAAGAATTCTCAAATTTTCAGAAAGGAGGTTCCATATAAGGTCAAAAACTACATACTCAGATCTTCACCAAACTTTGCAGGGATACTTTGGATGTCAAGACACGTGGAAAAAACGTACAAAACAAGAGATTGGGGTCATCAAGATTTTGGACGAATTTTTTAAGAATTTTCAAATTTTCAGATGGGAGGTTCAATATAAGGTCAAAAACTACATACTCAGATCTTCACCAAACTTTGCATGGATACATTGGATGTCAAGACACGTGGAAAAAACATACAAAACATAGGATTCGGAACATCAAGATTTTGGTCGAATTTTTTAAGAATTTTCAAATTTTCAGATAGGAGGTTCCATATAAGGTCAAAAACTACATACTCAGATCTTCACCAAACATTGCAGGAATACATTGGATGTCAAGACACGTGGAAAAAACGTACAAAACAAGAGATTGGGGTCATCAAGATTTTGCACGGATTTTTTAGGAATTTTCAAATTTTCAGATGGGAGGCTCCAGATAAGGTCAAAAACTACATACTCAGATCTTCACCAAACTTTGCAGGGATACATTGGATGTCAAGACACGTGGAAAAAACGTACAAAACAAGAGATTGGAGACATCAAGATTTTGGACGAATTTTTTAAGAATTTTCAAATTTTCAGATAGGAGGTTCCATATAAGGTCAAAAACTACATACTCAGATCTTCACCAAACTTTGCATGGATACATTATGTGTCAAGACACGTGGAAAAAACGTACAAAACAAAAGATTGGAGACATCAAGATTTTGGTCGAATTTTTTAAGAATTTTCAAATTTTCAGATGGGAGGTTCCAGATAAGGTCAAAAACTACATACTCAGATCTTCACCAAACTTTGCAGGGATACATTGGATGTCAAGACACGTGGAAAAAACGTACAAAAAAGAGATTGGAGACATCAAGATTTTGGACGAATTTTTTAACAATTTTCAAATTTTCAGAAAGGATGTTCCAGATAAGGTCAAAAACGACATACTCAGATCTTCACCAAACTTTGCAGGGATACATTGGATATCAAGACACGTGGAAAAAACGTACAAAACAAGAGATTGGAGACATCAAGATTTTGGACGAATTTTTTAAGAATTTTCAAATTTTCAGATAGGAGGTTCCAGATAAGGTCAAAAACTACATACTCAGATCTTCACCAAACTTTGCAGGGATACATTGGATGTCAAGACACGTGGAAAAAACGTACAAAACAAGAGATTGGGGTCATCAAGATTTTGGACGGATTTTTTAGGAATTTTCAAATTTTCAGATGGGAGGTTCCAGATAAGGTCAAAAACTACATACTCAGATCTTCACCAAACATTGCAGGGATACATTGGATGTCAAGACACGTGGAAAAAACGTACAAAACAAGAGATTGGAGACATCAAAATTTTGGACGAATTTTTTAAAAATTTTCAAATTTTCAGATAGGAGGTTCCAGATGAGGTCAAAAACTACATACTCAGATCTTCACCAAACTTTGCAGGAATACTTTGCATGTCAAGACACGTGGAAAAAACGTACAAAACAAGAGATCGGAGACATCAAGATTTTCGACGAATTTTTTAAGAATTTTCAAATTTTCAGATGGGAGGTTCCAGATAAGGTCAAAAACTACATACTCAGATCTTCACCAAACTTTGCAGGGATACATTGGATGTCAAGACACGTGGAAAAAACGTACAAAACAAGAGATTGGAGACATCAAGATTTTCGACGAATTTTTTAAGAATTTTCAAATTTTCAGAAAGGATGTTCCAGATAAGGTCAAAAACGACATACTCAGATCTTCACCAAACTTTGCAGGGATACATTGGAGGTCGAGACACGTGGAAAAAACGTACAAAACAAGAGATTGGAGACTTCAAGATTTTGGACGAATTTTTGAAGAATTTTCAAATTTTCTGATAGGAGGTCCCAGATAAGGTCAAAAACTACATACTCAGATCTCCACCAAACATTGCAGGGATACATTGGATGTCAAGACACGTGGAAAAAACGTACAAAACAAGAGATTGGAGACATCAAGATTTTCGACGAATTTTTGAAGAATTTTCAAATTTTCAGATAGGAGGTTCCAGATAAGGTCAAAAACTACATACTCAGATCTTCACCAAACGTTGCAGGGATACTTTGCATGTCAAGACACGTGGAAAAAACGTACAAAACAAGAGATTGGAGACATCAAGATTTTCGACGAATTTTTTAAGAATTTTCAAATTTTCAGATGGGAGGTTCCATATAAGGTCAAAAACGACATACTCAGATCTTCACCAAACTTTGCATGGATACATTGGATGTCAAGACACGTGGAAAAAACGTACAAAACAAGAGATTGGGGTCATCAAGATTTTGCACGGATTTTTTAGGAATTTTCAAATTTTCAGATGGGAGGTTCCAGATAAGGTCAAAAACTACATACTCAGATCTTCACCAAACTTTGCAGGGATACATTGGATGTCAAGACACGTGGAAAAAACGTACAAAACAAGAGATTGGAGACATCAAGATTTTGGACGAATTTTTTAAGAATTTTCAAATTTTCAGATAGGAGGTTCCATATAAGGTCAAAAACTACATACTCAGATCTTCACCAAACTTTGCATGGATACATTATGTGTCAAGACACGTGGAAAAAACGTACAAAACAAAAGATTGGAGACATCAAGATTTTGGTCGAATTTTTTAAGAATTTTCAAATTTTCAGATGGGAGGTTCCAGATAAGGTCAAAAACTACATACTCAGATCTTCACCAAACTTTGCAGGGATACATTGGATGTCAAGACACGTGGAAAAAACGTACAAAAAAGAGATTGGAGACATCAAGATTTTGGACGAATTTTTTAACAATTTTCAAATTTTCAGAAAGGATGTTCCAGATAAGGTCAAAAACGACATACTCAGATCTTCACCAAACTTTGCAGGGATACATTGGATATCAAGACACGTGGAAAAAACGTACAAAACAAGAGATTGGAGACATCAAGATTTTGGACGAATTTTTTAAGAATTTTCAAATTTTCAGATAGGAGGTTCCAGATAAGGTCAAAAACGACATACTCAGATCTTCACCAAACTTTGCAGGGATACATTGGATGTCAAGACACGTGGAAAAAACGTACAAAACAAGAGATTGGGGTCATCAAGATTTTGGACGGATTTTTTAGGAATTTTCAAATTTTCAGATGGGAGGTTCCAGATAAGGTCAAAAACTACATACTCAGATCTTCACCAAACATTGCAGGGATACATTGGATGTCAAGACACGTGGAAAAAACGTACAAAACAAGAGATTGGAGACATCAAAATTTTGGACGAATTTTTTAAGAATTTTCAAATTTTCAGATAGGAGGTTCCAGATGAGGTCAAAAACTACATACTCAGATCTTCACCAAACTTTGCAGGAATACTTTGCATGTCAAGACACGTGGAAAAAACGTACAAAACAAGAGATCGGAGACATCAAGATTTTCGACGAATTTTTTAAGAATTTTCAAATTTTCAGATGGGAGGTTCCAGATAAGGTCAAAAACGACATACTCAGATCTTCACCAAACTTTGCATGGATACATTGGATGTCAAGACACGTGGAAAAAACATACAAAACATAGGATTGGTGACATCAAGATTTTGGACGAATTTTTTAAGAATTTTCAAATTTTCAGATAGGAGGTTCCATATAAGGTCAAAAACTACATACTCAGATCTTCACCAAACTTTGCAGGGATACATTGGATGTCAAGACACGTGGAAAAAACGTACAAAACAAGAGATTGGAGACATCAAGATTATGGACGAATTTTTTGAGAATTTTCAAATTTTCAGAAAGGAGGTTCCATATAAGGTCAAAAACTACATACTCAGATCTTCACCAAACTTTGCAGGGATACATTGGATGTCAAGACACGTGGAAAAAACGTACAAAACAAGAGATTGGGGTCATCAAGATTTTGGACGGATTTTTTAGGAATTTTCAAATTTTCAGATGGGAGGTTCCAGATAAGGTCAAAAACTACATACTCAGATCTTCACCAAACATTGCAGGGATACATTGGATGTCAAGACACGTGGAAAAAACGTACAAAACAAGAGATTGGAGACATCAAAATTTTGGACGAATTTTTTAAGAATTTTCAAATTTTCAGATAGGAGGTTCCAGATGAGGTCAAAAACTACATACTCAGATCTTCACCAAACTTTGCAGGAATACTTTGCATGTCAAGACACGTGGAAAAAACGTACAAAACAAGAGATCGGAGACATCAAGATTATGGACGAATTTTTTGAGAATTTTCAAATTTTCAGAAAGGAGGTTCCAGATAAGGTCAAAAACTACATACTCAGATCTTCACCAAACTTTGCAGGGATACATTGGAGGTCGAGACACGTGGAAAAAAAGTACAAAACAAGAGATTGGGGTCATCAAGATTTTGGACGGATTTTTTAGGAATTTTCAAATTTTCAGATGGGAGGTTCCAGATAAGGTCAAAAACTACATACTCAGATCTTCACCAAACATTGCAGGGATACATTGGATGTCAAGACACGTGGAAAAAACGTACAAAACAAGAGATTGGAGACATCAAGATTTTGGACGAATTTTTTAAGAATTTTCAAATTTTCAGATAGGAGGTTCCAGATGAGGTCAAAAACTACATACTCAGATCTTCACCAAACTTTGCAGAAATACTTTGCATGTCAAGACACGTGGAAAAAACGTACAAAACAAGAGATCGGAGACATCAAGATTTTCGACGAATTTTTTAAGAATTTTCAAATTTTCAGATGGGAGGTTCCAGATAAGGTCAAAAACGACATACTCAGATCTTCACCAAACTTTGCAGGGATCCATTGGAGGTCGAGACACGTGGAAAAAACGTACAAAACAAGAGATTGGAGACATCAAGATTTTGGACGAATTTTTTAAGAATTTTCAAATTTTCAGATAGGAGGTTCCATATAAGGTCAAAAACTACATACTCAGATCTTCACCAAACTTTGCAGGGATACATTGGATGTCAAGACACGTGGAAAAAACGTACAAAACAAGAGATTGGAGACATCAAGATTTTCGACGAATTTTTTAAGAATTTTCAAATTTTCAGAAAGGATGTTCCAGATAAGGTCAAAAACGACATACTCAGATCTTCACCAAACTTTGCAGGGATCCATTGGAGGTCGAGACACGTGGAAAAAACGTACAAAACAAGAGATTGGAGACATCAAGATTTTGGACGAATTTTTGAAGAATTTTCAAATTTTCAGATAGGAGGTTCCAGATAAGGTCTAAAACTACATACTCAGATCTCCACCAAACATTGCAGGAATACATTGGATGTCAAGACACGTGGAAAAAACGTTCAAAACAAGAGATTGGAGACATCAAGATTTTCGACGAATTTTTGAAGAATTTTCAAATTTTCAGATAGGAGGTTCCAGATAAGGTCAAAAACTACATACTCAGATCTTCACCAAACGTTGCAGGGATACTTTGCATGTCAAGACACGTGGAAAAAACGTACAAAACAAAAGATTGGAGACATCAAGATTTTCGACGAATTTTTTAAGAATTTTCAAATTTTCAGATGGGAGGTTCCAGATAAGGTCAAAAACGACATACTCAGATCTTCACCAAACTTTGCATGGATACATTGGATGTCAAGACACGTGGAAAAAACGTACAAAACAAGAGATTGGAGACATCAAGATTTTGGACGAATTTTTTAAGAATTCTCAAATTTTCAGAAAGGAGGTTCCATATAAGGTCAAAAACTACATACTCAGATCTTCACCAAACTTTGCAGGGATACTTTGGATGTCAAGACACGTGGAAAAAACGTACAAAACAAGAGATTGGGGTCATCAAGATTTTGGACGAATTTTTTAAGAATTTTCAAATTTTCAGATGGGAGGTTCAATATAAGGTCAAAAACTACATACTCAGATCTTCACCAAACTTTGCATGGATACATTGGATGTCAAGACACGTGGAAAAAACATACAAAACATAGGATTCGGAACATCAAGATTTTGGTCGAATTTTTTAAGAATTTTCAAATTTTCAGATAGGAGGTTCCATATAAGGTCAAAAACTACATAATCAGATCTTCACCAAACATTGCAGGAATACATTGGATGTCAAGACACGTGGAAAAAACGTACAAAACAAGAGATTTAGGTCATCAAGATTTTGCACGGATTTTTTAGGAATTTTCAAATTTTCAGATGGGAGGTTCCAGATAAGGTCAAAAACTACATACTCAGATCTTCACCAAACTTTGCAGGGATACATTGGATGTCAAGACAAGTGGAAAAAACGTACAAAACAAGAGATTGGAGACATCAAGATTTTGGACGAATTTTTTAAGAATTTTCAAATTTTCAGATAGGAGGTTCCATATAAGGTCAAAAACTACATACTCAGATCTTCACCAAACTTTGCATGGATACATTATGTGTCAAGACACGTGGAAAAAACGTACAAAACAAAAGATTGGAGACATCAAGATTTTGGTCGAATTTTTTAAGAATTTTCAAATTTTCAGATGGGAGGTTCCAGATAAGGTCAAAAACTACATACTCAGATCTTCACCAAACTTTGCAGGGATACATTGGATGTCAAGACACGTGGAAAAAACGTACAAAACAAGAGATTGGAGACATCAAGATTTTGGACGAATTTTTTAAGAATTTTTAAATTTTCAGATAGGAGGTTCCATATAAGGTCAAAAACTACATACTCAGATCTTCACCAAACTTTGCATGGATACATTATGTGTCAAGACACGTGGAAAAAACGTACAAAACAAGAGATTGGAGACATCAAGATATTGGTCGAATTTTTTAAGAATTTTCAAATTTTCAGATGGGAGGTTCCAGATAAGGTCAAAAACTACATATTCAGATCTTCACCAAACTTTGCAGGGATACATTGGATGTCAAGACACGTGGAAAAAACGTACAAAACAAGAGATTGGAGACATCAAGATTTTCGACGAATTTTTTAAGAATTTTCAAATTTTCAGAAAGGATGTTCCAGATAAGGTCAAAAACGACATACTCAGATCTTCACCAAACTTTGCAGGGATCCATTGGAGGTCGAGACACGTGGAAAAAACGTACAAAACAAGAGATTGGAGACATCAAGATTTTGGACGAATTTTTGAAGAATTTTCAAATTTTCAGATAGGAGGTTCCAGATAAGGTCTAAAACTACATACTCAGATCTCCACCAAACATTGCAGGAATACATTGGATGTCAAGACACGTGGAAAAAACGTACAAAACAAGAGATTGGAGACATCAAGATTTTCGACGAATTTTTGAAGAATTTTCAAATTTTCAGATAGGAGGTTCCAGATAAGGTCAAAAACTACATACTCAGATCTTCACCAAACGTTGCAGGGATACTTTGCATGTCAAGACACGTGGAAAAAACGTACAAAACAAAAGATTGGAGACATCAAGATTTTCGACGAATTTTTTAAGAATTTTCAAATTTTCAGATGGGAGGTTCCAGATAAGGTCAAAAACGACATACTCAGATCTTCACCAAACATTGCATGGATACATTGGATGTCAAGACACGTGGAGAAAACGTACAAAACAAGAGATTGGAGACATCAAGATTTTGGACGAATTTTTTAAGAATTCTCAAATTTTCAGAAAGGAGGTTCCATATAAGGTCAAAAACTACATACTCAGATCTTCACCAAACTTTGCAGGGATACTTTGGATGTCAAGACACGTGGAAAAAACGTACAAAACAAGAGATTGGGGTCATCAAGATTTTGGACGAATTTTTTAAGAATTTTCAAATTTTCAGATGGGAGGTTCAATATAAGGTCAAAAACTTCATACTCAGATCTTCACCAAACTTTGCATGGATACATTGGATGTCAAGACACGTGGAAAAAACATACAAAACATAGGATTCGGAACATCAAGATTTTGGTCGAATTTTTTAAGAATTTTCAAATTTTCAGATAGGAGGTTCCATATAAGGTCAAAAACTACATACTCAGATCTTCACCAAACATTGCAGGAATACATTGGATGTCAAGACACGTGGAAAAAACGTACAAAACAAGAGATTGGGGTCATCAAGATTTTGCACGGATTTTTTAGGAATTTTCAAATTTTCAGATGGGAGGTTCCAGATAAGGTCAAAAACTACATACTCAGATCTTCACCAAACTTTGCAGGGATACATTGGATGTCAAGACACGTGGAAAAAACGTACAAAACAAGAGATTGGAGACATCAAGATTTTGGACGAATTTTTTAAGAATTTTCAAATTTTCAGATAGGAGGTTCCATATAAGGTCAAAAACTACATACTCAGATCTTCACCAAACTTTGCATGGATACATTATGTGTCAAGACACGTGGAAAAAACGTACAAAACAAAAGATTGGAGACATCAAGATTTTGGTCGAATTTTTTAAGAATTTTCAAATTTTCAGAAGGAAGGTTCCAGATAAGGTCAAAAACTACATACTCAGATCTTCACCAAACTTTGCAGGGATACATTGGATGTCAAGACACGTGGAAAAAACGTACAAAAAAGAGATTGGAGACATCAAGATTTTGGACGAATTTTTTAACAATTTTCAAATTTTCAGAAAGGATGTTCCAGATAAGGTCAAAAACGACATACTCAGATCTTCACCAAACTTTGCAGGGATACATTGGATATCAAGACACGTGGAAAAAACGTACAAAACAAGAGATTGGAGACATCAAGATTGTGGACGAATTTTTTAAGAATTTTCAAATTTTCAGATAGGAGGTTCCAGATAAGGTCAAAAACTACATACTCAGATCTTCACCAAACTTTGCAGGGATACATTGGATGTCAAGACACGTGGAAAAAACGTACAAAACAAGAGATTGGGGTCATCAAGATTTTGGACGGATTTTTTAGGAATTTTCAAATTTTCAGATGGGAGGTTCCAGATAAGGTCAAAAACTACATACTCAGATCTTCACCAAACATTGCAGGGATACATTGGATGTCAAGACACGTGGAAAAAACGTACAAAACAAGAGATTGGAGACATCAAAATTTTGGACGAATTTTTTAAGAATTTTCAAATTTTCAGATAGGAGGTTCCAGATGAGGTCAAAAACTACATACTCAGATCTTCACCAAACTTTGCAGGAATACTTTGCATGTCAAGACACGTGGAAAAAACGTACAAAACAAGAGATCGGAGACATCAAGATTTTCGACGAATTTTTTAAGAATTTTCAAATTTTCAGATGGGAGGTTCCAGATAAGGTCAAAAACGACATACTCAGATCTTCACCAAACTTTGCATGGATACATTGGATGTCAAGACACGTGGAAAAAACATACAAAACATAGGATTGGTGACATCAAGATTTTGGACGAATTTTTTAAGAATTTTCAAATTTTCAGATAGGAGGTTCCATATAAGGTCAAAAACTACATACTCAGATCTTCACCAAACTTTGCAGGGATACATTGGATGTCAAGACACGTGGAAAAAACGTACAAAACAAGAGATTGGAGACATCAAGATTATGGACGAATTTTTTGAGAATTTTCAAATTTTCAGAAAGGAGGTTCCATATAAGGTCAAAAACTACATACTCAGATCTTCACCAAACTTTGCAGGGATACATTGGATGTCAAGACACGTGGAAAAAACGTACAAAACAAGAGATTGGAGACATCAAGATTTTCGACGAATTTTTTAAGAATTTTCAAATTTTCAGAAAGGATGTTCCAGATAAGGTCAAAAACGACATACTCAGATCTTCACCAAACTTTGCAGGGATACATTGGAGGTCGAGACACGTGGAAAAAACGTACAAAACAAGAGATTGGAGACTTCAAGATTTTGGACGAATTTTTGAAGAATTTTCAAATTTTCTGATAGGAGGTCCCAGATAAGGTCAAAAACTACATACTCAGATCTCCACCAAACATTGCAGGGATACATTGGATGTCAAGACACGTGGAAAAAACGTACAAAACAAGAGATTGGAGACATCAAGATTTTCGACGAATTTTTGAAGAATTTTCAAATTTTCAGATAGGAGGTTCCAGATAAGGTCAAAAACTACATACTCAGATCTTCACCAAACGTTGCAGGGATACTTTGCATGTCAAGACACGTGGAAAAAACGTACAAAACAAGAGATTGGAGACATCAAGATTTTCGACGAATTTTTTAAGAATTTTCAAATTTTCAGATGGGAGGTTCCAGATAAGGTCAAAAACGACATACTCAGATCTTCACCAAACTTTCCATGGATACATTGGATGTCAAGACACGTGGAAAAAACGTACAAAACAAGAGATTGGGGTCATCAAGATTTTGCACGGATTTTTTAGGAATTTTCAAATTTTCAGATGGGAGGTTCCAGATAAGGTCAAAAACTACATACTCAGATCTTCACCAAACTTTGCAGGGATACATTGGATGTCAAGACACGTGGAAAAAACGTACAAAACAAGAGATTGGAGACATCAAGATTTTGGACGAATTTTTTAAGAATTTTCAAATTTTCAGATAGGAGGTTCCATATAAGGTCAAAAACTACATACTCAGATCTTCACCAAACTTTGCATGGATACATTATGTGTCAAGACACGTGGAAAAAACGTACAAAACAAGAGATTGGAGACATCAAGATATTGGTCGAATTTTTTAAGAATTTTCAAATTTTCAGATGGGAGGTTCCAGATAAGGTCAAAAACTACATACTGAGATCTTCACCAAACTTTGCAGGGATACATTGGATGTCAAGACACGTGGAAAAAACGTACAAAACAAGAGATTGGAGACATCAAGATTTTCGACGAATTTTTTAAGAATTTTCAAATTTTCAGAAAGGATGTTCCAGATAAGGTCAAAAACGACATACTCAGATCTTCACCAAACTTTGCAGGGATCCATTGGAGGTCGAGACACGTGGAAAAAACGTACAAAACAAGAGATTGGAGACATCAAGATTTTGGACGAATTTTTGAAGAATTTTCAAATTTTCAGATAGGAGGTTCCAGATAAGGTCTAAAACTACATACTCAGATCTCCACCAAACATTGCAGGAATACATTGGATGTCAAGACACGTGGAAAAAACGTACAAAACAAGAGATTGGAGACATCAAGATTTTCGACGAATTTTTGAAGAATTTTCAAATTTTCAGATAGGAGGTTCCAGATAAGGTCAAAAACTACATACTCAGATCTTCACCAAACGTTGCAGGGATACTTTGCATGTCAAGACACGTGGAAAAAACGTACAAAACAAAAGATTGGAGACATCAAGATTTTCGACGAATTTTTTAAGAATTTTCAAATTTTCAGATGGGAGGTTCCAGATAAGGTCAAAAACGACATACTCAGATCTTCACCAAACTTTGCATGGATACATTGGATGTCAAGACACGTGGAAAAAACGTACAAAACAAGAGATTGGAGACATCAAGATTTTGGACGAATTTTTTAAGAATTCTCAAATTTTCAGAAAGGAGGTTCCATATAAGGTCAAAAACTACATACTGAGATCTTCACCAAACTTTGCAGGGATACTTTGGATGTCAAGACACGTGGAAAAAACGTACAAAACAAGAGATTGGTGTCATCAAGATTTTGGACGAATTTTTTAAGAATTTTCAAATTTTCAGATGGGAGGTTCAATATAAGGTCAAAAACTACATACTCAGATCTTCACCAAACTTTGCATGGATACATTGGATGTCAAGACACGTGGAAAAAACATACAAAACATAGGATTCGGAACATCAAGATTTTGGTCGAATTTTTTAAGAATTTTCAAATTTTCAGATAGGAGGTTCCATATAAGGTCAAAAACTACATACTCAGATCTTCACCAAACATTGCAGGAATACATTGGATGTCAAGACACGTGGAAAAAACGTACAAAACAAGAGATTGGGGTCATCAAGATTTTGCACGGATTTTTTAGGAATTTTCAAATTTTCAGATGGGAAGTTCCAGATAAGGTCAAAAACTACATACTCAGATCTTCACCAAACTTTGCAGGGATACATTGGATGTCAAGACACGTGGAAAAAACGTACAAAACAAGAGATTGGAGACATCAAGATTTTGGACGAATTTTTTAAGAATTTTCAAATTTTCAGATAGGAGGTTCCATATAAGGTCAAAAACTACATACTCAGATCTTCACCAAACTTTGCATGGATACATTATGTGTCAAGACACGTGGAAAAAACGTACAAAACAAAAGATTGGAGACATCAAGATTTTGGTCGAATTTTTTAAGAATTTTCAAATTTTCAGATGGGAGGTTCCATATAAGGTCAAAAACTACATACTCAGATCTTCACCAAACATTGCAGGAATACATTGGATGTCAAGACACGTGGAAAAAACGTACAAAACAAGAGATTGGGGTCATCAAGATTTTGCACGGATTTTTTAGGAATTTTCAAATTTTCAGATGGGAGGTTCCAGATAAGGTCAAAAACTACATACTCAGATCTTCACCAAACTTTGCAGGGATACATTGGATGTCAAGACACGTGGAAAAAACGTACAAAACAAGAGATTGGAGACATCAAGATTTTGGACGAATTTTTTAAGAATTATCAAATTTTCAGATAGGAGGTTCCATATAAGGTCAAAAACTACATACTCAGATCTTCACCAAACTTTGCATGGATACATTATGTGTCAAGACACGTGGAAAAAACGTACAAAACAAAAGATTGGAGACATCAAGATTTTGGTCGAATTTTTTAAGAATTTTCAAATTTTCAGATGGGAGGTTCCAGATAAGGTCAAAAACTACATACTCAGATCTTCACCAAACTTTGCAGGGATACATTGGATGTCAAGACACGTGGAAAAAACGTACAAAACAAGAGATTGGAGACATCAAGATTTTGGACGAATTTTTTAAGAATTTTCAAATTTTCAGATAGGAGGTTCCAGATAAGGTCAAAAACTACATACTCAGATCTTCAGCAAACTTTGCAGGGATACATTGGATGTCAAGACACGTGGAAAAAACGTACAAAACAAGAGATTGGGGTCATCAAGATTTTGGACGGATTTTTTAGGAATTTTCAAATTTTCAGATGGGAGGTTCCAGATAAGGTCAAAAACTACATACTCAGATCTTCACCAAACATTGCAGGGATACATTGGATGTCAAGACACGTGGAAAAAACGTACAAAACAAGAGATTGGAGACATCAAAATTTTGGACGAATTTTTTAAGAATTTTCAAATTTTCAGATAGGAGGTTCCAGATGAGGTCAAAAACTACATACTCAGATCTTCACCAAACTTTGCAGGAATACTTTGCATGTCAAGACACGTGGAAAAAACGTACAAAACAAGAGATCGGAGACATCAAGATTTTCGACGAATTTTTTAAGAATTTTCAAATTTTCAGATGGGAGGTTCCAGATAAGGTCAAAAACGACATACTCAGATCTTCACCAAACTTTGCATGGATACATTGGATGTCAAGACACGTGGAAAAAACATACAAAACATAGGATTGGTGACATCAAGATTTTGGACGAATTTTTTAAGAATTTTCAAATTTTCAGATAGTAGGTTCCATATAAGGTCAAAAACTACATACTCAGATCTTCACCAAACTTTGCAGGGATACATTGGATGTCAAGACACGTGGAAAAAACGTACAAAACAAGAGATTGGAGACATCAAGATTATGGACGAATTTTTTGAGAATTTTCAAATTTTCAGAAAGGAGGTTCCATATAAGGTCAAAAACTACATACTCAGATCTTCACCAAACTTTGCAGGGATACATTGAAGGTCGAGACACGTGGAAAAAACGTACAAAACAAGAGATTGGAGACTTCAAGATTTTGGACGAATTTTTGAAGAATTTTCAAATTTTCTGATAGGAGGTCCCAGATAAGGTCAAAAACTACATACTCAGATCTCCACCAAACATTGCAGGGATACATTGGATGTCAAGACACGTGGAAAAAACGTGCAAAACAAGAGATTGGAGACATCAAGATTTTCGACGAATTTTTGAAGAATTTTCAAATTTTCAGATAGGAGGTTCCAGATAAGGTCAAAAACTACATACTCAGATCTTCACCAAACGTTGCAGGGATACTTTGCATGTCAAGACACGTGGAAAAAACGTACAAAACAAGAGATTGGAGACATCAAGATTTTCGACGAATTTTTTAAGAATTTTCAAATTTTCAGATGGGAGGTTCCAGATAAGGTCAAAAACGACATACTCAGATCTTCACCAAACTTTGCATGGATACATTGGATGTCAAGACACGTGGAAAAAACGTACAAAACAAGAGATTGGGGTCATCAAGATTTTGCACGGATTTTTTAGGAATTTTCAAATTTTCAGATGGGAGGTTCCAGATAAGGTCAAAAACTACATACTCAGATCTTCACCAAACTTTGCAGGGATACATTGGATGTCAAGACACGTGGAAAAAACGTACAAAACAAGAGATTGGAGACATCAAGATTTTGGACGAATTTTTTAAGAATTTTCAAATTTTCAGATAGGAGGTTCCATATAAGGTCAAAAACTACATACTCAGATCTTCACCAAACTTTGCATGGATACATTATGTGTCAAGACACGTGGAAAAAACGTACAAAACAAGAGATTGGAGACATCAAGATATTGGTCGAATTTTTTAAGAATTTTCAAATTTTCAGATGGGAGGTTCCAGATAAGGTCAAAAACTACATACTCAGATCTTCACCAAACTTTGCAGGGATACATTGGATGTCAAGACACGTGGAAAAAACGTACAAAACAAGAGATTGGAGACATCAAGATTTTCGACGAATTTTTTAAGAATTTTCAAATTTTCAGAAAGGATGTTCCAGATAAGGTCAAAAACGACATACTCAGATCTTCACCAAACTTTGCAGGGATCCATTGGAGGTCGAGACACGTGGAAAAAACGTACAAAACAAGAGATTGGAGACATCAAGATTTTGGACGAATTTTTGAAGAATTTTCAAATTTTCAGATAGGAGGTTCCAGATAAGGTCTAAAACTACATACTCAGATCTCCACCAAACATTGCAGGAATACATTGGATGTCAAGACACGTGGAAAAAACGTACAAAACAAGAGATTGGAGACATCAAGATTTTCGACGAATTTTTTAAGAATTTTCAAATTTTCAGATAGGAGGTTCCAGATAAGGTCAAAAACTACATACTCAGATCTTCACCAAACGTTGCAGGGATACTTTGCATGTCAAGACACGTGGAAAAAACGTACAAAACAAAAGATTGGAGACATCAAGATTTTCGACGAATTTTTTAAGAATTTTCAAATTTTCAGATGGGAGGTTCCAGATAAGGTCAAAAACGACATACTCAGATCTTCACCAAACTTTGCATGGATACATTGGATGTCAAGACACGTGGAAAAAACGTACAAAACAAGAGATTGGAGACATCAAGATTTTGGACGAATTTTTTAAGAATTCTCAAATTTTCAGAAAGGAGGTTCCATATAAGGTCAAAAACTACATACTCAGATCTTCACCAAACTTTGCAGGGATACTTTGGATGTCAAGACACGTGGAAAAAACGTACAAAACAAGAGATTGGGGTCATCAAGATTTTGGACGAATTTTTTAAGAATTTTCAAATTTTCAGATGGGAGGTTCAATATAAGGTCAAAAACTACATACTCAGATCTTCACCAAACTTTGCATGGATACATTGGATGTCAAGACACGTGGAAAAAACATACAAAACATAGGATTCGGAACATCAAGATTTTGGTCGAATTTTTTAAGAATTTTCAAATTTTCAGATAGGAGGTTCCATATAAGGTCAAAAACTACATACTCAGATCTTCACCAAACATTGCAGGAATACATTGGATGTCAAGACACGTGGAAAAAACGTACAAAACAAGAGATTGGGGTCATCAAGATTTTGCACGGATTTTTTAGGAATTTTCAAATTTTCAGATAGGAGGTTCCAGATAAGGTCAAAAACTACATACTCAGATCTTCACCAAACTTTGCAGGGATACATTGGATGTCAAGACACGTGGAAAAAACGTACAAAACAAGAGATTGGAGACATCAAGATTTTGGACGAATTTTTTAAGAATTTTCAAATTTTCAGATAGGAGGTTCCATATAAGGTCAAAAACTACATACTCAGATCTTCACCAAACTTTGCATGGATACATTATGTGTCAAGACACGTGGAAAAAACGTACAAAACAAAAGATTGGAGACATCAAGATTTTGGTCGAATTTTTTAAGAATTTTCAAATTTTCAGATGGGAGGTTCCAGATAAGGTCAAAAACTACATACTCAGATCTTCACCAAACTTTGCAGGGATACATTGGATGTCAAGACACGTGGAAAAAACGTACAAAAAAGAGATTGGAGACATCAAGATTTTGGACGAATTTTTTAACAATTTTCAAATTTTCAGAAAGGATGTTCCAGATAAGGTCAAAAACGACATACTCAGATCTTCACCAAACTTTGCAGGGATACATTGGATATCAAGACACGTGGAAAAAACGTACAAAACAAGAGATTGGAGACATCAAGATTTTGGACGAATTTTTTAAGAATTTTCAAATTTTCAGATAGGAGGTTCCAGATAAGGTCAAAAACTACATACTCAGATCTTCACCAAACTTTGCAGGGATACATTGGATGTCAAGACACGTGGAAAAAACGTACAAAACAAGAGATTGGGGTCATCAAGATTTTGGACGGATTTTTTAGGAATTTTCAAATTTTCAGATGGGAGGTTCCAGATAAGGTCAAAAACTACATACTCAGATCTTCACCAAACATTGCAGGGATACATTGGATGTCAAGACACGTGGAAAAAACGTACAAAACAAGAGATTGGAGGCATCAAAATTTTGGACGAATTTTTTAAGAATTTTCAAATTTTCAGATAGGAGGTTCCAGATGAGGTCAAAAACTACATACTCAGATCTTCACCAAACTTTGCAGGAATACTTTGCATGTCAAGACACGTGGAAAAAACGTACAAAACAAGAGATCGGAGACATCAAGATTTTCGACGAATTTTTTAAGAATTTTCAAATTTTCAGATGGGAGGTTCCAGATAAGGTCAAAAACTACATACTCAGATCTTCACCAAACTTTGCAGGGATACATTGGATGTCAAGACACGTGGAAAAAACGTACAAAACAAGAGATTGGAGACATCAAGATTTTCGACGAATTTTTTAAGAATTTTCAAATTTTCAGAAAGGATGTTCCAGATAAGGTCAAAAACGACATACTCAGATCTTCACCAAACTTTGCAGGGATACATTGGAAGTCGAGACACGTGGAAAAAACGTACAAAACAAGAGATTGGAGACTTCAAGATTTTGGACGAATTTTTGAAGAATTTTCAAATTTTCTGATAGGAGGTCCCAGATAAGGTCAAAAACTACATACTCAGATCTCCACCAAACATTGCAGGGTTACATTGGATGTCAAGACACGTGGAAAAAACGTACAAAACAAGAGATTGGAGACATCAAGATTTTCGACGAATTTTTGAAGAATTTTCAAATTTTCAGATAGGAGGTTCCAGATAAGGTCAAAAACTACATACTCAGATCTTCACCAAACGTTGCAGGGATACTTTGCATGTCAAGACACGTGGAAAAAACGTACAAAACAAGAGATTGGAGACATCAAGATTTTCGACGAATTTTTTAAGAATTTTCAAATTTTCAGATGGGAGGTTCCAGATAAGGTCAAAAACGACATACTCAGATCTTCACCAAACTTTGCATGGATACATTGGATGTCAAGACACGTGGAAAAAACGTACAAAACAAGAGATTGGGGTCATCAAGATTTTGCACGGATTTTTTAGGAATTTTCAAATTTTCAGATGGGAGGTTCCAGATAAGGTCAAAAACTACATACTCAGATCTTCACCAAACTTTGCAGGGATACATTGGATGTCAAGACACGTGGAAAAAACGTACAAAACAAGAGATTGGAGACATCAAGATTTTGGACGAATTTTTTAAGAATTTTCAAATTTTCAGATAGGAGGTTCCATATAAGGTCAAAAACTACATACTCAGATCTTCACCAAACTTTGCATGGATACATTATGTGTCAAGACACGTGGAAAAAACGTACAAAACAAAAGATTGGAGACATCAAGATTTTGGTCGAATTTTTTAAGAATTTTCAAATTTTCAGATGGGAGGTTCCAGATAAGGTCAAAAACTACATACTCAGATCTTCACCAAACTTTGCAGGGATACATTGGATGTCAAGACACGTGGAAAAAACGTACAAAAAAGAGATTGGAGACATCAAGATTTTGGACGAATTTTTTAACAATTTTCAAATTTTCAGAAAGGATGTTCCAGATAAGGTCAAAAACGACATACTCAGATCTTCACCAAACTTTGCAGGGATACATTGGATATCAAGACACGTGGAAAAAACGTACAAAACAAGAGATTGGAGACATCAAGATTTTGGACGAATTTTTTAAGAATTTTCAAATTTTCAGATAGGAGGTTCCAGATAAGGTCAAAAACGACATACTCAGATCTTCACCAAACTTTGCAGGGATACATTGGATGTCAAGACACGTGGAAAAAACGTACAAAACAAGAGATTGGGGTCATCAAGATTTTGGACGGATTTTTTAGGAATTTTCAAATTTTCAGATGGGAGGTTCCAGATAAGGTCAAAAACTACATACTCAGATCTTCACCAAACATTGCAGGGATACATTGGATGTCAAGACACGTGGAAAAAACGTACAAAACAAGAGATTGGAGACATCAAAATTTTGGACGAATTTTTTAAGAATTTTCAAATTTTCAGATAGGAGGTTCCAGATGAGGTCAAAAACTACATACTCAGATCTTCACCAAACTTTGCAGGAATACTTTGCATGTCAAGACACGTGGAAAAAACGTACAAAACAAGAGATCGGAGACTTCAAGATTTTCGACGAATTTTTTAAGAATTTTCAAATTTTCAGATGGGAGGTTCCAGATAAGGTCAAAAACGACATACTCAGATCTTCACCAAACTTTGCATGGATACATTGGATGTCAAGACACGTGGAAAAAACATACAAAACATAGGATTGGTGACATCAAGATTTTGGACGAATTTTTTAAGAATTTTCAAATTTTCAGATAGGAGGTTCCATATAAGGTCAAAAACTACATACTCAGATCTTCACCAAACTTTGCAGGGATACATTGGAGGTCGAGACACGTGGAAAAAAAGTACAAAACAAGAGATTGGGGTCATCAAGATTTTGGACGGATTTTTTAGGAATTTTCAAATTTTCAGATGGGAGGTTCCAGATAAGGTCAAAAACTACATACTCAGATCTTCACCAAACATTGCAGGGATACATTGGATGTCAAGACACGTGGAAAAAACGTACAAAACAAGAGATTGGAGACATCAAAATTTTGGACGAATTTTTTAAGAATTTTCAAATTTTCAGATAGGAGGTTCCAGATGAGGTCAAAAACTACATACTCAGATCTTCACCAAACTTTGCAGGAATACTTTGCATGTCAAGACACGTGGAAAAAACGTACAAAACAAGAGATCGGAGACATCAAGATTTTCGACGAATTTTTTAAGAATTTTCAAATTTTCAGATGGGAGGTTCCAGATAAGGTCAAAAACGACATACTCAGATCTTCACCAAACTTTGCATGGATACATTGGATGTCAAGACACGTGGAAAAAACATACAAAACATAGGATTGGTGACATCAAGATTTTGGACGAATTTTTTAAGAATTTTCAAATTTTCAGATAGGAGGTTCCATATAAGGTCAAAAACTACATACTCAGATCTTCACCAAACTTTGCAGGGATACATTGGATGTCAAGACACGTGGAAAAAACGTACAAAACAAGAGATTGGAGACATCAAGATTATGGACGAATTTTTTGAGAATTTTCAAATTTTCAGAAAGGAGGTTCCATATAAGGTCAAAAACTACATACTCAGATCTTCACCAAACTTTGCAGGGATACATTGGATGTCAAGACACGTGGAAAAAACGTACAAAACAAGAGATTGGAGACATCAAGATTTTCGACGAATTTTTTAAGAATTTTCAAATTTTCAGAAAGGATGTTCCAGATAAGGTCAAAAACGACATACTCAGATCTTCACCAAACTTTGCAGGGATACATTGGAGGTCGAGACACGTGGAAAAAACGTACAAAACAAGAGATTGGAGACTTCAAGATTTTGGACGAATTTTTGAAGAATTTTCAAATTTTCTGATAGGAGGTCCCAGATAAGGTCAAAAACTACATACTCAGATCTCCACCAAACATTGCAGGGATACATTGGATGTCAAGACACGTGGAAAAAACGTACAAAACAAGAGATTGGAGACATCAAGATTTTCGACGAATTTTTTAAGAATTTTCAAATTTTCAGGTGGGAGGTTCCAGATAAGGTCAAAAACGACATACTCAGATCTTCACCAAACTTTGCATGGATACATTGGATGTCAAGACACGTGGAAAAAACGTACAAAACAAGAGATTGGGGTCATCAAGATTTTGCACGGATTTTTTAGGAATTTTCAAATTTTCAGATGGGAGGTTCCAGATAAGGTCAAAAACTACATACTCAGATCTTCACCAAACTTTGCAGTAATACATTGGATGTCAAGACACGTGGAAAAAACGTACAAAACAAGAGATTGGAGACATCAAGATTTTGGACGAATTTTTTAAGAATTTTCAAATTTTCAGATAGGAGGTTCCATATAAGGTCAAAAACTACATACTCAGATCTTCACCAAACTTTGCATGGATACATTATGTGTCAAGACACGTGGAAAAAACGTACAAAACAAAAGATTGGAGACATCAAGATTTTGGTCGAATTTTTTAAGAATTTTCAAATTTTCAGATGGGAGGTTCCAGATAAGGTCAAAAACTACATACTCAGATCTTCACCAAACTTTGCAGGGATACATTGGATGTCAAGACACGTGGAAAAAACGTACAAAAAAGAAATTGGAGACATCAAGATTTTGGACGAATTTTTTAACAATTTTCAAATTTTCAGAAAGGATGTTCCAGATAAGGTCAAAAACGACATACTCAGATCTTCACCAAACTTTGCAGGGATACATTGGATATCAAGACACGTGGAAAAAACGTACAAAACAAGAGATTGGAGACATCAAGATTTTGGACGAATTTTTTAAGAATTTTCAAATTTTCAGATAGGAGGTTCCAGATAAGGTCAAAAACGACATACTCAGATCTTCACCAAACTTTGCAGGGATACATTGGATGTCAAGACACGTGGAAAAAACGTACAAAACAAGAGATTGGGGTCATCAAGATTTTGGACGGATTTTTTAGGAATTTTCAAATTTTCAGATGGGAGGTTCCAGATAAGGTCAAAAACTACATACTCAGATCTTCACCAAACATTGCAGGGATACATTGGATGTCAAGACACGTGGAAAAAACGTACAAAACAAGAGATTGGAGACATCAAAATTTTGGACGAATTTTTTAAGAATTTTCAAATTTTCAGATAGGAGGTTCCAGATGAGGTCAAAAACTACATACTCAGATCTTCACCAAACTTTGCAGGAATACTTTGCATGTCAAGACACGTGGAAAAAACGTACAAAACAAGAGATCGGAGACATCAAGATTTTCGACGAATTTTTTAAGAATTTTCAAATTTTCAGATGGGAGGTTCCAGATAAGGTCAAAAACGACATACTCAGATCTTCACCAAACTTTGCATGGATACATTGGATGTCAAGACACGTGGAAAAAACATACAAAACATAGGATTGGTGACATCAAGATTTTGGACGAATTTTTTAAGAATTTTCAAATTTTCAGATAGGAGGTTCCATATAAGGTCAAAAACTACATACTCAGATCTTCACCAAACTTTGCAGGGATACATTGGATGTCAAGACACGTGGAAAAAACGTACAAAACAAGAGATTGGAGACATCAAGATTATGGACGAATTTTTTGAGAATTTTCAAATTTTCAGAAAGGAGGTTCCATATAAGGTCAAAAACTACATACTCAGATCTTCACCAAACTTTGCAGGGATACATTGGATGTCAAGACACGTGGAAAAAACGTACAAAACAAGAGATTGGGGTCATCAAGATTTTGGACGGATTTTTTAGGAATTTTCAAATTTTCAGATGGGAGGTTCCAGATAAGGTCAAAAACTACATACTCAGATCTTCACCAAACATTGCAGGGATACATTGGATGTCAAGACACGTGGAAAAAACGTACAAAACAAGAGATTGGAGACATCAAAATTTTGGACGAATTTTTTAAGAATTTTCAAATTTTCAGATAGGAGGTTCCAGATGAGGTCAAAAACTACATACTCAGATCTTCACCAAACTTTGCAGGAATACTTTGCATGTCAAGACACGTGGAAAAAACGTACAAAACAAGAGATCGGAGACTTCAAGATTTTCGACGAATTTTTTAAGAATTTTCAAATTTTCAGATGGGAGGTTCCAGATAAGGTCAAAAACGACATACTCAGATCTTCACCAAACTTTGCATGGATACATTGGATGTCAAGACACGTGGAAAAAACATACAAAACATAGGATTGGTGACATCAAGATTTTGGACGAATTTTTTAAGAATTTTCAAATTTTCAGATAGGAGGTTCCATATAAGGTCAAAAACTACATACTCAGATCTTCACCAAACTTTGCAGGGATACATTGGAGGTCGAGACACGTGGAAAAAAAGTACAAAACAAGAGATTGGGGTCATCAAGATTTTGGACGGATTTTTTAGGAATTTTCAAATTTTCAGATGGGAGGTTCCAGATAAGGTCAAAAACTACATACTCAGATCTTCACCAAACATTGCAGGGATACATTGGATGTCAAGACACGTGGAAAAAACGTACAAAACAAGAGATTGGAGACATCAAAATTTTGGACGAATTTTTTAAGAATTTTCAAATTTTCAGATAGGAGGTTCCAGATGAGGTCAAAAACTACATACTCAGATCTTCACCAAACTTTGCAGGAATACTTTGCATGTCAAGACACGTGGAAAAAACGTACAAAACAAGAGATCGGAGACATCAAGATTTTCGACGAATTTTTTAAGAATTTTCAAATTTTCAGATGGGAGGTTCCAGATAAGGTCAAAAACGACATACTCAGATCTTCACCAAACTTTGCATGGATACATTGGATGTCAAGACACGTGGAAAAAACATACAAAACATAGGATTGGTGACATCAAGATTTTGGACGAATTTTTTAAGAATTTTCAAATTTTCAGATAGGAGGTTCCATATAAGGTCAAAAACTACATACTCAGATCTTCACCAAACTTTGCAGGGATACATTGGATGTCAAGACACGTGGAAAAAACGTACAAAACAAGAGATTGGAGACATCAAGATTATGGACGAATTTTTTGAGAATTTTCAAATTTTCAGAAAGGAGGTTCCATATAAGGTCAAAAACTACATACTCAGATCTTCACCAAACTTTGCAGGGATACATTGGATGTCAAGACACGTGGAAAAAACGTACAAAACAAGAGATTGGAGACATCAAGATTTTCGACGAATTTTTTAAGAATTTTCAAATTTTCAGAAAGGATGTTCCAGATAAGGTCAAAAACGACATACTCAAATCTTCACCAAACTTTGCAGGGATACATTGGAGGTCGAGACACGTGGAAAAAACGTACAAAACAAGAGATTGGAGACTTCAAGATTTTGGACGAATTTTTGAAGAATTTTCAAATTTTCTGATAGGAGGTCCCAGATAAGGTCAAAAACTACATACTCAGATCTCCACCAAACATTGCAGGGATACATTGGATGTCAAGACACGTGGAAAAAACGTACAAAACAAGAGATTGGAGACATCAAGATTTTCGACGAATTTTTGAAGAATTTTCAAATTTTCAGAGAGGAGGTTCCAGATAAGGTCAAAAACTACATACTCAGATCTTCACCAAACGTTGCAGGGATACTTTGCATGTCAAGACACGTGGAAAAAACGTACAAAACAAGAGATTGGAGACATCAAGATTTTCGACGAATTTTTTAAGAATTTTCAAATTTTCAGATGGGAGGTTCCAGATAAGGTCAAAAACGACATACTCAGATCTTCACCAAACTTTGCATGGATACATTGGATGTCAAGACACGTGGAAAAAACGTACAAAACAAGAGATTGGGGTCATCAAGATTTTGCACGGATTTTTTAGGAATTTTCAAATTTTCAGATGGGAGGTTCCAGATAAGGTCAAAAACTACATACTCAGATCTTCACCAAACTTTGCAGGGATACATTGGATGTCAAGACACGTGGAAAAAACGTACAAAACAAGAGATTGGAGACATCAAGATTTTGGACGAATTTTTTAAGAATTTTCAAATTTTCAGATAGGAGGTTCCATATAAGGTCAAAAACTACATACTCAGATCTTCACCAAACTTTGCATGGATACATTATGTGTCAAGACACGTGGAAAAAACGTACAAAACAAAAGATTGGAGACATCAAGATTTTGGTCGAATTTTTTAAGAATTTTCAAATTTTCAGATGGGAGGTTCCAGATAAGGTCAAAAACTACATACTCAGATCTTCACCAAACTTTGCAGGGATACATTGGATGTCATGACACGTGGAAAAAACGTACAAAAAAGAGATTGGAGACATCAAGATTTTGGACGAATTTTTTAACAATTTTCAAATTTTCAGAAAGGATGTTCCAGATAAGGTCAAAAACGACATACTCAGATCTTCACCAAACTTTGCAGGGATACATTGGATATCAAGACACGTGGAAAAAACGTACAAAACAAGAGATTGGAGACATCAAGATTTTGGACGAATTTTTTAAGAATTTTCAAATTTTCAGATAGGAGGTTCCAGATAAGGTCAAAAACGACATACTCAGATCTTCACCAAACTTTGCAGGGATACATTGGATGTCAAGACACGTGGAAAAAACGTACAAAACAAGAGATTGGGGTCATCAAGATTTTGGACGGATTTTTTAGGAATTTTCAAATTTTCAGATGGGAGTTTCCAGATAAGGTCAAAAACTACATACTCAGATCTTCACCAAACATTGCAGGGATACATTGGATGTCAAGACACGTGGAAAAAACGTACAAAACAAGAGATTGGAGACATCAAAATTTTGGACGAATTTTTTAAGAATTTTCAAATTTTCAGATAGGAGGTTCCAGATGAGGTCAAAAACTACAAACTCAGATCTTCACCAAACTTTGCAGGAATACTTTGCATGTCAAGACACGTGGAAAAAACGTACAAAACAAGAGATCGGAGACATCAAGATTTTCGACGAATTTTTTAAGAATTTTCAAATTTTCAGATGGGAGGTTCCAGATAAGGTCAAAAACGACATACTCAGATCTTCACCAAACTTTGCATGGATACATTGGATGTCAAGACACGTGGAAAAAACATACAAAACATAGGATTGGTGACATCAAGATTTTGGACGAATTTTTTAAGAATTTTCAAATTTTCAGATAGGAGGTTCCATATAAGGTCAAAAACTACATACTCAGATCTTCACCAAACTTTGCAGGGATACATTGGATGTCAAGACACGTGGAAAAAACGTACAAAACAAGAGATTGGAGACATCAAGATTATGGACGAATTTTTTGAGAATTTTCAAATTTTCAGAAAGGAGGTTCCATATAAGGTCAAAAACTACATACTCAGATCTTCACCAAACTTTGCAGGGATACATTGGATGTCAAGACACGTGGAAAAAACGTACAAAACAAGAGATTGGGGTCATCAAGATTTTGGACGGATTTTTTAGGAATTTTCAAATTTTCAGATGGGAGGTTCCAGATAAGGTCAAAAACTACATACTCAGATCTTCACCAAACATTGCAGGGATACATTGGATGTCAAGACACGTGGAAAAAACGTACAAAACAAGAGATTGGAGACATCAAAATTTTGGACGAATTTTTTAAGAATTTTCAAATTTTCAGATAGGAGGTTCCAGATGAGGTCAAAAACTACATACTCAGATCTTCACCAAACTTTGCAGGAATACTTTGCATGTCAAGACACGTGGAAAAAACGTACAAAACAAGAGATCGGAGACATCAAGATTTTCGACGAATTTTTTAAGAATTTTCAAATTTTCAGATGGGAGGTTCCAGATAAGGTCAAAAACGACATACTCAGATCTTCACCAAACTTTGCATGGATACATTGGATGTCAAGACACGTGGAAAAAACATACAAAACATAGGATTGGTGACATCAAGATTTTGGACGAATTTTTTAAGAATTTTCAAATTTTCAGATAGGAGGTTCCATATAAGGTCAAAAACTACATACTCAGATCTTCACCAAACTTTGCAGGGATACATTGGAGGTCGAGACACGTGGAAAAAAAGTACAAAACAAGAGATTGGGGTCATCAAGATTTTGGACGGATTTTTTAGGAATTTTCAAATTTTCAGATGGGAGGTTCCAGATAAGGTCAAAAACTACATACTCAGATCTTCACCAAACATTGCAGGGATACATTGGATGTCAAGACACGTGGAAAAAACGTACAAAACAAGAGATTGGAGACATCAAGATTTTGGACGAATTTTTTAAGAATTTTCAAATTTTCAGATAGGAGGTTCCAGATGAGGTCAAAAACTACATACTCAGATCTTCACCAAACTTTGCAGGAATACTTTGCATGTCAAGACACGTGGAAAAAACGTACAAAACAAGAGATCGGAGACATCAAGATTTTCGACGAATTTTTTAAGAATTTTCAAATTTTCAGATGGGAGGTTCCAGATAAGGTCAAAAACGACATACTCAGATCTTCACCAAACTTTGCAGGGATCCATTGGAGGTCGAGACACGTTGAAAAAACGTACAAAACAAGAGATTGGAGACATCAAGATTTTGGACGAATTTTTTAAGAATTTTCAAATTTTCAGATAGGAGGTTCCATATAAGGTCAAAAACTACATACTCAGATCTTCACCAAACTTTGCAGGGATACATTGGATGTCAAGACACGTGGAAAAAACGTACAAAACAAGAGATTGGAGACATCAAGATTTTGGACGAATTTTTTAAGAATTTTCAAATTTTCAGATAGGAGGTTCCAGATAAGGTCAAAAACTACATACTCAGATCTTCACCAAACTTTGCAGGGATACATTGGAGGTCGAGACACGTGGAAAAAAAGTACAAAACAAGAGATTGGGGTCATCAAGATTTTGGACGGATTTTTTAGGAATTTTCAAATTTTCAGATGGGAGGTTCCAGATAAGGTCAAAAACTACATACTCAGATCTTCACCAAACATTGCAGGGATACATTGGATGTCAAGACACGTGGAAAAAACGTACAAAACAAGAGATTGGAGACATCAAGATTTTGGACGAATTTTTTAAGAATTTTCAAATTTTCAGATAGGAGGTTCCAGATGAGGTCAAAAACTACATACTCAGATCTTCACCAAACTTTGCAGGAATACTTTGCATGTCAAGACACGTGGAAAAAACGTACAAAACAAGAGATCGGAGACATCAAGATTTTCGACGAATTTTTTAAGAATTTTCAAATTTTCAGATGGGAGGTTCCAGATAAGGTCAAAAACGACATACTCAGATCTTCACCAAACTTTGCAGGGATCCATTGGAGGTCGAGACACGTGGAAAAAACGTACAAAACAAGAGATTGGAGACATCAAGATTTTGGACGAATTTTTTAAGAATTTTCAAATTTTCAGATAGGAGGTTCCATATAAGGTCAAAAACTACATACTCAGATCTTCACCAAACTTTGCAGGGATACATTGGATGTCAAGACACGTGGAAAAAACGTACAAAACAAGAGATTGGAGACATCAAGATTTTCGACGAATTTTTTAAGAATTTTCAAATTTTCAGAAAGGATGTTCCAGATAAGGTCAAAAACGACATACTCAGATCTTCACCAAACTTTGCAGGGATCCATTGGAGGTCGAGACACGTGGAAAAAACGTACAAAACAAGAGATTGGAGATATCAAGATTTTGGACGAATTTTTGAAGAATTTTCAAATTTTCAGATAGGAGGTTCCAGATAAGGTCTAAAACTACATACTCAGATCTCCACCAAACATTGCAGGAATACATTGGATGTCAAGACACGTGGAAAAAACGTACAAAACAAGAGATTGGAGACATCAAGATTTTCGACGAATTTTTGAAGAATTTTCAAATTTTCAGATAGGAGGTTCCAGATAAGGTCAAAAACTACATACTCAGATCTTCACCAAACGTTGCAGGGATACTTTGCATGTCAAGACACGTGGAAAAAACGTACAAAACAAAAGATTGGAGACATCAAGATTTTCGACGAATTTTTTAAGAATTTTCAAATTTTCAGATAGGAGGTTCCAGATAAGGTCAAAAACGACATACTCAGATCTTCACCAAACTTTGCATGGATACATTGGATGTCAAGACACGTGGAAAAAACGTACAAAACAAGAGATTGGAGACATCAAGATTTTGGACGAATTTTTTAAGAATTCTCAAATTTTCAGAAAGGAGGTTCCATATAAGGTCAAAAACTACATACTCAGATCTTCACCAAACTTTGCAGGGATACTTTGGATGTCAAGACACGTGGAAAAAACGTACAAAACAAGAGATTGGGGTCATCAAGATTTTGGACGAATTTTTTAAGAATTTTCAAATTTTCAGATGGGAGGTTCAATATAAGGTCAAAAACTACATACTCAGATCTTCACCAAACTTTGCATGGATACATTGGATGTCAAGACACGTGGAAAAAACATACAAAACATAGGATTCGGAACATCAAGATTTTGGTCGAATTTTTTAAGAATTTTCAAATTTTCAGATAGGAGGTTCCATATAAGGTCAAAAACTACATACTCAGATCTTCACCAAACATTGCAGGAATACATTGGATGTCAAGACACGTGGAAAAAACGTACAAAACAAGAGATTGGGGTCATCAAGATTTTGCACGGATTTTTTAGGAATTTTCAAATTTTCAGATGGGAGGTTCCAGATAAGGTCAAAAACTACATACTCAGATCTTCACCAAACTTTGCAGGGATACATTGGATGTCAAGACACGTGGAAAAAACGTACAAAACAAGAGATTGGAGACATCAAGATTTTGGACGAATTTTTTAAGAATTTTCAAATTTTCAGATAGGAGGTTCCATATAAGGTCAAAAACTACATACTCAGATCTTCACCAAACTTTGCAGGGATACATTGGAGGTCGAGACACGTGGAAAAAAAGTACAAAACAAGAGATTGGGGTCATCAAGATTTTGGACGGATTTTTTAGGAATTTTCAAATTTTCAGATGGGAGGTTCCAGATAAGGTCAAAAACTACATACTCAGATCTTCACCAAACATTGCAGGGATACATTGGATGTCAAGACACGTGGAAAAAACGTACAAAACAAAAGATTGGAGACATCAAGATTTTGGTCGAATTTTTTAAGAATTTTCAAATTTTCAGATGGGAGGTTCCAGATAAGGTCAAAAACTACATACTCAGATCTTCACCAAACTTTGCAGGGATACATTGGATGTCAAGACACGTGGAAAAAACGTACAAAAAAGAGATTGGAGACATCAAGATTTTGGACGAATTTTTTAACAATTTTCAAATTTTCAGAAAGGATGTTCCAGATAAGGTCAAAAACGACATACTCAGATCTTCACCAAACTTTGCAGGGATACATTGGATATCAAGACACGTGGAAAAAACGTACAAAACAAGAGATTGGAGACATCAAGATTTTGGACGAATTTTTTAAGAATTTTCAAATTTTCAGATAGGAGGTTCCAGATAAGGTCAAAAACGACATACTCAGATCTTCACCAAACTTTGCAGGGATACATTGGATGTCAAGACACGTGGAAAAAACGTACAAAACAAGAGATTGGGGTCATCAAGATTTTGGACGGATTTTTTAGGTATTTTCAAATTTTCAGATGGGAGGTTCCAGATAAGGTCAAAAACTACATACTCAGATCTTCACCAAACATTGCAGGGATACATTGGATGTCAAGACACGTGGAAAAAACGTACAAAACAAGAGATTGGAGACATCAAAATTTTGGACGAATTTTTTAAGAATTTTCAAATTTTCAGATAGGAGGTTCCAGATGAGGTCAAAAACTACATACTCAGATCTTCACCAAACTTTGCAGGAATACTTTGCATTTCAAGACACGTGGAAAAAACGTACAAAACAAGAGATCGGAGACATCAAGATTTTCGACGAATTTTTTAAGAATTTTCAAATTTTCAGATGGGAGGTTCCAGATAAGGTCAAAAACGACATACTCAGATCTTCACCAAACTTTGCATGGATACATTGGATGTCAAGACACGTGGAAAAAACATACAAAACATAGGATTGGTGACATCAAGATTTTGGACGAATTTTTTAAGAATTTTCAAATTTTCAGATAGGAGGTTCCATATAAGGTCAAAAACTACATACTCAGATCTTCACCAAACTTTGCAGGGATACATTGGATGTCAAGACACGTGGAAAAAACGTACAAAACAAGAGATTGGAGACATCAAGATTATGGACGAATTTTTTGAGAATTTTCAAATTTTCAGAAAGGAGGTTCCATATAAGGTCAAAAACTACATACTCAGATCTTCACCAAACTTTGCAGGGATACATTGGATGTCAAGACACGTGGAAAAAACGTACAAAACAAGAGATTGGGGTCATCAAGATTTTGGACGGATTTTTTAGGAATTTTCAAATTTTCAGATGGGAGGTTCCAGATAAGGTCAAAAACTACATACTCAGATCTTCACCAAACATTGCAGGGATACATTGGATGTCAAGACACGTGGAAAAAACGTACAAAACAAGAGATTGGAGACATCAAAATTTTGGACGAATTTTTTAAGAATTTTCAAATTTTCAGATAGGAGGTTCCAGATGAGGTCAAAAACTACATACTCAGATCTTCACCAAACTTTGCAGGAATACTTTGCATGTCAAGACACGTGGAAAAAACGTACAAAACAAGAGATCGGAGACATCAAGATTTTCGACGAATTTTTTAAGAATTTTCAAATTTTCAGATGGGAGGTTCCAGATAAGGTCAAAAACGACATACTCAGATCTTCACCAAACTTTGCATGGATACATTGGATGTCAAGACACGTGGAAAAAACATACAAAACATAGGATTGGTGACATCAAGATTTTGGACGAATTTTTTAAGAATTTTCAAATTTTCAGATAGGAGGTTCCATATAAGGTCAAAAACTACATACTCAGATCTTCACCAAACTTTGCAGGGATACATTGGAGGTCGAGACACGTGGAAAAAAAGTACAAAACAAGAGATTGGGGTCATCAAGATTTTGGACGGATTTTTTAGGAATTTTCAAATTTTCAGATGGGAGGTTCCAGATAAGGTCAAAAACTACATACTCAGATCTTCACCAAACATTGCAGGGATACATTGGATGTCAAGACACGTGGAAAAAACGTACAAAACAAGAGATTGGAGACATCAAGATTTTGGACGAATTTTTTAAGAATTTTCAAATTTTCAGATAGGAGGTTCCAGATGAGGTCAAAAACTACATACTCAGATCTTCACCAAACTTTGCAGGAATACTTTGCATGTCAAGACACGTGGAAAAAACGTACAAAACAAGAGATCGGAGACATCAAGATTTTCGACGAATTTTTTAAGAATTTTCAAATTTTCAGATGGGAGGTTCCAGATAAGGTCAAAAACGAGATACTCAGATCTTCACCAAACTTTGCAGGGATCCATTGGAGGTCGAGACACGTTGAAAAAACGTACAAAACAAGAGATTGGAGACATCAAGATTTTGGACGAATTTTTTAAGAATTTTCAAATTTTCAGATAGGAGGTTCCATATAAGGTCAAAAACTACATACTCAGATCTTCACCAAACTTTGCAGGGATACATTGGATGTCAAGACACGTGGAAAAAACGTACAAAACAAGAGATTGGAGACATCAAGATTTTGGACGAATTTTTTAAGAATTTTCAAATTTTCAGATAGGAGGTTCCAGATAAGGTCAAAAACTACATACTCAGATCTTCACCAAACTTTGCAGGGATACATTGGAGGTCGAGACACGTGGAAAAAAAGTACAAAACAAGAGATTGGGGTCATCAAGATTTTGGACGGATTTTTTAGGAATTTTCAAATTTTCAGATGGGAGGTTCCAGATAAGGTCAAAAACTACATACTCAGATCTTCACCAAACATTGCAGGGATACATTGGATGTCAAGACACGTGGAAAAAACGTACAAAACAAGAGATTGGAGACATCAAGATTTTGGACGAATTTTTTAAGAATTTTCAAATTTTCAGATAGGAGGTTCCAGATGAGGTCAAAAACTACATACTCAGATCTTCACCAAACTTTGCAGGAATACTTTGCATGTCAAGACACGTGGAAAAAACGTACAAAACAAGAGATCGGAGACATCAAGATTTTCGACGAATTTTTTAAGAATTTTCAAATTTTCAGATGGGAGGTTCCAGATAAGGTCAAAAACGACATACTCAGATCTTCACCAAACTTTGCAGGGATCCATTGGAGGTCGAGACACGTGGAAAAAACGTACAAAACAAGAGATTGGAGACATCAAGATTTTGGACGAATTTTTTAAGAATTTTCAAATTTTCAGATAGGAGGTTCCATATAAGGTCAAAAACTACATACTCATATCTTCACCAAACTTTGCAGGGATACATTGGATGTCAAGACACGTGGAAAAAACGTACAAAACAAGAGATTGGAGACATCAAGATTTTCGACGAATTTTTTAAGAATTTTCAAATTTTCAGAAAGGATGTTCCAGATAAGGTCAAAAACGACATACTCAGATCTTCACCAAACTTTGCAGGGATCCATTGGAGGTCGAGACACGTGGAAAAAACGTACAAAACAAGAGATTGGAGACATCAAGATTTTCGACGAATTTTTTAAGAATTTTCAAATTTTCAGATAGGAGGTTCCAGATAAGGTCTAAAACTACATACTCAGATCTCCACCAAACATTGCAGGAATACATTGGATGTCAAGACACGTGGAAAAAACGTACAAAACAAGAGATTGGAGACATCAAGATTTTCGACGAATTTTTGAAGAATTTTCAAATTTTCAGATAGGAGGTTCCAGATAAGGTCAAAAACTACATACTCAGATCTTCACCAAACGTTGCAGGGATACTTTGCATGTCAAGACACGTGGAAAAAACGTACAAAACAAAAGATTGGAGACATCAAGATTTTCGACGAATTTTTTAAGAATTTTCAAATTTTCAGATGGGAGGTTCTAGATAAGGTCAAAAACGACATACTCAGGTCTTCACCAAACTTTGCATGGATACATTGGATGTCAAGACACGTGGAAAAAACGTACAAAACAAGAGATTGGAGACATCAAGATTTTGGACGAATTTTTTAAGAATTCTCAAATTTTCAGAAAGGAGGTTCCATATAAGGTCAAAAACTACATACTCAGATCTTCACCAAACTTTGCAGGGATACTTTGGATGTCAAGACACGTGGAAAAAACGTACAAAACAAGAGATTGGGGTCATCAAGATTTTGGACGAATTTTTTAAGAATTTTCAAATTTTCAGATGGGAGGTTCAATATAAGGTCAAAAACTACATACTCAGATCTTCACCAAACTTTGCATGGATACATTGGATGTCAAGACACGTGGAAAAAACATACAAAACATAGGATTCGGAACATCAAGATTTTGGTCGAATTTTTTAAGAATTTTCAAATTTTCAGATAGGAGGTTCCATATAAGGTCAAAAACTACATACTCAGATCTTCACCAAACATTGCAGGAATACATTGGATGTCAAGACACGTGGAAAAAACGTACAAAACAAGAGATTGGGGTCATCAAGATTTTGCACGGATTTTTTAGGAATTTTCAAATTTTCAGATGGGAGGTTCCAGATAAGGTCAAAAACTACATACTCAGATCTTCACCAAACTTTGCAGGGATACATTGGATGTCAAGACACGTGGAAAAAACGTACAAAACAAGAGATTGGAGACATCAAGATTTTGGACGAATTTTTTAAGAATTTTCAAATTTTCAGATAGGAGGTTCCATATAAGGTCAAAAACTACATACTCAGATCTTCACCAAACTTTGCATGGATACATTATGTGTCAAGACACGTGGAAAAAACGTACAAAACAAAAGATTGGAGACATCAAGATTTTGGTCGAATTTTTTAAGAATTTTCAAATTTTCAGATGGGAGGTTCCAGATAAGGTCAAAAAGTACATACTCAGATCTTCACCAAACTTTGCAGGGATACATTGGATGTCAAGACACGTGGAAAAAACGTACAAAACAAGAGATTGGAGACATCAAGATTTTGGACGAATTTTTTAAGAATTTTTAAATTTTCAGATAGGAGGTTCCATATAAGGTCAAAAACTACATACTCAGATCTTCACCAAACTTTGCATGGATACATTATGTGTCAAGACACGTGGAAAAAACGTACAAAACAAGAGATTGGAGACATCAAGATATTGGTCGAATTTTTTAAGAATTTTCAAATTTTCAGATGGGAGGTTCCAGATAAGGTCAAAAACTACATACTCAGATCTTCACCAAACTTTGCAGGGATACATTGGATGTCAAGACACGTGGAAAAAACGTACAAAACAAGAGATTGGAGACATCAAGATTTTCGACGAATTTTTTAAGAATTTTCAAATTTTCAGAAAGGATGTTCCAGATAAGGTCAAAAACGACATACTCAGATCTTCACCAAACTTTGCAGGGATCCATTGGAGGTCGAGACACGTGGAAAAAACGTACAAAACAAGAGATTGGAGACATCAAGATTTTGGACGAATTTTTGAAGAATTTTCAAATTTTCAGATAGGAGGTTCCAGATAAGGTCTAAAACTACATACTCAGATCTCCACCAAACATTGCAGGAATACATTGGATGTCAAGACACGTGGAAAAAACGTACAAAACAAGAGATTGGAGACATCAAGATTTTGGACGAATTTTTTAAGAATTCTCAAATTTTCAGAAAGGAGGTTCCATATAAGGTCAAAAACTACATACTCAGATCTTCACCAAACTTTGCAGGGATACTTTGGATGTCAAGACACGTGGAAAAAACGTACAAAACAAGAGATTGGGGTCATCAAGATTTTGGACGAATTTTTTAAGAATTTTCAAATTTTCAGATGGGAGGTTCAATATAAGGTCAAAAACTACATACTCAGATCTTCACCAAACTTTGCATGGATACATTGGATGTCAAGACACGTGGAAAAAACATACAAAACATAGGATTCGGAACATCAAGATTTTGGTCGAATTTTTTAAGAATTTTCAAATTTTCAGATAGGAGGTTCCATATAAGGTCAAAAACTACATACTCAGATCTTCACCAAACATTGCAGGAATACATTGGATGTCAAGACACGTGGAAAAAACGTACAAAACAAGAGATTGGGGTCATCAAGATTTTGCACGGATTTTTTAGGAATTTTCAAATTTTCAGATGGGAGGTTCCAGATAAGGTCAAAAACTACATACTCAGATCTTCACCAAACTTTGCAGGGATACATTGGATGTCAAGACACGTGGAAAAAACGTACAAAACAAGAGATTGGAGACATCAAGATTTTGGACGAATTTTTTAAGAATTTTCAAATTTTCAGATAGGAGGTTCCAGATAAGGTCAAAAACTACATACTCAGATCTTCACCAAACTTTGCATGGATACATTATGTGTCAAGACACGTGGAAAAAACGTACAAAACAAAAGATTGGAGACATCAAGATTTTGGTCGAATTTTTTAAGAATTTTCAAATTTTCAGATGGGAGGTTCCAGATAAGGTCAAAAACTACATACTCAGATCTTCACCAAACTTTGCAGGGATACATTGGATGTCAAGACACGTGGAAAAAACGTACAAAAAAGAGATTGGAGACATCAAGATTTTGGACGAATTTTTTAACAATTTTCAAATTTTCAGAAAGGATGTTCCAGATAAGGTCAAAAACGACATACTCAGATCTTCACCAAACTTTGCAGGGATACATTGGATATCAAGACACGTGGAAAAAACGTACAAAACAAGAGATTGGAGACATCAAGATTTTGGACGAATTTTTTAAGAATTTTCAAATTTTCAGATAGGAGGTTCCAGATAAGGTCAAAAACTACATACTCAGATCTTCACCAAACTTTGCAGGGATACATTGGATGTCAAGACACGTGGAAAAAACGTACAAAACAAGAGATTGGGGTCATCAAGATTTTGGACGGATTTTTTAGGAATTTTCAAATTTTCAGATGGGAGGTTCCAGATAAGGTCAAAAACTACATACTCAGATCTTCACCAAACATTGCAGGGATACATTGGATGTCAAGACACGTGGAAAAAACGTACAAAACAAGAGATTGGAGACATCAAAATTTTGGACGAATTTTTTAAGAATTTTCAAATTTTCAGATAGGAGGTTCCAGATGAGGTCAAAAACTACATACTCAGATCTTCACCAAACTTTGCAGGAATACTTTGCATGTCAAGACACGTGGAAAAAACGTACAAAACAAGAGATCGGAGACATCAAGATTTTCGACGAATTTTTTAAGAATTTTCAAATTTTCAGATGGGAGGTTCCAGATAAGGTCAAAAACGACATACTCAGATCTTCACCAAACTTTGCATGGATACATTGGATGTCAAGACACGTGGAAAAAACATACAAAACATAGGATTGGTGACATCAAGATTTTGGACGAATTTTTTAAGAATTTTCAAATTTTCAGATCGGAGGTTCCATATAAGGTCAAAAACTACATACTCAGATCTTCACCAAACTTTGCAGGGATACATTGGATGTCAAGACACGTGGAAAAAACGTACAAAACAAGAGATTGGAGACATCAAGATTATGGACGAATTTTTTGAGAATTTTCAAATTTTCAGAAAGGAGGTTCCATATAAGGTCAAAAACTACATACTCAGATCTTCACCAAACTTTGCAGGGATACATTGGATGTCAAGACACGTGGAAAAAACGTACAAAACAAGAGATTGGAGACATCAAGATTTTCGACGAATTTTTTAAGAATTTTCAAATTTTCAGAAAGGATGTTCCAGATAAGGTCAAAAACGACATACTCAGATCTTCACCAAACTTTGCAGGGATACATTGGAGGTCGAGACACGTGGAAAAAACGTACAAAACAAGAGATTGGAGACTTCAAGATTTTGGACGAATTTTTGAAGAATTTTCAAATTTTCAGATAGGAGGTCCCAGATAAGGTCAAAAACTACATACTCAGATCTCCACCAAACATTGCAGGGATACATTGGATGTCAAGACACGTGGAAAAAACGTACAAAACAAGAGATTGGAGACATCAAGATTTTCGACGAATTTTTGAAGAATTTTCAAATTTTCAGATAGGAGGTTCCAGATAAGGTCAAAAACTACATACTCAGATCTTCACCAAACGTTGCAGGGATACTTTGCATGTCAAGACACGTGGAAAAAACGTACAAAACAAGAGATTGGAGACATCAAGATTTTCGACGAATTTTTTAAGAATTTTCAAATTTTCAGATGGGAGGTTCCAGATAAGGTCAAAAACGACATACTCAGATCTTCACCAAACTTTGCATGAATACATTGGATGTCAAGACACGTGGAAAAAACGTACAAAACAAGAGATTGGGGTCATCAAGATTTTGCACGGATTTTTTAGGAATTTTCAAATTTTCAGATGGGAGGTTCCAGATAAGGTCAAAAACTACATACTCAGATCTTCACCAAACTTTGCAGGGATACATTGGATGTCAAGACACGTGGAAAAAACGTACAAAAAAGAGATTGGAGACATCAAGATTTTGGACGAATTTTTTAACAATTTTCAAATTTTCAGAAAGGATGTTCCAGATAAGGTCAAAAACGACATTCTCAGATCTTCACCAAACTTTGCAGGGATACATTGGATATCAAGACACGTGGAAAAAACGTACAAAACAAGAGATTGGAGACATCAAGATTTTGGACGAATTTTTTAAGAATTTTCAAATTTTCAGATAGGAGGTTCCAGATAAGGTCAAAAACGACATACTCAGATCTTCACCAAACTTTGCAGGGATACATTGGATGTCAAGACACGTGGAAAAAACGTACAAAACAAGAGATTGGGGTCATCAAGATTTTGGACGGATTTTTTAGGAATTTTCAAATTTTCAGATGGGAGGTTCCAGATAAGGTCAAAAACTACATACTCAGATCTTCACCAAACATTGCAGGGATACATTGGATGTCAAGACACGTGGAAAAAACGTACAAAACAAGAGATTGGAGACATCAAAATTTTGGACGAATTTTTTAAGAATTTTCAAATTTTCAGATAGGAGGTTCCAGATGAGGTCAAAAACTACATACTCAGATCTTCACCAAACTTTGCAGGAATACTTTGCATGTCAAGACACGTGGAAAAAACGTACAAAACAAGAGATCGGAGACATCAAGATTTTCGACGAATTTTTTAAGAATTTTCAAATTTTCAGATGGGAGGTTCCAGATAAGGTCAAAAACGACATACTCAGATCTTCACCAAACTTTGCATGGATACATTGGATGTCAAGACACGTGGAAAAAACATACAAAACATAGGATTGGTGACATCAAGATTTTGGACGAATTTTTTAAGAATTTTCAAATTTTCAGATAGGAGGTTCCATATAAGGTCAAAAACTACATACTCAGATCTTCACCAAACTTTGCAGGGATACATTGGATGTCAAGACACGTGGAAAAAACGTACAAAACAAGAGATTGGAGACATCAAGATTATGGACGAATTTTTTGAGAATTTTCAAATTTTCAGAAAGGAGGTTCCATATAAGGTCAAAAACTACATACTCAGATCTTCACCAAACTTTGCAGGGATACATTGGATGTCAAGACACGTGGAAAAAACGTACAAAACAAGAGATTGGAGACATCAAGATTTTCGACGAATTTTTTAAGAATTTTCAAATTTTCAGAAAGGATGTTCCAGATAAGGTCAAAAACGACATACTCAGATCTTCACCAAACTTTGCAGGGATACATTGGAGGTCGAGACACGTGGAAAAAACGTACAAAACAAGAGATTGGAGACATCAAGATTTTGGACGAATTTTTGAAGAATTTTCAAATTTTCTGATAGGAGGTCCCAGATAAGGTCAAAAACTACATACTCAGATCTCCACCAAACATTGCAGGGATACATTGGATGTCAAGACACGTGGAAAAAACGTACAAAACAAGAGATTGGAGACATCAAGATTTTCGACGAATTTTTGAAGAATTTTCAAATTTTCAGATAGGAGGTTCCAGATAAGGTCAAAAACTACATACTCAGATCTTCACCAAACGTTGCAGGGATACTTTGCATGTCAAGACACGTGGAAAAAACGTACAAAACAAGAGATTGGAGACATCAAGATTTTCGACGAATTTTTTAAGAATTTTCAAATTTTCAGATGGGAGGTTCCAGATAAGGTCAAAAACGACATACTCAGATCTTCACCAAACTTTGCATGGATACATTGGATGTCAAGACACGTGGAAAAAACGTACAAAACAAGAGATTGGGGTCATCAAGATTTTGCACGGATTTTTTAGGAATTTTCAAATTTTCAGATGGGAGGTTCCAGATAAGGTCAAAAACTACATACTCAGATCTTCACCAAACTTTGCAGGGATACATTGGATGTCAAGACACGTGGAAAAAACGTACAAAACAAGAGATTGGAGACATCAAGATTTTGGACGAATTTTTTAAGAATTTTCAAATTTTCAGATAGGAGGTTCCATATAAGGTCAAAAACTTCATACTCAGATCTTCACCAAACTTTGCATGGATACATTATGTGTCAAGACACGTGGAAAAAACGTACAAAACAAAAGATTGGAGACATCAAGATTTTGGTCGAATTTTTTAAGAATTTTCAAATTTTCAGATGGGAGGTTCCAGATAAGGTCAAAAACAACATACTCAGATCTTCACCAAACTTTGCAGGGATACATTGGATGTCAAGACACGTGGAAAAAACGTACAAAAAAGAGATTGGAGACATCAAGATTTTGGACGAATTTTTTAACAATTTTCAAATTTTCAGAAAGGATGTTCCAGATAAGGTCAAAAACGACATACTCAGATCTTCACCAAACTTTGCAGGGATACATTGGATGTCAAGACACGTGGAAAAAACGTACAAAACAAGAGATTGGAGACATCAAGATTTTGGACGAATTTTTTAAGAATTTTCAAATTTTCAGATAGGAGGTTCCAGATAAGGTCAAAAACTACATACTCAGATCTTCACCAAACTTTGCAGGGATACATTGGATGTCAAGACACGTGGAAAAAACGTACAAAACAAGAGATTGGGGTCATCAAGATTTTGGACGGATTTTTTAGGAATTTTCAAATTTTCAGATGGGAGGTTCCAGATAAGGTCAAAAACTACATACTCATATCTTCACCAAACATTGCAGGGATACATTGGATGTCAAGACACGTGGAAAAAACGTACAAAACAAGAGATTGGAGACATCAAGATTTTGGACGAATTTTTTAAGAATTTTCAAATTTTCAGATAGGAGGTTCCAGATGAGGTCAAAAACTACATACTCAGATCTTCACCAAACTTTGCAGGAATACTTTGCATGTCAAGACACGTGGAAAAAACGTACAAAACAAGAGATCGGAGACATCAAGATTTTCGACGAATTTTTTAAGAATTTTCAAATTTTCAGATGGGAGGTTCCAGATAAGGTCAAAAACGACATACTCAGATCTTCACCAAACTTTGCAGGGATCCATTGGAGGTCGAGACACGTGGAAAAAACGTACAAAACAAGAGATTGGAGACATCAAGATTTTGGACGAATTTTTTAAGAATTTTCAAATTTTCAGATAGGAGGTTCCATATAAGGTCAAAAACTACATACTCAGATCTTCACCAAACTTTGCAGGGATACATTGGATGTCAAGACACGTGGAAAAAACGTACAAAACAAGAGATTGGAGACATCAAGATTTTCGACGAATTTTTTAAGAATTTTCAAATTTTCAGAAAGGATGTTCCAGATAAGGTCAAAAACGACATACTCAGATCTTCACCAAACTTTGCAGGGATCCATTGGAGGTCGAGACACGTGGAAAAAACGTACAAAACAAGAGATTGGAGACATCAAGATTTTGGACGAATTTTTGAAGAATTTTCAAATTTTCAGATAGGAGGTTCCAGATAAGGTCTAAAACTACATACTCAGATCTCCACCAAACATTGCAGGAATACATTGGATGTCAAGACACGTGGAAAAAACGTACAAAACAAGAGATTGGAGACATCAAGATTTTCGACGAATTTTTGAAGAATTTTCAAATTTTCAGATAGGAGGTTCCAGATAAGGTCAAAAACTACATACTCAGATCTTCACCAAACGTTGCAGGGATACTTTGCATGTCAAGACACGTGGAAAAAACGTACAAAACAAGAGATTGGAGACATCAAGATTTTCGACGAATTTTTTAAGAATTTTCAAATTTTCAGATGGGAGGTTCCAGATAAGGTCAAAAACGACATACTCAGATCTTCACCAAACTTTGCATGGATACATTGGATGTCAAGACACGTGGAAAAAACGTACAAAACAAGAGATTGGAGACATCAAGATTTTGGACGAATTTTTTAAGAATTCTCAAATTTTCAGAAAGGAGGTTCCATATAAGGTCAAAAACTACATACTCAAATCTTCACCAAACTTTGCAGGGATACTTTGGATGTCAAGACACGTGGAAAAAACGTACAAAACAAGAGATTGGGGTCATCAAGATTTTGGACGAATTTTTTAAGAATTTTCAAATTTTCAGATGGGAGGTTCAATATAAGGTCAAAAACTACATACTCAGATCTTCACCAAACTTTGCATGGATACATTGGATGTCAAGACACGTGGAAAAACATACAAAACATAGGATTCGGAACATCAAGATTTTGGTCGAATTTTTTAAGAATTTTCAAATTTTCAGATAGGAGGTTCCATATAAGGTCAAAAACTACATACTCAGATCTTCACCAAACATTGCAGGAATACATTGGATGTCAAGACACGTGGAAAGAACGTACAAAACAAGAGATTGGGGTCATCAAGATTTTGCACGGATTTTTTAAGAATTTTCAAATTTTCAGATGGGAGGTTCCAGATAAGGTCAAAAACTACATACTCAGATCTTCACCAAACTTTGCAGGGATACATTGGATGTCAAGACACGTGGAAAAAACGTACAAAACAAGAGATTGGAGACATCAAGATTTTGGACGAATTTTTTAAGAATTTTCAAATTTTCAGATAGGAGGTTCCATATAAGGTCAAAAACTACATACTCAGATCTTCACCAAACTTTGCATGGATACATTATGTGTCAAGACACGTGGAAAAAACGTACAAAACAAAAGATTGGAGACATCAAGATTTTGGTCGAATTTTTTAAGAATTTTCAAATTTTCAGATGGGAGGTTCCAGATAAGGTCAAAAATTACATACTCAGATCTTCACCAAACTTTGCATGGATACATTGGATGTCAAGACACGTGGAAAAAACGTACAAAACAAGAGATTGGAGACATCAAGATTTTGGACGAATTTTTTAAGAATTTTTAAATTTTCAGATAAGAGGTTCCATATAAGGTCAAAAACTACATACTCAGATCTTCACCAAACTTTGCATGGATACATTATGTGTCAAGACACGTGGAAAAAACGTACAAAACAAGAGATTGGAGACATCAAGATATTGGTCGAATTTTTTAAGAATTTTCAAATTTTCAGATGGGAGGTTCCAGATAAGGTCAAAAACTACATACTCAGATCTTCACCAAACTTTGCAGGGATACATTGGATGTCAAGACACGTGGAAAAAACGTACAAAACAAGAGATAGGAGACATCAAGATTTTGGACGAATTTTTTAACAATTTTCAAATTTTCAGAAAGGATGTTCCAGATAAGGTCAAAAACAACATACTCAGATCTTCACCAAACTTTGCAGGGATACATTGGATATCAAGACACGTGGAAAAAACGTACAAAACAAGAGATTGGAGACATCAAGATTTTGGACGAATTTTTTAAGAATTTTCAAATTTTCAGATAGGAGGTTCCAGATAAAATCAAAAACTACATACTCAGATCTTCACCAAACTTTGCAGGGATACATTGGATGTCAAGACACGTGGAAAAAAAGTACAAAACAAGAGATTGGGGTCATCAAGATTTTGGACGGATTTTTTAGGAATTTTCAAATTTTCAGATGGGAGGTTCCATATAAGGTCAAAAACTACATACTCAGATCTTCAACAAACTTTGCAGGGATACATTGGATGTCAAGACACGTGGAAAAAACGTACAAAACAAGAGATTGGAGACATCAAGATTTTCGACGAATTTTTTAAGAATTTTCAAATTTTCAGAAAGGATGTTCCAGATAAGGTCAAAAACGACATACTCAGATCTTCACCAAACTTTGCAGGGATACATTGGAGGTCGAGACACGTGGAAAAAACGTACAAAACAAGAGATTGGAGACATCAAGATTTTGGACGAATTTTTGAAGAATTTTCAAATTTTCTGATAGGAGGTCCCAGATAAGGTCAAAAACTACATACTCAGATCTCCACCAAACATTGCAGGGATACATTGGATGTCAAGACACGTGGAAAAAACGTACAAAGCAAGAGATTGGAGACATCAAGATTTTCGACGAATTTTTGAAGAATTTTCAAATTTTCAGATAGGAGGTTCCAGATAAGGTCAAAAACTACATACTCAGATCTTCACCAAACGTTGCAGGGATACTTTGCATGTCAAGACACGTGGAAAAAACGTACAAAACAAGAGATTGGAGACATCAAGATTTTCGACGAATTTTTTAAGAATTTTCAAATTTTCAGATGGGAGGTTCCAGATAAGGTCAAAAACGACATACTCAGATCTTCACCAAACTTTGCATGGATACATTGGATGTCAAGACACGTGGAAAAAACGTACAAAACAAGAGATTGGGGTCATCAAGATTTTGCACGGATTTTTTAGGAATTTTCAAATTTTCAGATGGGAGGTTCCAGATAAGGTCAAAAACTACATACTCAGATCTTCACCAAACTTTGCAGGGATACATTGGATGTCAAGACACGTGGAAAAAACGTACAAAACAAGAGATTGGAGACATCAAGATTTTGGACGAATTTTTTAAGAATTTTCAAATTTTCAGATAGGAGGTTCCATATAAGGTCAAAAACTACATACTCAGATCTTCACCAAACTTTGCATGGATACATTATGTGTCAAGACACTTGGAAAAAACGTACAAAACAAAAGATTGGAGACATCAAGATTTTGGTCGAATTTTTTAAGAATTTTCAAATTTTCAGATGGGAGGTTCCAGATAAGGTCAAAAACTACATACTCAGATCTTCACCAAACTTTGCAGGGATACATTGGATGTCAAGACACGTGGAAAAAACGTACAAAACAAGAGATTGGAGACATCAAGATTTTGGACGAATTTTTTAAGAATTTTCAAATTTTCAGATAGGAGGTTCCAGATAAGGTCAAAAACTACATACTCAGATCTTCACCAAACTTTGCAGGGATACATTGGATGTCAAGACACGTGGAAAAAACGTACAAAACAAGAGATTGGGGTCATCAAGATTTTGGACGGATTTTTTAGGAATTTTCAAATTTTCAGATGGGAGGTTCCAGATAAGGTCAAAAACTACATACTCAGATCTTCACCAAACATTGCAGGGATACATTGGATGTCAAGACACGTGGAAAAAACGTACAAAACAAGAGATTGGAGACATCAATATTTTGGACGAATTTTTAAAGAATTTTCAAATTTTCAGATAGGAGGTTCCAGATGAGGTCAAAAACTACATAGTCAGATCTTCACCAAACTTTGCAGGAATACTTTGCATGTCAAGACACGTGGAAAAAACGTACAAAACAAGAGATCGGAGACATCAAGATTTTCGACGAATTTTTTAAGAATTTTCAAATTTTCAGATGGGAGGTTCCAGATAAGGTCAAAAACGACATACTCAGATCTTCACCAAACTTTGCATGGATACATTGGATGTCAAGACACGTGGAAAAAACGTACAAAACAAGAGATTGGGGTCATCAAGATTTTGGACGAATTTTTTAAGAATTTTCAAATTTTCAGAAAGGAGGTTCCATATAAGGTCAAAAACTACATACTCAGATCTTCACCAAACTTTGCAGGGATACATTGAATGTCAAGACACGTGGAAAAAACGTACAAAACAAGAGATTGGGGTCATCAAGATTTTGGACGGATTTTTTAGGAATTTTCAAATTTTCAGATGGGAGGTTCCAGATAAGGTCAAGAACTACATACTCAGATCTTCACCAAACTTTGCAGGGATACATTGGATGTCAAGACACGTGGAAAAAACGTACAAAACAAGAGATTGGAGACATCAAGATTTTGGACGAATTTTTTAAGAATTTTTAAATTTTCAGATAGGAGGTTCCATATAAGGTCAAAAACTACATACTCAGATCTTCACCAAACTTTGCATGGATACATTATGTGTCAAGACACGTGGAAAAAACGTACAAAATAAGAGATAGGAGACATCAAGATATTGGTCGAATTTTTTAAGAATTTTCAAATTTTCAGATGGGAGGTTCCAGATAAGGTCAAAAACTACATACTCAGATCTTCACCAAACTTTGCAGGGATACATTGGATGTCAAGACACGTGGAAAAAAGTACAAAACAAGAGATAGGAGACATCAAGATTTTGGACGAATTTTTTAACAATTTTCAAATTTTCAGAAAGGATGTTCCAGATAAGGTCAAAAACGACATACTCAGATCTTCACCAAACTTTGCAGGGATACATTGGATATCAAGACACGTGGAAAAAACGTACAAAACAAGAGATTGGAGACATCAAGATTTTGGACGAATTTTTTAAGAATTTTCAAATTTTCAGATAGGAGGTTCCAGATAAGATCAAAAACTACATACTCAGATCTTCACCAAACTTTGCAGGGATACATTGGATGTCAAGACACGTGGAAAAAACGTACAAAACAAGAGATTGGGGTCATCAAGATTTTGGACGGATTTTTTAGGAATTTTCAAATTTTCAGATGGGAGGTTCCAGATAAGGTCAAAAACTACATACTCAGATCTTCACCAAACATTGCAGGGATACATTGGATGTCAAGACACGTGGAAAAAACGTACAAAACAAGAGATTGGAGACATCAAGATTTTGGACGAATTTTTTAAGAATTTTCAAATTTTCAGATAGGAGGTTCCAGATGAGGTCAAAAACTACATACTCAGATCTTCACCAAACTTTGCAGGAATACTTTGCTTGTCAAGACACGTGGAAAAAACGTACAAAACAAGAGATCGGAGACATCAAGATTTTCGACGAATTTTTTAAGAATTTTCAAATTTTCAGGTGGGAGGTTCCAGATAAGGTCAAAAACGACATACTCAGATCTTCACCAAACTTTGCAGGGATCCATTGGAGGTCGAGACACGTGGAAAAAACGTACAAAACAAGAGATTGGAGACATCAAGATTTTGGACGAATTTTTTAAGAATTTTCAAATTTTCAGATAGGAGGTTCCATATAAGGTCAAAAACTACATACTCAGATCTTCACCAAACTTTGCAGGAATACTTTGCATGTCAAGACACGTGGAAAAAACGTACAAAACAAGAGATCGGAGACATCAAGATTTTCGACGAATTTTTTAAGAATTTTCAAATTTTCAGATGGGAGGTTCCAGATAAGGTCAAAAACGACATACTCAGATCTTCACCAAACTTTGCAGGGATCCATTGGAGGTCGAGACACGTGGAAAAAACGTACAAAACAAGAGATTGGAGACATCAAGATTTTGGACGAATTTTTTAAGAATTTTCAAATTTTCAGATAGGAGGTTCCATATAAGGTCAAAAACTACATACTCAGATCTTCACCAAACTTTGCAGGGATACATTGGATGTCAAGACACGTGGAAAAAACGTACAAAACAAGAGATTGGAGACATCAAGATTTTCGACGAATTTTTTAAGAATTTTCAAATTTTCAGAAAGGATGTTCCAGATAAGGTCAAAAACGACATACTCAGATCTTCACCAAACTTTGCAGGGATCCATTGGAGGTCGAGACACGTGGAAAAAACGTACAAAACAAGAGATTGGAGACATCAAGATTTTGGACGAATTTTTGAAGAATTTTCAAATTTTCAGATAGGAGGTTCCAGATAAGGTCTAAAACTACATACTCAGATCTCCACCAAACATTGCAGGAATACATTGGATGTCAAGACACGTGGAAAAAACGTACAAAACAAGAGATTGGAGACATCAAGATTTTGGACGAATTTTTTAAGAATTTTCAAATTTTCAGATAGGAGGTTCCAGATAAGATCAAAAACTACATACTCAGATCTTCACCAAACTTTGCAGGGATACATTGGATAACAAGACACGTGGAAAAAACGTACAAAACAAGAGATTGGAGACATCAAGATTTTGGACGAATTTTTTAAGAATTTTCAAATTTTCAGATAGGAGGTTCCAGATAAGATCAAAAACTACATACTCAGATCTTCACCAAACTTTGCAGGGATACATTGGATGTCAAGACACGTGGAAAAAAAGTACAAAACAAGAGATTGGGGTCATCAAGATTTTGGACGGATTTTTTAGGAATTTTCAAATTTTCAGATGGGAGGTTCCAGATAAGGTCAAAAACTACATACTCAGATCTTCACCAAACATTGCAGGGATACATTGGATGTCAAGACACGTGGAAAAAACGTACAAAACAAGAGATTGGAGACATCAAGATTTTGGACGAATTTTTTAAGAATTTTCAAATTTTCAGATAGGAGGTTCCAGATGAGGTCAAAAACTACATACTCAGATCTTCACCAAACTTTGCAGGAATACTTTGCATGTCAAGACACGTGGAAAAAACGTACAAAACAAGAGATCGGAGACATCAAGATTTTCGACGAATTTTTTAAGAATTTTCAAATTTTCAGATGGGAGGTTCCAGATAAGGTCAAAAACGACATACTCAGATCTTCACCAAACTTTGCAGGGATCCATTGGAGGTCGAGACACGTGGAAAAAACGTACAAAACAAGAGATTGGAGACATCAAGATTTTGGACGAATTTTTTCAGAATTTTCAAATTTTCAGATAGGAGGTTCCATATAAGGTCAAAAACTACATACTCAGATCTTCACCAAACTTTGCAGGGATACATTGGATGTCAAGACACGTGGAAAAAACGTACAAAACAAGAGATTGGAGACATCAAGATTTTCGACGAATTTTTTAAGAATTTTCAAATTTTCAGAAAGGATGTTCCAGATAAGGTCAAAAACGACATACTCAGATCTTCACCAAACTTTGCAGGGATCCATTGGAGGTCGAGACACGTGGAAAAAACGTACAAAACAAGAGATTGGAGACATCAAGATTTTGGACGAATTTTTGAAGAATTTTCAAATTTTCAGATAGGAGGTTCCAGATAAGGTCTAAAACTACATACTCAGATCTCCACCAAACATTGCAGGAATACATTGGATGTCAAGACACGTGGAAAAAACGTACAAAACAAGAGATTGGAGACATCAAGATTTTCGACGAATTTTTGAAGAATTTTCAAATTTTCAGATAGGAGGTTCCAGATAAGGTCAAAAACTACATACTCAGATCTTCACCAAACGTTGCAGGGATACTTTGCATGTCAAGACACGTGGAAAAAACGTACAAAACAAAAGATTGGAGACATCAAGATTTTCGACGAATTTTTTAAGAATTTTCAAATTTTCAGATGGGAGGTTCCAGATAAGGTCAAAAACGACATACTCAGATCTTCACCAAACTTTGCATGGATACATTGGACGTCAAGACACGTGGAAAAAACGTACAAAACAAGAGATTGGAGACATCAAGATTTTGGACGAATTTTTTAAGAATTCTCAAATTTTCAGAAAGGAGGTTCCATATAAGGTCAAAAACTACATACTCAGATCTTCACCAAACTTTGCAGGGATACTTTGGATGTCAAGACACGTGGAAAAAACGTACAAAACAAGAGATTGGGGTCATCAAGATTTTGGACGAATTTTTTAAGAATTTTCAAATTTTCAGATGGGAGGTTCAATATAAGGTCAAAAACTACATACTCAGATCTTCACCAAACTTTGCATGGATACATTGGATGTCAAGACACGTGGAAAAAACATACAAAACATAGGATTCGGAACATCAAGATTTTGGTCGAATTTTTAAGAATTTTCAAATTTTCAGATAGGAGGTTCCATATAAGGTCAAAACTACATACTCAGATCTTCACCAAACATTGCAGGAATACATTGGATGTCAAGACACGTGGAAAAACGTACAAAACAAGAGATTGGGGTCATCAAGATTTTGCACGGATTTTTTAGGAATTTTCAAATTTTCAGATGGGAGGTTCCAGATAAGGTCAAAAACTACATACTCAGATCTTCACCAAACTTTGCAGGGATGCATTGGATGTCAAGACACGTGGAAAAAACGTACAAAACAAGAGATTGGAGACATCAAGATTTTGGACGAATTTTTTAAGAATTTTCAAATTTTCAGATAGGAGGTTCCATATAAGGTCAAAAACTACATACTCAGATCTTCACCAAACTTTGCATGGATACATTATGTGTCAAGACACGTGGAAAAAACGTACAAAACAAGAGATTGGAGACATCAAGATATTGGTCGAATTTTTTAAGAATTTTCAAATTTTCAGATGGGAGGTTCCAGATAAGGTCAAAAACTACATACTCAGATCTTCACCAAACTTTGCAGGGATACATTGGATGTCAAGACACGTGGAAAAAACGTACAAAACAAGAGATAGGAGACATCAAGATTTTGGACGAATTTTTTAACAATTTTCAAATTTTCAGAAAGGATGTTCCAGATAAGGTCAAAAACAACATACTCAGATCTTCACCAAACTTTGCAGGGATACATTGGATATCAAGACACGTGGAAAAAACGTACAAAACAAGAGATTGGAGACATCAAGATTTTGGACGAATTTTTTAAGAATTTTCAAATTTTCAGATAGGAGGTTCCAGATAAGATCAAAAACTACATACTCAGATCTTCACCAAACTTTGCAGGGATACATTGGATGTCAAGACACGTGGAAAAAAAGTACAAAACAAGAGATTGGGGTCATCAAGATTTTGGACGGATTTTTTAGGAATTTTCAAATTTTCAGATGGGAGGTTCCAGATAAGGTCAAAAACTACATACTCAGATCTTCACCAAACATTGCAGGGATACATTGGATGTCAAGACACGTGGAAAAAACGTACAAAACAAGAGATTGGAGACATCAAGATTTTGGACGAATTTTTTAAGAATTTTCAAATTTTCAGATAGGAGGTTCCAGATGAGGTCAAAAACTACATACTCAGATCTTCACCAAACTTTGCAGGAATACTTTGCTTGTCAAGACACGTGGAAAAAACGTACAAAACAAGAGATCGGAGACATCAAGATTTTCGACGAATTTTTTAAGAATTTTCAAATTTTCAGGTGGGAGGTTCCAGATAAGGTCAAAAACGACATACTCAGATCTTCACCAAACTTTGCAGGGATCCATTGGAGGTCGAGACACGTGGAAAAAACGTACAAAACAAGAGATTGGAGACATCAAGATTTTGGACGAATTTTTTAAGAATTTTCAAATTTTCAGATAGGAGGTTCCATATAAGGTCAAAAACTACATACTCAGATCTTCACCAAACTTTGCAGGAATACTTTGCATGTCAAGACACGTGGAAAAAACGTACAAAACAAGAGATCGGAGACATCAAGATTTTCGACGAATTTTTTAAGAATTTTCAAATTTTCAGATGGGAGGTTCCAGATAAGGTCAAAAACGACATACTCAGATCTTCACCAAACTTTGCAGGGATCCATTGGAGGTCGAGACACGTGGAAAAAACGTACAAAACAAGAGATTGGAGACATCAAGATTTTGGACGAATTTTTTAAGAATTTTCAAATTTTCAGATAGGAGGTTCCATATAAGGTCAAAAACTACATACTCAGATCTTCACCAAACTTTGCAGGGATACATTGGATGTCAAGACACGTGGAAAAAACGTACAAAACAAGAGATTGGAGACATCAAGATTTTCGACGAATTTTTTAAGAATTTTCAAATTTTCAGAAAGGATGTTCCAGATAAGGTCAAAAACGACATACTCAGATCTTCACCAAACTTTGCAGGGATCCATTGGAGGTCGAGACACGTGGAAAAAACGTACAAAACAAGAGATTGGAGACATCAAGATTTTGGACGAATTTTTGAAGAATTTTCAAATTTTCAGATAGGAGGTTCCAGATAAGGTCTAAAACTACATACTCAGATCTCCACCAAACATTGCAGGAATACATTGGATGTCAAGACACGTGGAAAAAACGTACAAAACAAGAGATTGGAGACATCAAGATTTTGGACGAATTTTTTAAGAATTTTCAAATTTTCAGATAGGAGGTTCCAGATAAGATCAAAAACTACATACTCAGATCTTCACCAAACTTTGCAGGGATACATTGGATATCAAGACACGTGGAAAAAACGTACAAAACAAGAGATTGGAGACATCAAGATTTTGGACGAATTTTTTAAGAATTTTCAAATTTTCAGATAGGAGGTTCCAGATAAGATCAAAAACTACATACTCAGATCTTCACCAAACTTTGCAGGGATACATTGGATGTCAAGACACGTGGAAAAAAAGTACAAAACAAGAGATTGGGGTCATCAAGATTTTGGACGGATTTTTTAGGAATTTTCAAATTTTCAGATGGGAGGTTCCAGATAAGGTCAAAAACTACATACTCAGATCTTCACCAAACATTGCAGGGATACATTGGATGTCAAGACACGTGGAAAAAACGTACAAAACAAGAGATTGGAGACATCAAGATTTTGGACGAATTTTTTAAGAATTTTCAAATTTTCAGATAGGAGGTTCCAGATGAGGTCAAAAACTACATACTCAGATCTTCACCAAACTTTGCAGGAATACTTTGCATGTCAAGACACGTGGAAAAAACGTACAAAACAAGAGATCGGAGACATCAAGATTTTCGACGAATTTTTTAAGAATTTTCAAATTTTCAGATGGGAGGTTCCAGATAAGGTCAAAAACGACATACTCAGATCTTCACCAAACTTTGCAGGGATCCATTGGAGGTCGAGACACGTGGAAAAAACGTACAAAACAAGAGATTGGAGACATCAAGATTTTGGACGAATTTTTTAAGAATTTTCAAATTTTCAGATAGGAGGTTCCATATAAGGTCAAAAACTACATACTCAGATCTTCACCAAACTTTGCAGGGATACATTGGATGTCAAGACACGTGGAAAAAACGTACAAAACAAGAGATTGGAGACATCAAGATTTTCGACGAATTTTTTAAGAATTTTCAAATTTTCAGAAAGGATGTTCCAGATAAGGTCAAAAACGACATACTCAGATCTTCACCAAACTTTGCAGGGATCCATTGGAGGTCGAGACACGTGGAAAAAACGTACAAAACAAGAGATTGGAGACATCAAGATTTTGGACGAATTTTTGAAGAATTTTCAAATTTTCAGATAGGAGGTTCCAGATAAGGTCTAAAACTACATACTCAGATCTCCACCAAACATTGCAGGAATACATTGGATGTCAAGACACGTGGAAAAAACGTACAAAACAAGAGATTGGAGACATCAAGATTTTCGACGAATTTTTGAAGAATTTTCAAATTTTCAGATAGGAGGTTCCAGATAAGGTCAAAAACTACATACTCAGATCTTCACCAAACGTTGCAGGGATACTTTGCATGTCAAGACACGTGGAAAAAACGTACAAAACAAAAGATTGGAGACATCAAGATTTTCGACGAATTTTTTAAGAATTTTCAAATTTTCAGATGGGAGGTTCCAGATAAGGTCAAAAACGACATACTCAGATCTTCACCAAACTTTGCATGGATACATTGGACGTCAAGACACGTGGAAAAAACGTACAAAACAAGAGATTGGAGACATCAAGATTTTGGACGAATTTTTTAAGAATTCTCAAATTTTCAGAAAGGAGGTTCCATATAAGGTCAAAAACTACATACTCAGATCTTCACCAAACTTTGCAGGGATACTTTGGATGTCAAGACACGTGGAAAAAACGTACAAAACAAGAGATTGGGGTCATCAAGATTTTGGACGAATTTTTTAAGAATTTTCAAATTTTCAGATGGGAGGTTCAATATAAGGTCAAAAACTACATACTCAGATCTTCACCAAACTTTGCATGGATACATTGGATGTCAAGACACGTGGAAAAAACATACAAAACATAGGATTCGGAACATCAAGATTTTGGTCGAATTTTTAAGAATTTTCAAATTTTCAGATAGGAGGTTCCATATAAGGTCAAAAACTACATACTCAGATCTTCACCAAACATTGCAGGAATACATTGGATGTCAAGACACGTGGAAAAACGTACAAAACAAGAGATTGGGGTCATCAAGATTTTGCACGGATTTTTTAGGAATTTTCAAATTTTCAGATGGGAGGTTCCAGATAAGGTCAAAAACTACATACTCAGATCTTCACCAAACTTTGCAGGGATGCATTGGATGTCAAGACACGTGGAAAAAACGTACAAAACAAGAGATTGGAGACATCAAGATTTTGGACGAATTTTTTAAGAATTTTCAAATTTTCAGATAGGAGGTTCCATATAAGGTCAAAAACTACATACTCAGATCTTCACCAAACTTTGCATGGATACATTATGTGTCAAGACACGTGGAAAAAACGTACAAAACAAGAGATTGGAGACATCAAGATATTGGTCGAATTTTTTAAGAATTTTCAAATTTTCAGATGGGAGGTTCCAGATAAGGTCAAAAACTACATACTCAGATCTTCACCAAACTTTGCAGGGATACATTGGATGTCAAGACACGTGGAAAAAACGTACAAAACAAGAGATAGGAGACATCAAGATTTTGGACGAATTTTTTAACAATTTTCAAATTTTCAGAAAGGATGTTCCAGATAAGGTCAAAAACAACATACTCAGATCTTCACCAAACTTTGCAGGGATACATTGGATATCAAGACACGTGGAAAAAACGTACAAAACAAGAGATTGGAGACATCAAGATTTTGGACGAATTTTTTAAGAATTTTCAAATTTTCAGATAGGAGGTTCCAGATAAGATCAAAAACTACATACTCAGATCTTCACCAAACTTTGCAGGGATACATTGGATGTCAAGACACGTGGAAAAAAAGTACAAAACAAGAGATTGGGGTCATCAAGATTTTGGACGGATTTTTTAGGAATTTTCAAATTTTCAGATGGGAGGTTCCAGATAAGGTCAAAAACTACATACTCAGATCTTCACCAAACATTGCAGGGATACATTGGATGTCAAGACACGTGGAAAAAACGTACAAAACAAGAGATTGGAGACATCAAGATTTTGGACGAATTTTTTAAGAATTTTCAAATTTTCAGATAGGAGGTTCCAGATGAGGTCAAAAACTACATACTCAGATCTTCACCAAACTTTGCAGGAATACTTTGCATGTCAAGACACGTGGAAAAAACGTACAAAACAAGAGATCGGAGACATCAAGATTTTCGACGAATTTTTGAAGAATTTTCAAATTTTCAGATGGGAGGTTCCAGATAAGGTCAAAAACGACATACTCAGATCTTCACCAAACTTTGCAGGGATCCATTGGAGGTCGAGACACGTGGAAAAAACGTACAAAACAAGAGATTGGAGACATCAAGATTTTGGACGAATTTTTTAAGAATTTTCAAATTTTCAGATAGGAGGTTCCATATAAGGTCAAAAACTACATACTCAGATCTTCACCAAACTTTGCAGGGATACATTGGATGTCAAGACACGTGGAAAAAACGTACAAAACAAGAGATTGGAGACATCAAGATTTTCGACGAATTTTTTAAGAATTTTCAAATTTTCAGATAGGAGGTTCCAGATAAGGTCAAAAACTACATACTCAGATCTTCACCAAACGTTGCAGGGATACTTTGCATGTCAAGACACGTGGAAAAAACGTACAAAACAAAAGATTGGAGACATCAAGATTTTCGACGAATTTTTTAAGAATTTTCAAATTTTCAGATGGGAGGTTCCAGATAAGGTCAAAAACGACATACTCAGATCTTCACCAAACTTTGCATGGATACATTGGATGTCAAGACACGTGGAAAAAACGTACAAAACAAGAGATTGGAGACATCAAGATTTTGGACGAATTTTTTAAGAATTCTCAAATTTTCAGAAAGGAGGTTCCATATAAGGTCAAAAACTACATACTCAGATCTTCACAAAACTTTGCAGGGATACTTTGGATGTCAAGACACGTGGAAAAAACGTACAAAACAAGAGATTGGGGTCATCAAGATTTTGGACGAATTTTTTAAGAATTTTCAAATTTTCAGATGGGAAGTTCAATATAAGGTCAAAAACTACATACTCAGATCTTCACCAAACTTTGCATGGATACATTGGATGTCAAGACACGTGGAAAAAACATACAAAACATAGGATTCGGAACATCAAGATTTTGGTCGAATTTTTTAAGAATTTTCAAATTTTCAGATAGGAGGTTCCATATAAGGTCAAAAACTACATACTCAGATCTTCACCAAACATTGCAGGAATACATTGGATGTCAAGACACGTGGAAAAAACGTACAAAACAAGAGATTGGGGTCATCAAGATTTTGCACGGATTTTTTAGGAATTTTCAAATTTTCAGATGGGAGGTTCCAGATAAGGTCAAAAACTACATACTCAGATCTTCACCAAACTTTGCAGGGATACATTGGATGTCAAGACACGTGGAAAAAACGTACAAAACAAGAGATTGGAGACATCAAGATTTTGGACGAATTTTTTAAGAATTTTCAAATTTTCAGATAGGAGGTTCCATAAAAGGTCAAAAACTACATACTCAGATCTTCACCAAACTTTGCATGGATACATTATGTGTCAAGACACGTGGAAAAAACGTACAAAACAAAAGATTGGAGACATCAAGATTTTGGTCGAATTTTTTAAGAATTTTCAAATTTTCAGATGGGAGGTTCCAGATAAGGTCAAAAACTACATACTCAGATCTTCACCAAACTTTGCAGGGATACATTGGATGTCAAGACACGTGGAAAAAACGTACAAAAAAGAGATTGGAGACATCAAGATTTTGGACGAATTTTTTAACAATTTTCAAATTTTCAGAAAGGATGTTCCAGATAAGGTCAAAAACGACATACTCAGATCTTCACCAAACTTTGCAGGGATACATTGGATATCAAGACACGTGGAAAAAACGTACAAAACAAGAGATTGGAGACATCAAGATTTTGGACGAATTTTTTAAGAATTTTCAAATTTTCAGATAGGAGGTTCCAGATAAGGTCAAAAACTACATACTCAGATCTTCACCAAACTTTGCAGGGATACATTGGATGTCAAGACACGTGGAAAAAACGTACATAACAAGAGATTGGGGTCATCAAGATTTTGGACGGATTTTTTAGGAATTTTCAAATTTTCAGATGGGAGGTTCCAGATAAGGTCAAAAACTACATACTCAGATCTTCACCAAACATTGCAGGGATACATTGGATGTCAAGACACGTGGAAAAAACGTACAAAACAAGAGATTGGAGACATCAAAATTTTGGACGAATTTTTTAAGAATTATCAAATTTTCAGATAGGAGGTTCCAGATGAGGTCAAAAACTACATACTCAGATCTTCACCAAACTTTGCAGGAATACTTTGCATGTCAAGACACGTGGAAAAAACGTACAAAACAAGAGATCGGAGACATCAAGATTTTCGACGAATTTTTTAAGAATTTTCAAATTTTCAGATGGGAGGTTTCAGATAAGGTCAAAAACGACATACTCAGATCTTCACCAAACTTTGCATGGATACATTGGATGTCAAGACACGTGGAAAAAACATACAAAACATAGGATTGGTGACATCAAGATTTTGGACGAATTTTTTAAGAATTTTCAAATTTTCAGATAGGAGGTTCCATATAAGGTCAAAAACTACATACTCAGATCTTCACCAAACTTTGCAGGGATACATTGGATGTCAAGACACGTGGAAAAAACGTACAAAACAAGAGATTGGAGACATCAAGATTATGGACGAATTTTTTGAGAATTTTCAAATTTTCAGAAAGGAGGTTCCATATAAGGTCAAAAACTACATACTCAGATCTTCACCAAACTTTGCAGGGATACATTGGATGTCAAGACACGTGGAAAAAACGTACAAAACAAGAGATTGGAGACATCAAGATTTTCGACGAATTTTTTAAGAATTTTCAAATTTTCAGAAAGGATGTTCCTGATAAGGTCAAAAACGACATACTCAGATCTTCACCAAACTTTGCAGGGATACATTGGAGGTCGAGACACGTGGAAAAAACGTACAAAACAAGAGATTGGAGACATCAAGATTTTGGACGAATTTTTGAAGAATTTTCATATTTTCTGATAGGAGGTCCCAGATAAGGTCAAAAACTACATACTCAGATCTCCACCAAACATTGCAGGGATACATTGGATGTCAAGACACGTGGAAAAAACGTACAAAACAAGAGATTGGAGACATCAAGATTTTCGACGAATTTTTGAAGAATTTTCAAATTTTCAGATAGGAGGTTCCAGATAAGGTCAAAAACTACATACTCAGATCTTCACCAAACGTTGCAGGGATACTTTGCATGTCAAGACACGTGGAAAAAACGTACAAAACAAGAGATTGGAGACATCAAGATTTTCGACGAATTTTTTAAGAATTTTCAAATTTTCAGATGGGAGGTTCCAGATAAGGTCAAAAACGACATACTCAGATCTTCACCAAACTTTGCATGGATACATTGGATGTCAAGACACGTGGAAAAAACGTACAAAACAAGAGATTGGGGTCATCAAGATTTTGCACGGATTTTTTAGGAATTTTCAAATTTTCAGATGGGAGGTTCCAGATAAGGTCAAAATCTACATACTCAGATCTTCACCAAACTTTGCAGGGATACATTGGATGTCAAGACACGTGGAAAAAACGTACAAAACAAGAGATTGGAGACATCAAGATTTTGGACGAATTTTTTAAGAATTTTCAAATTTTCAGATAGGAGGTTCCATATAAGGTCAAAAACTACATACTCAGATCTTCACCAAACTTTGCATGGATACATTATGTGTCAAGACACGTGGAAAAAACGTACAAAACAAGAGATTGGAGACATCAAGATTTTGGACGAATTTTTTAAGAATTCTCAAATTTTCAGAAAGGAGGTTCCATATAAGGTCAAAAACTACATACTCAGATCTTCACAAAACTTTGCAGGGATACTTTGGATGTCAAGACACGTGGAAAAAACGTACAAAACAAGAGATTGGGGTCATCAAGATTTTGGACGAATTTTTTAAGAATTTTCAAATTTTCAGATGGGAAGTTCAATATAAGGTCAAAAACTACATACTCAGATCTTCACCAAACTTTGCATGGATACATTGGATGTCAAGACACGTGGAAAAAACATACAAAACATAGGATTCGGAACATCAAGATTTTGGTCGAATTTTTTAAGAATTTTCAAATTTTCAGATAGGAGGTTCCATATAAGGTCAAAAACTACATACTCAGATCTTCACCAAACATTGCAGGAATACATTGGATGTCAAGACACGTGGAAAAAACGTACAAAACAAGAGATTGGGGTCATCAAGATTTTGCACGGATTTTTTAGGAATTTTCAAATTTTCAGATGGGAGGTTCCAGATAAGGTCAAAAACTACATACTCAGATCTTCACCAAACTTTGCAGGGATACATTGGATGTCAAGACACGTGGAAAAAACGTACAAAACAAGAGATTGGAGACATCAAGATTTTGGACGAATTTTTTAAGAATTTTCAAATTTTCAGATAGGAGGTTCCATAAAAGGTCAAAAACTACATACTCAGATCTTCACCAAACTTTGCATGGATACATTATGTGTCAAGACACGTGGAAAAAACGTACAAAACAAAAGATTGGAGACATCAAGATTTTGGTCGAATTTTTTAAGAATTTTCAAATTTTCAGATGGGAGGTTCCAGATAAGGTCAAAAACTACATACTCAGATCTTCACCAAACTTTGCAGGGATACATTGGATGTCAAGACACGTGGAAAAAACGTACAAAAAAGAGATTGGAGACATCAAGATTTTGGACGAATTTTTTAACAATTTTCAAATTTTCAGAAAGGATGTTCCAGATAAGGTCAAAAACGACATACTCAGATCTTCACCAAACTTTGCAGGGATACATTGGATATCAAGACACGTGGAAAAAACGTACAAAACAAGAGATTGGAGACATCAAGATTTTGGACGAATTTTTTAAGAATTTTCAAATTTTCAGATAGGAGGTTCCAGATAAGGTCAAAAACTACATACTCAGATCTTCACCAAACTTTGCAGGGATACATTGGATGTCAAGACACGTGGAAAAAACGTACATAACAAGAGATTGGGGTCATCAAGATTTTGGACGGATTTTTTAGGAATTTTCAAATTTTCAGATGGGAGGTTCCAGATAAGGTCAAAAACTACATACTCAGATCTTCACCAAACATTGCAGGGATACATTGGATGTCAAGACACGTGGAAAAAACGTACAAAACAAGAGATTGGAGACATCAAAATTTTGGACGAATTTTTTAAGAATTTTCAAATTTTCAGATAGGAGGTTCCAGATGAGGTCAAAAACTACATACTCAGATCTTCACCAAACTTTGCAGGAATACTTTGCATGTCAAGACACGTGGAAAAAACGTACAAAACAAGAGATCGGAGACATCAAGATTTTCGACGAATTTTTTAAGAATTTTCAAATTTTCAGATGGGAGGTTTCAGATAAGGTCAAAAACGACATACTCAGATCTTCACCAAACTTTGCATGGATACATTGGATGTCAAGACACGTGGAAAAAACATACAAAACATAGGATTGGTGACATCAAGATTTTGGACGAATTTTTTAAGAATTTTCAAATTTTCAGATAGGAGGTTCCATATAAGGTCAAAAACTACATACTCAGATCTTCACCAAACTTTGCAGGGATACATTGGATGTCAAGACACGTGGAAAAAACGTACAAAACAAGAGATTGGAGACATCAAGATTATGGACGAATTTTTTGAGAATTTTCAAATTTTCGGAAAGGAGGTTCCATATAAGGTCAAAAACTACATACTCAGATCTTCACCAAACTTTGCAGGGATACATTGGATGTCAAGACACGTGGAAAAAACGTACAAAACAAGAGATTGGAGACATCAAGATTTTCGACGAATTTTTTAAGAATTTTCAAATTTTCAGAAAGGATGTTCCTGATAAGGTCAAAAACGACATACTCAGATCTTCACCAAACTTTGCAGGGATACATTGGAGGTCGAGACACGTGGAAAAAACGTACAAAACAAGAGATTGGAGACATCAAGATTTTGGACGAATTTTTGAAGAATTTTCATATTTTCTGATAGGAGGTCCCAGATAAGGTCAAAAACTACATACTCAGATCTCCACCAAACATTGCAGGGATACATTGGATGTCAAGACACGTGGAAAAAACGTACAAAACAAGAGATTGGAGACATCAAGATTTTCGACGAATTTTTGAAGAATTTTCAAATTTTCAGATAGGAGGTTCCAGATAAGGTCAAAAACTACATACTCAGATCTTCACCAAACGTTGCAGGGATACTTTGCATGTCAAGACACGTGGAAAAAACGTACAAAACAAGAGATTGGAGACATCAAGATTTTCGACGAATTTTTTAAGAATTTTCAAATTTTCAGATGGGAGGTTCCAGATAAGGTCAAAAACGACATACTCAGATCTTCACCAAACTTTGCATGGATACATTGGATGTCAAGACACGTGGAAAAAACGTACAAAACAAGAGATTGGGGTCATCAAGATTTTGCACGGATTTTTTAGGAATTTTCAAATTTTCAGATGGGAGGTTCCAGATAAGGTCAAAAACTACATACTCAGATCTTCACCAAACTTTGCAGGGATACATTGGATGTCAAGACACGTGGAAAAAACGTACAAAACAAGAGATTGGAGACATCAAGATTTTGGACGAATTTTTTAAGAATTTTCAAATTTTCAGATAGGAGGTTCCATATAAGGTCAAAAACTACATACTCAGATCTTCACCAAACTTTGCATGGATACATTATGTGTCAAGACACGTGGAAAAAACGTACAAAACAAAAGATTGGAGACATCAAGATTTTGGTCGAATTTTTTAAGAATTTTCAAATTTTCAGATGGGAGGTTCCAGATAAGGTCAAAAACTACATACTCAGATCTTCACCAAACTTTGCAGGGATACATTGGATGTCAAGACACGTGGAAAAAACATACAAAACATAGGATTGGTGACATCAAGATTTTGGACGAATTTTTTAAGAATTTTCAAATTTTCAGATGGGAGGTTCCATATAAGGTCAAAAACTACATACTCAGATCTTCACCAAACTTTGCAGGGATACATTGGATGTCAAGACACGTGGAAAAAACGTACAAAACAAGAGATTGGAGACATCAAGATTATGGACGAATTTTTTGAGAATTTTCAAATTTTCAGAAAGGAGGTTCCATATAAGGTCAAAAACTACATACTCAGATCTTCACCAAACTTTGCAGGGATACATTGGATGTCAAGACACGTGGAAAAAACGTACAAAACAAGAGATTGGAGACATCAAGATTTTCGACGAATTTTTTAAGAATTTTCAAATTTTCAGAAAGGATGTTCCAGATAAGGTCAAAAACGACATACTCAGATCTTCACCAAACTTTGCAGGGATACATTGGAGGTCGAGACACGTGGAAAAAACGTACAAAACAAGAGATTGGAGACATCAAGATTTTGGACGAATTTTTGAAGAATTTTCAAATTTTCTGATAGGAGGTCCCAGATAAGGTCAAAAACTACATACTCAGATCTCCACCAAACATTGCAGGGATACATTGGATGTCAAGACACGTGGAAAAAACGTACAAAACAAGAGATTGGAGACATCAAGATTTTCGACGAATTTTTGAAGAATTTTCAAATTTTCAGATAGGAGGTTCCAGATAAGGTCAAAAACTACATACTCAGATCTTCACCAAACGTTGCAGGGATACTTTGCATGTCAAGACACGTGGAAAAAACGTACAAAACAAGAGATTGGAGACATCAAGATTTTCGACGAATTTTTTAAGAATTTTCAAATTTTCAGATGGGAGGTTCCAGATAAGGTCAAAAACGACATACTCAGATCTTCACCAAACTTTGCATGGATACATTGGATGTCAAGACACGTGGAAAAAACGTACAAAACAAGAGATTGGGGTCATCAAGATTTTGCACGGATTTTTTAGGAATTTTCAAATTTTCAGATGGGAGGTTCCAGATAAGGTCAAAAACTACATACTCAGATCTTCACCAAACTTTGCAGGGATACATTGGATGTCAAGACACGTGGAAAAAACGTACAAAACAAGAGATTGGAGACATCAAGATTTTGGACGAATTTTTTAAGAATTTTCAAATTTTCAGATAGGAGGTTCCATATAAGGTCAAAAACTACATACTCAGATCTTCACCAAACTTTGCATGGATACATTATGTGTCAAGACACGTGGAAAAAACGTACAAAACAAAAGATTGGAGACATCAAGATTTTGGTCGAATTTTTTAAGAATTTTCAAATTTTCAGATGGGAGGTTCCAGATAAGGTCAAAAACTACATACTCAGATCTTCACCAAACTTTGCAGGGATACATTGGATGTCAAGACACGTGGAAAAAACGTACAAAAAAGAGATTGGAGACATCAAGATTTTGGACGAATTTTTTAACAATTTTCAAATTTTCAGAAAGGATGTTCCAGATAAGGTCAAAAACGACATACTCAGATCTTCACCAAACTTTGCAGGGATACATTGGATATCAAGACACGTGGAAAAAACGTACAAAACAAGAGATTGGAGACATCAATTTTTTTAAACGAATTTTTTAAGAATTTTCAAATTTTCAGATAGGAGGTTCCAGATAAGGTCAAAAACTACATACTCAGATCTTCACCAAACTTTGCAGGGATACATTGGATGTCAAGACACGTGGAAAAAACGTACAAAACAAGAGATTGGGGTCATCAAGATTTTGGACGGATTTTTTAGGAATTTTCAAATTTTCAGATGGGAGGTTCCAGATAAGGTCAAAAACTACATACTCAGATCTTCACCAAACATTGCAGGGATACATTGGATGTCAAGACACGTGGAAAAAACGTACAAAACAAGAGATTGGAGACATCAAAATTTTGGACGAATTTTTTAAGAATTTTCAAATTTTCAGATAGGAGGTTCCAGATGAGGTCAAAAACTACATACTCAGATCTTCACCAAACTTTGCAGGAATACTTTGCATGTCAAGACACGTGGAAAAAACGTACAAAACAAGAGATCGGAGACATCAAGATTTTCGACGAATTTTTTAAGAATTTTCAAATTTTCAGATGGGAGGTTCCAGATAAGGTCAAAAACGACATACTCAGATCTTCACCAAACTTTGCATGGATACATTGGATGTCAAGACACGTGGAAAAAACATACAAAACATAGGATTGGTGACATCAAGATTTTGGACGAATTTTTTAAGAATTTTCAAATTTTCAGATAGGAGGTTCCATATAAGGTCAAAAACTACATACTCAGATCTTCACCAAACTTTGCAGGGATACATTGGAGGTCGAGACACGTGGAAAAAAAGTACAAAACAAGAGATTGGGGTCATCAAGATTTTGGACGGATTTTTTAGGGATTTTCAAATTTTCAGATGGGAGGTTCCAGATAAGGTCAAAAACTACATACTCAGATCTTCACCAAACATTGCAGGGATACATTGGATGTCAAGACACGTGGAAAAAACGTACAAAACAAGAGATTGGAGACATCAAGATTTTGGACGAATTTTTTAAGAATTTTCAAATTTTCAGATAGGAGGTTCCAGATGAGGTCAAAAACTACATACTCAGATCTTCACCAAACTTTGCAGGAATACTTTGCATGTCAAGACACGTGGAAAAAACGTACAAAACAAGAGATCGGAGACATCAAGATTTTCGACGAATTTTTTAAGAATTTTCAAATTTTCAGATGGGAGGTTCCAGATAAGGTCAAAAACGACATACTCAGATCTTCACCAAACTTTGCAGGGATCCATTGGAGGTCGAGACACGTGGAAAAAACGTACAAAACAAGAGATTGGAGACATCAAGATTTTGGACGAATTTTTTAAGAATTTTCAAATTTTCAGATAGGAGGTTCCATATAAGGTCAAAAACTACATACTCAGATCTTCACCAAACTTTGCAGGGATACATTGGATGTCAAGACACGTGGAAAAAACGTACAAAACAAGAGATTGGAGACATCAAGATTTTCGACGAATTTTTTAAGAATTTTCAAATTTTCAGAAAGGATGTTCCAGATAAGGTCAAAAACGACATACTCAGATCTTCACCAAACTTTGCAGGGATCCATTGGAGGTCGAGACACGTGGAAAAAACGTACAAAACAAGAGATTGGAGACATCAAGATTTTGGACGAATTTTTGAAGAATTTTCAAATTTTCAGATAGGAGGTTCCAGATAAGGTCTAAAACTACATACTCAGATCTCCACCAAACATTGCAGGAATACATTGGATGTCAAGACACGTGGAAAAAACGTACAAAACAAGAGATTGGAGACATCAAGATTTTCGACGAATTTTTGAAGAATTTTCAAATTTTCAGATAGGAGGTTCCAGATAAGGTCAAAAACTACATACTCAGATCTTCACCAAACGTTGCAGGGATACTTTGCATGTCAAGACACGTGGAAAAAACGTACAAAACAAAAGATTGGAGACATCAAGATTTTCGACGAATTTTTTAAGAATTTTCAAATTTTCAGATGGGAGGTTCCAGATAAGGTCAAAAACGACATACTCAGATCTTCACCAAACTTTGCATGGATACATTGGATGTCAAGACACGTGGAAAAAACGTACAAAACAAGAGATTGGAGACATCAAGATTTTGGACGAATTTTTTAAGAATTCTCAAATTTTCAGAAAGGAGGTTCCATATAAGGTCAAAAACTACATACTCAGATCTTCACCAAACTTTGCAGGGATACTTTGGATGTCAAGACACGTGGAAAAAACGTACAAAACAAGAGATTGGGGTCATCAAGATTTTGGACGAATTTTTTAAGAATTTTCAAATTTTCAGATGGGAGGTTCAATATAAGGTCAAAAACTACATACTCAGATCTTCACCAAACTTTGCATGGATACATTGGATGTCAAGACACGTGGAAAAAACATACAAAACATAGGATTCGGAACATCAAGATTTTGGTCGAATTTTTTAAGAATTTTCAAATTTTCAGATAGGAGGTTCCATATAAGGTCAAAAACTACATACTCAGATCTTCACCAAACATTGCAGGAATACATTGGATGTCAAGACACGTGGAAAAAACGTACAAAACAAGAGATTGGGGTCATCAAGATTTTGCACGGATTTTTTAGGAATTTTCAAATTTTCAGATGGGAGGTTCCAGATAAGGTCAAAAACTACATACTCAGATCTTCACCAAACTTTGCAGGGATACATTGGATGTCAAGACACGTGGAAAAAACGTACAAAACAAGAGATTGGAGACATCAAGATTTTGGACGAATTTTTTAAGAATTTTCAAATTTTCAGATAGGAGGTTCCATATAAGGTCAAAAACTACATACTCAGATCTTCACCAAACTTTGCATGGATACATTATGTGTCAAGACACGTGGAAAAAACGTACAAAACAAAAGATTGGAGACATCAAGATTTTGGTCGAATTTTTTAAGAATTTTCAAATTTTCAGATGTGAGGTTCCAGATAAGGTCAAAAACTACATACTCAGATATTCACCAAACTTTGCAGGGATACATTGGATGTCAAGACACGTGGAAAAAACGTACAAAACAAGAGATTGGAGACATCAAGATTTTGGACGAATTTTTTAAGAATTTTTAAATTTTCAGATAGGAGGTTCCATATAAGGTCAAAAACTACATACTCAGATCTTCACCAAACTTTGCATGGATACATTATGTGTCAAGACACGTGGAAAAAACGTACAAAACAAGAGATTGGAGACATCAAGATATTGGTCGAATTTTTTAAGAATTTTCAAATTTTCAGATGGGAGGTTCCAGATAAGGTCAAAAACTACATACTCAGATCTTCACCAAACTTTGCAGGGATACATTGGATGTCAAGACACGTGGAAAAAACGTACAAAACAAGAGATAGGAGACATCAAGATTTTGGACGAATTTTTTAACAATTTTCAAATTTTCAGAAAGGATGTTCCAGATAAGGTCAAAAACAACATACTCAGATCTTCACCAAACTTTGCAGGGATACATTGGATATCAAGACACGTGGAAAAAACGTACAAAACAAGAGATTGGAGACATCAAGATTTTGGACGAATTTTTTAAGAATTTTCAAATTTTCAGATAGGAGGTTCCAGATAAGATCAAAAACTACATACTCAGATCTTCACCAAACTTTGCAGGGATACATTGGATGTCAAGACACGTGGAAAAAAAGTACAAAACAGGAGATTGGGGTCATCAAGATTTTGGACGGATTCTTTAGGAATTTTCAAATTTTCAGATGGGAGGTTCCATATAAGGTCAAAAACTACATACTCAGATCTTCACCAAACTTTGCAGGGATACATTGGATGTCAAGACACGTGGAAAAAACGTACAAAACAAGAGATTGGAGACATCAAGATTTTCGACGAATTTTTTAAGAATTTTCAAATTTTCAGAAAGGATGTTCCAGATAAGGTCAAAAACGACATACTCAGATCTTCACCAAACTTTGCAGGGATACATTGGAGGTCGAGACACGTGGAAAAAACGTACAAAACAAGAGATTGGAGACATCAAGATTTTGGACGAATTTTTGAAGAATTTTCAAATTTTCTGATAGGAGGTCCCAGATAAGGTCAAAAACTACATACTCAGATCTCCACCAAACATTGCAGGGATACATTGGATGTCAAGACACGTGGAAAAAACGTACAAAACAAGAGATTGGAGACATCAAGATTTTCGACGAATTTTTGAAGAATTTTCAAATTTTCAGATAGGAGGTTCCAGATAAGGTCAAAAACTACATACTCAGATCTTCACCAAACGTTGCAGGGATACTTTGCATGTCAAGACACGTGGAAAAAACGTACAAAACAAGAGATTGGAGACATCAAGATTTTCGACGAATTTTTTAAGAATTTTCAAATTTTCAGATGGGAGGTTCCAGATAAGGTCAAAAACGACATACTCAGATCTTCACCAAACTTTGCATGGATACATTGGATGTCAAGACACGTGGAAAAAACGTACAAAACAAGAGATTGGGGTCATCAAGATTTTGCACGGATTTTTTAGGAATTTTCAAATTTTCAGATGGGAGGTTCCAGATAAGGTCAAAAACTACATACTCAGATCTTCACCAAACTTTGCAGGGATACATTGGATGTCAAGACACGTGGAAAAAACGTACAAAACAAGAGATTGGAGACATCAAGATTTTGGACGAATTTTTTAAGAATTTTCAAATTTTCAGATAGGAGGTTCCATATAAGGTCAAAAACTACATACTCAGATCTTCACCAAACTTTGCATGGATACATTATGTGTCAAGACACGTGGAAAAAACGTACAAAACAAAAGATTGGAGACATCAAGATTTTGGTCGAATTTTTTAAGAATTTTCAAATTTTCAGATGGGAGGTTCCAGATAAGGTCAAAAACTACATACTCAGATATTCACCAAACTTTGCAGGGATACATTGGATGTCAAGACACGTGGAAAAAATGTACAAAAAAGAGATTGGAGACATCAAGATTTTGGACGAATTTTTTAACAATTTTCAAATTTTCAGAAAGGATGTTCCAGATAAGGTCAAAAACGACATACTCAGATCTTCACCAAACTTTGCAGGGATACATTGGATATCAAGACACGTGGAAAAAACGTACAAAACAAGAGATTGGAGACATCAAGATTTTGGACGAATTTTTTAAGAATTTTCAAATTTCAGATAGGAGGTTCCAGATAAGGTCAAAAACTACATACTCAGATCTTCACCAAACTTTGCAGGGATACATTGGATGTCAAGACACGTGGAAAAAACGTACAAAACAAGAGATTGGGGTCATCAAGATTTTGGACGGATTTTTTAGGAATTTTCAAATTTTCAGATGGGAGGTTCCAGATAAGGTCAAAAACTACATACTCAGATCTTCACCAAACATTGCAGGGATACATTGGATGTCAAGACACGTGGAAAAAACGTACAAAACAAGAGATTGGAGACATCAATATTTTGGACGAATTTTTAAAGAATTTTCAAATTTTCAGATAGGAGGTTCCAGATGAGGTCAAAAACTACATAGTCAGATCTTCACCAAACTTTGCAGGAATACTTTGCATGTCAAGACACGTGGAAAAAACGTACAAAACAAGAGATCGGAGACATCAAGATTTTCGACGAATTTTTTAAGAATTTTCAAATTTTCAGATGGGAGGTTCCAGATAAGGTCAAAAACGACATACTCAGATCTTTACCAAACTTTGCATGGATACATTGGATGTCAAGACACGTGGAAAAAACATACAAAACATAGGATTGGTGACATCAAGATTTTGGACGAATTTTTTAAGAATTTTCAAATTTTCAGATAGGAGGTTCCATATAAGGTCAAAAACTACATACTCAGATCTTCACCAAACTTTGCAGGGATACATTGGATGTCAAGACACGTGGAAAAAACGTACAAAACAAGAGATTGGAGACATCAAGATTTTCGACGAATTTTTTAAGAATTTTCAAATTTTCAGATAGGAGGTTCCAGATAAGGTCAAAAACTACATACTCAGATCTTCACCAAACTTTGCAGGGATCCATTGGAGGTCGAGACACGTGGAAAAAACGTACAAAACAAGAGATTGGAGACATCAAGATTTTGGACGAATTTTTGAAGAATTTTCAAATTTTCAGATAGGAGGTTCCAGATAAGGTCTAAAACTACATACTCAGATCTCCACCAAACATTGCAGGAATACATTGGATGTCAAGACACGTGGAAAAAACGTACAAAACAAGAGATTGGAGACATCAAGATTTTCGACGAATTTTTTAAGAATTTTCAAATTTTCAGATAGGAGGTTCCAGATAAGGTCTAAAACTACATACTCAGATCTCCACCAAACATTGCAGGAATACATTGGATGTCAAGACACGTGGAAAAACGTACAAAACAAGAGAATGGAGACATCAAGATTTTCGACGAATTTTTTAAGAATTTTCAAATTTTCAGATGGGAGGTTCCAGATAAGGTCAAAAACGACATACTCAGATCTTCACCAAACTTTGCATGGATACATTGGATGTCAAGACACGTGGAAAAAACGTACAAAACAAGAGATTGGAGACATCAAGATTTTGGACGAATTTTTTAAGAATTCTCAAATTTTCAGAAAGGAGGTTCCATATAAGGTCAAAAACTACATACTCAGATCTTCACCAAACTTTGCAGGGATACTTTGGATGTCAAGACACGTGGAAAAAACGTACAAAACAAGAGATTGGGGTCATCAAGATTTTGGACGAATTTTTTAAGAATTTTCAAATTTTCAGATGGGAGGTTCAATATAAGGTCAAAAACTACATACTCAGATCTTCACCAAACTTTGCATGGATACATTGGATGTCAAGACACGTGGAAAAAACATACAAAACATAGGATTCGGAACATCAAGATTTTGGTCGAATTTTTTAAGAATTTTCAAATTTTCAGATAGGAGGTTCCATATAAGGTCAAAAACTACATACTCAGATCTTCACCAAACATTGCAGGAATACATTGGATGTCAAGACACGTGGAAAAAACGTACAAAACAAGAGATTGGGGTCATCAAGATTTTGCACGGATTTTTTAGGAATTTTCAAATTTTCAGATGGGAGGTTCCAGATAAGGTCAAAAACTACATACTCAGATCTTCACCAAACTTTGCAGGGATACATTGGATGTCAAGACACGTGGAAAAAACGTACAAAACAAGAGATTGGAGACATCAAGATTTTGGACGAATTTTTTAAGAATTTTCAAATTTTCAGATAGGAGGTTCCATATAAGGTCAAAAACTACATACTCAGATCTTCACCAAACTTTGCATGGATACATTATGTGTCAAGACACGTGGAAAAAACGTACAAAACAAAAGATTGGAGACATCAAGATTTTGGTCGAATTTTTTAAGAATTTTCAAATTTTCAGATGGGAGGTTCCAGATAAGGTCAAAAACTACATACTCAGATCTTCACCAAACTTTGCAGGGATACATTGGATGTCAAGACACGTGGAAAAAACGTACAAAACAAGAGATTGGAGACATCAAGATTTTGGACGAATTTTTTAAGAATTTTTAAATTTTCAGATAGGAGGTTCCATATAAGGTCAAAAACTACATACTCAGATCTTCACCAAACTTTGCATGGATACATTATGTGTCAAGACACGTGGAAAAAACGTACAAAACAAGAGATTGGAGACATCAAGATATTGGTCGAATTTTTTAAGAATTTTCAAATTTTCAGATGGGAGGTTCCAGATAAGGTCAAAAACTACATACTCAGATCTTCACCAAACTTTGCAGGGATACATTGGATGTCAAGACACGTGGAAAAAACGTACAAAACAAGAGATAGGAGACATCAAGATTTTGGACGAATTTTTTAACAATTTTCAAATTTTCAGAAAGGATGTTCCAGATAAGGTCAAAAACAACATACTCAGATCTTCACCAAACTTTGCAGGGATACATTGGATATCAAGACACGTGGAAAAAACGTACAAAACAAGAGATTGGAGACATCAAGATTTTGGACGAATTTTTTAAGAATTTTCAAATTTTCAGATAGGAGGTTCCAGATAAGATCAAAAACTACATACTCAGATCTTCACCAAACTTTGCAGGGATACATTGGATGTCAAGACACGTGGAAAAAAAGTACAAAACAAGAGATTGGGGTCATCAAGATTTTGGACGGATTTTTTAGGAATTTTCAAATTTTCAGATGGGAGGTTCCATATAAGGTCAAAAACTACATACTCAGATCTTCACAAAACTTTGCAGGGATACATTGGATGTCAAGACACGTGGAAAAAACGTACAAAACAAGAGATTGGAGACATCAAGATTTTCGACGAATTTTTTAAGAATTTTCAAATTTTCAGAAAGGATGTTCCAGATAAGGTCAAAAACGACATACTCAGATCTTCACCAAACTTTGCAGGGATACATTGGAGGTCGAGACACGTGGAAAAAACGTACAAAACAAGAGATTGGAGACATCAAGATTTTGGACGAATTTTTGAAGAATTTTCAAATTTTCTGATAGGAGGTCCCAGATAAGGTCAAAAACTACATACTCAGATCTCCACCAAACATTGCAGGGATACATTGGATGTCAAGACACGTGGAAAAAACGTACAAAACAAGAGATTGGAGACATCAAGATTTTCGACGAATTTTTGAAGAATTTTCAAATTTTCAGATAGGAGGTTCCAGATAAGGTCAAAAACTACATACTCAGATCTTCACCAAACGTTGCAGGGATACTTTGCATGTCAAGACACGTGGAAAAAACGTACAAAACAAGAGATTGGAGACATCAAGATTTTCGACGAATTTTTTAAGAATTTTCAAATTTTCAGATGGGAGGTTCCAGATAAGGTCAAAAACGACATACTCAGATCTTCACCAAACTTTGCATGGATACATTGGATGTCAAGACACGTGGAAAAAACGTACAAAACAAGAGATTGGGGTCATCAAGATTTTGCACTGATTTTTTAGGAATTTTCAAATTTTCAGATGGGAGGTTCCAGATAAGGTCAAAAACTACATACTCAGATCTTCACCAAACTTTGCATGGATACATTATGTGTCAAGACACGTGGAAAAAACGTACAAAACAAAAGATTGGAGACATCAAGATTTTGGTCGAATTTTTTAAGAATTTTCAAATTTTCAGATGGGAGGTTCCAGATAAGGTCAAAAACTACATACTCAGATCTTCACCAAACTTTGCAGGGATACATTGGATGTCAAGACACGTGGAAAAAACGTACAAAAAAGAGATTGGAGACATCAAGATTTTGGACGAATTTTTTAACAATTTTCAAATTTTCAGAAAGGATGTTCCAGATAAGGTCAAAAACGACATACTCAGATCTTCACCAAACTTTGCAGGGATACATTGGATATCAAGACACGTGGAAAAAACGTACAAAACAAGAGATTGGAGACATCAAGATTTTGGACGAATTTTTTAAGAATTTTCAAATTTTCAGATAGGAGGTTCCAGATAAGGTCAAAAACTACATACTGAGATCTTCACCAAACTTTGCAGGGATACATTGGATGTCAAGACACGTGGAAAAAACGTACAAAACAAGAGATTGGGGTCATCAAGATTTTGGACGGATTTTTTAGGAATTTTCAAATTTTCAGATGGGAGGTTCCAGATAAGGTCAAAAACTACATACTCAGATCTTCACCAAACATTGCAGGGATACATTGGATGTCAAGACACGTGGAAAAAACGTACAAAACAAGAGATTGGAGACATCAATATTTTGGACGAATTTTTAAAGAATTTTCAAATTTTCAGATAGGAGGTTCCAGATGAGGTCAAAAACTACATAGTCAGATCTTCACCAAACTTTGCAGGAATACTTTGCATGTCAAGACACGTGGAAAAAACGTACAAAACAAGAGATCGGAGACATCAAGATTTTCGACGAATTTTTTAAGAATTTTCAAATTTTCAGATGGGAGGTTCCAGATAAGGTCAAAAACGACATACTCAGATCTTCACCAAACTTTGCATGGATACATTGGATGTCAAGACACGTGGAAAAAACATACAAAACATAGGATTGGTAACATCAAGATTTTGGACGAATTTTTTAAGAATTTTCAAATTTTCAGATAGGAGGTTCCATATAAGGTCAAAAACTACATACTCAGATCTTCACCAAACTTTGCAGGGATACATTGGATGTCAAGACACGTGGAAAAAACGTACAAAACAAGAGATTGGAGACATCAAGATTTTCGACGAATTTTTTAAGAATTTTCAAATTTTCAGAAAGGATGTTCCAGATAAGGTCAAAAACGACATACTCAGATCTTCACCAAACTTTGCAGGGATACATTGGAGGTCGAGACACGTGGAAAAAACGTACAAAACAAGAGATTGGAGACATCAAGATTTTGGACGAATTTTTGAAGAATTTTCAAATTTTCAGATAGGAGGTTCCAGATAAGGTCAAAAACTACATACTCAGATCTCAACCAAACATTGCAGGGATACATTGGATGTCAAGACACGTGGAAAAAACGTACAAAACAAGAGATTGGAGACATCAAGATTTTCGACGAATTTTTGAAGAATTTTCAAATTTTCAGATAGGAGGTTCCAGATAAGGTCAAAAACTACATACTCAGATCTTCACCAAAGGTTGCAGGGATACTTTGCATGTCAAGACACGTGGAAAAAACGTACAAAACAAGAGATTGGAGAGATCAAGATTTTCGACGAATTTTTTAAGAATTTTCAAATTTTCAGATGGGAGGTTCCAGATAAGGTCAAAAACGACATACTCAGATCTTCACCAAACTTTGCATGGATACATTGGATGTCAAGACACGTGGAAAAAACGTACAAAACAAGAGATTGGAGACATCAAGATTTTGGACGAATTTTTTAAGAATTCTCAAATTTTCAGAAAGGAGGTTCCATATAAGGTCAAAAACTACAAACTCAGATCTTCACCAAACTTTGCAGGGATACATTGGATGTCAAGACACGTGGAAAAAACGTACAAAACAAGAGATTGGGGTCATCAAGATTTTGGACGAATTTTTTAAGAATTTTCAAATTTTCAGAAAGGAGGTTCCATATAAGGTCAAAAACTACATACTCAGATCTTCACCAAACTTTGCAGGGATACATTGAATGTCAAGACACGTGGAAAAAACGTACAAAACAAGAGATTGGGGTCATCAAGATTTTGGACGGATTTTTTAGGAATTTTCAAATTTTCAGATGGGAGGTTCCAGATAAGGTCAAAAACTACATACTCAGATCTTCACCAAACTTTGCAGGGATACATTGGATGTCAAGACACGTGGAAAAAACGTACAAAACAAGAGATTGGAGACATCAAGATTTTGGACGAATTTTTTAAGAATTTTTAAATTTTCAGATAGGAGGTTCCATATAAGGTCAAAAACTACATACTCAGATCTTCACCAAACTTTGCATGGATACATTATGTGTCAAGACACGTGGAAAAAACGTACAAAACAAGAGATTGGAGACATCAAGATATTGGTCGAATTTTTTAAGAATTTTCAAATTTTCAGATGGGAGATTCCAGATAAGGTCAAAAACTACATACTCAGATCTTCACCAAACTTTGCAGGGATACATTGGATGTCAAGACACGTGGAAAAAACGTACAAAACAAGAGATAGGAGACATCAAGATTTTGGACGAATTTTTTAACAATTTTCAAATTTTCAGAAAGGATGTTCCAGATAAGGTCAAAAACGACATACTCAGATCTTCACCAAACTTTGCAGGGATACATTGGATGTCAAGACACGTGGAAAAAACGTACAAAACAAGAGATTGGAGACATCAAGATTTTGGACGAATTTTTTAAGAATTTTCAAATTTTCAGATAGGAGGTTCCAGATAAGATCAAAAACTACATACTCAGATCTTCACCAAACTTTGCAGGGATACATTGGATGTCAAGACACGTGGAAAAAACGTACAAAACAAGAGATTGGGGTCATCAAGATTTTGGACGGATTTTTTAGGAATTTTCAAATTTTCAGATGGGAGGTTCCAGATAAGGTCAAAAACTACATACTCAGATCTTCACCAAACATTGCAGGGATACATTGGATGTCAAGACACGTGGAAAAAACGTACAAAACAAGAGATTGGAGACATCAAGATTTTGGACGAATTTTTTAAGAATTTTCAAATTTTCAGATAGGAGGTTCCAGATGAGGTCAAAAACTACATACTCAGATCTTCACCAAACTTTGCAGGAATACTTTGCATGTCAAGACACGTGGAAAAAACGTACAAAACAAGAGATCGGAGACATCAAGATTTTCGACGAATTTTTTAAGAATTTTCAAATTTTCAGATGGGAGGTTCCAGATAAGGTCAAAAACGACATACTCAGATCTTCACCAAACTTTGCAGGGATCCATTGGAGGTCGAGGCACGTGGAAAAAACGTACAAAACAAGAGATTGGAGACATCAAGATTTTGGACGAATTTTTTAAGAATTTTCAAATTTTCAGATAGGAGGTTCCATATAAGGTCAAAAACTACATACTCAGATCTTCACCAAACTTTGCAGGGATACATTGGATGTCAAGACACGTGGAAAAAACGTACAAAACAAGAGATTGGAGACATCAAGATTTTCGACGAATTTTTAAAGAATTTTCAAATTTTCAGAAAGGATGTTCCAGATAAGGTCAAAAACGACATACTCAGATCTTCACCAAACTTTGCAGGGATCCATTGGAGGTCGAGACACGTGGAAAAAACGTACAAAACAAGAGATTGGAGACATCAAGATTTTGGACGAATTTTTGAAGAATTTTCAAATTTTCAGATAGGAGGTTCCAGATAAGGTCTAAAACTACATACTCAGATCTCCACCAAACATTGCAGGAATACATTGGATGTCAAGACACGTGGAAAAAACGTACAAAACAAGAGATTGGAGACATCAAGATTTTCGACGAATTTTTGAAGAATTTTCAAATTTTCAGATAGGAGGTTCCAGATAAGGTCAAAAACTACATACTCAGATCTTCACCAAACGTTGCAGGGATACTTTGCATGTCAAGACACGTGGAAAAAACGTACAAAACAAAAGATTGGAGACATCAAGATTTTCGACGAATTTTTTAAGAATTTTCAAATTTTCAGATGGGAGGTTCCAGATAAGGTCAAAAACGACATACTCAGATCTTCACCAAACTTTGCATGGATACATTGGATGTCAAGACACGTGGAAAAAACGTACAAAACAAGAGATTGGAGACATCAAGATTTTGGACGAATTTTTTAAGAATTCTCAAATTTTCAGAAAGGAGGTTCCATATAAGGTCAAAAACTACATACTCAGATCTTCACCAAACTTTGCAGGGATACTTTGGATGTCAAGACACGTGGAAAAAACGTACAAAACAAGAGATTGGGGTCATCAAGATTTTGGACGAATTTTTTAAGAATTTTCAAATTTTCAGATGGGATGTTCAATATAAGGTCAAAAACTACATACTCAGATCTTCACCAAACTTTGCATGGATACATTGGATGTCAAGACACGTGGAAAAAACATACAAAACATAGGATTCGGAACATCAAGATTTTGGTCGAACTTTTTAAGAATTTTCAAATTTTCAGATAGGAGGTTCCATATAAGGTCAAAAACTACATACTCAGATCTTCACCAAACATTGCAGGAATACATTGGATGTCAAGACACGTGGAAAAAACGTACAAAACAAGAGATTGGGGTCATCAAGATTTTGCACGGATTTTTTAGGAATTTTCAAATTTTCAGATGGGAGGTTCCAGATAAGGTCAAAAACTACATACTCAGATCTTCACCAAACTTTGCAGGGATACATTGGATGTCAAGACACGTGGAAAAAACGTACAAAACAAGAGATTGGAGACATCAAGATTTTGGACGAATTTTTTAAGAATTTTCAAATTTTCAGATAGGAGGTTCCATATAAGGTCAAAAACTACATACTCAGATCTTCACCAAACTTTGCATGGATACATTATGTGCCAAGACACGTGGAAAAAACGTACAAAACAAAAGATTGGAGACATCAAGATTTTGGTCGAATTTTTTAAGAATTTTCAAATTTTCAGATGGGAGGTTCCAGATAAGGTCAAAAACTACATACTCAGATCTTCACCAAACTTTGCAGGGATACATTGGATGTCAAGACACGTGGAAAAAACGTACAAAAAAGAGATTGGAGACATCAAGATTTTGGACGAATTTTTTAACAATTTTCAAATTTTCAGAAAGGATGTTCCAGATAAGGTCAAAAACGACATACTCAGATCTTCACCAAACTTTGCAGGGATACATTGGATATCAAGACACGTGGAAAAAACGTACAAAACAAGAGATTGGAGACATCAAGATTTTGGACGAATTTTTTAAGAATTTTCAAATTTTCAGATAGGAGGTTCCAGATAAGGTCAAAAACTACATACTCAGATCTTCACCAAACTTTGCAGGGATACATTGGATGTCAAGACACGTGGAAAAAACGTACAAAACAAGAGATTGGAGACATCAAGATTTTCGACGAATTTTTTAAGAATTTTCAAATTTTCAGAAAGGATGTTCCAGATAAGGTCAAAAACGACATACTCAGATCTTCACCAAACTTTGCAGGGATCCATTGGAGGTCGAGACACGTGGAAAAAACGTACAAAACAAGAGATTGGAGACATCAAGATTTTGGACGAATTTTTGAAGAATTTTCAAATTTTCAGATAGGAGGTTCCAGATAAGGTCTAAAACTACATACTCAGATCTCCACCAAACATTGCAGGAATACATTGGATGTCAAGACACGTGGAAAAAACGTACAAAACAAGAGATTGGAGACATCAAGATTTTCGACGAATTTTTGAAGATTTTTCAAATTTTCAGATAGGAGGTTCCAGATAAGGTCAAAAACTACATACTCAGATCTTCACCAAACGTTGCAGGGATACTTTGCATGTCAAGACACGTGGAAAAAACGTACAAAACAAAAGATTGGAGACATCAAGATTTTCGACGAATTTTTTAAGAATTTTCAAATTTTCAGATGGGAGGTTCCAGATAAGGTCAAAAACGACATACTCAGATCTTCACCAAACTTTGCATGGATACATTGGATGTCAAGACACGTGGAAAAAACGTACAAAACAAGAGATTGGAGACATCAAGATTTTGGACGAATTTTTTAAGAATTCTCAAATTTTCAGAAAGGAGGTTCCATATAAGGTCAAAAACTACATACTCAGATCTTCACCAAACTTTGCAGGGATACTTTGGATGTCAAGACACGTGGAAAAAACGTACAAAACAAGAGATTGGGGTCATCAAGATTTTGGACTAATTTTTTAAGAATTTTCAAATTTTCAGATGGGAGGTTCAATATAAGGTCAAAAAACTACATACTCAGATCTTCACCAAACTTTGCATGGATACATTGGATGTCAAGACACGTGTAAAAAACATACAAAACATAGGATTCGGAACATCAAGATTTTGGTCGAATTTTTTAAGAATTTTCAAATTTTCAGATAGGAGGTTCCATATAAGGTCAAAAACTACATACTCAGATCTTCACCAAACTTTGCATGGATACATTGGATGTCAAGACACGTGGAAAAAACGTACAAAAAAGAGATTGGAGACATCAAGATTTTGGACGAATTTTTTAACAATTTTCAAATTTTCAGAAAGGATGTTCCAGATAAGGTCAAAAACGACATACTCAGATCTTCACCAAACTTTGCAGGGATACATTGGATATCAAGACACGTGGAAAAAACGTACAAAACAAGAGATTGGAGACATCAAGATTTTGGACGAATTTTTTAAGAATTTTCAAATTTTCGGATAGGAGGTTCCAGATAAGGTCAAAAACTACATACTCAGATCTTCACCAAACTTTGCAGGGATACATTGGATGTCAAGACACGTGGAAAAAACGTACAAAACAAGAGATTGGGGTCATCAAGATTTTGGACGGATTTTTTAGGAATTTTCAAATTTTCAGATGGGAGGTTCCAGATAAGGTCAAAAACTACATACTCAGATCTTCACCAAACATTGCAGGGATACATTGGATGTCAAGACACGTGGAAAAAACGTACAAAACAAGAGATTGGAGACATCAAAATTTTGGACGAATTTTTTAAGAATTTTCAAATTTTCAGATAGGAGGTTCCAGATGAGGTCAAAAACTACATACTCAGATCTTCACCAAACTTTGCAGGAATACTTTGCATGTCAAGACACGTGGAAAAAACGTACAAAACAAGAGATCGGAGACATCAAGATTTTCGACGAATTTTTTAAGAATTTTCAAATTTTCAGATGGGAGGTTCCAGATAAGGTCAAAAACGACATACTCAGATCTTCACCAAACTTTGCATGGATACATTGGATGTCAAGACACGTGGAAAAAACATACAAAACATAGGATTGGTGACATCAAGATTTTGGACGAATTTTTTAAGAATTTTCAAATTTTCAGATAGGAGGTTCCATATAAGGTCAAAAACTACATACTCAGATCTTCACCAAACTTTGCAGGGATACATTGGATGTCAAGACACGTGGAAAAAACGTACAAAACAAGAGATTGGGGTCATCAAGATTTTGGACGGATTTTTTAGGAATTTTCAAATTTTCAGATGGGAGGTTCCAGATAAGGTCAAAAACTACATACTCAGATCTTCACCAAACTTTGCAGGGATACATTGGATGTCAAGACACGTGGAAAAAACGTACAAAACAAGAGATTGGAGACATCAAGATTTTGGACGAATTTTTTAAGAATTTTCAAATTTTCAGAATGGATGTTCCAGATAAAGTCAAAAACGACATACTCAGATCTTCACCAAACTTTGCAGGGATACATTGGATGTCAAGACACGTGGAAAAAACGTACAAAACAAGAGATTGGAGACATCAAGATTTTGGACGGATTTATTAGGAATTTTCAAATTTTCAGATGGGAGGTTCCAGATAAGGTCAAAAACGACATACTCAGATCTTCACCAAACTTTGCAGGGATACATTGGATGTCAAGACACGTGGAAAAAACGTACAAAACAAGAGATTGGAGACATCAAGGTTTTGGACGGATTTTTTAGGAATTTTCAAATTTTCAGATAGAAGGTTCCATATAAGGTCAAAAACTACATACTCAGATCTTCACCAAACATTGCAGGGATACATTGGATGTCAAGACACGTGGAAAAAACGTACAAAACAAGAGATTGGAGACATCAAGATTTTGGACGAATTTTTGAAGAATTTTCAAACTTTCAGATAGGAGGTTCCAGATAAGGTCAAAAACTACATACTCAGATCTTCACCAAACGTTGCAGGGATACATTGTATGTCAAGACACGTGGAAAAAACGTACAAAACAAGGGATTGGAGACATCAAGATTTTGGACGAATTTTTTAAGAATTTTCAAATTTTCAGAAAGGAGGTTCCATATAAGGTCAAAAACTACATACTCAGATCTTCACCAAACTTTGAAGGGATACATTGGATGTCAAGACACGTGGAAAAAACGTACAAAACAAGAGATTGGAGACATCAAGATTTTGGACGGATTTTTTAGGAATTTTCAAATTTTCAGATGGCAGGTTCCAGATAAGGTCAAAAACTACATACTCAGATCTTCACCAAACTTTGCAGGGATACATTGGATGTCGAGACACGTGGAAAAAACGTACAAAACAAGAGATTGCAGACATCAAGATTTTGGACGAATTTTTTAAGAATTTTCAAATTTTCAGATGGGAGGTTCCAGATAAGGTCAAAAACGACATACTCAGATCTTCATCAAACTTTTCAGGGATACATTGGATGTCAAGACACGTGGAAAAAACGTACAAAAAAGAGATTGGAGACATCAAAATTTTGGACGAATTTTTTAACAATTTTCAAATTTTCAGAAAGGATGTTCCAGATAAGGTCAAAAACGACATACTCAGATCTTCACCAAACTTTGCAGGGATACATTGGATATCAAGACACGTGGAAAAAACGTACAAAACAAGAGATTGGAGACATCAAGGTTTTGGACGAATTTTTTAAGAATTTTCAAATTTTCAGATAGGAGGTTCCAGATAAGGTCAAAAACTACATACTCAGATCTTCACCAAACTTTGCAGGGATACATTGGATGTCAAGACACGTGGAAAAAACGTACAAAACAAGAGATTGGGGTCATCAAGATTTTGGACGGATTTTTTAGGAATTTTCAAATTTTCAGATGGGAGGTTCCAGATAAGGTCAAAAACTACATACTCAGATCTTCACCAAACATTGCAGGGATACATTGGATGTCAAGACACGTGGAAAAAACGTACAAAACAAGAGATTGGAGACATCAATATTTTGGACGAATTTTTAAAGAATTTTCAAATTTTCAGATAGGAGGTTCCAGATGAGGTCAAAAACTACATAGTCAGATCTTCACCAAACTTTGCAGGAATACTTTGCATGTCAAGACACGTGGAAAAAACGTACAAAACAAGAGATCGGAGACATCAAGATTTTCGACGAATTTTTTAAGAATTTTCAAATTTTCAGATGGGAGGTTCCAGATAAGGTCAAAAACGACATACTCAGATCTTCACCAAACTTTGCATGGATACATTGGATGTCAAGACACGTGGAAAAAACATACAAAACATAGGATTGGTGACATCAAGATTTTGGACGATTTTTTTAAGAATTTTCAAATTTTCAGATAGGAGGTTCCATATAAGGTCAAAAACTACATACTCAGATCTTCACCAAACTTTGCAGGGATACATTGGATGTCAAGACACGTGGAAAAAACGTACAAAACAAGAGATTGGAGACATCAAGATTTTCGACGAATTTTTTAAGAATTTTCAAATTTTCAGAAAGGATGTTCCAGATAAGGTCAAAAACGACATACTCAGATCTTCACCAAACTTTGCAGGGATACATTGGAGGTCGAGACACGTGGAAAAAACGTACAAAACAAGAGATTGGAGACATCAAGATTTTGGACGAATTTTTGAAGAATTTTCAAATTTTCAGATAGGAGGTTCCAGATAAGGTCAAAAACTACATACTCAGATCTCAACCAAACATTGCAGGGATACATTGGATGTCAAGACACGTGGAAAAAACGTACAAAACAAGAGATTGGAGACATCAAGATTTTCGACGAATTTTTGAAGAATTTTCAAATTTTCAGATAGGAGGTTCCAGATAAGGTCAAAAACTACATACTCAGATCTTCACCAAACGTTGCAGGGATACTTTGCATGTCAAGACACGTGGAAAAAACGTACAAAACAAGAGATTGGAGACATCAAGAATTTCGACGAATTTTTTAAGAATTTTCAAATTTTCAGATGGGAGGTTCCAGATAAGGTCAAAAACGACATACTCAGATCTTCACCAAACTTTGCATGGATACATTGGATGTCAAGACACGTGGAAAAAACGTACAAAACAAGAGATTGGAGACATCAAGATTTTGGACGAATTTTTTAAGAATTCTCAAATTTTCAGAAAGGAGGTTCCATATAAGGTCAAAAACTACAAACTCAGATCTTCACCAAACTTTGCAGGGATACATTGGATGTCAAGACACGTGGAAAAAACGTACAAAACAAGAGATTGGAGACATCAAGATTTTGGACGAATTTTTTAAGAATTTTTAAATTTTCAGATAGGAGGTTCCATATAAGGTCAAAAACTACATACTCAGATCTTCACCAAACTTTGCATGGATACATTATGTGTCAAGACACGTGGAAAAAACGTACAAAACAAGAGATTGGAGACATCAAGATACTGGTCGAATTTTTTAAGAATTTTCAAATTTTCAGATGGGAGGTTCCAGATAAGGTCAAAAACTACATACTCAGATCTTCACCAAACTTTGCAGGGATACATTGGATGTCAAGACACGTGGAAAAAACGTACAAAACAAGAGATAGGAGACATCAAGATTTTGGACGAATTTTTTAACAATTTTCAAATTTTCAGAAAGGATGTTCCAGATAAGGTCAAAAACGACATACTCAGATCTTCACCAAACTTTGCAGGGATACATTGGATATCAAGACACGTGGAAAAAACGTACAAAACAAGAGATTGGAGACATCAAGATTTTGGACGAATTTTTTAAGAATTTTCAAATTTTCAGATAGGAGGTTCCAGATAAGATCAAAAACTACATACTCAGATCTTCACCAAACTTTGCAGGGATACATTGGATGTCAAGACACGTGGAAAAAACGTACAAAACAAGAGATTGGGGTCATCAAGATTTTGGACGGATTTTTTAGGAATTTTCAAATTTTCAGATGGGAGGTTCCAGATAAGGTCAAAAACTACATACTCAGATCTTCACCAAACATTGCAGGGATACATTGGATGTCAAGACACGTGGAAAAAACGTACAAAACAAGAGATTGGAGACATCAAGATTTTGGACGAATTTTTTAAGAATTTTCAAATTTTCAGATAGGAGGTTCCAGATGAGGTCAAAAACTACATACTCAGATCTTCACCAAACTTTGCAGGAATACTTTGCATGTCAAGACACGTGGAAAAAACGTACAAAACAAGAGATTGGAGACATCAAGATTTTCGACGAATTTTTTAAGAATTTTCAAATTTTCAGATGGGAGGTTCCAGATAAGGTCAAAAACGACATACTCAGATCTTCACCAAACTTTGCAGGGATCCATTGGAGGTCGAGACACGTGGAAAAAACGTACAAAACAAGAGATTGGAGACATCAAGATTTTGGACGAATTTTTTAAGAATTTTCAAATTTTCAGATAGGAGGTTCCATATAAGGTCAAAAACTACATACTCAGATCTTCACCAAACTTTGCAGGGATACATTGGATGTCAAGACACGTGGAAAAAACGTACAAAACAAGAGATTGGAGACATCAAGATTTTCGACGAATTTTTTAAGAATTTTCAAATTTTCAGAAAGGATGTTCCAGATAAGGTCAAAAACGACATACTCAGATCTTCACCAAACTTTGCAGGGATCCATTGGAGGTCGAGACACGTGGAAAAAACGTACAAAACAAGAGATTGGAGACATCAAGATTTTGGACGAATTTTTGAAGAATTTTCAAATTTTCAGATAGGAGGTTCCAGATAAGGTCTAAAACTACATACTCAGATCTCCACCAAACATTGCAGGAATACATTGGATGTCAAGACACGTGGAAAAAACGTACAAAACAAGAGATTGGAGACATCAAGATTTTCGACGAATTTTTGAAGAATTTTCAAATTTTCAGATAGGAGGTTCCAGATAAGGTCAAAAACTACATACTCAGATCTTCACCAAACGTTGCAGGGATACTTTGCATGTCAAGACACGTGGAAAAAACGTACAAAACAAAAGATTGGAGACATCAAGATTTTCGACGAATTTTTTAAGAATTTTCAAATTTTCAGATGGGAGGTTCCAGATAAGGTCAAAAACGACATACTCAGATCTTCACCAAACTTTGCATGGATACATTGGATGTCAAGACACGTGGAAAAAACGTACAAAACAAGAGATTGGAGACATCAAGATTTTGGACGAATTTTTTAAGAATTCTCAAATTTTCAGAAAGGAGGTTCCATATAAGGTCAAAAACTACATACTCAGATCTTCACCAAACTTTGCAGGGATACTTTGGATGTCAAGACACGTGGAAAAAACGTACAAAACAAGAGATTGGGGTCATCAAGATTTTGGACGAATTTTTTAAGAATTTTCAAATTTTCAGATGGGAGGTTCAATATAAGGTCAAAAACTACATACTCAGATCTTCACCAAACTTTGCATGGATACATTGGATGTCAAGACACGTGGAAAAAACATACAAAACATAGGATTCGGAACATCAAGATTTTGGTCGAATTTTTTAAGAATTTTCAAATTTTCAGATGGGAGGTTCCAGATAAGGTCAAAAACTACATACTCAGATCTTCACCAAACTTTGCAGGGATACATTGGATGTCAAGACACGTGGAAAAAACGTACAAAAAAGAGATTGGAGACATCAAGATTTTGGACGAATTTTTTAACAATTTTCAAATTTTCAGAAAGGATGTTCCAGATAAGGTCAAAAACGACGTACTCAGATCTTCACCAAACTTTGCAGGGATACATTGGATATCAAGACACGTGGAAAAAACGTACAAAACAAGAGATTGGAGACATCAAGATTTTGGACGAATTTTTTAAGAATTTTCAAATTTTCAGATAGGAGGTTCCAGATAAGGTCAAAAACTACATACTCAGATCTTCACCAAACTTTGCAGGGATACATTGGATGTCAAGACACGTGGAAAAAACGTACAGAACAAGAGATTGGGGTCATCAAGATTTTGGACGGATTTTTTAGGAATTTTCAAATTTTCAGATGGGAGGTTCCACATAAGGTCAAAAACTACATACTCAGATCTTCACCAAACATTGCAGGGATACATTGGATGTCAAGACACGTGGAAAAAACGTACAAAACAAGAGATTGGAGACATCAAAATTTTGGACGAATTTTTTAAGAATTTTCAAATTTTCAGATAGGAGGTTCCAGATGAGGTCAAAAACTACATACTCAGATCTTCACCAAACTTTGCAGGAATACTTTGCATGTCAAGACACGTGGAAAAAACGTACAAAACAAGAGATCGGAGACATCAAGATTTTCGACGAATTTTTTAAGAATTTTCAAATTTTCAGATGGGAGGTTCCAGATAAGGTCAAAAACGACATACGCAGATCTTCACCAAACTTTGCATGGATACATTGGATGTCAAGACACGTGGAAAAAACATACAAAACATAGGATTGGTGACATCAAGATTTTGGACGAATTTTTTAAGAATTTTCAAATTTTCAGATAGGAGGTTCCATATAAGGTCAAAAACTACATACTCAGATCTTCACCAAACTTTGCAGGGATACATTGGATGTCAAGACACGTGGAAAAAACGTACAAAACAAGAGATTGGAGACATCAAGATTATGGACGAATTTTTTGAGAATTTTCAAATTTTCAGAAAGGAGGTTCCATATAAGGTCAAAAACTACATACTCAGATCTTCACCAAACTTTGCAGGGATACATTGGATGTCAAGACACGTGGAAAAAACGTACAAAACAAGAGATTGGAGACATCAAGATTTTCGACGAATTTTTTAAGAATTTTCAAATTTTCAGAAAGGATGTTCCAGATAAAGTCAAAAACGACATACTCAGATCTTCACCAAACTTTGCAGGGATACATTGGAGGTCGAGACACGTGGAAAAAACGTACAAAACAAGAGATTGGAGACATCAAGATTTTGGACGAATTTTTGAAGAATTTTCAAATTTTCTGATAGGAGGTCCCAGATAAGGTCAAAAACTACATACTCAGATCTCCACCAAACATTGCAGGGATACATTGGATGTCAAGACACGTGGAAAAAACGTACAAAACAAGAGATTGGAGACATCAAGATTTTCGACGAATTTTTGAAGAATTTTCAAATTTTCAGATAGGAGGTTCCAGATAAGGTCAAAAACTACATACTCAGATCTTCACCAAACGTTGCAGGGATACTTTGCATGTCAAGACACGTGGAAAAAACGTACAAAACAAGAGATTGGAGACATCAAGATTTTCGACGAATTTTTTAAGAATTTTCAAATTTTCAGATGGGAGGTTCCAGATAAGGTCAAAAACGACATACTCAGATCTTCACCAAACTTTGCATGGATACATTGGATGTCAAGACACGTGGAAAAAACGTACAAAACAAGAGATTGGGGTCATCAAGATTTTGCACGGATTTTTTAGGAATTTTCAAATTTTCAGATGGGAGGTTCCAGATAAGGTCAAAAACTACATACTCAGATCTTCACCAAACTTTGCAGGGATACATTGGATGTCAAGACACGTGGAAAAAACGTACAAAACAAGAGATTGGAGACATCAAGATTTTGGACGAATTTTTTAAGAATTTTCAAATTTTCAGATAGGAGGTTCCATATAAGGTCAAAAACTACATACTCAGATCTTCACCAAACTTTGCATGGATACATTATGTGTCAAGACACGTGGAAAAAACGTACAAAACAAAAGATTGGAGACATCAAGATTTTGGTCGAATTTTTTAAGAATTTTCAAATTTTCAGATGGGAGGTTCCAGATAAGGTCAAAAACTACATACTCAGATCTTCACCAAACTTTGCAGGGATACATTGGATGTCAAGACACGTGGAAAAAACGTACAAAAAAGAGATTGGAGACATCAAGATTTTGGACGAATTTTTTAACAATTTTCAAATTTTCAGAAAGGATGTTCCAGATAAGGTCAAAAACGACATACTCAGATCTTCACCAAACTTTGCAGGGATACATTGGATATCAAGACACGTGGAAAAAACGTACAAAACAAGAGATTGGAGACATCAAGATTTTGGACGAATTTTTTAAGAATTTTCAAATTTTCAGATAGGAGGTTCCAGATAAGGTCAAAAACGACATACTCAGATCTTCACCAAACTTTGCAGGGATACATTGGATGTCAAGACACGTGGAAAAAACGTACAAAACAAGAGATTGGGGTCATCAAGATTTTGGACGGATTTTTTAGGAATTTTCAAATTTTCAGATGGGAGGTTCCAGATAAGGTCAAAAACTACATACTCAGATCTTCACCAAACATTGCAGGGATACATTGGATGTCAAGACACGTGGAAAAAACGTACAAAACAAGAGATTGGAGACATCAAAATTTTGGACGAATTTTTTAAGAATTTTCAAATTTTCAGATAGGAGGTTCCAGATGAGGTCAAAAACTACATACTCAGATCTTCACCAAACTTTGCAGGAATACTTTGCATGTCAAGACACGTGGAAAAAACGTACAAAACAAGAGATCGGAGACATCAAGATTTTCGACGAATTTTTTAAGAATTTTCAAATTTTCAGATGGGAGGTTCCAGATAAGGTCAAAAACGACATACTCAGATCTTCACCAAACTTTGCATGGATACATTGGATGTCAAGACACGTGGAAAAAACATACAAAACATAGGATTGGTGACATCAAGATTTTGGACGAATTTTTTAAGAATTTTCAAATTTTCAGATAGGAGGTTCCATATAAGTTCAAAAACTACATACTCAGATCTTCACCAAACTTTGCAGGGATACATTGGATGTCAAGACACGTGGAAAAAACGTACAAAACAAGAGATTGGAGACATCAAGATTATGGACGAATTTTTTGAGAATTTTCAAATTTTCAGAAAGGAGGTTCCATATAAGGTCAAAAACTACATACTCAGATCTTCACCAAACTTTGCAGGGATACATTGGATGTCAAGACACGTGGAAAAAACGTACAAAACAAGAGATTGGAGACATCAAGATTTTCGACGAATTTTTTAAGAATTTTCAAATTTTCAGAAAGGATGTTCCAGATAAGGTCAAAAACGACATACTCAGATCTTCACCAAACTTTGCAGGGATACATTGGAGGTCGAGACACGTGGAAAAAACGTACAAAACAAGAGATTGGAGACATCAAGATTTTGGACGAATTTTTGAAGAATTTTCAAATTTTCTGATAGGAGGTCCCAGATAAGGTCAAAAACTACATACTCAGATCTCCACCAAACATTGCAGGGATACATTGGATGTCAAGACACGTGGAAAAAACGTACAAAACAAGAGATTGGAGACATCAAGATTTTCGACGAATTTTTGAAGAATTTTCAAATTTTCAGATAGGAGATTCCAGATAAGATCAAAAACTACATACTCAGATCTTCACCAAACGTTGCAGGGATACTTTGCATGTCAAGACACGTGGAAAAAACGTACAAAACAAGAGATTGGAGACATCAAGTTTTTCGACGAATTTTTTAAGAATTTTCAAATTTTCAGATGGGAGTTTCCAGATAAGGTCAAAAACGACATACTCAGATCTTCACCAAACTTTGCATGGATACATTGGATGTCAAGACACGTGGAAAAAACGTACAAAACAAGAGATTGGGGTCATCAAGATTTTGCACGGATTTTTTAGGAATTTTCAAATTTTCAGATGGGAGGTTCCAGATAAGGTCAAAAACTACATACTCAGATCTTCACCAAACTTTGCAGGGATACATTGGATGTCAAGACACGTGGAAAAAACGTACAAAACAAGAGATTGGAGACATCAAGATTTTGGACGAATTTTTTAAGAATTTTCAAATTTTCAGATAGGAGGTTCCATATAAGGTCAAAAACTACATACTCAGATCTTCACCAAACTTTGCATGGATACATTATGTGTCAAGACACGTGGAAAAAACGTACAAAACAAAAGATTGGAGACATCAAGATTTTGGTCGAATTTTTTAAGAATTTTCAAATTTTCAGATGGGAGGTTCCAGATAAGGTCAAAAACTACATACTCAGATCTTCACCAAACTTTGCAGGGATACATTGGATGTCAAGACACGTGGAAAAAACGTACAAAAAAGAGATTGGAGACATCAAGATTTTGGACGAATTTTTTAACAATTTTCAAATTTTCAGAAAGGATGTTCCAGATAAGGTCAAAAACGACATACTCAGATCTTCACCAAACTTTGCAGGGATACATTGGATATCAAGACACGTGGAAAAAACGTACAAAACAAGAGATTGGAGACATCAAGATTTTGGACGAATTTTTTAAGAATTTTCAAATTTTCAGATAGGAGGTTCCAGATAAGGTCAAAAACTACATACTCAGATCTTCACCAAACTTTGCAGGGATACATTGGATGTCAAGACACGTGGAAAAAACGTACAAAACAAGAGATTGGGGTCATCAAGATTTTGGACGGATTTTTTAGGAATTTTCAAATTTTCAGATGGGAGGTTCCAGATAAGGTCAAAAACTACATACTCAGATCTTCACCAAACTTTGCAGGGATACATTGGATGTCAAGACACGTGGAAAAAACGTACAAAACAAGAGATTGGAGACATCAAAATTTTGGACGAATTTTTTAAGAATTTTCAAATTTTCAGATAGGAGGTTCCAGATGAGGTCAAAAACTACATACTCAGATCTTCACCAAACTTTGCAGGAATACTTTGCATGTCAAGACACGTGGAAAAAACGTACAAAACAAGAGATCGGAGACATCAAGATTTTCGACGAATTTTTTAAGAATTTTCAAATTTTCAGATGGGAGGTTCCAGATAAGGTCAAAAACGACATACTCAGATCTTCACCAAACTTTGCATGGATACATTGGATGTCAAGACACGTGGAAAAAACATACAAAACATAGGATTGGTGACATCAAGATTTTGGACGAATTTTTTAAGAATTTTCAAATTTTCAGATAGGAGGTTCCATATAAGGTCAAAAACTACATACTCAGATCTTCACCAAACTTTGCAGGGATACATTGGAGGTCGAGACACGTGGAAAAAAAGTACAAAACAAGAGATTGGGGTCATCAAGATTTTGTACGGATTTTTTAGGAATTTTCAAATTTTCAGATGGGAGGTTCCAGATAAGGTCAAAAACTACATACTCAGATCTTCACCAAACATTGCAGGGATACATTGGATGTCAAGACACGTGGAAAAAACGTACAAAACAAGAGATTGGAGACATCAAGATTTTGGACGATTTTTTTAAGAATTTTCAAATTTTCAGATAGGAGGTTCCAGATGAGGTCAAAAACTACATACTCAGATCTTCACCAAACTTTGCAGGAATACTTTGCATGTCAAGACACGTGGAAAAAACGTACAAAACAAGAGATCGGAGACATCAAGATTTTCGACGAATTTTTTAAGAATTTTCAAATTTTCAGATGGGACGTTCCAGATAAGGTCAAAAACGACATACTCAGATCTTCACCAAACTTTGCAGGGATCCATTGGAGGTCGAGACACGTGGAAAAAACGTACAAAACAAAAGATTGGAGACATCAAGATTTTCGACGAATTTTTTAAGAATTTTCAAATTTTCAGATGGGAGGTTCCAGATAAGGTCAAAAACGACATACTCAGATCTTCACCAAACTTTGCATGGATACATTGGATGTCAAGACACGTGGAAAAAACGTACAAAACAAGAGATTGGAGACATCAAGATTTTGGACGAATTTTTTAAGAATTCTCAAATTTTCAGAAAGGAGGTTCCATATAAGGTCAAAAACTACATACTCAGATCTTCACCAAACTTTGCAGGGATACTTTGGATGTCAAGACACGTGGAAAAAACGTACAAAACAAGAGATTGGGGTCATCAAGATTTTGGACGAATTTTTTAACAATTTTCAAATTTTCAGATGGGAGGTTCAATATAAGGTCAAAAACTACATACTCAGATCTTCACCAAACTTTGCATGGATACATTGGATGTCAAGACACGTGGAAAAAACATACAAAACATAGGATTCGGAACATCAAGATTTTGGTCGAATTTTTTAAGAATTTTCAAATTTTCAGATAGGAGGTTCCATATAAGGTCAAAAACTACATACTCAGATCTTCACCAAACATTGCAGGAATACATTGGATGTCAAGACACGTTGAAAAAACGTACAAAACAAGAGATTGGGGTCATCAAGATTTTGCACGGATTTTTTAGGAATTTTCAAATTTTCAGATGGGAGGTTCCAGATAAGGTCAAAAACTACATACTCAGATCTTCACCAAACTTTGCAGGGATACATTGGATGTCAAGACACGTGGAAAAAACGTACAAAACAAGAGATTGGAGACATCAAGATTTTGGACGAATTTTTTAAGAATTTTCAAATTTTCAGATAGGAGGTTCCATATAAGGTCAAAAACTACATACTCAGATCTTCACCAAACTTTGCATGGATACATTATGTGTCAAGACACGTGGAAAAAACGTACAAAACAAAAGATTGGAGACATCAAGATTTTGGTCGAATTTTTTAAGAATTTTCAAATTTTCAGATGGGAGGTTCCAGATAAGGTCAAAAACTACATACTCAGATCTTCACCAAACTTTGCAGGGATACATTGGATGTCAAGACACGTGGAAAAAACGTACAAAACAAGAGATTGGAGACATCAAGATTTTCGACGAATTTTTTAAGAATTTTCAAATTTTCAGATAGGAGGTTCCAGATGAGGTCAAAAACTACATACTCAGATCTTCACCAAACTTTGCAGGAATACTTTGCATGTCAAGACACGTGGAAAAAACGTACAAAACAAGAGATCGGAGACATCAAGATTTTCGACGAATTTTTTAAGAATTTTCAAATTTTCAGATGGGACGTTCCAGATAAGGTCAAAAACGACATACTCAGATCTTCACCAAACTTTGCAGGGATCCATTGGAGGTCGAGACACGTGGAAAAAACGTACAAAACAAAAGATTGGAGACATCAAGATTTTCGACGAATTTTTTAAGAATTTTCAAATTTTCAGATGGGAGGTTCCAGATAAGGTCAAAAACGACATACTCAGATCTTCACCAAACTTTGCATGGATACATTGGATGTCAAGACACGTGGAAAAAACGTACAAAACAAGAGATTGGAGACATCAAGATTTTGGACGAATTTTTTAAGAATTCTCAAATTTTCAGAAAGGAGGTTCCATATAAGGTCAAAAACTACATACTCAGATCTTCACCAAACTTTGCAGGGATACTTTGGATGTCAAGACACGTGGAAAAAACGTACAAAACAAGAGATTGGGGTCATCAAGATTTTGGACGAATTTTTTAACAATTTTCAAATTTTCAGATGGGAGGTTCAATATAAGGTCAAAAACTACATACTCAGATCTTCACCAAACTTTGCATGGATACATTGGATGTCAAGACACGTGGAAAAAACATACAAAACATAGGATTCGGAACATCAAGATTTTGGTCGAATTTTTTAAGAATTTTCAAATTTTCAGATAGGAGGTTCCATATAAGGTCAAAAACTACATACTCAGATCTTCACCAAACATTGCAGGAATACATTGGATGTCAAGACACGTTGAAAAAACGTACAAAACAAGAGATTGGGGTCATCAAGATTTTGCACGGATTTTTTAGGAATTTTCAAATTTTCAGATGGGAGGTTCCAGATAAGGTCAAAAACTACATACTCAGATCTTCACCAAACTTTGCAGGGATACATTGGATGTCAAGACACGTGGAAAAAACGTACAAAACAAGAGATTGGAGACATCAAGATTTTGGACGAATTTTTTAAGAATTTTCAAATTTTCAGATAGGAGGTTCCATATAAGGTCAAAAACTACATACTCAGATCTTCACCAAACTATGCATGGATACATTATGTGTCAAGACACGTGGAAAAAACGTACAAAACAAAAGATTGGAGACATCAAGATTTTGGTCGAATTTTTTAAGAATTTTCAAATTTTCAGATGGGAGGTTCCAGATAAGGTCAAAAACTACATACTCAGATCTTCACCAAACTTTGCAGGGATACATTGGATGTCAAGACACGTGGAAAAAACGTACAAAACAAGAGATTGGAGACATCAAGATTTTCGACGAATTTTTTAAGAATTTTCAAATTTTCAGATAGGAGGTTCCAGATGAGGTCAAAAACTACATACTCAGATCTTCACCAAACTTTGCAGGAATACTTTGCATGTCAAGACACGTGGAAAAAACGTACAAAACAAGAGATCGGAGACATCAAGATTTTCGACGAATTTTTTAAGAATTTTCAAATTTTCAGATGGGAGGTTCCAGATAAGGTCAAAAACGACATACTCAGATCTTCACCAAACTTTGCATGGATACATTGGATATCAAGACACGTGGAAAAAACATACAAAACATAGGATTGGTGACATCAAGATTTTGGACGAATTTTTTAAGAATTTTCAAATTTTCAGATAGGAGGTTCCATATAAGGTCAAAAACTACATACTCAGATCTTCACCAAACTTTGCAGGGATACATTGGAGGTCGAGACACGTGGAAAAAAAGTACAAAACAAGAGATTGGGGTCATCAAGATTTTGTACGGATTTTTTAGGAATTTTCAAATTTTCAGATGGGAGGTTCCAGATAAGGTCAAAAACTACATACTCAGATCTTCACCAAACATTGCAGGGATACATTGGATGTCAAGACACGTGGAAAAAACGTACAAAACAAGAGATTGGAGACATCAAGATTTTGGACGAATTTTTTAAGAATTTTCAAATTTTCAGATAGGAGGTTCCAGATGAGGTCAAAAACTACATACTCAGATCTTCACCAAACTTTGCAGGAATACTTTGCATGTCAAGACACGTGGAAAAAACGTACAAAACAAGAGATCGGAGACATCAAGATTTTCGACGAATTTTTTAAGAATTTTCAAATTTTCAGATGGGAGGTTCCAGATAAGGTCAAAAACGACATACTCAGATCTTCACCAAACTTTGCAGGGATCCATTGGAGGTCGAGACACGTGGAAAAAACGTACAAAACAAGAGATTGGAGACATCAAGATTTTGGACGAATTTTTTAAGAATTTTCAAATTTTCAGATAGGAGGTTCCATATAAGGTCAAAAACTACATACTCAGATCTTCACCAAACTTTGCAGGGATCCATTGGAGGTCGAGACACGTGGAAAAAACGTACAAAACAAGAGATTGGAGACATCAAGATTTTGGACGAATTTTTGAAGAATTTTCAAATTTTCAGATAGGAGGTTCCAGATAAGGTCTAAAACTACATACTCAGATCTCCACCAAACATTGCAGGAATACATTGGATGTCAAGACACGTGGAAAAAACGTACAAAACAAGAGATTGGAGACATCAAGATTTTCGACGAATTTTTGAAGAATTTTCAAATTTTCAGATAGGAGGTTCCAGATAAGGTCAAAAACTACATACTCAGATCTTCACCAAACGTTGCAGGGATACTTTGCATGTCAAGACACGTGGAAAAAACGTACAAAACAAAAGATTGGAGACATCAAGATTTTCGACGAATTTTTTAAGAATTTTCAAATTTTCAGATGGGAGGTTCCAGATAAGGTCAAAAACGACATACTCAGATCTTCACCAAACTTTGCATGGATACATTGGATGTCAAGACACGTGGAAAAAACGTACAAAACAAGAGATTGGAGACATCAAGATTTTGGACGAATTTTTTAAGAATTCTCAAATTTTCAGAAAGGAGGTTCCATATAAGGTCAAAAACTACATACTCAGATCTTCACCAAACTTTGCAGGGATACTTTGGATGTCAAGACACGTGGAAAAAACGTACAAAACAAGAGATTGGGGTCATCAAGATTTTGGACGAATTTTTTAAGAATTTTCAAATTTTCAGATGGGAGGTTCAATATAAGGTCAAAAACTACATACTCAGATCTTCACCAAACTTTGCATGGATACATTGGATGTCAAGACACGTGGAAAAAACATACAAAACATAGGATTCGGAACATCAAGATTTTGGTCGAATTTTTTAAGAATTTTCAAATTTTCAGATAGGAGGTTCCATATAAGGTCAAAAACTACATACTCAGATCTTCACCAAACATTGCAGGAATACATTGGATGTCAAGACACGTGGAAAAAACGTACAAAACAAGAGATTGGGGTCATCAAGATTTTGCACGGATTTTTTAGGAATTTTCAAATTTTCAGATGGGAGGTTCCAGATAAGGTCAAAAACTACATACTCAGATCTTCACCAAACTTTGCAGGGATACATTGGATGTCAAGACACGTGGAAAAAACGTACAAAACAAGAGATTGGAGACATCAAGATTTTGGACGAATTTTTTAAGAATTTTCAAATTTTCAGATAGGAGGTTCCATATAAGGTCAAAAACTACATACTCAGATCTTCACCAAACTTTGCATGGATACATTATGTGTCAAGACACGTGGAAAAAACGTACAAAACATAAGATTGGAGACATCAAGATTTTGGTCGAATTTTTTAAGAATTTTCAAATTTTCAGATGGGAGGTTCCAGATAAGGTCAAAAACTACATACTCAGATCTTCACCAAACTTTGCAGGGATACATTGGATGTCAAGACACGTGGAAAAAACGTACAAAAAAGAGATTGGAGACATCAAGATTTTGGACGAATTTTTTAACAATTTTCAAATTTTCAGAAAGGATGTTCCAGATAAGGTCAAAAACGACGTACTCAGATCTTCACCAAACTTTGCAGGGATACATTGGATATCAAGACACGTGGAAAAAACGTACAAAACAAGAGATTGGAGACATCAAGATTTTGGACGATTTTTTTAAGAATTTTCAAATTTTCAGATAGGAGGTTCCAGATAAGGTCAAAAACTACATACTCAGATCTTCACCAAACTTTGCAGGGATACATTGGATGTCAAGACACGTGGAAAAAACGTACAAAACAAGAGATTGGGGTCATCAAGATTTTGGACGGATTTTTTAGGAATTTTCAAATTTTCAGATGGGAGGTTCCACATAAGGTCAAAAACTACATACTCAGATCTTCACCAAACATTGCAGGGATACATTGGATGTCAAGACACGTGGAAAAAACGTACAAAACAAGAGATTGGAGACATCAAAATTTTGGACGAATTTTTTAAGAATTTTCAAATTTTCAGATAGGAGGTTCCAGATGAGGTCAAAAACTACATACTCAGATCTTCACCAAACTTTGCAGGAATACTTTGCATGTCAAGACACGTGGAAAAAACGTACAAAACAAGAGATTGGAGACATCAAGATTTTCGACGAATTTTTTAAGAATTTTCAAATTTTCAGATGGGAGGTTCCAGATAAGGTCAAAAACGACATACTCAGATCTTCACCAAACTTTGCATGGATACATTGGATGTCAAGACACGTGGAAAAAACATACAAAACATAGGATTGGTGACATCAAGATTTTGGACGAATTTTTTAAGAATTTTCAAATTTTCAGATAGGAGGTTCCATATAAGGTCAAAAACTACATACTCAGATCTTCACCAAACTTTGCAGGGATACATTGGATGTCAAGACACGTGGAAAAAACGTACAAAACAAGAGATTGGGGTCATCAAGATTTTGGACGAATTTTTTAAGAATTTTCAAATTTTCAGATGGGAGGTTCCAGATAAGGTCAAAAACTACATACTCAGATCTTCACCAAACTTTGCATGGATACATTGGATGTCAAGACACGTGGAAAAAACATACAAAACATAGGATTCGGAACATCAAGATTTTGGTCGAATTTTTTAAGAATTTTCAAATTTTCAGATAGGAGGTTCCATATAAGGTCAAAAACTACATACTCAGATCTTCACCAAACTTTGCAGGGATACATTGGATGTCAAGACACGTGGAAAAAACGTACAAAACAAGAGATTGGAGACATCAAGATTTTGGACGAATTTTTTAAGAATTTTCAAATTTTCAGATAGGAGGTTCCATATAAGGTCAAAAACTACATACTCAGATCTTCACCAAACTTTGCATGGATACATTATGTGTCAAGACACGTGGAAAAAACGTACAAAACAAAAGATTGGAGACATCAAGATTTTGGTCGAATTTTTTAAGAATTTTCAAATTTTCAGATGGGAGGTTCCAGATAAGGTCAAAAACTACATACTCAGATCTTCACCAAACTTTGCAGGGATACATTGGATGTCAAGACACGTGGAAAAAACGTACAAAACAAGAGATTGGAGACATCAAGATTTTGGACGAATTTTTTAAGAATTTTTAAATTTTCAGATAGGAGGTTCCATATAAGGTCAAAAACTACATACTCAGATCTTCACCAAACTTTGCATGGATACATTATGTGTCAAGACACGTGGAAAAAACGTACAAAACAAGAGATTGGAGACATCAAGATATTGGTCGAATTTTTTAAGAATTTTCAAATTTTCAGATGGGAGGTTCCAGATAAGGTCAAAAACTACATACTCAGATCTTCACCAAACTTTGCAGGGATACATTGGATGTCAAGACACGTGGAAAAAACGTACAAAACAAGAGATTGGAGACATCAAGATTTTCGACGAATTTTTTAAGAATTTTCAAATTTTCAGAAAGGATGTTCCAGATAAGGTCAAAAACGACATACTCAGATCTTCACCAAACTTTGCAGGGATCCTTTGGAGGTCGAGACACGTGGAAAAAACGTACAAAACAAGAGATTGGAGACATCAAGATTTTGGACGAATTTTTGAAGAATTTTCAAATTTTCAGATAGGAGGTTCCAGATAAGGTCTAAAACTACATACTCATATCTCCACCAAACATTGCAGGAATACATTGGATGTCAAGACACGTGGAAAAAACGTACAAAACAAGAGATTGGAGACATCAAGATTTTCGACGAATTTTTGAAGAATTTTCAAATTTTCAGATAGGAGGTTCCAGATAAGGTCAAAAACTACATACTCAGATCTTCACCAAACGTTGCAGGGATACTTTGCATGTCAAGACACGTGGAAAAACGTACAAAACAAAAGATTGGAGACATCAAGATTTTCGACGAATTTTTTAAGAATTTTCAAATTTTCAGATGGGAGGTTCCAGATAAAGTCAAAAATGACATACTCAGATCTTCACCAAACTTTGCATGGATACATTGGATGTCAAGACACGTGGAAAAAACGTACAAAACAAGAGATTGGAGACATCAAGATTTTGGACGAATTTTTTAAGAATTCTCAAATTTTCAGAAAGGAGGTTCCATATAAGGTCAAAAACTACATACTCAGATCTTCACCAAACTTTGCAGGGATACTTTGGATGTCAAGACACGTGGAAAAAACGTACAAAACAAGAGATTGGGGTCATCAAGATTTTGGACGAATTTTTTAAGAATTTTCAAATTTTCAGATGGGAGGTTCAATATAAGGTCAAAAACTACATACTCAGATCTTCACCAAACTTTGCATGGATACATTGGATGTCAAGACACGTGGAAAAAACATACAAAACATAGGATTCGGAACATCAAGATTTTGGTCGAATTTTTTAAGAATTTTCAAATTTTCAGATAGGAGGTTCCATATAAGGTCAAAAACTACATACTCAGATCTTCACCAAACATTGCAGGAATACATTGGATGTCAAGACACGTGGAAAAAACGTACAAAACAAGAGATTGGGGTCATCAAGATTTTGCACGGATTTTTTAGGAATTTTCAAATTTTCAGATGGGAGGTTCCAGATAAGGTCAAAAACTACATACTCAGATCTTCACCAAACTTTGCAGGGATACATTGGATGTCAAGACACGTGGAAAAAACGTACAAAACAAGAGATTGGAGACATCAAGATTTTGGACAAATTTTTTAAGAATTTTCAAATTTTTAGATAGGAGGTTCCATATAAGGTCAAAAACTACATACTCAGATCTTCACCAAACTTTGCATGGATCCATTGGAGGTCGAGACACGTGGAAAAAACGTACAAAACAAGAGATTGGAGACATCAAGATTTTGGACGAATTTTTTAAGAATTTTCAAATTTTCAGATAGGAGGTTCCATATAAGGTCAAAAACTACATACTCAGATCTTCACCAAACTTTGCATGGATACATTGGATGTCAAGACACGTGGAAAAAACATACAAAACATAGGATTCGGAACATCAAGATTTTGGTCGAATTTTTTAAGAATTTTCAAATTTTCAGATAGGAGGTTCCATATAAGGTCAAAAACTACATACTCAGATCTTCACCAAACATTGCAGGAATACATTGGATGTCAAGACACGTGGAAAAAACGTACAAAACAAGAGATTGGGGTCATCAAGATTTTGCACGGATTTTTTAGGAATTTTCAAATTTTCAGATGGGAGGTTCCAGATAAGGTCAAAAACTACATACTCAGATCTTCACCAAACTTTGCAGGGATACATTGGATGTCAAGACACGTGGAAAAAACGTACAAAACAAGAGATTGGAGACATCAAGATTTTGGACGAATTTTTTAAGAATTTTCAAATTTTCAGATAGGAGGTTCCATATAAGGTCAAAAACTACATACTCAGATCTTCACCAAACTTTGCATGGATACATTATGTGTCAAGACACGTGGAAAAAACGTACAAAACAAAAGATTGGAGACATCAAGATTTTGGTCGAATTTTTGAAGAATTTTCAAATTTTCAGATGGGAGGTTCCAGATAAGGTCAAAAACTACATACTCAGATCTTCACCAAACTTTGCATGGATACATTATGTGTCAAGACAAGTGGAAAAAACGTACAAAACAAGAGATTGGAGACATCAAGATATTGGTCGAATTTTTTAAGAATTTTCAAATTTTCAGATGGGAGGTTCCAGATAAGGTCAAAAACTACATACTCAGATCTTCACCAAACTTTGCAGGGATACATTGGATGTCAAGACACGTGGAAAAAACGTACAAAACAAGAGATTGGAGACATCAAGATTTTCGACGAATTTTTTAAGAATTTTCAAATTTTCAGAAAGGATGTTCCAGATAAGGTCAAAAACGACATACTCAGATCTTCACCAAACTTTGCAGGGATCCATTGGAGGTCGAGACACGTGGAAAAAACGTACAAAACAAGAGATTGGAGACATCAAGATTTTGGACGAATTTTTGAAGAATTTTCAAATTTTCAGATAGGAGGTTCCAGATAAGGTCTAAAACTACATACTCAGATCTCCACCAAACATTGCAGGAATACATTGGATGTCAAGACACGTGGAAAAAACGTACAAAACAAGAGATTGGAGACATCAAAATTTTCGACGAATTTTTGAAGAATTTTCAAATTTTCAGATAGGAGGTTCCAGATAAGGTCAAAAACTACATACTCAGATCTTCACCAAACGTTGCAGGGATACTTTGCATGTCAAGACACGTGGAAAAAACGTACAAAACAAAAGATTGGAGACATCAAGATTTTCGACGAATTTTTTAAGAATTTTCAAATTTTCAGATGGGAGGTTCCAGATAAGGTCAAAAACGACATACTCAGATCTTCACCAAACTTTGCATGGATACATTGGATGTCAAGACACGTGGAAAAAACGTACAAAACAAGAGATTGGAGACATCAAGATTTTGGACGAATTTTTTAAGAATTCTCAAATTTTCAGAAAGGAGGTTCCATATAAGGTCAAAAACTACATACTCAGATCTTCACCAAACTTTGCAGGGATACTTTGGATGTCAAGACACGTGGAAAAAACGTACAAAACAAGAGATTGGGGTCATCAAGATTTTGGACGAATTTTTTAAGAATTTTCAAATTTTCAGATGGGAGGTTCAATATAAGGTCAAAAACTACATACTCAGATCTTCACCAAACTTTGCATGGATACATTGGATGTCAAGACACGTGGAAAAAACATACAAAACATAGGATTCGGAACATCAAGATTTTGGTCGAATTTTTTAAGAATTTTCAAATTTTCAGATAGGAGGTTCCATATAAGGTCAAAAACTACATACTCAGATCTTCACCAAACTTTGCATGGATACATTGGATGTCAAGACACGTGGAAAAAACATACAAAACATAGGATTCGGAACATCAAGATTTTGGTCGAATTTTTTAAGAATTTTCAAATTTTCAGATAGGAGGTTCCAGATAAGGTCAAAAACTACATACTCAGATCTTCACCAAACGTTGCAGGGATACTTTGCATGTCAAGACACGTGGAAAAAACGTACAAAACAAAAGATTGGAGACATCAAGATTTTCGACGAATTTTTTAAGAATTTTCAAATTTTCAGATGGGAGGTTCCAGATAAGGTCAAAAACGACATACTCAGATCTTCACCAAACTTTGCATGGATACATTGGATGTCAAGACACGTGGAAAAAACGTACAAAACAAGAGATTGGAGACATCAAGATTTTGGACGAATTTTTTAAGAATTCTCAAATTTTCAGAAAGGAGGTTCCATATAAGGTCAAAAACTACATACTCAGATCTTCACCAAACTTTGCAGGGATACTTTGGATGTCAAGACACGTGGAAAAAACGTACAAAACAAGAGATTGGGGTCATCAAGATTTTGGACGAATTTTTTAAGAATTTTCAAATTTTCAGATGGGAGGTTCAATATAAGGTCAAAAACTACATACTCAGATCTTCACCAAACTTTGCATGGATACATTGGATGTCAAGACACGTGGAAAAAACATACAAAACATAGGATTCGGAACATCAAGATTTTGGTCGAATTTTTTAAGAATTTTCAAATTTTCAGATAGGAGGTTCCATATAAGGTCAAAAACTACATACTCAGATCTTCACCAAACGTTGCAGGGATACTTTGCATGTCAAGACACGTGGAAAAAACGTACAAAACAAAAGATTGGAGACATCAAGATTTTCGACGAATTTTTTAAGAATTTTCAAATTTTCAGATGGGAGGTTCCAGATAAGGTCAAAAACGACATACTCAGATCTTCACCAAACTTTGCATGGATACATTGGATGTCAAGACACGTGGAAAAAACGTACAAAACAAGAGATTGGAGACATCAAGATTTTGGACGAATTTTTTAAGAATTCTCAAATTTTCAGAAAGGAGGTTCCATATAAGGTCAAAAACTACATACTCAGATCTTCACCAAACTTTGCAGGGATACTTTGGATGTCAAGACACGTGGAAAAAACGTACAAAACAAGAGATTGGGGTCATCAAGATTTTGGACGAATTTTTTAAGAATTTTCAAATTTTCAGATGGGAGGTTCAATATAAGGTCAAAAACTACATACTCAGATCTTCACCAAACTTTGCATGGATACATTGGATGTCAAGACACGTGGAAAAAACATACAAAACATAGGATTCGGAACATCAAGATTTTGGTCGAATTTTTTAAGAATTTTCAAATTTTCAGATAGGAGGTTCCATATAAGGTCAAAAACTACATACTCAGATCTTCACCAAACATTGCAGGAATACATTGGATGTCAAGACACGTGGAAAAAACGTACAAAACAAGAGATTGGGGTCATCAAGATTTTGCACGGATTTTTTAGGAATTTTCAAATTTTCAGATGGGAGGTTCCAGATAAGGTCAAAAACTACATACTCAGATCTTCACCAAACTTTGCAGGGATACATTGGATGTCAAGACACGTGGAAAAAACGTACAAAACAAGAGATTGGAGACATCAAGATTTTGGACGAATTTTTTAAGAATTTTCAAATTTTCAGATAGGAGGTTCCATATAAGGTCAAAAACTACATACTCAGATCTTCACCAAACTTTGCATGGATACATTATGTGTCAAGACACGTGGAAAAAACGTACAAAACAAAAGATTGGAGACATCAAGATTTTGGTCGAATTTTTTAAGAATTTTCAAATTTTCAGATGGGAGGTTCCAGATAAGGTCAAAAACTACATACTCAGATCTTCACCAAACTTTGTAGGGATACATTGGATGTCAAGACACGTGGAAAAAACGTACAAAAAAGAGATTGGAGACATCAAGATTTTGGACGAATTTTTTAACAATTTTCAAATTTTCAGAAAGGATGTTCCAGATAAGGTCAAAAACGACATTCTCAGATCTTCACCAAACTTTGCAGGGATACATTGGATATCAAGACACGTGGAAAAAACGTACAAAACAAGAGATTGGAGACATCAAGATTTTGGACGAATTTTTTAAGAATTTTCAAATTTTCAGATAGGAGGTTCCAGATAAGGTCAAAAACTACATACTGAGATCTTCACCAAACTTTGCAGGGATACATTTTATGTCAAGACACGTGGAAAAAACGTACAAAACAAGAGATTGGGGTCATCAAGATTTTGGACGGATTTTTTAGGAATTTTCAAATTTTCAGATGGGAGGTTCCAGATAAGGTCAAAAACTACATACTCAGATCTTCACCAAACATTGCAGGGATACATTGGATGTCAAGACACGTGGAAAAAACGTACAAAACAAGAGATTGGAGACATCAAAATTTTGGACGAATTTTTTAAGAATTTTCAAATTTTCAGATAGGAGGTTCCAGATGAGGTCAAAAACTACATACTCAGATCTTCACCAAACTTTGCAGGAATACTTTGCATGTCAAGACACGTGGAAAAAACGTACAAAACAAGAGATCGGAGACATCAAGATTTTCGACGAATTTTTTAAGAATTTTCAAATTTTCAAATGGGAGGTTCCAGATAAGGTCAAAAACGACATACTCAGATCTTCACCAAACTTTGCATGGATACATTGGATGTCAAGACACGTGGAAAAAACATACAAAACATAGGATTGGTGACATCAAGATTTTGGACGAATTTTTTAAGAATTTTCAAATTTTCAGATAGGAGGTTCCATATAAGGTCAAAAACTACATACTCAGATCTTCACCAAACTTTGCAGGGATACATTGGATGTCAAGACACGTGGAAAAAACGTACAAAACAAGAGATTGGAGACATCAAGATTATGGACGAATTTTTTGAGAATTTTCAAATTTTCAGAAAGGAGGTTCCATATAAGGTCAAAAACTACATACTCAGATCTTCACCAAACTTTGCAGGGATACATTGGATGTCAAGACACGTGGAAAAAACGTACAAAACAAGAGATTGGAGACATCAAGATTTTCGACGAATTTTTTTTGAATTTTCAAATTTTCAGAAAGGATGTTCCAGATAAGGTCAAAAACGACATACTCAGATCTTCACCAAACTTTGAAAGGATACATTGGAGGTCGAGACACGTGGAAAAAACGTACAAAACAAGAGATTGGAGACATCAAGATTTTGGACGAATTTTTTAAGAATTTTCAAATTTTCTGATAGGAGGTCCCAGATAAGGTCAAAAACTACATACTCAGATCTCCACCAAACATTGCAGGGATACATTGGATGTCAAGACACGTGGAAAAAACGTACAAAACAAGAGATTGGAGACATCAAGATTTTCGACGAATTTTTGAAGAATTTTCAAATTTTCAGATAGGAGGTTCCAGATAAGGTCAAAAACTACATACTCAGATCTTCACCAAACGTTGCAGGGATACTTTGCATGTCAAGACACGTGGAAAAAACGTACAAAACAAGAGATTGGAGACATCAAGATTTTCGACGAATTTTTTAAGAATTTTCAAATTTTCAGATGGGAGGTTCCAGATAAGGTCAAAAACGACATACTCAGATCTTCACCAAACTTTGCATGGATACATTGGATGTCAAGACACGTGGAAAAAACGTACAAAACAAGAGATTGGGGTCATCAAGATTTTGCACGGATTTTTTAGGAATTTTCAAATTTTCAGATGGGAGGTTCCAGATAAGGTCAAAAACTACATACTCAGATCTTCACCAAACTTTGCAGGGATACATTGGATGTCAAGACACGTGGAAAAAACGTACAAAACAAGAGATTGGAGACATCAAGATTTTGGACGAATTTTTTAAGAATTTTCAAATTTTCAGATAGGAGGTTCCATATAAGGTCAAAAACTACATACTCAGATCTTCACCAAACTTTGCATGGATACATTATGTGTCAAGACACGTGGAAAAAACGTACAAAACAAAAGATTGGAGACATCAAGATTTTGGTCGAATTTTTTAAGAATTTTCAAATTTTCAGATGGGAGGTTCCAGATAAGGTTAAAAACTACATACTCAGATCTTCACCAAACTTTGCAGGGATACATTGGATGTCAAGACACGTGGAAAAAACGTACAAAAAAGAGATTGGAGACATCAAGATTTTGGACGAATTTTTTAAGAATTTTCAAATTTTCAGAAAGGATGTTCCAGATAAGGTCAAAAACGACATACTCAGATCTTCACCAAACTTTGCAGGGATACATTGGATATCAAGACACGTGGAAAAAAAGTACAAAACAAGAGATTGGAGACATCAAGATTTTGGACGAATTTTTTAAGAATTTTCAAATTTTCAGATAGGAGGTTCCAGATAAGGTCAAAAACTACATACTCAGATCTTCACCAAACTTTGCAGGGATACATTGGATGTCAAGACACGTGGAAAAAACGTACAAAACAAGAGATTGGGGTCATCAAGATTTTGGACGGATTTTTTAGGAATTTTCAAATTTTCAGATAGGAGGTTCCAGATGAGGTCAAAAACTACATAGTCAGATCTTCACCAAACTTTGCAGGAATACTTTGCATGTCAAGACACGTGGAAAAAACGTACAAAACAAGAGATCGGAGACATCAAGATTTTCGACGAATTTTTTAAGAATTTTCAAATTTTCAGATGGGAGGTTCCAGATAAGGTCAAAAACGACATACTCAGATCTTCACCAAACTTTGCATGGATACATTGGATGTCAAGACACGTGGAAAAAACATACAAAACATAGGATTGGTGACATCAAGATTTTGGACGAATTTTTTAAGAATTTTCAAATTTTCAGATAGGAGGTTCCATATAAGGTCAAAAACTACATACTCAGATCTTCACCAAACTTTGCAGGGATACATTGGATGTCAAGACACGTGGAAAAAACGTACAAAACAAGAGATTGGAGACATCAAGATTTTCGACGAATTTTTTAAGAATTTTCAAATTTTCAGAAAGGATGTTCCAGATAAGGTCAAAAACGACATACTCAGATCTTCACCAAACTTTGCAGGGATACATTGGAGGTCGAGACACGTGGAAAAAACGTACAAAACAAGAGATTGGAGACATCAAGATTTTGGACGAATTTTTGAAGAATTTTCAAATTTTCAGATAGGAGGTTCCAGATAAGGTCAAAAACTACATACTCAGATCTCAACCAAACATTGCAGGGATACATTGGATGTCAAGACACGTGGAAAAAACGTACAAAACAAGAGATTGGAGACATCAAGATTTTCGACGAATTTTTGAAGAATTTTCAAATTTTCAGATAGGAGGTTCCAGATAAGGTCAAAAACTACATACTCAGATCTTCACCAAACGTTGCAGGGTAACTTTGCATGTCAAGACACGTGGAAAAAACGTACAAAACAAGAGATTGGAGACATCAAGATTTTCGACGAATTTTTTAAGAATTTTCAAATTTTCAGATGGGAGGTTCCAGATAAGGTCAAAAACGACATACTCAGATCTTCACCAAACTTTGCATGGATACATTGGATGTCAAGACACGTGGAAAAAACGTACAAAACAAGAGATTGGAGACATCAAGATTTTGGACGAATTTTTTAAGAATTCTCAAATTTTCAGAAAGGAGGTTCCATATAAGGTCAAAAACTACAAACTCAGATCTTCACCAAACTTTGCAGGGATACATTGGATGTCAAGACACGTGGAAAAAACGTACAAAACAAGAGATTGGGGTCATCAAGATTTTGGACGAATTTTTTAAGAATTTTCAAATTTTCAGAAAGGAGGTTCCATATAAGGTCAAAAACTACATACTCAGATCTTCACCAAACTTTGCAGGGATACATTGAATGTCAAGACACGTGGAAAAAACGTACAAAACAAGAGATTGGGGTCATCAAGATTTTGGACGGATTTTTTAGGAATTTTCAAATTTTCAGATGGGAGGTTCCAGATAAGGTCAAAAACTACATACTCAGATCTTCACCAAACTTTGCAGGGATACATTGGATGTCAAGACACGTGGAAAAAACGTACAAAACAAGAGATTGGAGACATCAAGATTTTGGACGAATTTTTTAAGAATTTTTAAATTTTCAGATAGGAGGTTCCATATAAGGTCAAAAACTACATACTCAGATCTTCACCAAACTTTGCATGGATACATTATGTGTCAAGACACGTGGAAAAAACGTACAAAACAAGAGATTAGAGACATCAAGATATTGGTCGAATTTTTTAAGAATTTTCAAATTTTCAGATGGGAGGTTCCAGATAAGGTCAAAAACTACATACTCAGATCTTCACCAAACTTTGCAGGGATACATTGGATGTCAAGACACGTGGAAAAAACGTACAAAACAAGAGATAGGAGACATCAAGATTTTGGACGAATTTTTTAACAATTTTCAAATTTTCAGAAAGGATGTTCCAGATAAGGTCAAAAACGACATACTCAGATCTTCACCAAACTTTGCAGGGATACATTGGATATCAAGTCACGTGGAAAAAACGTACAAAACAAGAGATTGGAGACATCAAGATTTTGGACGAATTTTTTAAGAATTTTCAAATTTTCAGATAGGAGGTTCCAGATAAGATCAAAAACTACATACTCAGATCTTCACCAAACTTTGCAGGGATACATTGGATGTCAAGACACGTGGAAAAAACGTACAAAACAAGAGATTGGAGACATCAAGATTTTCGACGAATTTTTTAAGAATTTTCAAATTTTCAGATGGGAGGTTCCAGATAAGGTCAAAAACGACATACTCAGATCTTCACCAAACTTTGCATGGATACATTGGATGTCAAGACACGTGGAAAAAACGTACAAAACAAGAGATTGGGGTCATCAAGATTTTGCACGGATTTTTTAGGAATTTTCAAATTTTCAGATGGGAGGTTCCAGATAAGGTCAAAAACTACATACTCAGATCTTCACCAAACTTTGCAGGGATACATTGGATGTCAAGACACGTGGAAAAAACGTACAAAACAAGAGATTGGAGACATCAAGATTTTGGACGAATTTTTTAAGAATTTTCAAATTTTCAGATAGGAGGTTCCATATAAGGTCAAAAACTACATACTCAGATCTTCACCAAACTTTGCATGGATACATTATGTGTCAAGACACGTGGAAAAAACGTACAAAACAAAAGATTGGAGACATCAAGATTTTGGTCGAATTTTTTAAGAATTTTCAAATTTTCAGATGGGAGGTTCCAGATAAGGTTAAAAACTACATACTCAGATCTTCACCAAACTTTGCAGGGATACATTGGATGTCAAGACACGTGGAAAAAACGTACAAAAAAGAGATTGGAGACATCAAGATTTTGGACGAATTTTTTAACAATTTTCAAATTTTCAGAAAGGATGTTCCAGATAAGGTCAAAAACGACATACTCAGATCTTCACCAAACTTTGCAGGGATACATTGGATATCAAGACACGTGGAAAAAAAGTACAAAACAAGATGTTGGAGACATCAAGATTTTGGACGAATTTTTTAAGAATTTTCAAATTTTCAGATAGGAGGTTCCAGATAAGGTCAAAAACTACATACTCAGATCTTCACCAAACTTTGCAGGGATACATTGGATGTCAAGACACGTGGAAAAAACGTACAAAACAAGAGATTGGGGTCATCAAGATTTTGGACGGATTTTTTAGGAATTTTCAAATTTTCAGATGGGAGGTTCCAGATAAGGTCAAAAACTACATACTCAGATCTTCACCAAACATTGCAGGGATACATTGGATGTCAAGACACGTGGAAAAAACGTACAAAACAAGAGATTGGAGACATCAATATTTTGGACGAATTTTTAAAGAATTTTCAAATTTTCAGATAGGAGGTTCCAGATGAGGTCAAAAACTACATAGTCAGATCTTCACCAAACTTTGCAGGAATACTTTGCATGTCAAGACACGTGGAAAAAACGTACAAAACAAGAGATCGGAGACATCAAGATTTTCGACGAATTTTTTAAGAATTTTCAAATTTTCAGATGGGAGGTTCCAGATAAGGTCAAAAACGACATACTCAGATCTTCCCCAAACTTTGCATGGATACATTGGATGTCAAGACACGTGGAAAAAACATACAAAACATAGGATTGGTGACATCAAGATTTTGGACGAATTTTTTAAGAATTTTCAAATTTTCAGATAGGAGGTTCCATATAAGGTCAAAAACTACATACTCAGATCTTCACCAAACTTTGCAGGGATACATTGGATGTCAAGACACGTGGAAAAAACGTACAAAACAAGAGATTGGAGACATCAAGATTTTCGACGAATTTTTTAAGAATTTTCAAATTTTCAGAAAGGATGTTCCAGATAAGGTCAAAAACGACATACTCAGATCTTCACCAAACTTTGCAGGGATACATTGGAGGTCGAGACACGTGGAAAAAACGTACAAAACAAGAGATTGGAGACATCAAGATTTTGGACGAATTTTTGAAGAATTTTCAAATTTTCAGATAGGAGGTTCCAGATAAGGTCAAAAACTACATACTCAGATCTCAACCAAACATTGCAGGGATACATTGGATGTCAAGACACGTGGAAAAAACGTACAAAACAAGAGATTGGAGACATCAAGATTTTCGACGAATTTTTGAAGAATTTTCAAATTTTCAGATAGGAGGTTCCAGATAAGGTCAAAAACTACATACTCAGATCTTCACCAAACGTTGCAGGGTAACTTTGCATGTCAAGACACGTGGAAAAAACGCACAAAACAAGAGATTGGAGACATCAAGATTTTCGACGAATTTTTTAAGAATTTTCAAATTTTCAGATGGGAGGTTCCAGATAAGGTCAAAAACGACATACTCAGATCTTCACCAAACTTTGCATGGATACATTGGATGTCAAGACACGTGGAAAAAACGTACAAAACAAGAGATTGGAGACATCAAGATTTTGGACGAATTTTTTAAGAATTCTCAAATTTTCAGAAAGGAGGTTCCATATAAGGTCAAAAACTACAAACTCAGATCTTCACCAAACTTTGCAGGGATACATTGGATGTCAAGACACGTGGAAAAAACGTACAAAACAAGAGATTGGGGTCATCAAGATTTTGGACGAATTTTTTAAGAATTTTCAAATTTTCAGAAAGGAGGTTCCATATAAGGTCAAAAACTACATACTCAGATCTTCACCAAACTTTGCAGGGATACATTGAATGTCAAGACACGTGGAAAAAACGTACAAAACAAGAGATTGGGGTCATCAAGATTTTGGACGGATTTTTTAGGAATTTTCAAATTTTCAGATGGGAGGTTCCAGATAAGGTCAAAAACTACATACTCAGATCTTCACCAAACTTTGCAGGGATACATTGGATGTCAAGACACGTGGAAAAAACGTACAAAACAAGAGATTGGAGACATCAAGATTTTGGACGAATTTTTTAACAATTTTCAAATTTTCAGAAAGGATGTTCCAGATAAGGTCAAAAACGACATACTCAGATCTTCACCAAACTTTGCAGGGATACATTGGATATCAAGTCACGTGGAAAAAACGTACAAAACAAGAGATTGGAGACATCAAGATTTTGGACGAATTTTTTAAGAATTTTCAAATTTTCAGATAGGAGGTTCCAGATAAGATCAAAAACTACATACTCAGATCTTCACCAAACTTTGCAGGGATACATTGGATGTCAAGACACGTGGAAAAAACGTACAAAACAAGAGATTGGGGTCATCAAGATTTTGGACGGATTTTTTAGGAATTTTCAAATTTTCAGATGGGAGGTTCCAGATAAGGTCAAAAACTACATACTCAGATCTTCACCAAACATTGCAGGGATACATTGGATGTCAAGACACGTGGAAAAAACGTACAAAACAAGAGATTGGAGACATCAAGATTTTGGACGAATTTTTTAAGAATTTTCAAATTTTCAGATAGGAGGTTCCAGATGAGGACAAAAACTACATACTCAGATCTTCACCAAACTTTGCAGGAATACTTTGCATGTCAAGACACGTGGAAAAAACGTACAAAACAAGAGATCGGAGACATCAAGATTTTCGACGAATTTTTTAAGAATTTTCAAATTTTCAGATGGGAGGTTCCAGATAAGGTCAAAAACGACATACTCAGATCTTCACCAAACTTTGCAGGGATCCATTGGAGGTCGAGACACGTGGAAAAAACGTACAAAACAAGAGATTGGAGACATCAAGATTTTGGACGAATTTTTTAAGAATTTTCAAATTTTCAGATAGGAGGTTCCATATAAGGTCAAAAACTACATACTCAGATCTTCACCAAACTTTGCAGGGATACATTGGATGTCAAGACACGTGGAAAAAACGTACAAAACAAGAGATTGGAGACATCAAGATTTTCGACGAATTTTTTAAGAATTTTCAAATTTTCAGAAAGGATGTTCCAGATAAGGTCAAAAACGACATACTCAGATCTTCACCAAACTTTGCAGGGATCCATTGGAGGTCGAGACACGTGGAAAAAACGTACAAAACAAGAGATTGGAGACATCAAGATTTTGGACGAATTTTTGAAGAATTTTCAAATTTTCAGATAGGAGGTTCCAGATAAGGTCTAAAACTACATACTCAGATCTCCACCAAACATTGCAGGAATACATTGGATGTCAAGACACGTGGAAAAAACGTACAAAACAAGAGATTGGAGACATCAAGATTTTCGACGAATTTTTGAAGAATTTTCAAATTTTCAGATAGGAGGTTCCAGATAAGGTCAAAAACTACATACTCAGATCTTCACCAAACGTTGCAGGGATACTTTGCATGTCAAGACACGTGGAAAAAACGTACAAAACAAAAGATTGGAGACATCAAGATTTTCGACGAATTTTTTAAGAATTTTCAAATTTTCAGATGGGAGGTTCCAGATAAGGTCAAAAACGACATACTCTGATCTTCACCAAACTTTGCATGGATACATTGGATGTCAAGACACGTGGAAAAAACGTACAAAACAAGAGATTGGAGACATCAAGATTTTGGACGAATTTTTTAAGAATTCTCAAATTTTCAGAAAGGAGGTTCCATATAAGGTCAAAAACTACATACTCAGATCTTCACCAAACTTTGCAGGGATACTTTGGATGTCAAGACACGTGGAAAAAACGTACAAAACAAGAGATTGGGGTCATCAAGATTTTGGACGAATTTTTTAAGAATTTTCAAATTTTCAGATGGGAGGTTCAATATAAGGTCAAAAACTACATACTCAGATCTTCACCAAACTTTGCATGGATACATTGGATGTCAAGACACGTGGAAAAAACATACAAAACATAGGATTCGGAACATCAAGATTTTGGTCGAATTTTTTAAGAATTTTCAAATTTTCAGATAGGAGGTTCCATATAAGGTCAAAAACTACATACTCAGATCTTCACCAAACATTGCAGGAATACATTGGATGTCAAGACACGTGGAAAAAACGTACAAAACAAGAGATTGGGGTCATCAAGATTTTGCACGGATTTTTTAGGAATTTTCAAATTTTCAGATGGGAGGTTCCAGATAAGGTCAAAAACTACATACTCAGATCTTCACCAAACTTTGCAGGGATACATTGGATGTCAAGACACGTGGAAAAAACGTACAAAACAAGAGATTGGAGACATCAAGATTTTGGACGAATTTTTTAAGAATTTTCAAATTTTCAGATAGGAGGTTCCATATAAGGTCAAAAACTACATACTCAGATCTTCACCAAACTTTGCATGGATACATTATGTGTCAAGACACGTGGAAAAAACGTACAAAACAAAAGATTGGAGACATCAAGATTTTGGTCGAATTTTTTAAGAATTTTCAAATTTTCAGATGGGAGGTTCCAGATAAGGTCAAAAACTACATACTCAGATATTCACCAAACTTTGCAGGGATACATTGGATGTCAAGACACGTGGAAAAAACGTACAAAAAAGAGATTGGAGACATCAAGATTTTGGACGAATTTTTTAACAATTTTCAAATTTTCAGAAAGGATGTTCCAGATAAGGTCAAAAACGACATACTCAGATCTTCACCAAACTTTGCAGGGATACATTGGATATCAAGACACGTGGAAAAAACGTACAAAACAAGAGATTGGAGACATCAAGATTTTGGACGAATTTTTTAAGAATTTTCAAATTTTCAGATAGGAGGTTCCAGATAAGGTCAAAAACTACATACTCAGATCTTCACCAAACTTTGCAGGGATACATTGGATGTCAAGACACGTGGAAAAAACGTACAAAACAAGAGATTGGAGACATCAAGATTTTCGACGAATTTTTTAAGAATTTTCAAATTTTCAGAAAGGATGTTCCAGATAAGGTCAAAAACGACATACTCAGATCTTCACCAAACTTTGCAGGGATCCATTGGAGGTCGAGACACGTGGAAAAAACGTACAAAACAAGAGATTGGAGACATCAAGATTTTGGACGAATTTTTGAAGAATTTTCAAATTTTCAGATAGGAGGTTCCAGATAAGGTCTAAAACTACATACTCAGATCTCCACCAAACATTGCAGGAATACATTGGATGTCAAGACACGTGGAAAAAACGTACAAAACAAGAGATTGGAGACATCAAGATTTTCGACGAATTTTTGAAGAATTTTCAAATTTTCAGATAGGAGGTTCCAGATAAGGTCAAAAACTACATACTCAGATCTTCACCAAACGTTGCAGGGATACTTTGCATGTCAAGACACGTGGAAAAAACGTACAAAACAAAAGATTGGAGACATCAAGATTTTCGACGAATTTTTTAAGAATTTTCAAATTTTCAGATGGGAGGTTCCAGATAAGGTCAAAAACGACATACTCAGATCTTCACCAAACTTTGCATGGATACATTGAATGTCAAGACACGTGGAAAAAACGTACAAAACAAGAGATTGGGGTCATCAAGATTTTGGACGGATTTTTTAGGAATTTTCAAATTTTCAGATGGGAGGTTCCAGATAAGGTCAAAAACTACATACTCAGATCTTCACCAAACTTTGCAGGGATACATTGGATGTCAAGACACGTGGAAAAAACGTACAAAACAAGAGATTGGAGACATCAAGATTTTGGACGAATTTTTTAAGAATTTTCAAATTTTCAGATAGGAGGTTCCATATAAGGTCAAAAACTACATACTCAGATCTTCACCAAACTTTGCATGGATACATTATGTGTCAAGACACGTGGAAAAAACGTACAAAACAAGAGATTGGAGACATCAAGATTTTGGTCGAATTTTTTAAGAATTTTCAAATTTTCAGATGGGAGGTTCCAGATAAGGTCAAAAACTACATACTCAGATCTTCACCAAACTTTGCAGGGATACATTGGATGTCAAGACACGTGGAAAAAACGTACAAAACAAGAGATAGGAGACATCAAGATTTTGGACGAATTTTTTAACAATTTTCAAATTTTCAGAAAGGATGTTCCAGATAAGGTCAAAAACGACATACTCAGATCTTCACCAAACTTTGCAGGGATACATTGGATATCAAGACACGTGGAAAAAACGTACAAAACAAGAGATTGGAGACATCAAGATTTTGGACGAATTTTTTAAGAATTTTCAAATTTTCAGATAGGAGGTTCGAGATAAGGTCAAAAACTACATACTTAGATCTTCACCAAACTTTGCAGGGATACATTGGATGTCAAGACACGTGGAAAAAACGTACAAAACAAGAGATTGGGGTCATCAAGATTTTGGACGGATTTTTTAGGAATTTTCAAATTTTCAGATGGGAGGTTCCAGATAAGGTCAAAAACTACATACTCAGATCTTCACCAAACATTGCAGGGATACATTGGATGTCAAGACACGTGGAAAAAACGTACAAAACAAGAGATTGGAGACATCAAAATTTTGGACGATTTTTTTAAGAATTTTCAAATTTTCAGATAGGAGGTTCCAGATGAGGTCAAAAACTACATACTCAGATCTTCACCAAACTTTGCAGGAATACTTTGCATGTCAAGACACGTGGAAAAAACGTACAAAACAAGAGATCGGAGACATCAAGATTTTCGACGAATTTTTTAAGAATTTTCAAATTTTCAGATGGGAGGTTCCAGATAAGGTCAAAAACGACATACTCAGATCTTCACCAAACTTTGCATGGATACATTGGATGTCAAGACACGTGGAAAAAACGTACAAAACAAGAGATTGGTGACATCAAGATTTTGGACGAATTTTTTAAGAATTTTCAAATTTTCAGAAAGGAGGTTCCATATAAGGTCAAAAACTACATACTCAGATCTTCACCAAACTTTGCATGGATACATTGGATGTCAAGACACGTGGAAAAAACGTACAAAACAAGAGATTGGAGACATCAAGATTATGGACGAATTTTTTGAGAATTTTCAAATTTTCAGATAGGAGGTTCCATATAAGGTCAAAAACTACATACTCAGATCTTCACCAAACTTTGCAGGGATACATTGGATGTCAAGACACGTGGAAAAAACGTACAAAACAAGAGATTGGAGACATCAAGATTTTCGACGAATTTTTTAAGAATTTTCAAATTTTCAGAAAGGATGTTCCAGATAAGGTCAAAAACGACATACTCAGATCTTCACCAAACTTTGCAGGGATACATTGGAGGTCGAGACACGTGGAAAAAACGTACAAAACAAGAGATTGGAGACATCAAGATTTTGGACGAATTTTTGAAGAATTTTCAAATTTTCTGATAGGAGGTCCCAGATAAGGTCAAAAACTACATACTCAGATCTCCACCAAACATTGCAGGGATACATTGGATGTCAAGACACGTGGAAAAAACGTACAAAACAAGAGATTGGAGACATCAAGATTTTCGACGAATTTTTGAAGAATTTTCAAATTTTCAGATAGGAGGTTCCAGATAAGGTCAAAAACTACATACTCAGATCTTCACCAAACGTTGCAGGGATACTTTGCATGTCAAGACACGTGGAAAAAACGTACAAAACAAGAGATTGGAGACATCAAGATTTTCGACGAATTTTTTAAGAATTTTCAAATTTTCAGATGGGAGGTTCCAGATAAGGTCAAAAACTACATACTCAGATCTTCACCAAACTTTGCAGGGATACATTGGATGTCAAGACACGTGGAAAAAACGTACAAAACAAGAGATTGGAGACATCAAGATTTTGGACGAATTTTTTAAGAATTTTCAAATTTTCAGATAGGAGGTTCCATATAAGGTCAAAAACTACATACTCAGATCTTCACCAAACTTTGCATGGATACATTATGTGTCAAGACACGTGGAAAAAACGTACAAAACAAAAGATTGGAGACATCAAGATTTTGGTCGAATTTTTTAAGAATTTTCAAATTTTCAGATGGGAGGTTCCAGATAAGGTCTAAAACTACATACTCAGATCTTCACCAAACTTTGCAGGGATACATTGGATGTCAAGACACGTGGAAAAAACGTACAAAAAAGAGATTGGAGACATCAAGATTTTGGACGAATTTTTTAACAATTTTCAAATTTTCAGAAAGGATGTTCCAGATAAGGTCAAAAACGACATACTCAGATCTTCACCAAACTTTGCAGGGATACATTGGATATCAAGACACGTGGAAAAAACGTACAAAACAAAAGATTGGAGACATCAAGATTTTGGACGAATTTTTTAAGAATTTTCAAATTTTCAGATAGGAGGTTCCAGATAAGGTCAAAAACTACATACTCAGATCTTCACCAAACTTTGCAGGGATACATTGGATGTCAAGACACGTGGAAAAAACGTACAAAACAAGAGATTGGGGTCTTCAAGATTCTGGACGGATTTTTTAGGAATTTTCAAATTTTCAGATGGGAGGTTCCAGATAAGGTCAAAAACTACATACTCAGATCTTCACCAAACATTGCAGGGATACATTGGATGTCAAGACACGTGGAAAAAACGTACAAAACAAGAGATTGGAGACATCAATATTTTGGACGAATTTTTAAAGAATTTTCAAATTTTCAGATAGGAGGTTCCAGATGAGGTCAAAAACTACATAGTCAGATCTTCACCAAACTTTGCAGGAATACTTTGCATGTCAAGACACGTGGAAAAAACGTACAAAACAAGAGATCGGAGACATCAAGATTTTCGACGAATTTTTTAAGAATTTTCAAATTTTCAGATGGGAGGTTCCAGATAAGGTCAAAAACGACATACTCAGATCTTCACCAAACTTTGCATGGATACATTGGATGTCAAGACACGTGGAAAAAACATACAAAACATAGGATTGGTGACATCAAGATTTTGGACGAATTTTTTAAGAATTTTCAAATTTTCAGATAGGAGGTTCCATATAAGGTCAAAAACTACATACTCAGATCTTCACCAAACTTTGCAGGGATACATTGGATGTCAAGACACGTGGAAAAAACGTACAAAACAAGAGATTGGAGACATCAAGATTTTCGACGAATTTTTTAAGAATTTTCAAATTTTCAGAAAGGATGTTCCAGATAAGGTCAAAAACGACATACTCAGATCTTCACCAAACTTTGCAGGGATACATTGGAGGTCGAGACACGTGGAAAAAACGTACAAAACAAGAGATTGGAGACATCAAGATTTTGGACGAATTTTTTAAGAATTTTCAAATTTTCAGATAGGAGGTTCCAGATAAGGTCAAAAACTACATACTCAGATCTCAACCAAACATTGCAGGGATACATTGGATGTCAAGACACGTGGAAAAAACGTACAAAACAAGAGATTGGAGACATCAAGATTTTCGACGAATTTTTGAAGAATTTTCAAATTTTCAGATAGGAGGTTCCAGATAAGGTCAAAAACTACATACTCAGATCTTCACCAAACGTTGCAGGGATACTTTGCATGTCAAGACACGTGGAAAAAACGTACAAAACAAGAGATTGGAGACATCAAGATTTTCGACGAATTTTTTAAGAATTTTCAAATTTTCAGATGGGAGGTTCCAGATAAGGTCAAAAACGACATACTCAAATCTTCACCAAACTTTGCATGGATACATTGGATGTCAAGACACGTGGAAAAAACGTACAAAACAAGAGATTGGAGACATCAAGATTTTGGACGAATTTTTTAAGAATTCTCAAATTTTCAGAAAGGAGGTTCCATATAAGGTCAAAAACTACAAACTCAGATCTTCACCAAACTTTGCAGGGATACATTGGATGTCAAGACACGTGGAAAAAACGTACAAAACAAGAGATTGGGGTCATCAAGATTTTGGACGAATTTTTTAAGAATTTTCAAATTTTCAGAAAGGAGGTTCCATATAAGGTCAAAAACTACATACTCAGATCTTCACCAAACTTTGCAGGGATACATTGAATGTCAAGACACGTGGAAAAAACGTACAAAACAAGAGATTGGGGTCATCAAGATTTTGGACGGATTTTTTAGGAATTTTCAAATTTTCAGATGGGAGGTTCCAGATAAGGTCAAAAACTACATACTCAGATCTTCACCAAACTTTGCAGGGATACATTGGATGTCAAGACACGTGGAAAAAACGTACAAAACAAGAGATTGGAGACATCAAGATTTTGGACGAATTTTTTAAGAATTTTTAAATTTTCAGATAGGAGGTTCCATATAAGGTCAAAAACTACATACTCAGATCTTCACCAAACTTTGCATGGATACATTATGTGTCAAGACACGTGGAAAAAACGTACAAAACAAGAGATTGGAGACATCAAGATATTGGTCGAATTTTTTAAGAATTTTCAAATTTTCAGATGGGAGGTTCCAGATAAGATCAAAAACTACATACTCAGATCTTCACCAAACTTTGCAGGGATACATTGGATGTCAAGACACGTGGAAAAAACGTACAAAACAAGAGATAGGAGACATCAAGATTTTGGACGAATTTTTTAACAATTTTCAAATTTTCAGAAAGGATGTTCCAGATAAGGTCAAAAACGACATACTCAGATCTTCACCAAACTTTGCAGGGATACATTGGATATCAAGACACGTGGAAAAAACGTACAAAACAAGAGATTGGAGACATCAAGATTTTCGACGAATTTTTTAAGAATTTTCAAATTTTCAGAAAGGATGTTTCAGATAAGGTCAAAAACGACATACTCAGATCTTCACCAAACTTTGCAGGGATACATTGGAGGTCGAGACACGTGGAAAAAACGTACAAAACAAGAGATTGGAGACATCAAGATTTTGGACGAATTTTTGAAGAATTTTCAAATTTTCTGATAGGAGGTCCCAGATAAGGTCAAAAACTACATACTCAGATCTCCACCAAACATTGCAGGGATACATTGGATGTCAAGACACGTGGAAAAAACGTACAAAACAAGAGATTGGAGACATCAAGATTTTCGACGAATTTTTGAAGAATTTTCAAATTTTCAGATAGGAGGTTCCAGATAAGGTCAAAAACTACATACTCAGATCTTCACCAAACGTTGCAGGGATACTTTGCATGTCAAGACACGTGGAAAAAACGTACAAAACAAGAGATTGGAGACATCAAGATTTTCGACGAATTTTTTAAGAATTTTCAAATTTTCAGATGGGAGGTTCCAGATAAGGTCAAAAACGACATACTCAGATCTTCACCAAACTTTGCATGGATACATTGGATGTCAAGACACGTGGAAAAAACGTACAAAACAAGAGATTGGGGTCATCAAGATTTTGCACGGATTTTTTAGGAATTTTCAAATTTTCAGATGGGAGGTTCCAGATAAGGTCAAAAACTACATACTCAGATCTTCACCAAACTTTGCAGGGATACATTGGATGTCAAGACACGTGGAAAAAACGTACAAAACAAGAGATTGGAGACATCAAGATTTTGGACGAATTTTTTAAGAATTTTCAAATTTTCAGATAGGAGGTTCCATATAAGGTCAAAAACTACATACTCAGATCTTCACCAAACTTTGCATGGATACATTATGTGTCAAGACACGTGGAAAAAACGTACAAAACAAAAGATTGGAGACATCAAGATTTTGGTCGAATTTTTTAAGAATTTTCAAATTTTCAGATGGGAGGTTCCAAATAAGGTCTAAAACTACATACTCAGATCTTCACCAAACTTTGCAGGGATACATTGGATGTCAAGACACGTGGAAAAAACGTACAAAAAAGAGATTGGAGACATCAAGATTTTGGACGAATTTTTTAACAATTTTCAATTTTCAGAAAGGATGTTCCAGATAAGGTCAAAAACGACATACTCAGATCTTCACCAAACTTTGCAGGGATACATTGGATATCAAGACACGTGGAAAAAACGTACAAAACAAGAGATTGGAGACATCAAGATTTTGGACGAATTTTTTAAGAATTTTCAAATTTTCAGATAGGAGGTTCCAGATAAGGTCAAAAACTACATACTCAGATCTTCACCAAACTTTGCAGGGATACATTGGATGTCAAGACACGTGGAAAAAACGTACAAAACAAGAGATTGGAGACATCAAGATTTTCGACGAATTTTTTAAGAATTTTCAAATTTTCAGAAAGGATGTTCCAGATAAGGTCAAAAACGACATACTCAGATCTTCACCAAACTTTGCAGGGATACATTGGAGGTCGAGACACGTGGAAAAAACGTACAAAACAAGAGATTGGAGACATCAAGATTTTGGACGAATTTTTGAAGAATTTTCAAATTTTCAGATAGGAGGTTCCAGATAAAGTCAAAAACTACATACTCAGATCTCAACCAAACATTGCAGGGATACATTGGATGTCAAGACACGTGGAAAAAACGTACAAAACAAGAGATTGGAGACATCAAGATTTTCGACGAATTTTTGAAGAATTTTCAAATTTTCAGATAGGAGGTTCCAGATAAGGTCAAAAACTACATACTCAGATCTTCACCAAACGTTGCAGGGATACTTTGCATGTCAAGACACGTGGAAAAAACGTACAAAACAAGAGATTGGAGACATCAAGATTTTCGACGAATTTTTTAAGAATTTTCAAATTTTCAGATGGGAGGTTCCAGATAAGGTCAAAAACGACATACTCAGATCTTCACCAAACTTTGCATGGATACATTGGATGTCAAGACACGTGGAAAAAACGTACAAAACAAGAGATTGGAGACATCAAGATTTTGGACGAATTTTTTAAGAATTTTTAAATTTTCAGATAGGAGGTTCCATATAAGGTCAAAAACTACATACTCAGATCTTCACCAAACTTTGCATGGATACATTATGTGTCAAGACACGTGGAAAAAACGTACAAAACAAGAGATTGGAGACATCAAGATATTGGTCGAATTTTTTAAGAATTTTCAAATTTTCAGATGGGAGGTTCCAGATAAGGTCAAAAACTACATACTCAGATCTTCACCAAACTTTGCAGGGATACATTGGATGTCAAGACACGTGGAAAAAACGTACAAAACAAGAGATAGGAGACATCAAGATTTTGGACGAATTTTTTAACAATTTTCAAATTTTCAGAAAGGATGTTCCAGATAAGGTCAAAAACGACATACTCAGATCTTCACCAAACTTTGCAGGGATACATTGGATATCAAGACACGTGGAAAAAACGTACAAAACAAGAGATTGGAGACATCAAGATTTTCGACGAATTTTTTAAGAATTTTCAAATTTTCAGAAAGGATGTTCCAGATAAGGTCAAAAACGACATACTCAGATCTTCACCAAACTTTGCAGGGATACATTGGAGGTCGAGACACGTGGAAAAAACGTACAAAACAAGAGATTGGAGACATCAAGATTTTGGACGAATTTTTGAAGAATTTTCAAATTTTCTGATAGGAGGTCCCAGATAAGGTCAAAAACTACATACTCAGATCTCCACCAAACATTGCAGGGATACATTGGATGTCAAGACACGTGGAAAAAACGTACAAAACAAGAGATTGGAGACATCAAGATTTTCGACGAATTTTTGAAGAATTTTCAAATTTTCAGATAGGAGGTTCCAGATAAGGTCAAAAACTACATACTCAGATCTTCACCAAACGTTGCAGGGATACTTTGCATGTCAAGACACGTGGAAAAAACGTACAAAACAAGAGATTGGAGACATCAAGATTTTCGACGAATTTTTTAAGAATTTTCAAATTTTCAGATGGGAGGTTCCAGATAAGGTCAAAAACGACATACTCAGATCTTCACCAAACTTTGCATGGATACATTGGATGTCAAGACACGTGGAAAAAACGTACAAAACAAGAGATTGGGGTCATCAAGATTTTGCACGGATTTTTTAGGAATTTTCAAATTTTCAGATGGGAGGTTCCAGATAAGGTCAAAAACTACATACTCAGATCTTCACCAAACTTTGCAGGGATACATTGGATGTCAAGACACGTGGAAAAAACGTACAAAACAAGAGATTGGAGACATCAAGATTTTGGACGAATTTTTTAAGAATTTTCAAATTTTCAGATAGGAGGTTCCATATAAGGTCAAAAACTACATACTCAGATCTTCACCAAACTTTGCATGGATACATTATGTGTCAAGACACGTGGAAAAAACGTACAAAACAAAAGATTGGAGACATCAAGGTTTTGGTCGAATTTTTTAAGAATTTTCAAATTTTCAGATGGGAGGTTCCAAATAAGGTCTAAAACTACATACTCAGATCTTCACCAAACTTTGCAGGGATACATTGGATGTCAAGACACGTGGAAAAAACGTACAAAAAAGAGATTGGAGACATCAAGATTTTGGACGAATTTTTTAACAATTTTCAAATTTTCAGAAAGGATGTTCCAGATAAGGTCAAAAACGACATACTCAGATCTTCACCAAACTTTGCAGGGATACATTGGATATCAAGACACGTGGAAAAAACGTACAAAACAAGAGATTGGAGACATCAAGATTTTGGACGAATTTTTTAAGAATTTTCAAATTTTCAGATAGGAGGTTCCAGATAAGGTCAAAAACTACATACTCAGATCTTCACCAAACTTTGCAGGGATACATTGGATGTCAAGACACGTGGAAAAAACGTACAAAACAAGAGATTGGGGTCATCAAGATTTTGGACGGATTTTTTAGGAATTTTCAAATTTTCAGATGGGAGGTTCCAGATAAGGTCAAAAACTACATACTCAGATCTTCACCAAACATTGCAGGGATACATTGGATGTCAAGACACGTGGAAAAAACGTACAAAACAAGAGATTGGAGACATCAATATTTTGGACGAATTTTTAAAGAATTTTCAAATTTTCAGATAGGAGGTTCCAGATGAGGTCAAAAACTACATAGTCAGATCTTCACCAAACTTTGCAGGAATACTTTGCATGTCAAGACACGTGGAAAAAACGTACAAAACAAGAGATCGGAGACATCAAGATTTTCGACGAATTTTTTAAGAATTTTCAAATTTTCAGATGGGAGGTTCCAGATAAGGTCAAAAACGACATACTCAGATCTTCACCAAACTTTGCATGGATACATTGGATGTCAAGACACGTGGAAAAAACATACAAAACATAGGATTGGTGACATCAAGATTTTGGACGAATTTTTTAAGAATTTTCAAATTTTCAGATAGGAGGTTCCATATAAGGTCAAAAACTACATACTCAGATCTTCACCAAACTTTGCAGGGATACATTGGATGTCAAGACACGTGGAAAAAACGTACAAAACAAGAGATTGGAGACATCAAGATTTTCGACGAATTTTTTAAGAATTTTCAAATTTTCAGAAAGGATGTTCCAGATAAGGTCAAAAACGACATACTCAGATCTTCACCAAACTTTGCAGGGATACATTGGAGGTCGAGACACGTGGAAAAAACGTACAAAACAAGAGATTGGAGACATCAAGATTTTGGACGAATTTTTGAAGAATTTTCAAATTTTCAGATAGGAGGTTCCAGATAAAGTCAAAAACTACATACTCAGATCTCAACCAAACATTGCAGGGATACATTGGATGTCAAGACACGTGGAAAAAACGTACAAAACAAGAGATTGGAGACATCAAGATTTTCGACGAATTTTTGAAGAATTTTCAAATTTTCAGATAGGAGGTTCCAGATAAGGTCAAAAACTACATACTCAGATCTTCACCAAACGTTGCAGGGATACTTTGCATGTCAAGACACGTGGAAAAAACGTACAAAACAAGAGATTGGAGACATCAAGATTTTCGACGAATTTTTTAAGAATTTTCAAATTTTCAGATGGGAGGTTCCAGATAAGGTCAAAAACGACATACTCAGATCTTCACCAAACTTTGCAGAGATACATTGAATGTCAAGACACGTGGAAAAAACGTACAAAACAAGAGATTGGGGTCATCAAGATTTTGGACGGATTTTTTAGGAATTTTCAAATTTTCAGATGGGAGGTTCCAGATAAGGTCAAAAACTACATACTCAGATCTTCACCAAACTTTGCAGGGATACATTGGATGTCAAGACACGTGGAAAAAACGTACAAAACAAGAGATTGGAGACATCAAGATTTTGGACGAATTTTTTAAGAATTTTTAAATTTTCAGATAGGAGGTTCCATATAAGGTCAAAAACTACATACTCAGATCTTCACCAAACTTTGCATGGATACATTATGTGTCAAGACACGTGGAAAAAACGTACAAAACAAGAGATTGGAGACATCAAGATATTGGTCGAATTTTTTAAGAATTTTCAAATTTTCTGATGGGAGGTTCCAGATAAGGTCAAAAACTACATACTCAGATCTTCACCAAACTTTGCAGGGATACATTGGATGTCAAGACCCGTGGAAAAAACGTACAAAACAAGAGATAGGAGACATCAAGATTTTGGACGAATTTTTTAACAATTTTCAAATTTTCAGAAAGGATGTTCCAGATAAAGTCAAAAACGACATACTCAGATCTTCACCAAACTTTGCAGGGATACATTGGATATCAAGACACGTGGAAAAAACGTACAAAACAAGAGCTTGGAGACATCAAGATTTTGGACGAATTTTTTAAGAATTTTCAAATTTTCAGATAGGAGGTTCCAGATAAGATCAAAAACTACATACTCAGATCTTCACCAAACTTTGCAGGGATACATTGGATGTCAAGACACGTGGAAAAAACGTACAAAACAAGAGATTGGGGTCATCAAGATTTTGGACGGATTTTTTAGGAATTTTCAAATTTTCAGATGGGAGGTTCCAGATAAGGTCAAAAACTACATACTCAGATCTTCACCAAACATTGCAGGGATACATTGGATGTCAAGACACGTGGAAAAAACGTACAAAACAAGAGATTGGAGACATCAAGATTTTGGACGAATTTTTTAAGAATTTTCAAATTTTCAGATAGGAGGTTCCAGATGAGGTCAAAAACTACATACTCAGATCTTCACCAAACTTTGCAGGAATACTTTGCATGTCAAGACACGTGGAAAAAACGTACAAAACAAGAGATCGGAGACATCAAGATTTTCGACGAATTTTTTAAGAATTTTCAAATTTTCAGATGGGAGGTTCCAGATAAGGTCAAAAACTACATACTCAGATCTTCACCAAACTTTACAGGGATCCATTGGAGGTCGAGACACGTGGAAAAAACGTACAAAACAAGAGATTGGAGACATCAAGATTTTGGACGAATTTTTTAAGAATTTTCAAATTTTCAGATAGGAGGTTCCATATAAGGTCAAAAACTACATACTCAGATCTTCACCAAACTTTGCAGGGATACATTGGATGTCAAGACACGTGGAAAAAACGTACAAAACAAGAGATTGGAGACATCAAGATTTTCGACGAATTTTTTAAGGAATTTTCAAATTTTCAGAAAGGATGTTCCAGATAAGGTCTAAAACGACATACTCAGATCTTCACCAAACTTTGCAGGGATCCATTGGAGGTCGAGACACGTGGAAAAAACGTACAAAACAAGAGATTGGAGACATCAAGATTTTGGACGAATTTTTGAAGAATTTTCAAATTTTCAGATAGGAGGTTCCAGATAAGGTCTAAAACTACATACTCAGATCTCCACCAAACATTGCAGGAATACATTGGATGTCAAGACACGTGGAAAAAACGTACAAAACAAGAGATTGGAGACATCAAGATTTTCGACGAATTTTTGAAGAATTTTCAAATTTTCAGATAGGAGGTTCCAGATAAGGTCAAAAACTACATACTCAGATCTTCACCAAACGTTGCAGGGATACTTTGCATGTCAAGACACGTGGAAAAAACGTACAAAACAAAAGATTGGAGACATCAAGATTTTCGACGAATTTTTTAAGAATTTTCAAATTTTCAGATGGGAGGTTCCAGATAAGGTCAAAAACGACATACTCAGATCTTCACCAAACTTTGCATGGATACATTGGATGTCAAGACACGTGGAAAAAACGTACAAAACAAGAGATTGGAGACATCAAGATTTTGGACGAATTTTTTAAGAATTCTCAAATTTTCAGAAAGGAGGTTCCATATAAGGTCAAAAACTACATACTCAGATCTTCACCAAACTTTGCAGGGATACTTTGGATGTCAAGACACGTGGAAAAAACGTACAAAACAAGAGATTGGGGTCATCAAGATTTTGGACGAATTTTTTAAGAATTTTCAAATTTTCAGATGGGAGGTTCAATATAAGGTCAAAAACTACATACTCAGATCTTCACCAAACTTTGCATGGATACATTGGATGTCAAGACACGTGGAAAAAACATACAAACATAGGATTCGGAACATCAAGATTTTGGTCGAATTTTTTAAGAATTTTCAAATTTTCAGATAGGAGGTTCCATATAAAGTCAAAAACTACATACTCAGATCTTCACCAAACATTGCAGGAATACATTGGATGTCAAGACACGTGGAAAAAACGAACAAAACAAGAGATTGGGTCATCAAGATTTTGCACGGATTTTTTAGGAATTTTCAAATTTTCAGATGGGAGGTTCCAGATAAGGTCAAAAACTACATACTCAGATCTTCACCAAACTTTGCATGGATACATTGGATGTCAAGACACGTGGAAAAAACGTACAAAACAAGAGATTGGAGACATCAAGATTTTCGACGAATTTTTTAAGAATTTTCAAATTTTCAGATGGGAGGTTCCAGATAAGGTCAAAAACGACATACTCAAATCTTCACCAAACTTTGCATGGATACATTGGATGTCAAGACACGTGGAAAAAACGTACAAAACAAGAGATTGGAGACATCAAGATTTTGGACGAATTTTTTAAGAATTCTCAAATTTTCAGAAAGGAGGTTCCATATAAGGTCAAAAACTACAAACTCAGATCTTCACCAAACTTTGCAGGGATACATTGGATGTCAAGACACGTGGAAAAAACGTACAAAACAAGAGATTGGGGTCATCAAGATTTTGGACGAATTTTTTAAGAATTTTCAAATTTTCAGAAAGGAGGTTCCATATAAGGTCAAAAACTACATACTCAGATCTTCACCAAACTTTGCAGGGATACATTGAATGTCAAGACACGTGGAAAAAACGTACAAAACAAGAGATTGGGGTCATCAAGATTTTGGACGGATTTTTTAGGAATTTTCAAATTTTCAGATGGGAGGTTCCAGATAAGGTCAAAAACTACATACTCAGATCTTCACCAAACTTTGCAGGGATACATTGGATGTCAAGACACGTGGAAAAAACGTACAAAACAAGAGATTGGAGACATCAAGATTTTGGACGAATTTTTTAAGAATTTTTAAATTTTCAGATAGGAGGTTCCATATAAGGTCAAAAACTACATACTCAGATCTTCACCAAACTTTGCATGGATACATTATGTGTCAAGACACGTGGAAAAAACGTACAAAACAAGAGATTGGAGACATCAAGATATTGGTCGAATTTTTTAAGAATTTTCAAATTTTCAGATGGGAGGTTCCAGATAAGGTCAAAAACTACATACTCAGATCTTCACCAAACTTTGCAGGGATACATTGGATGTCAAGACACGTGGAAAAAACGTACAAAACAAGAGATAGGAGACATCAAGATTTTGGACGAATTTTTTAACAATTTTCAAATTTTCAGAAAGGCTGTTCCAGATAAGGTCAAAAACGACATACTCAGATCTTCACCAAACTTTGCAGGGATACATTGGATATCAAGACACGTGGAAAAAACGTACAAAACAAGAGATTGGAGACATCAAGATTTTCGACGAATTTTTTAAGAATTTTCAAATTTTCAGAAAGGATGTTTCAGATAAGGTCAAAAACGACATACTCAGATCTTCACCAAACTTTGCAGGGATACATTGGAGGTCGAGACACGTGGAAAAAACGTACAAAACAAGAGATTGGAGACATCAAGATTTTGGACGAATTTTTGAAGAATTTTCAAATTTTCTGATAGGAGGTCCCAGATAAGGTCAAAAACTACATACTCAGATCTCCACCAAACATTGCAGGGATACATTGGATGTCAAGACACGTGGAAAAAACGTACAAAACAAGAGATTGGAGACATCAAGATTTTCGACGAATTTTTGAAGAATTTTCAAATTTTCAGATAGGAGGTTCCAGATAAGGTCAAAAACTACATACTCAGATCTTCACCAAACGTTGCAGGGATACTTTGCATGTCAAGACACGTGGAAAAAACGTACAAAACAAGAGATTGGAGACATCAAGATTTTCGACGAATTTTTTAAGAATTTTCAAATTTTCAGATGGGAGGTTCCAGATAAGGTCAAAAACGACATACTCAGATCTTCACCAAACTTTGCATGGATACATTGGATGTCAAGACACGTGGAAAAAACGTACAAAACAAGAGATTGGGGTCATCAAGATTTTGCACGGATTTTTTAGGAATTTTCAAATTTTCAGATGGGAGGTTCCAGATAAGGTCAAAAACTACATACTCAGATCTTCACCAAACTTTGCAGGGATACATTGGATGTCAAGACACGTGGAAAAAACGTACAAAACAAGAGATTGGAGACATCAAGATTTTGGACGAATTTTTTAAGAATTTTCAAATTTTCAGATAGGAGGTTCCATATAAGGTCAAAAACTACATACTCAGATCTTCACCAAACTTTGCATGGATACATTATGTGTCAAGACACGTGGAAAAAACGTACAAAACAAAAGATTGGAGACATCAAGATTTTGGTCGAATTTTTTAAGAATTTTCAAATTTTCAGATGGGAGGTTCCAAATAAGGTCTAAAACTACATACTCAGATCTTCACCAAACTTTGCAGGGATACATTGGATGTCAAGACACGTGGAAAAAACGTACAAAAAAGAGATTGGAGACATCAAGATTTTGGACGAATTTTTTAACAATTTTCAATTTTCAGAAAGGATGTTCCAGATAAGGTCAAAAACGACATACTCAGATCTTCACCAAACTTTGCAGGGATACATTGGATATCAAGACACGTGGAAAAAACGTACAAAACAAGAGATTGGAGACATCAAGATTTTGGACGAATTTTTTAAGAATTTTCAAATTTTCAGATAGGAGGTTCCAGATAAGGTCAAAAACTACATACTCAGATCTTCACCAAACTTTGCAGGGATACATTGGATGTCAAGACACGTGGAAAAAACGTACAAAACAAGAGATTGGAGACATCAAGATTTTCGACGAATTTTTTAAGAATTTTCAAATTTTCAGAAAGGATGTTCCAGATAAGGTCAAAAACGACATACTCAGATCTTCACCAAACTTTGCAGGGATACATTGGAGGTCGAGACACGTGGAAAAAACGTACAAAACAAGAGATTGGAGACATCAAGATTTTGGACGAATTTTTGAAGAATTTTCAAATTTTCAGATAGGAGGTTCCAGATAAAGTCAAAAACTACATACTCAGATCTCAACCAAACATTGCAGGGATACATTGGATGTCAAGACACGTGGAAAAAACGTACAAAACAAGAGATTGGAGACATCAAGATTTTCGACGAATTTTTGAAGAATTTTCAAATTTTCAGATAGGAGGTTCCAGATAAGGTCAAAAACTACATACTCAGATCTTCACCAAACGTTGCAGGGATACTTTGCATGTCAAGACACGTGGAAAAAACGTACAAAACAAGAGATTGGAGACATCAAGATTTTCGACGAATTTTTTAAGAATTTTCAAATTTTCAGATGGGAGGTTCCAGATAAGGTCAAAAACGACATACTCAGATCTTCACCAAACTTTGCATGGATACATTGGATGTCAAGACACGTGGAAAAAACGTACAAAACAAGAGATTGGAGACATCAAGATTTTGGACGAATTTTTTAAGAATTTTTAAATTTTCAGATAGGAGGTTCCATATAAGGTCAAAAACTACATACTCAGATCTTCACCAAACTTTGCATATATACATTATGTGTCAAGACACGTGGAAAAAACGTACAAAACAAGAGATTGGAGACATCAAGATATTGGTCGAATTTTTTAAGAATTTTCAAATTTTCAGATGGGAGGTTCCAGATAAGGTCAAAAACTACATACTCAGATCTTCACCAAACTTTGCAGGGATACATTGGATGTCAAGACACGTGGAAAAAACGTACAAAACAAGAGATAGGAGACATCAAGATTTTGGACGAATTTTTTAACAATTTTCAAATTTTCAGAAAGGATGTTCCAGATAAGGTCAAAAACGACATACTCAGATCTTCACCAAACTTTGCAGGGATACATTGGATATCAAGACACGTGGAAAAAACGTACAAAACAAGAGATTGGAGACATCAAGATTTTCGACGAATTTTTTAAGAATTTTCAAATTTTCAGAAAGGATGTTCCAGATAAGGTCAAAAACGACATACTCAGATCTTCACCAAACTTTGCAGGGATACATTGGAGGTCGAGACACGTGGAAAAAACGTACAAAACAAGAGATTGGAGACATCAAGATTTTGGACGAATTTTTGAAGAATTTTCAAATTTTCTGATAGGAGGTCCCAGATAAGGTCAAAAACTACATACTCAGATCTCCACCAAACATTGCAGGGATACATTGGATGTCAAGACACGTGGAAAAAACGTACAAAACAAGAGATTGGAGACATCAAGATTTTCGACGAATTTTTGAAGAATTTTCAAATTTTCAGATAGGAGGTTCCAGATAAGGTCAAAAACTACATACTCAGATCTTCACCAAACGTTGCAGGGATACTTTGCATGTCAAGACACGTGGAAAAAACGTACAAAACAAGAGATTGGAGACATCAAGATTTTCGACGAATTTTTTAAGAATTTTCAAATTTTCAGATGGGAGGTTCCAGATAAGGTCAAAAACGACATACTCAGATCTTCACCAAACTTTGCATGGATACATTGGATGTCAAGACACGTGGAAAAAACGTACAAAACAAGAGATTGGGGTCATCAAGATTTTGCACGGATTTTTTAGGAATTTTCAAATTTTCAGATGGGAGGTTCCAGATAAGGTCAAAAACTACATACTCAGATCTTCACCAAACTTTGCAGGGATACATTGGATGTCAAGACACGTGGAAAAAACGTACAAAACAAGAGATTGGAGACATCAAGATTTTGGACGAATTTTTTAAGAATTTTCAAATTTTCAGATAGGAGGTTCCATATAAGGTCAAAAACTACATACTCAGATCTTCACCAAACTTTGCATGGATACATTATGTGTCAAGACACGTGGAAAAAACGTACAAAACAAAAGATTGGAGACATCAAGATTTTGGTCGAATTTTTTAAGAATTTTCAAATTTTCAGATGGGAGGTTCCAAATAAGGTCTAAAACTACATACTCAGATCTTCACCAAACTTTGCAGGGATACATTGGATGTCAAGACACGTGGAAAAAACGTACAAAAAAGAGATTGGAGACATCAAGATTTTGGACGAATTTTTTAACAATTTTCAAATTTTCAGAAAGGATGTTCCAGATAAGGTCAAAAACGACATACTCAGATCTTCACCAAACTTTGCAGGGATACATTGGATATCAAGACACGTGGAAAAAACGTACAAAACAAGAGATTGGAGACATCAAGATTTTGGACGAATTTTTTAAGAATTTTCAAATTTTCAGATAGGAGGTTCCAGATAAGGTCAAAAACTACATACTCAGATCTTCACCAAACTTTGCAGGGATACATTGGATGTCAAGACACGTGGAAAAAACGTACAAAACAAGAGATTGGGGTCATCAAGATTTTGGACGGATTTTTTAGGAATTTTCAAATTTTCAGATGGGAGGTTCCAGATAAGGTCAAAAACTACATACTCAGATCTTCACCAAACATTGCAGGGATACATTGGATGTCAAGACACGTGGAAAAAACGTACAAAACAAGAGATTGGAGACATCAATATTTTGGACGAATTTTTAAAGAATTTTCAAATTTTCAGATAGGAGTTTCCAGATGAGGTCAAAAACTACATAGTCAGATCTTCACCAAACTTTGCAGGAATACTTTGCATGTCAAGACACGTGGAAAAAACGTACAAAACAAGAGATCGGAGACATCAAGATTTTCGACGAATTTTTTAAGAATTTTCAAATTTTCAGATGGGAGGTTCCAGATAAGGTCAAAAACGACATACTCAGATCTTCACCAAACTTTGCATGGATACATTGGATGTCAAGACACGTGGAAAAAACATACAAAACATAGGATTGGTGACATCAAGATTTTGGACGAATTTTTTAAGAATTTTCAAATTTTCAGATAGGAGGTTCCATATAAGGTCAAAAACTACATACTCAGATCTTCACCAAACTTTGCAGGGATACATTGGATGTCAAGACACGTGGAAAAAACGTACAAAACAAGAGATTGGAGACATCAAGATTTTCGACGAATTTTTTAAGAATTTTCAAATTTTCAGAAAGGATGTTCCAGATAAGGTCAAAAACGACATACTCAGATCTTCACCAAACTTTGCAGGGATACATTGGAGGTCGAGACACGTGGAAAAAACGTACAAAACAAGAGATTGGAGACATCAAGATTTTGGACGAATTTTTGAAGAATTTTCAAATTTTCAGATAGGAGGTTCCAGATAAAGTCAAAAACTACATACTCAGATCTCAACCAAACATTGCAGGGATACATTGGATGTCAAGACACGTGGAAAAAACGTACAAAACAAGAGATTGGAGACATCAAGATTTTCGACGAATTTTTGAAGAATTTTCAAATTTTCAGATAGGAGGTTCCAGATAAGGTCAAAAACTACATACTCAGATCTTCACCAAACGTTGCAGGGATACTTTGCATGTCAAGACACGTGGAAAAAACGTACAAAACAAGAGATTGGAGACATCAAGATTTTCGACGAATTTTTTAAGAATTTTCAAATTTTCAGATGGGAGGTTCCAGATAAGGTCAAAAACGACATACTCAGATCTTCACCAAACTTTGCAGGGATACATTGAATGTCAAGACACGTGGAAAAAACGTACAAAACAAGAGATTGGGGTCATCAAGATTTTGGACGGATTTTTTAGGAATTTTCAAATTTTCAGATGGGAGGTTCCAGATAAGGTCAAAAACTACATACTCAGATCTTCACCAAACTTTGCAGGGATACATTGGATGTCAAGACACGTGGAAAAAACGTACAAAACAAGAGATTGGAGACATCAAGATTTTGGACGAATTTTTTAAGAATTTTTAAATTTTCAGATAGGAGGTTCCATATAAGGTCAAAAACTACATACTCAGATCTTCACCAAACTTTGCATGGATACATTATGTGTCAAGACACGTGGAAAAAACGTACAAAACAAAAGATTGGAGACATCAAGATTTTGGTCGAATTTTTTAAGAATTTTCAAATTTTCAGATGGGAGGTTCCAAATAAGGTCTAAAACTACATACTCAGATCTTCACCAAACTTTGCAGGGATACATTGGATGTCAAGACACGTGGAAAAAACGTACAAAAAAGAGATTGGAGACATCAAGATTTTGGACGAATTTTTTAACAATTTTCAAATTTTCAGAAAGGATGTTCCAGATAAGGTCAAAAACGACATACTCAGATCTTCACCAAACTTTGCAGGGATACATTGGATATCAAGACACGTGGAAAAAACGTACAAAACAAGAGATTGGAGACATCAAGATTTTGGACGAATTTTTTAAGAATTTTCAAATTTTCAGATAGGAGGTTCCAGATAAGGTCAAAAACTACATACTCAGATCTTCACCAAACTTTGCAGGGATACATTGGATGTCAAGACACGTGGAAAAAACGTACAAAACAAGAGATTGGGGTCATCAAGATTTTGAACGGATTTTTTAGGAATTTTCAAATTTTCAGATGGGAGGTTCCAGATAAGGTCAAAAACTACATACTCAGATCTTCACCAAACATTGCAGGGATACATTGGATGTCAAGACACGTGGAAAAAACGTACAAAACAAGAGATTGGAGACATCAATATTTTGGACGAATTTTTAAAGAATTTTCAAATTTTCAGATAGGAGGTTCCAGATGAGGTCAAAAACTACATAGTCAGATCTTCACCAAACTTTGCAGGAATACTTTGCATGTCAAGACACGTGGAAAAAACGTACAAAACAAGAGATCGGAGACATCAAGATTTTCGACGAATTTTTTAAGAATTTTCAAATTTTCAGATGGGAGGTTCCAGATAAGGTCAAAAACGACATACTCAGATCTTCACCAAACTTTGCATGGATACATTGGATGTCAAGACACGTGGAAAAAACATACAAAACATAGGATTGGTGACATCAAGATTTTGGACGAATTTTTTAAGAATTTTCAAATTTTCAGATAGGAGGTTCCATATAAGGTCAAAAACTACATACTCAGATCTTCACCAAACTTTGCAGGGATACATTGGATGTCAAGACACGTGGAAAAAACGTACAAAACAAGAGATTGGAGACATCAAGATTTTCGACGAATTTTTTAAGAATTTTCAAATTTTCAGAAAGGATGTTCCAGATAAGGTCAAAAACGACATACTCAGATCTTCACCAAACTTTGCAGGGATACATTGGAGGTCGAGACACGTGGAAAAAACGTACAAAACAAGAGATTGGAGACATCAAGATTTTGGACGAATTTTTGAAGAATTTTCAAATTTTCAGATAGGAGGTTCCAGATAAAGTCAAAAACTACATACTCAGATCTCAACCAAACATTGCAGGGATACATTGGATGTCAAGACACGTGGAAAAAACGTACAAAACAAGAGATTGGAGACATCAAGATTTTCGACGAATTTTTGAAGAATTTTCAAATTTTCAGATAGGAGGTTCCAGATAAGGTCAAAAACTACATACTCAGATCTTCACCAAACGTTGCAGGGATACTTTGCATGTCAAGACACGTGGAAAAAAGGTACAAAACAAGAGATTGGAGACATCAAGATTTTCGACGAATTTTTTAAGAATTTTCAAATTTTCAGATGGGAGGTTCCAGATAAGGTCAAAAACGACATACTCAGATCTTCACCAAACTTTGCAGGGATACATTGAATGTCAAGACACGTGGAAAAAACGTACAAAACAAGAGATTGGGGTCATCAAGATTTTGGACGGATTTTTTAGGAATTTTCAAATTTTCAGATGGGAGGTTCCAGATAAGGTCAAAAACTACATACTCAGATCTTCACCAAACTTTGCAGGGATACATTGGATGTCAAGACACGTGGAAAAAACGTACAAAACAAGAGATTGGAGACATCAAGATTTTGGACGAATTTTTTAAGAATTTTTAAATTTTCAGATAGGAGGTTCCATATAAGGTCAAAAACTACATACTCAGATCTTCACCAAACTTTGCATGGATACATTATGTGTCAAGACACGTGGAAAAAACGTACAAAACAAGAGATTGGAGACATCAAGATATTGGTCGAATTTTTTAAGAATTTTCAAATTTTCAGATGGGAGGTTCCAGATAAGGTCAAAAACTACATACTCAGATCTTCACCAAACTTTGCAGGGATACATTGGATGTCAAGACCCGTGGAAAAAACGTACAAAACAAGAGATAGGAGACATCAAGATTTTGGACGAATTTTTTAACAATTTTCAAATTTTCAGAAAGGATGTTCCAGATAAAGTCAAAAACGACATACTCAGATCTTCACCAAACTTTGCAGGGATACATTGGATATCAAGACACGTGGAAAAAACGTACAAAACAAGAGCTTGGAGACATCAAGATTTTGGACGAATTTTTTAAGAATTTTCAAATTTTCAGATAGGAGGTTCCAGATAAGATCAAAAACTACATACTCAGATCTTCACCAAACTTTGCAGGGATACATTGGATGTCAAGACACGTGGAAAAAACGTACAAAACAAGAGATTGGGGTCATCAAGATTTTGGACGGATTTTTTAGGAATTTTCAAATTTTCAGATGGGAGGTTCCAGATAAGGTCAAAAACTACATACTCAGATCTTCACCAAACATTGCAGGGATACATTGGATGTCAAGACACGTGGAAAAAACGTACAAAACAAGAGATTGGAGACATCAAGATTTTGGACGAATTTTTTAAGAATTTTCAAATTTTCAGATAGGAGGTTCCAGATGAGGTCAAAAACTACAGACTCAGATCTTCACCAAACTTTGCAGGAATACTTTGCATGTCAAGACACGTGGAAAAAACGTACAAAACAAGAGATCGGAGACATCAAGATTTTCGACGAATTTTTTAAGAATTTTCAAATTTTCAGATGGGAGGTTCCAGATAAGGTCAAAAACGACATACTCAGATCTTCACCAAACTTTACAGGGATCCATTGGAGGTCGAGACACGTGGAAAAAACGTACAAAACAAGAGATTGGAGACATCAAGATTTTGGACGAATTTTTTAAGAATTTTCAAATTTTCAGATAGGAGGTTCCATATAAGGTCAAAAACTACATACTCAGATCTTCACCAAACTTTGCAGGGATACATTGGATGTCAAGACACGTGGAAAAAACGTACAAAACAAGAGATTGGAGACATCAAGATTTTCGACGAATTTTTTAAGGAATTTTCAAATTTTCAGAAAGGATGTTCCAGATAAGGTCTAAAACGACATACTCAGATCTTCACCAAACTTTGCAGGGATCCATTGGAGGTCGAGACACGTGGAAAAAACGTACAAAACAAGAGATTGGAGACATCAAGATTTTGGACGAATTTTTGAAGAATTTTCAAATTTTCAGATAGGAGGTTCCAGATAAGGTCTAAAACTACATACTCAGATCTCCACCAAACATTGCAGGAATACATTGGATGTCAAGACACGTGGAAAAAACGTACAAAACAAGAGATTGGAGACATCAAGATTTTCGACGAATTTTTGAAGAATTTTCAAATTTTCAGATAGGAGGTTCCAGATAAGGTCAAAAACTACATACTCAGATCTTCACCAAACGTTGCAGGGATACTTTGCATGTCAAGACACGTGGAAAAAACGTACAAAACAAAAGATTGGAGACATCAAGATTTTCGACGAATTTTTTAAGAATTTTCAAATTTTCAGATGGGAGGTTCCAGATAAGGTCAAAAACGACATACTCAGATCTTCACCAAACTTTGCATGGATACATTGGATGTCAAGACACGTGGAAAAAACGTACAAAACAAGAGATTGGAGACATCAAGATTTTGGACGAATTTTTTAAGAATTCTCAAATTTTCAGAAAGGAGGTTCCATATAAGGTCAAAAACTACATACTCAGATCTTCACCAAACTTTGCAGGGATACTTTGGATGTCAAGACACGTGGAAAAAACGTACAAAACAAGAGATTGGGGTCATCAAGATTTTGGACGAATTTTTTAAGAATTTTCAAATTTTCAGATGGGAGGTTCAATATAAGGTCAAAAACTACATACTCAGATCTTCACCAAACTTTGCATGGATACATTGGATGTCAAGACACGTGGAAAAAACATACAAAACATAGGATTCGGAACATCAAGATTTTGGTCGAATTTTTTAAGAATTTTCAAATTTTCAGATAGGAGGTTCCATATAAAGTCAAAAACTACATACTCAGATCTTCACCAAACATTGCAGGAATACATTGGATGTCAAGACACGTGGAAAAAACGTACAAAACAAGAGATTGGGTCATCAAGATTTTGCACGGATTTTTTAGGAATTTTCAAATTTTCAGATGGGAGGTTCCAGATAAGGTCAAAAACTACATACTCAGATCTTCACCAAACTTTGCATGGATACATTGGATGTCAAGACACGTGGAAAAAACGTACAAAACAAAAGATTGGAGACATCAAGATTTTGGTCGAATTTTTTAAGAATTTTCAAATTTTCAGATGGGAGGTTCCAGATAAGGTCAAAAACTACATACTCAGATCTTCACCAAACTTTGCAGGGATACATTGGATGTCAAGACACGTGGAAAAAACGTACAAAAAAGAGATTGGAGACATCAAGATTTTGGACGAATTTTTTAACAATTTTCAAATTTTCAGAAAGGATGTTCCAGATAAGGTCAAAAACGACATACTCAGATCTTCACCAAACTTTGCAGGGATACATTGGATATCAAGACACGTGGAAAAAACGTACAAAACAAGAGATTGGAGACATCAAGATTTTGGACGAATTTTTTAAGAATTTTCAAATTTTCAGATAGGAGGTTCCAGATAAGGTCAAAAACTACATACTCAGATCTTCACCAAACTTTGCAGGGATACATTGGATGTCAAGACACGTGGAAAAAACGTACAAAACAAGAGATTGGGGTCATCAAGATTTTGGACGGATTTTTTAGGAATTTTCAAATTTTCAGATGGGAGGTTCCAGATAAGGTCAAAAACTACATACTCAGATCTTCACCAAACATTGCAGGGATACATTGCATGTCAAGACACGTGGAAAAAACGTACAAAACAAGAGATTGGAGACATCAAAATTTTGGACGAATTTTTTAAGAATTTTCAAATTTTCAGATAGGAGGTTCCAGATGAGGTCAAAAACTACATACTCAGATCTTCACCAAACTTTGCAGGAATACTTTGCATGTCAAGACACGTGGAAAAAACGTACAAAACAAGAGATCGGAGACATCAAGATTTTCGACGAATTTTTTAAGAATTTTCAAATTTTCAGATGGGAGGTTCCAGATAAGGTCAAAAACGACATACTCAGATCTTCACCAAACTTTGCATGGATACATTGGATGTCAAGACACGTGGAAAAAACATACAAAACATAGGATTGGTGACATCAAGATTTTGGACGAATTTTTTAAGAATTTTCAAATTTTCAGATAGGAGGTTCCATATAAGGTCAAAAACTACATACTCAGATCTTCACCAAACTTTGCAGGGATACATTGGATGTCAAGACACGTGGAAAAAACGTACAAAACAAGAGATTGGAGACATCAAGATTATGGACGAATTTTTTGAGAATTTTCAAATTTTCAGAAAGAAGGTTCCATATAAGGTCAAAAACTACATACTCAGATCTTCACCAAACATTGCAGGGATACATTGGATGTCAAGACACGTGGAAAAAACGTACAAAACAAGAGATTGGAGACATCAAGATTTTCGACGAATTTTTGAAGAATTTTCAAATTTTCAGATAGGAGGTTCCAGATAAGGTCAAAAACTACATACTCAGATCTTCACCAAACGTTGCAGGGATACTTTGCATGTCAAGACACGTGGAAAAAACGTACAAAACAAGAGATTGGAGACATCAAGATTTTCGACGAATTTTTTAAGAATTTTCAAATTTTCAGATGGGAGGTTCCAGATAAGGTCAAAAACGACATACTCAGATCTTCACCAAACTTTGCATGGATACATTGGATGTCAAGACACGTGGAAAAAACGTACAAAACAAGAGATTGGGGTCATCAAGATTTTGCACGGATTTTTTAGGAATTTTCAAATTTTCAGAAAGGATTTTCCAGATAAGGTCAAAAACGACATACTCAGATCTTCACCAAACTTTGCAGGGATACATTGGATATCAAGACACGTGGAAAAAACGTACAAAACAAGAGATTGGAGACATCAAGATTTTGGACGAATTTTTTAAGAATTTTCAAATTTTCAGATAGGAGGTTCCAGATAAGGTCAAAAACTACATACTCAGATCTTCACCAAACGTTGCAGGGATACATTGGATGTCAAGACACGTGGAAAAAACGTACAAAACAAGAGATTGGGGTCATCAAGATTTTGGACGGATTTTTTAGGAATTTTCAAATTTTCAGATGGGAGGTTCCAGATAAGGTCAAAAACTACATACTCAGATCTTCACCAAACATTGCAGGGATACTTTGCATGTCAAGACACGTGGAAAAAACGTACAAAACAAGAGATCGGAGACATCAAGATTTTCGACGAATTTTTTAAGAATTTTCAAATTTTCAGATGGGAGGTTCCAGATAAGGTCAAAAACGACATACTCAGATCTTCACCAAACTTTGCAGGGATCCATTGGAGGTCGAGACACGTGGAAAAAACGTACAAAACAAGAGATTGGAGACATCAAGATTTTGGACGAATTTTTTAAGAATTTTCAAATTTTCAGATAGGAGGTTCCATATAAGGTCAAAAACTACATACTCAGATCTTCACCAAACTTTGCAGGGATACATTGGATGTCAAGACACGTGGAAAAAACGTACAAAACAAGAGATTGGAGACATCAAGATTTTCGACGAATTTTTTAAGAATTTTCAAATTTTCAGAAAGGATGTTCCAGATAAGGTCAAAAACGACATACTCAGATCTTCACCAAACTTTGCAGGGATCCATTGGAGGTCGAGACACGTGGAAAAAACGTACAAAACAAGAGATTGGAGACATCAAGATTTTGGACGAATTTTTGAAGAATTTTCAAATTTTCAGATAGGAGGTTCCAGATAAGGTCTAAAACTACATACTCAGATCTCCACCAAACATTGCAGGAATACATTGGATGTCAAGACACGTGGAAAAAACGTACAAAACAAGAGATTGGAGACATCAAGATTTTCGACGAATTTTTGAAGAATTTTCAAATTTTCAGATAGGAGGTTCCAGATAAGGTCAAAAACTACATACTCAGATCTTCACCAAACGTTGCAGGGATACTTTGCATGTCAAGACACGTGGAAAAAACGTACAAAACAAAAGATTGGAGACATCAAGATTTTCGACGAATTTTTTAAGAATTTTCAAATTTTCAGATGGGAGGTTCCAGATAAGGTCAAAAACGACATACTCAGATCTTCACCAAACTTTGCATGGATACATTGGATGTCAAGACACGTGGAAAAAACGTACAAAACAAGAGATTGGAGACATCAAGATTTTGGACGAATTTTTTAAGAATTCTCAAATTTTCAGAAAGGAGGTTCCATATAAGGTCAAAAACTACATACTCAGATCTTCACCAAACTTTGCAGGGATACTTTGGATGTCAAGACACGTGGAAAAAACGTACAAAACAAGAGATTGGGGTCATCAAGATTTTGGACGGATTTTTTAGGAATTTTCAAATTTTCAGATGGGAGGTTCCAGATAAGGTCAAAAACTACATACTCAGATCTTCACCAAACATTGCAGGGATACATTGGATGTCAAGACACGTGGAAAAAACGTACAAAACAAGAGATTGGAGACATCAATATTTTGGACGAATTTTTAAAGAATTTTCAAATTTTCAGATAGGAGGTTCCAGATGAGGTCAAAAACTACATAGTCAGATCTTCACCAAACTTTGCAGGAATACTTTGCATGTCAAGACACGTGGAAAAAACGTACAAAACAAGAGATCGGAGACATCAAGATTTTCGACGAATTTTTTAAGAATTTTCAAATTTTCAGATGGGAGGTTCCAGATAAGGTCAAAAACGACATACTCAGATCTTCACCAAACTTTGCATGGATACATTGGATGTCAAGACACGTGGAAAAAACATACAAAACATAGGATTGGTGACATCAAGATTTTGGACGAATTTTTTAAGAATTTTCAAATTTTCAGATAGGAGGTTCCATATAAGGTCAAAAACTACATACTCAGATCTTCACCAAACTTTGCAGGGATACATTGGATGTCAAGACACGTGGAAAAAACGTACAAAACAAGAGATTGGAGACATCAAGATTTTCGACGAATTTTTTAAGAATTTTCAAATTTTCAGAAAGGATGTTCCAGATAAGGTCAAAAACGACATACTCAGATCTTCACCAAACTTTGCAGGGATACATTGGAGGTCGAGACACGTGGAAAAAACGTACAAAACAAGAGATTGGAGACATCAAGATTTTGGACGAATTTTTGAAGAATTTTCAAATTTTCAGATAGGAGGTTCCAGATAAGGTCAAAAACTACATACTCAGATCTCAACCAAACATTGCAGGGATACATTGGATGTCAAGACACGTGGAAAAAACGTACAAAAAAGAGATTGGAGACATCAAGATTTTGGACGAATTTTTTAACAATTTTCAAATTTTCAGAAAGGATGTTCCAGATAAGGTCAAAAACGACATACTCAGATCTTCACCAAACTTTGCAGGGATACATTGGATATCAAGACACGTGGAAAAAACGTACAAAACAAGAGATTGGAGACATCAAGATTTTCGACGAATTTTTTAAGAATTTTCAAATTTTCAGAAAGGATGTTTCAGATAAGGTCAAAAACGACATACTCAGATCTTCACCAAACTTTGCAGGGATACATTGGAGGTCGAGACACGTGGAAAAAACGTACAAAACAAGAGATTGGAGACATCAAGATTTTGGACGAATTTTTGAAGAATTTTCAAATTTTCTGATAGGAGGTCCCAGATAAGGTCAAAAACTACATACTCAGATCTCCACCAAACATTGCAGGGATACATTGGATGTCAAGACACGTGGAAAAAACGTACAAAACAAGAGATTGGAGACATCAAGATTTTCGACGAATTTTTGAAGAATTTTCAAATTTTCAGATAGGAGGTTCCAGATAAGGTCAAAAACTACATACTCAGATCTTCACCAAACGTTGCAGGGATACTTTGCATGTCAAGACACGTGGAAAAAACGTACAAAACAAGAGATTGGAGACATCAAGATTTTCGACGAATTTTTTAAGAATTTTCAAATTTTCAGATGGGAGGTTCCAGATAAGGTCAAAAACGACATACTCAGATCTTCACCAAACTTTGCATGGATACATTGGATGTCAAGACACGTGGAAAAAACGTACAAAACAAGAGATTGGGGTCATCAAGATTTTGCACGGATTTTTTAGGAATTTTCAAATTTTCAGATGGGAGGTTCCAGATAAGGTCAAAAACTACATACTCAGATCTTCACCAAACTTTGCAGGGATACATTGGATGTCAAGACACGTGGAAAAAACGTACAAAACAAGAGATTGGAGACATCAAGATTTTGGACGAATTTTTTAAGAATTTTCAAATTTTCAGATAGGAGGTTCCATATAAGGTCAAAAACTACATACTCAGATCTTCACCAAACTTTGCATGGATACATTATGTGTCAAGACACGTGGAAAAAACGTACAAAACAAAAGATTGGAGACATCAAGATTTTGGTCGAATTTTTTAAGAATTTTCAAATTTTCAGATGGGAGGTTCCAAATAAGGTCTAAAACTACATACTCAGATCTTCACCAAACTTTGCAGGGATACATTGGATGTCAAGACACGTGGAAAAAACGTACAAAAAAGAGATTGGAGACATCAAGATTTTGGACGAATTTTTTAACAATTTTCAAATTTTCAGAAAGGATGTTCCAGATAAGGTCAAAAACGACATACTCAGATCTTCACCAAACTTTGCAGGGATACATTGGATATCAAGACACGTGGAAAAAACGTACAAAACAAGAGATTGGAGACATCAAGATTTTGGACGAATTTTTTAAGAATTTTCAAATTTTCAGATAGGAGGTTCCAGATAAGGTCAAAAACTACATACTCAGATCTTCACCAAACTTTGCAGGGATACATTGGATGTCAAGACACGTGGAAAAAACGTACAAAACAAGAGATTGGAGACATCAAGATTTTCGACGAATTTTTTAAGAATTTTCAAATTTTCAGAAAGGATGTTCCAGATAAGGTCAAAAACGACATACTCAGATCTTCACCAAACTTTGCAGGGATACATTGGAGGTCGAGACACGTGGAAAAAACGTACAAAACAAGAGATTGGAGACATCAAGATTTTGGACGAATTTTTGAAGAATTTTCAAATTTTCAGATAGGAGGTTCCAGATAAAGTCAAAAACTACATACTCAGATCTCAACCAAACATTGCAGGGATACATTGGATGTCAAGACACGTGGAAAAAACGTACAAAACAAGAGATTGGAGACATCAAGATTTTCGACGAATTTTTGAAGAATTTTCAAATTTTCAGATAGGAGGTTCCAGATAAGGTCAAAAACTACATACTCAGATCTTCACCAAACGTTGCAGGGATACTTTGCATGTCAAGACACGTGGAAAAAACGTACAAAACAAGAGATTGGAGACATCAAGATTTTCGACGAATTTTTTAAGAATTTTCAAATTTTCAGATGGGAGGTTCCAGATAAGGTCAAAAACGACATACTCAGATCTTCACCAAACTTTGCATGGATACATTGGATGTCAAGACACGTGGAAAAAACGTACAAAACAAGAGATTGGAGACATCAAGATTTTGGACGAATTTTTTAAGAATTTTTAAATTTTCAGATAGGAGGTTCCATATAAGGTCAAAAACTACATACTCAGATCTTCACCAAACTTTGCATGGATACATTATGTGTCAAGACACGTGGAAAAAACGTACAAAACAAGAGATTGGAGACATCAAGATATTGGTCGAATTTTTTAAGAATTTTCAAATTTTCAGATGGGAGGTTCCAGATAAGGTCAAAAACTACATACTCAGATCTTCACCAAACTTTGCAGGGATACATTGGATGTCAAGACACGTGGAAAAAACGTACAAAACAAGAGATAGGAGACATCAAGATTTTGGACGAATTTTTTAACAATTTTCAAATTTTCAGAAAGGATGTTCCAGATAAGGTCAAAAACGACATACTCAGATCTTCACCAAACTTTGCAGGGATACATTGGATATCAAGACACGTGGAAAAAACGTACAAAACAAGAGATTGGAGACATCAAGATTTTCGACGAATTTTTTAAGAATTTTCAAATTTTCAGAAAGGATGTTCCAGATAAGGTCAAAAACGACATACTCAGATCTTCACCAAACTTTGCAGGGATACATTGGAGGTCGAGACACGTGGAAAAAACGTACAAAACAAGAGATTGGAGACATCAAGATTTTGGACGAATTTTTGAAGAATTTTCAAATTTTCTGATAGGAGGTCCCAGATAAGGTCAAAAACTACATACTCAGATCTCCACCAAACATTGCAGGGATACATTGGATGTCAAGACACGTGGAAAAAACGTACAAAACAAGAGATTGGAGACATCAAGATTTTCGACGAATTTTTGAAGGATTTTCAAATTTTCAGATAGGAGGTTCCAGATAAGGTCAAAAACTACATACTCAGATCTTCACCAAACGTTGCAGGGATACTTTGCATGTCAAGACACGTGGAAAAAACGTACAAAACAAGAGATTGGAGACATCAAGATTTTCGACGAATTTTTTAAGAATTTTCAAATTTTCAGATGGGAGGTTCCAGATAAGGTCAAAAACGACATACTCAGATCTTCACTAAACTTTGCATGGATACATTGGATGTCAAGACACGTGGAAAAAACGTACAAAACAAGAGATTGGGGTCATCAAGATTTTGCACGGATTTTTTAGGAATTTTCAAATTTTCAGATGGGAGGTTCCAGATAAGGTCAAAAACTACATACTCAGATCTTCACCAAACTTTGCAGGGATACATTGGATGTCAAGACACGTGGAAAAAACGTACAAAACAAGAGATTGGAGACATCAAGATTTTGGACGAATTTTTTAAGAATTTTCAAATTTTCAGATAGGAGGTTCCATATAAGGTCAAAAACTACATACTCAGATCTTCACCAAACTTTGCATGGATACATTATGTGTCAAGACACGTGGAAAAAACGTACAAAACAAAAGATTGGAGACATCAAGATTTTGGTCGAATTTTTTAAGAATTTTCAAATTTTCAGATGGGAGGTTCCAAATAAGGTCTAAAACTACATACTCAGATCTTCACCAAACTTTGCAGGGATACATTGGATGTCAAGACACGTGGAAAAAACGTACAAAAAAGAGATTGGAGACATCAAGATTTTGGACGAATTTTTTAACAATTTTCAAATTTTCAGAAAGGATGTTCCAGATAAGGTCAAAAACGACATACTCAGATCTTCACCAAACTTTGCAGGGATACATTGGATATCAAGACACGTGGAAAAAACGTACAAAACAAGAGATTGGAGACATCAAGATTTTGGACGAATTTTTTAAGAATTTTCAAATTTTCAGATAGGAGGTTCCAGATAAGGTCAAAAACTACATACTCAGATCTTCACCAAACTTTGCAGGGATACATTGGATGTCAAGACACGTGGAAAAAACGTACAAAACAAGAGATTGGGGTCATCAAGATTTTGGACGGATTTTTTAGGAATTTTCAAATTTTCAGATGGGAGGTTCCAGATAAGGTCAAAAACTACATACTCAGATCTTCACCAAACATTGCAGGGATACATTGGATGTCAAGACACGTGGAAAAAACGTACAAAACAAGAGATTGGAGACATCAATATTTTGGACGAATTTTTAAAGAATTTTCAAATTTTCAGATAGGAGGTTCCAGATGAGGTCAAAAACTACATAGTCAGATCTTCACCAAACTTTGCAGGAATACTTTGCATGTCAAGACACGTGGAAAAAACGTACAAAACAAGAGATCGGAGACATCAAGATTTTCGACGAATTTTTTAAGAATTTTCAAATTTTCAGATGGGAGGTTCCAGATAAGGTCAAAAACGACATACTCAGATCTTCACCAAACTTTGCATGGATACATTGGATGTCAAGACACGTGGAAAAAACATACAAAACATAGGATTGGTGACATCAAGATTTTGGACGAATTTTTTAAGAATTTTCAAATTTTCAGATAGGAGGTTCCATATAAGGTCAAAAACTACATACTCAGATCTTCACCAAACTTTGCAGGGATACATTGGATGTCAAGACACGTGGAAAAAACGTACAAAACAAGAGATTGGAGACATCAAGATTTTCGACGAATTTTTTAAGAATTTTCAAATTTTCAGAAAGGATGTTCCAGATAAGGTCAAAAACGACATACTCAGATCTTCACCAAACTTTGCAGGGATACATTGGAGGTCGAGACACGTGGAAAAAACGTACAAAACAAGAGATTGGAGACATCATGATTTTGGACGAATTTTTGAAGAATTTTCAAATTTTCAGATAGGAGGTTCCAGATAAAGTCAAAAACTACATACTCAGATCTCAACCAAACATTGCAGGGATACATTGGATGTCAAGACACGTGGAAAAAACGTACAAAACAAGAGATTGGAGACATCAAGATTTTCGACGAATTTTTGAAGAATTTTCAAATTTTCAGATAGGAGGTTCCAGATAAGGTCAAAAACTACATACTCAGATCTTCACCAAACGTTGCAGGGATACTTTGCATGTCAAGACACGTGGAAAAAACGTACAAAACAAGAGATTGGAGACATCAAGATTTTCGACGAATTTTTTAAGAATTTTCAAATTTTCAGATGGGAGGTTCCAGATAAGGTCAAAAACGACATACTCAGATCTTCACCAAACTTTGCATGGATACATTGGATGTCAAGACACGTGGAAAAAACGTACAAAACAAGAGATTGGAGACATCAAGATTTTGGACGAATTTTTTAAGAATTCTCAAATTTTCAGAAAGGAGGTTCCATATAAGGTCAAAAACTACAAACTCAGATCTTCACCAAACTTTGCAGGGATACATTGGATGTCAAGACACGTGGAAAAAACGTACAAAACAAGAGATTGGGGTCATAAAGATTTTGGACGAATTTTTTAAGAATTTTCAAATTTTCAGAAAGGAGGTTCCAGATAAGGTCTAAAACGACATACTCAGATCTTCACCAAACTTTGCAGGGATACATTGAATGTCAAGACACGTGGAAAAAACGTACAAAACAAGAGATTGGGGTCATCAAGATTTTGGACGGATTTTTTAGGAATTTTCAAATTTTCAGATGGGAGGTTCCAGATAAGGTCAAAAACTACATACTCAGATCTTCACCAAACTTTGCAGGGATACATTGGATGTCAAGACACGTGGAAAAAACGTACAAAACAAGAGATTGGAGACATCAAGATTTTGGACGAATTTTTTAAGAATTTTTAAATTTTCAGATAGGAGGTTCCATATAAGGTCAAAAACTACATACTCAGATCTTCACCAAACTTTGCATGGATACATTATGTGTCAAGACACGTGGAAAAAACGTACAAAACAAGAGATTGGAGACATCAAGATATTGGTCGAATTTTTTAAGAATTTTCAAATTTTCAGATGGGAGGTTCCAGATAAGGTCAAAAACTACATACTCAGATCTTCACCAAACTTTGCAGGGATACATTGGATGTCAAGACCCGTGGAAAAAACGTACAAAACAAGAGATAGGAGACATCAAGATTTTGGACGAATTTTTTAACAATTTTCAAATTTTCAGAAAGGATGTTCCAGATAAAGTCAAAAACGACATACTCAGATCTTCACCAAACTTTGCAGGGATACATTGGATATCAAGACACGTGGAAAAAACGTACAAAACAAGAGCTTGGAGACATCAAGATTTTGGACGAATTTTTTAAGAATTTTCAAATTTTCAGATAGGAGGTTCCAGATAAGATCAAAAACTACATACTCAGATCTTCACAAAACTTTGCAGGGATACATTGGATGTCAAGACACGTGGAAGAAACGTACAAAACAAGAGATTGGGGTCATCAAGATTTTGGACGGATTTTTTAGGAATTTTCAAATTTTCAGATGGGAGGTTCCAGATAAGGTCAAAAACTACATACTCAGATCTTCACCAAACATTGCAGGGATACATTGGATGTCAAGACACGTGGAAAAACGTACAAAACAAGAGATTGGAGACATCAAGATTTTGGACGAATTTTTTAAGAATTTTCAAATTTTCAGATAGGAGGTTCCAGATGAGGTCAAAAACTACATACTCAGATCTTCACCAAACTTTGCAGGAATACTTTGCATGTCAAGACACGTGGAAAAAACGTACAAAACAAGAGATCGGAGACATCAAGATTTTCGACGAATTTTTTAAGAATTTTCAAATTTTCAGATGGGAGGTTCCAGATAAGGTCAAAAACGACATACTCAGATCTTCACCAAACTTTGCAGGGATCCATTGGTGGTCGAGACACGTGGAAAAAACGTACAAAACAAGAGATTGGAGACATCAAGATTTTGGACGAATTTTTTAAGAATTTTCAAATTTTCAGATAGGAGGTTCCATATAAGGTCAAAAACTACATACTCAGATCTTCACCAAACTTTGCAGGGATACATTGGATGTCAAGACACGTGGAAAAAACGTACAAAACAAGAGATTGGAGACATCAAGATTTTCGACGAATTTTTTAAGGAATTTTCAAATTTTCAGAAAGGATGTTCCAGATAAGGTCTAAAACGACATACTCAGATCTTCACCAAACTTTGCAGGGATCCATTGGAGGTCGAGACACGTGGAAAAAACGTACAAAACAAGAGATTGGAGACATCAAGATTTTGGACGAATTTTTGAAGAATTTTCAAATTTTCAGATAGGAGGTTCCAGATAAGGTCTAAAACTACATACTCAGATCTCCACCAAACATTGCAGGAATACATTGGATGTCAAGACACGTGGAAAAAACGTACAAAACAAGAGATTGGAGACATCAAGATTTTCGACGAATTTTTGAAGAATTTTCAAATTTTCAGATAGGAGGTTCCAGATAAGGTCAAAAACTACATACTCAGATCTTCACCAAACGTTGCAGGGATACTTTGCATGTCAAGACACGTGGAAAAAACGTACAAAACAAAAGATTGGAGACATCAAGATTTTCGACGAATTTTTTAAGAATTTTCAAATTTTCAGATGGGAGGTTCCAGATAAGGTCAAAAACGACATACTCAGATCTTCACCAAACTTTGCATGTATACATTGGATGTCAAGACACGTGGAAAAAACGTACAAAACAAGAGATTGGAGACATCAAGATTTTGGACGAATTTTTTAAGAATTCTCAAACTTTCAGAAGGAGGTTCCATATAAGGTCAAAAACTACATACTCAGATCTTCACCAAACTTTGCAGGGATACTTTGGATGTCAAGACACGTGGAAAAAACGTACAAAACAAGAGATTGGGGTCATCAAGATTTTGGACGAATTTTTTAAGAATTTTCAAATTTTCAGATGGGAGGTTCAATATAAGGTCAAAAACTACATACTCAGATCTTCACCAAACTTTGCATGGATACATTGGATGTCAAGACACGTGGAAAAAACATACAAAACATAGGATTCGGAACATCAAGATTTTGGTCGAATTTTTTAAGAATTTTCAAATTTTCAGATAGGAGGTTCCATATAAAGTCAAAAACTACATACTCAGATCTTCACCAAACATTGCAGGAATACATTGGATGTCAAGACACGTGGAAAAAACGTACAAAACAAGAGATTGGGTCATCAAGATTTTGCACGGATTTTTTAGGAATTTTCAAATTTTCAGATGGGAGGTTCCAGATAAGGTCAAAAACTACATACTCAGATCTTCACCAAACTTTGCATGGATACATTGGATGTCAAGACACGTGGAAAAAACGTACAAAACAAAAGATTGGAGACATCAAGATTTTGGTCGAATTTTTTAAGAATTTTCAAATTTTCAGATGGGAGGTTCCAGATAAGGTCAAAAACTACATACTCAGATCTTCACCAAACTTTGCAGGGATACATTGGATGTCAAGACACGTGGAAAAAACGTACAAAAAAGAGATTGGAGACATCAAGATTTTGGACGAATTTTTTAACAATTTTCAAATTTTCAGAAAGGATGTTCCAGATAAGGTCAAAAACGACATACTCAGATCTTCACCAAACTTTGCAGGGATACATTGGATATCAAGACACGTGGAAAAAACGTACAAAACAAGAGATTGGAGACATCAAGATTTTGGACGAATTTTTTAAGAATTTTCAAATTTTCAGATAGGAGGTTCCAGATAAGGTCAAAAACTACATACTCAGATCTTCACCAAACTTTGCAGGGATACATTGGATGTCAAGACACGTGGAAAAAACGTACAAAACAAGAGATTGGGGTCATCAAGATTTTGGACGGATTTTTTAGGAATTTTCAAATTTTCAGATGGGAGGTTCCAGATAAGGTCAAAAACTACATACTCAGATCTTCACCAAACATTGCAGGGATACATTGCATGTCAAGACACGTGGAAAAAACGTACAAAACAAGAGATTGGAGACATCAAAATTTTGGACGAATTTTTTAAGAATTTTCAAATTTTCAGATAGGAGGTTCCAGATGAGGTCAAAAACTACATACTCAGATCTTCACCAAACTTTGCAGGAATACTTTGCATGTCAAGACACGTGGAAAAAACGTACAAAACAAGAGATCGGAGACATCAAGATTTTCGACGAATTTTTTAAGAATTTTCAAATTTTCAGATGGGAGGTTCCAGATAAGGTCAAAAACGACATACTCAGATCTTCACCAAACTTTGCATGGATACATTGGATGTCAAGACACGTGGAAAAAACATACAAAACATAGGATTGGTGACATCAAGATTTTGGACGAATTTTTTAAGAATTTTCAAATTTTCAGATAGGAGGTTCCATATAAGGTCAAAAACTACATACTCAGATCTTCACCAAACATTGCAGGGATACATTGGATGTCAAGACACGTGGAAAAAACGTACAAAACAAGAGATTGGAGACATCAAGATTTTCGACGAATTTTTGAAGAATTTTCAAATTTTCAGATAGGAGGTTCCAGATAAGGTCAAAAACTACATACTCAGATCTTCACCAAACGTTGCAGGGATACTTTGCATGTCAAGACACGTGGAAAAAAACGTACAAAACAAGAGATTGGAGACATCAAGATTTTCGACGAATTTTTTAAGAATTTTCAAATTTTCAGATGGGAGGTTCCAGATAAGGTCAAAAACGACATACTCAGATCTTCACCAAACTTTGCATGGATACATTGGATGTCAAGACACGTGGAAAAAACGTACAAAACAAGAGATTGGGGTCATCAAGATTTTGCACGGATTTTTTAGGAATTTTCAAATTTTCAGAAAGGATTTTCCAGATAAGGTCAAAAACGACATACTCAGATCTTCACCAAACTTTGCAGGGATACATTGGATATCAAGACACGTGGAAAAAACGTACAAAACAAGAGATTGGAGACATCAAGATTTTGGACGAATTTTTTAAGAATTTTCAAATTTTCAGATAGGAGGTTCCAGATAAGGTCAAAAACTACATACTCAGATCTTCACCAAACGTTGCAGGGATACATTGGATGTCAAGACACGTGGAAAAAACGTACAAAACAAGAGATTGGGGTCATCAAGATTTTGGACGGATTTTTTAGGAATTTTCAAATTTTCAGATGGGAGGTTCCAGATAAGGTCAAAAACTACATACTCAGATCTTCACCAAACATTGCAGGGATACTTTGCATGTCAAGACACGTGGAAAAAACGTACAAAACAAGAGATCGGAGACATCAAGATTTTCGACGAATTTTTTAAGAATTTTCAAATTTTCAGATGGGAGGTTCCAGATAAGGTCAAAAACGACATACTCAGATCTTCACCAAACTTTGCAGGGATCCATTGGAGGTCGAGACACGTGGAAAAAACGTACAAAACAAGAGATTGGAGACATCAAGATTTTGGACGAATTTTTTAAGAATTTTCAAATTTTCAGATAGGAGGTTCCATATAAGGTCAAAAACTACATACTCAGATCTTCACCAAACTTTGCAGGGATACATTGGATGTCAAGACACGTGGAAAAAACGTACAAAACAAGAGATTGGAGACATCAAGATTTTCGACGAATTTTTTAAGAATTTTCAAATTTTCAGAAAGGATGTTCCAGATAAGGTCAAAAACGACATACTCAGATCTTCACCAAACTTTGCAGGGATCCATTGGAGGTCGAGACACGTGGAAAAAACGTACAAAACAAGAGATTGGAGACATCAAGATTTTGGACGAATTTTTGAAGAATTTTCAAATTTTCAGATAGGAGGTTCCAGATAAGGTCTAAAACTACATACTCAGATCTCCACCAAACATTGCAGGAATACATTGGATGTCAAGACACGTGGAAAAAACGTACAAAACAAGAGATTGGAGACATCAAGATTTTCGACGAATTTTTGAAGAATTTTCAAATTTTCAGATAGGAGGTTCCAGATAAGGTCAAAAACTACATACTCAGATCTTCACCAAACGTTGCAGGGATACTTTGCATGTCAAGACACGTGGAAAAAACGTACAAAACAAAAGATTGGAGACATCAAGATTTTCGACGAATTTTTTAAGAATTTTCAAATTTTCAGATGGGAGGTTCCAGATAAGGTCAAAAACGACATACTCAGATCTTCACCAAACTTTGCATGGATACATTGGATGTCAAGACACGTGGAAAAAACGTACAAAACAAGAGATTGGAGACATCAAGATTTTGGACGAATTTTTTAAGAATTCTCAAATTTTCAGAAAGGAGGTTCCATATAAGGTCAAAAACTACATACTCAGATCTTCACCAAACTTTGCAGGGATACTTTGGATGTCAAGACACGTGGAAAAAACGTACAAAACAAGAGATTGGGGTCATCAAGATTTTGGACGGATTTTTTAGGAATTTTGAAATTTTCAGATGGGAGGTTCCAGATAAGGTCAAAAACTACATACTCAGATCTTCACCAAACATTGCAGGGATACATTGGATGTCAAGACACGTGGAAAAAACGTACAAAACAAGAGATTGGAGACATCAATATTTTGGACGAATTTTTAAAGAATTTTCAAATTTTCAGATAGGAGGTTCCAGATGAGGTCAAAAACTACATAGTCAGATCTTCACCAAACTTTGCAGGAATACTTTGCATGTCAAGACACGTGGAAAAAACGTACAAAACAAGAGATCGGAGACATCAAGATTTTCGACGAATTTTTTAAGAATTTTCAAATTTTCAGATGGGAGGTTCCAGATAAGATCAAAAACTACATACTCAGATCTTCACCAAACTTTGCAGGGATACATTGGAGGTCGAGACACGTGGAAAAAACGTACAAAACAAGAGATTGGAGACATCAAGATTTTGGACGAATTTTTGAAGAATTTTCAAATTTTCAGATAGGAGGTTCCAGATAAAGTCAAAAACTACATACTCAGATCTCAACCAAACATTGCAGGGATACATTGGATGTCAAGACACGTGGAAAAAACGTACAAAACAAGAGATTGGAGACATCAAGATTTTCGACGAATTTTTGAAGAATTTTCAAATTTTCAGATAGGAGGTTCCAGATAAGGTCAAAAACTACATACTCAGATCTTCACCAAACGTTGCAGGGATACTTTGCATGTCAAGACACGTGGAAAAAACGTACAAAACAAGAGATTGGAGACATCAAGATTTTCGACGAATTTTTTAAGAATTTTCAAATTTTCAGATGGGAGGTTCCAGATAAGGTCAAAAACGACATACTCAGATCTTCACCAAACTTTGCATGGATACATTGGATGTCAAGACACGTGGAAAAAACGTACAAAACAAGAGATTGGAGACATCAAGATTTTGGACGAATTTTTTAAGAATTCTCAAATTTTCAGAAAGGTGGTTCCATATAAGGTCAAAAACTACAAACTCAGATCTTCACCAAACTTTGCAGGGATACATTGGATGTCAAGACACGTGGAAAAAACGTACAAAACAAGAGATTGGGGTCATAAAGATTTTGGACGAATTTTTTAAGAATTTTCAAATTTTCAGAAAGGAGGTTCCAGATAAGGTCTAAAACGACATACTCAGATCTTCACCAAACTTTGCAGGGATACATTGAATGTCAAGACACGTGGAAAAAACGTACAAAACAAGAGATTGGGGTCATCAAGATTTTGGACGGATTTTTTAGGAATTTTCAAATTTTCAGATGGGAGGTTCCAGATAAGGTCAAAAACTACATACTCAGATCTTCACCAAACTTTGCAGGGATACATTGGATGTCAAGACACGTGGAAAAAACGTACAAAACAAGAGATTGGAGACATCAAGATTTTGGACGAATTTTTTAAGAATTTTTAAATTTTCAGATAGGAGGTTCCATATAAGGTCAAAAACTACATACTCAGATCTTCACCAAACTTTGCATGGATACATTATGTGTCAAGACACGTGGAAAAAACGTACAAAACAAGAGATTGGAGACATCAAGATATTGGTCGAATTTTTTAAGAATTTTCAAATTTTCAGATGGGAGGTTCCAGATAAGGTCAAAAACTACATACTCAGATCTTCACCAAACTTTGCAGGGATACATTGGATGTCAAGACCCGTGGAAAAAACGTACAAAACAAGAGATAGGAGACATCAAGATTTTGGACGAATTTTTTAACAATTTTCAAATTTTCAGAAAGGATGTTCCAGATAAAGTCAAAAACGACATACTCAGATCTTCACCAAACTTTGCAGGGATACATTGGATATCAAGACACGTGGAAAAAACGTACAAAACAAGAGCTTGGAGACATCAAGATTTTGGACGAATTTTTTAAGAATTTTCAAATTTTCAGATAGGAGGTTCCAGATAAGATCAAAAACTACATACTCAGATCTTCACCAAACTTTGCAGGGATACATTGGATGTCAAGACACGTGGAAAAAACGTACAAAACAAGAGATTGGGGTCATCAAGATTTTGGACGGATTTTTTAGGAATTTTCAAATTTTCAGATGGGAGGTTCCAGATAAGGTCAAAAACTACATACTCAGATCTTCACCAAACATTGCAGGGATACATTGGATGTCAAGACACGTGGAAAAAACGTACAAAACAAGAGATTGGAGACATCAAGATTTTGGACGAATTTTTTAAGAATTTTCAAATTTTCAGATAGGAGGTTCCAGATGAGGTCAAAAACTACATACTCAGATCTTCACCAAACTTTGCAGGAATACTTTGCATGTCAAGACACGTGGAAAAAACGTACAAAACAAGAGATCGGAGACATCAAGATTTTCGACGATTTTTTTAAGAATTTTCAAATTTTCAGATGGGAGGTTCCAGATAAGGTCAAAAACGACATACTCAGATCTTCACCAAACTTTTCAGGGATCCATTGGAGGTCGAGACACGTGGAAAAAACGTACAAAACAAGAGATTGGAGACATCAAGATTTTGGACGAATTTTTTAAGAATTTTCAAATTTTCAGATAGGAGGTTCCATATAAGGTCAAAAACTACATACTCAGATCTTCACCAAACTTTGCAGGGATACATTGGATGTCAAGACACGTGGAAAAAACGTACAAAACAAGAGATTGGAGACATCAAGATTTTCGACGAATTTTTTAAGGAATTTTCAAATTTTCAGAAAGGATGTTCCAGATAAGGTCTAAAACGACATACTCAGATCTTCACCAAACTTTGCAGGGATCCATTGGAGGTCGAGACACGTGGAAAAAACGTACAAAACAAGAGATTGGAGACATCAAGATTTTGGACGAATTTTTTAAGAATTTTCAAATTTTCAGATAGGAGGTTCCAGATAAGGTCTAAAACTACATACTCAGATCTCCACCAAACATTGCAGGAATACATTGGATGTCAAGACACGTGGAAAAAACGTACAAAACAAGAGATTGGAGACATCAAGATTTTCGACGAATTTTTGAAGAATTTTCAAATTTTCAGATAGGAGGTTCCAGATAAGGTCAAAAACTACATACTCAGATCTTCACCAAACGTTGCAGGGATACTTTGCATGTCAAGACACGTGGAAAAAACGTACAAAACAAAAGATTGGAGACATCAAGATTTTCGACGAATTTTTTAAGAATTTTCAAATTTTCAGATGGGAGGTTCCAGATAAGGTCAAAAACGACATACTCAGATCTTCACCAAACTTTGCATGGATACATTGGATGTCAAGACACGTGGAAAAAACGTACAAAACAAGAGATTGGAGACATCAAGATTTTGGACGAATTTTTTAAGAATTCTCAAATTTTCAGAAAGGAGGTTCCATATAAGGTCAAAAACTACATACTCAGATCTTAACCAAACTTTGCAGGGATACTTTGGATGTCAAGACACGTGGAAAAAACGTACAAAACAAGAGATTGGGGTCATCAAGATTTTGGACGAATTTTTTAAGAATTTTCAAATTTTCAGATGGGAGGTTCAATATAAGGTCAAAAACTACATACTCAGATCTTCACCAAACTTTGCATGGATACATTGGATGTCAAGACACGTGGAAAAAACATACAAAACATAGGATTCGGAACATCAAGATTTTGGTCGAATTTTTTAAGAATTTTCAAATTTTCAGATAGGAGGTTCCATATAAAGTCAAAAACTACATACTCAGATCTTCACCAAACATTGCAGGAATACATTGGATGTCAAGACACGTGGAAAAAACGTACAAAACAAGAGATTGGGTCATCAAGATTTTGCACGGATTTTTTAGGAATTTTCAAATTTTCAGATGGGAGGTTCCAGATAAGGTCAAAAACTACATACTCAGATCTTCACCAAACTTTGCATGGATACATTGGATGTCAAGACACGTGGAAAAAACGTACAAAACAAAAGATTGGAGACATCAAGATTTTGGTCGAATTTTTTAAGAATTTTCAAATTTTCAGATGGGAGGTTCCAGATAAGGTCAAAAACTACATACTCAGATCTTCACCAAACTTTGCAGGGATACATTGGATGTCAAGACACGTGGAAAAAACGTACAAAAAAGAGATTGGAGACATCAAGATTTTGGACGAATTTTTTAACAATTTTCAAATTTTCAGAAAGGATGTTCCAGATAAGGTCAAAAACGACATACTCAGATCTTCACCAAACTTTGCAGGGATACATTGGATATCAAGACACGTGGAAAAAACGTACAAAACAAGAGATTGGAGACATCAAGATTTTGGACGAATTTTTTAAGAATTTTCAAATTTTCAGATAGGAGGTTCCAGATAAGGTCAAAAACTACATACTCAGATCTTCACCAAACTTTGCAGGGATACATTGGATGTCAAGACACGTGGAAAAAACGTACAAAACAAGAGATTGGGGTCATCAAGATTTTGGACGGATTTTTTAGGAATTTTCAAATTTTCAGATGGGAGGTTCCAGATAAGGTCAAAAACTACATACTCAGATCTTCACCAAACATTGCAGGGATACATTGCATGTCAAGACACGTGGAAAAAACGTACAAAACAAGAGATTGGAGACATCAAAATTTTGGACGAATTTTTTAAGAATTTTCAAATTTTCAGATAGGAGGTTCCAGATGAGGTCAAAAACTACATACTCAGATCTTCACCAAACTTTGCAGGAATACTTTGCATGTCAAGACACGTGGAAAAAACGTACAAAACAAGAGATCGGAGACATCAAGATTTTCGACGAATTTTTTAAGAATTTTCAAATTTTCAAATGGGAGGTTCCAGATAAGGTCAAAAACGACATACTCAGATCTTCACCAAACTTTGCATGGATACATTGGATGTCAAGACACGTGGAAAAAACATACAAAACATAGGATTGGTGACATCAAGATTTTGGACGAATTTTTTAAGAATTTTCATATTTTCAGATAGGAGGTTCCATATAAGGTCAAAAACTACATACTCAGATCTTCACCAAACTTTGCAGGGATACATTGGATGTCAAGACACGTGGAAAAAACGTACAAAACAAGAGATTGGAGACATCAAGATTATGGACGAATTTTTTGAGAATTTTCAAATTTTCAGAAAGAAGGTTCCATATAAGGTCAAAAACTACATACTCAGATCTTCACCAAACATTGCAGGGATACATTGGATGTCAAGACACGTGGAAAAAACGTACAAAACAAGAGATTGGAGACATCAAGATTTTCGACGAATTTTTGAAGAATTTTCAAATTTTCAGATAGGAGGTTCCAGATAAGGTCAAAAACTACATACTCAGATCTTCACCAAACGTTGCAGGGATACTTTGCATGTCAAGACACGTGGAAAAAACGTACAAAACAAGAGATTGGAGACATCAAGATTTTCGACGAATTTTTTAAGAATTTTCAAATTTTCAGATGGGAGGTTCCAGATAAGGTCAAAAACGACATACTCAGATCTTCACCAAACTTTGCATGGATACATTGGATGTCAAGACACGTGGAAAAAACGTACAAAACAAGAGATTGGGGTCATCAAGATTTTGCACGGATTTTTTAGGAATTTTCAAATTTTCAGAAAGGATTTTCCAGATAAGGTCAAAAACGACATACTCAGATCTTCACCAAACTTTGCAGGGATACATTGGATATCAAGACACGTGGAAAAAACGTACAAAACAAGAGATTGGAGACATCAAGATTTTGGACGAATTTTTTAAGAATTTTCAAATTTTCAGATAGGAGGTTCCAGATAAGGTCAAAAACTACATACTCAGATCTTCACCAAACGTTGCAGGGATACATTGGATGTCAAGACACGTGGAAAAAACGTACAAAACAAGAGATTGGGGTCATCAAGATTTTGGACGGATTTTTTAGGAATTTTCAAATTTTCAGATGGGAGGTTCCAGATAAGGTCAAAAACTACATACTCAGATCTTCACCAAACATTGCAGGGATACTTTGCATGTCAAGACACGTGGAAAAAACGTACAAAACAAGAGATCGGAGACATCAAGATTTTCGACGAATTTTTTAAGAATTTTCAAATTTTCAGATGGGAGGTTCCAGATAAGGTCAAAAACGACATACTCAGATCTTCACCAAACTTTGCAGGGATCCATTGGAGGTCGAGACACGTGGAAAAAACGTACAAAACAAGAGATTGGAGACATCAAGATTTTGGACGAATTTTTTAAGAATTTTCAAATTTTCAGATAGGAGGTTCCATATAAGTTCAAAAACTACATACTCAGATCTTCACCAAACTTTGCAGGGATACATTGGATGTCAAGACACGTGGAAAAAACGTACAAAACAAGAGATTGGAGACATCAAGATTTTCGACGAATTTTTTAAGAATTTTCAAATTTTCAGAAAGGATGTTCCAGATAAGGTCAAAAACGACATACTCAGATCTTCACCAAACTTTGCAGGGATCCATTGGAGGTCGAGACACGTGGAAAAAACGTACAAAACAAGAGATTGGAGACATCAAGATTTTGGACGAATTTTTTAAGAATTTTCAAATTTTCAGATAGGAGGTTCCAGATAAGGTCTAAAACTACATACTCAGATCTCCACCAAACATTGCAGGAATACATTGGATGTCAAGACACGTGGAAAAAACGTACAAAACAAGAGATTGGAGACATCAAGATTTTCGACGAATTTTTGAAGAATTTTCAAATTTTCAGATAGGAGGTTCCAGATAAGGTCAAAAACTACATACTCAGATCTTCACCAAACGTTGCAGGGATACTTTGCATGTCAAGACACGTGGAAAAAACGTACAAAACAAAAGATTGGAGACATCAAGATTTTCGACGAATTTTTTAAGAATTTTCAAATTTTCAGATGGGAGGTTCCAGATAAGGTCAAAAACGACATACTCAGATCTTCACCAAACTTTGCATGGATACATTGGATGTCAAGACACGTGGAAAAAACGTACAAAACAAGAGATTGGAGACATCAAGATTTTGGACGAATTTTTTAAGAATTCTCAAATTTTCAGAAAGGAGGTTCCATATAAGGTCAAAAACTACATACTCAGATCTTCACCAAACTTTGCAGGGATACTTTGGATGTCAAGACACGTGGAAAAAACGTACAAAACAAGAGATTGGGGTCATCAAGATTTTGGACGGATTTTTTAGGAATTTTCAAATTTTCAGATGGGAGGTTCCAGATAAGGTCAAAAACTACATACTCAGATCTTCACCAAACATTGCAGGGATACATTGGATGTCAAGACACGTGGAAAAAACGTACAAAACAAGAGATTGGAGACATCAATATTTTGGACGAATTTTTAAAGAATTTTCAAATTTTCAGATAGGAGGTTCCAGATGAGGTCAAAAACTACATAGTCAGATCTTCACCAAACTTTGCAGGAATACTTTGCATGTCAAGACACGTGGAAAAAACGTACAAAACAAGAGATCGGAGACATCAAGATTTTCGACGAATTTTTTAAGAATTTTCAAATTTTCAGATGGGAGGTTCCAGATAAGGTCAAAAACGACATACTCAGATCTTCACCAAACTTTGCATGGATACATTGGATGTCAAGACACGTGGAAAAAACATACAAAACATAGGATTGGTGACATCAAGATTTTGGACGAATTTTTTAAGAATTTTCAAATTTTCAGATAGGAGGTTCCATATAAGGTCAAAAACTACATACTCAGATCTTCACCAAACTTTGCAGGGATACATTGGATGTCAAGACACGTGGAAAAAACGTACAAAACAAGAGATTGGAGACATCAAGATTTTCGACGAATTTTTTAAGAATTTTCAAATTTTCAGAAAGGATGTTCCAGATAAGGTCAAAAACGACATACTCAGATCTTCACCAAACTTTGCAGGGATACATTGGAGGTCGAGACACGTGGAAAAAACGTACAAAACAAGAGATTGGAGACATCAAGATTTTGGACGAATTTTTGAAGAATTTTCAAATTTTCAGATAGGAGGTTCCAGATAAGGTCAAAAACTACATACTCAGATCTCAACCAAACATTGCAGGGATACATTGGATGTCAAGACACGTGGAAAAAACGTACAAAAAAGAGATTGGAGACATCAAGATTTTGGACGAATTTTTTAACAATTTTCAAATTTTCAGAAAGGATGTTCCAGATAAGGTCAAAAACGACATACTCAGATCTTCACCAAACTTTGCAGGGATACATTGGATATCAAGACACGTGGAAAAAACGTACAAAACAAGAGATTGGAGACATCAAGATTTTGGACGAATTTTTTAAGAATTTTCAAATTTTCAGATAGGAGGTTCCAGATAAGGTCAAAAACTACATACTCAGATCTTCACCAAACTTTGCAGGGATACATTGGATGTCAAGACACGTGGAAAAAACGTACAAAACAAGAGATTGGGGTCATCAAGATTTTGGACGGATTTTTTAGGAATTTTCAAATTTTCAGATGGGAGGTTCCAGATAAGGTCAAAAACTACATACTCAGATCTTCACCAAACATTGCAGGGATACATTGGATGTCAAGACACGTGGAAAAAACGTACAAAACAAGAGATTGGAGACATCAAAATTTTGGACGAATTTTTTAAGAATTTTCAAATTTTCAGATAGGAGGTTCCATATAAGGTCAAAAACTACATACTCAGATCTTCACCAAACTTTGCAGGGATACATTGAATGTCAAGACACGTGGAAAAAACGTACAAAACAAGAGATTGGGGTCATCAAGATTTTGGACGGATTTTTTAGGAATTTTCAAATTTTCAGATGGGAGGTTCCAGATAAGGTCAAAAACTACATACTCAGATCTTCACCAAACTTTGCAGGGATACATTGGATGTCAAGACACGTGGAAAAAACGTACAAAACAAGAGATTGGAGACATCAAGATTTTGGACGAATTTTTTAAGAATTTTTAAATTTTCAGATAGGAGGTTCCATATAAGGTCAAAAACTACATACTCAGATCTTCACCAAACTTTGCATGGATACATTATGTGTCAAGACACGTGGAAAAAACGTACAAAACAAGAGATTGGAGACATCAAGATATTGGTCGAATTTTTTAAGAATTTTCAAATTTTCAGATGGGAGGTTCCAGATAAGGTCAAAAACTACATACTCAGATCTTCACCAAACTTTGCAGGGATACATTGGATGTCAAGACACGTGGAAAAAACGTACAAAACAAGAGATAGGAGACATCAAGATTTTGGACGAATTTTTTAACAATTTTCAAATTTTCAGAAAGGATGTTCCAGATAAGGTCAAAAACGACATACTCAGATCTTCACCAAACTTTGCAGGGATACATTGGATATCAAGACACGTGGAAAAAACGTACAAAACAAGAGATTGGGGTCATCAAGATTTTGCACGGATTTTTTAGGAATTTTCAAATTTTCAGATGGGAGGTTCCAGATAAGGTCAAAAACTACATACTCAGATCTTCACCAAACTTTGCAGGGATACATTGGATGTCAAGACACGTGGAAAAAACGTACAAAACAAGAGATTGGAGACATCAAGATTTTGGACGAATTTTTTAAGAATTTTCAAATTTTCAGATAGGAGGTTCCATATAAGGTCAAAAACTACATACTCAGATCTTCACCAAACTTTGCATGGATACATTATGTGTCAAGACACGTGGAAAAAACGTACAAAACAAAAGATTGGAGACATCAAGATTTTGGTCGAATTTTTTAAGAATTTTCAAATTTTCAGATGGGAGGTTCCAAATAAGGTCTAAAACTACATACTCAGATCTTCACCAAACTTTGCAGGGATACATTGGATGTCAAGACACGTGGAAAAAACGTACAAAAAAGAGATTGGAGACATCAAGATTTTGGACGAATTTTTTAACAATTTTCAAATTTTCAGAAAGGATGTTCCAGATAAGGTCAAAAACGACATACTCAGATCTTCACCAAACTTTGCAGGGATACATTGGATATCAAGACACGTGGAAAAAACGTACAAAACAAGAGATTGGAGACATCAAGATTTTGGACGAATTTTTTAAGAATTTTCAAATTTTCAGATAGGAGGTTCCAGATAAGGTCAAAAACTACATACTCAGATCTTCACCAAACTTTGCAGGGATACATTGGATGTCAAGACACGTGGAAAAAACGTACAAAACAAGAGATTGGGGTCATCAAGATTTTGGACGGATTTTTTAGGAATTTTCAAATTTTCAGATGGGAGGTTCCAGATAAGGTCAAAAACTACATACTCAGATCTTCACCAAACATTGCAGGGATACATTGGATGTCAAGACACGTGGAAAAAACGTACAAAACAAGAGATTGGAGACATCAATATTTTGGACGAATTTTTAAAGAATTTTCAAATTTTCAGATAGGAGGTTCCAGATGAGGTCAAAAACTACATAGTCAGATCTTCACCAAACTTTGCAGGAATACTTTGCATGTCAAGACACGTGGAAAAAACGTACAAAACAAGAGATCGGAGACATCAAGATTTTCGACGAATTTTTTAAGAATTTTCAAATTTTCAGATGGGAGGTTCCAGATAAGGTCAAAAACGACATACTCAGATCTTCACCAAACTTTGCATGGATACATTGGATGTCAAGACACGTGGAAAAAACATACAAAACATAGGATTGGTGACATCAAGATTTTGGACGAATTTTTTAAGAATTTTCAAATTTTCAGATAGGAGGTTCCATATAAGGTCAAAAACTACATACTCAGATCTTCACCAAACTTTGCAGGGATACATTGGATGTCAAGACACGTGGAAAAAACGTACAAAACAAGAGATTGGAGACATCAAGATTTTCGACGAATTTTTTAAGAATTTTCAAATTTTCAGAAAGGATGTTCCAGATAAGGTCAAAAACGACATACTCAGATCTTCACCAAACTTTGCAGGGATACATTGGAGGTCGAGACACGTGGAAAAAACGTACAAAACAAGAGATTGGAGACATCAAGATTTTGGACGAATTTTTGAAGAATTTTCAAATTTTCAGATAGGAGGTTCCAGATAAAGTCAAAAACTACATACTCAGATCTCAACCAAACATTGCAGGGATACATTGGATGTCAAGACACGTGGAAAAAACGTACAAAACAAGAGATTGGAGACATCAAGATTTTCGACGAATTTTTGAAGAATTTTCAAATTTTCAGATAGGAGGTTCCAGATAAGGTCAAAAACTACATACTCAGATCTTCACCAAACGTTGCAGGGATACTTTGCATGTCAAGACACGTGGAAAAAACGTACAAAACAAGAGATTGGAGACATCAAGATTTTCGACGAATTTTTTAAGAATTTTCAAATTTTCAGATGGGAGGTTCCAGATAAGGTCAAAAACGACATACTCAGATCTTCACCAAACTTTGCATGGATACATTGGATGTCAAGACACGTGGAAAAAACGTACAAAACAAGAGATTGGAGACATCAAGATTTTGGACGAATTTTTTAAGAATTCTCAAATTTTCAGAAAGGAGGTTCCATATAAGGTCAAAAACTACAAACTCAGATCTTCACCAAACTTTGCAGGGATACATTGGATGTCAAGACACGTGGAAAAAACGTACAAAACAAGAGATTGGGGTCATAAAGATTTTGGACGAATTTTTAAAGAATTTTCAAATTTTCAGAAAGGAGGTTCCATATAAGGTCAAAAACTACATACTCAGATCTTCACCAAACTTTGCAGGGATACATTGAATGTCAAGACACGTGGAAAAAACGTACAAAACAAGAGATTGGGGTCATCAAGATTTTGGACGGATTTTTTAGGAATTTTCAAATTTTCAGATGGGAGGTTCCAGATAAGGTCAAAAACTACATACTCAGATCTTCACCAAACTTTGCAGGGATACATTGGATGTCAAGACACGTGGAAAAAACGTACAAAACAAGAGATTGGAGACATCAAGATTTTGGACGAATTTTTTAAGAATTTTTAAATTTTCAGATAGGAGGTTCCATATAAGGTCAAAAACTACATACTCAGATCTTCACCAAACTTTGCATGGATACATTATGTGTCAAGACACGTGGAAAAAACGTACAAAACAAGAGATTGGAGACATCAAGATATTGGTCGAATTTTTTAAGAATTTTCAAATTTTCAGATGGGAGGTTCCAGATAAGGTCAAAAACTACATACTCAGATCTTCACCAAACTTTGCAGGGATACATTGGATGTCAAGACACGTGGAAAAAACGTACAAAACAAGAGATAGGAGACATCAAGATTTTGGACGAATTTTTTAACAATTTTCAAATTTTCAGAAAGGATGTTCCAGATAAAGTCAAAAACGACATACTCAGATCTTCACCAAACTTTGCAGGGATACATTGGATATCAAGACACGTGGAAAAAACGTACAAAACAAGAGATTGGAGACATCAAGATTTTGGACGAATTTTTTAAGAATTTTCAAATTTTCAGATAGGAGGTTCCAGATAAGATCAAAAACTACATACTCAGATCTTCACCAAACTTTGCAGGGATACATTGGATGTCAAGACACGTGGAAAAAACGTACAAAACAAGAGATTGGGGTCATCAAGATTTTGGACGGATTTTTTAGGAATTTTCAAATTTTCAGATGGGAGGTTCCAGATAAGGTCAAAAACTACATACTCAGATCTTCACCAAACATTGCAGGGATACATTGGATGTCAAGACACGTGGAAAAAACGTACAAAACAAGAGATTGGAGACATCAAGATTTTGGACGAATTTTTTAAGAATTTTCAAATTTTCAGATAGGAGGTTCCAGATGAGGTCAAAAACTACATACTCAGATCTTCACCAAACTTTGCAGGAATACTTTGCATGTCAAGACACGTGGAAAAAACGTACAAAACAAGAGATCGGAGACATCAAGATTTTCGACGAATTTTTTAAGAATTTTCAAATTTTCAGATGGGAGGTTCCAGATAAGGTCAAAAACGACATACTCAGATCTTCACCAAACTTTGCAGGGATCCATTGGAGGTCGAGACACGTGGAAAAAACGTACAAAACAAGAGATTGGAGACATCAAGATTTTGGACGAATTTTTTAAGAATTTTCAAATTTTCAGATAGGAGGTTCCATATAAGGTCAAAAACTACATACTCAGATCTTCACCAAACTTTGCAGGGATACATTGGATGTCAAGACACGTGGAAAAAACGTACAAAACAAGAGATTGGAGACAACAAGATTTTCGACGAATTTTTTAAGAATTTTCAAATTTTCAGAAAGGATGTTCCAGATAAGGTCTAAAACGACATACTCAGATCTTCACCAAACTTTGCAGGGATCCATTGGAGGTCGAGACACGTGGAAAAAACGTACAAAACAAGAGATTGGAGACATCAAGATTTTGGACGAATTTTTGAAGAATTTTCAAATTTTCAGATAGGAGGTTCCAGATAAGGTCTAAAACTACATACTCAGATCTCCACCAAACATTGCAGGAATACATTGGATGTCAAGACACGTGGAAAAAACGTACAAAACAAGAGATTGGAGACATCAAGATTTTCGACGAATTTTTGAAGAATTTTCAAATTTTCAGATAGGAGGTTCCAGATAAGGTCAAAAACTACATACTCAGATCTTCACCAAACGTTGCAGGGATACTTTGCATGTCAAGACACGTGGAAAAAACGTACAAAACAAAAGATTGGAGACATCAAGATTTTCGACGAATTTTTTAAGAATTTTCAAATTTTCAGATGGGAGGTTCCAGATAAGGTCAAAAACGACATACTCAGATCTTCACCAAACTTTGCATGGATACATTGGATGTCAAGACACGTGGAAAAAACGTACAAAACAAGAGATTGGAGACATCAAGATTTTGGACGAATTTTTTAAGAATTCTCAAATTTTCAGAAAGGAGGTTCCATATAAGGTCAAAAACTACATACTCAGATCTTCACCAAACTTTGCAGGGATACTTTGGATGTCAAGACACGTGGAAAAAACGTACAAAACAAGAGATTGGGGTCATCAAGATTTTGGACGAATTTTTTAAGAATTTTCAAATTTTCAGATGGGAGGTTCAATATAAGGTCAAAAACTACATACTCAGATCTTCACCAAACTTTGCATGGATACATTGGATGTCAAGACACGTGGAAAAAACATACAAAACATAGGATTCGGAACATCAAGATTTTGGTCGAATTTTTTAAGAATTTTCAAATTTTCAGATAGGAGGTTCCATATAAAGTCAAAAACTACATACTCAGATCTTCACCAAACATTGCAGGAATACATTGGATGTCAAGACACGTGGAAAAAACGTACAAAACAAGAGATTGGGTCATCAAGATTTTGCACGGATTTTTTAAGAATTTTCAAATTTTCAGATGGGAGGTTCCAGATAAGGTCAAAAACTACATACTCAGATCTTCACCAAACTTTGCATGGATACATTGGATGTCAAGACACGTGGAAAAAACGTACAAAACAAAAGATTGGAGACATCAAGATTTTGGTCGAATTTTTTAAGAATTTTCAAATTTTCAGATGGGAGGTTCCAGATAAGGTCAAAAACTACATACTCAGATCTTCACCAAACTTTGCAGGGATACATTGGATGTCAAGACACGTGGAAAAAACGTACAAAAAAGAGATTGGAGACATCAAGATTTTGGACGAATTTTTTAACAATTTTCAAATTTTCAGAAAGGATGTTCCAGATAAGGTCAAAAACGACATACTCAGATCTTCACCAAACTTTGCAGGGATACATTGGATATCAAGACACGTGGAAAAAACGTACAAAACAAGAGATTGGAGACATCAAGATTTTGGACGAATTTTTTAAGAATTTTCAAATTTTCAGATAGGAGGTTCCAGATAAGGTCAAAAACTACATACTCAGATCTTCACCAAACTTTGCAGGGATACATTGGATGTCAACACACGTGGAAAAAACGTACAAAACAAGAGATTGGGGTCATCAAGATTTTGGACGGATTTTTTAGGAATTTTCAAATTTTCAGATGGGAGGTTCCAGATAAGGTCAAAAACTACATACTCAGATCTTCACCAAACATTGCAGGGATACATTGGATGTCAAGACACGTGGAAAAAACGTACAAAACAAGAGATTGGAGACATCAAAATTTTGGACGAATTTTTTAAGAGTTTTCAAATTTTCAGATAGGAGGTTCCAGATGAGGTCAAAAACTACATACTCAGATCTTCACCAAACTTTGCAGGAATACTTTGCATGTCAAGACACGTGGAAAAAACGTACAAAACAAGAGATCGGAGACATCAAGATTTTCGACGAATTTTTTAAGAATTTTCAAATTTTCAGATGGGAGGTTCCAGATAAGGTCAAAAACGACATACTCAGATCTTCACCAAACTTTGCATGGATACATTGGATGTCAAGACACGTGGAAAAAACATACAAAACATAGGATTGGTGACATCAAGATTTTGGACGAATTTTTTAAGAATTTTCAAATTTTCAGATAGGAGGTTCCAGATAAGGTCAAAAACTACATACTCAGATCTTCACCAAACTTTGCAGGGATACATTGGATGTCAAGACACGTGGAAAAAACGTACAAAACAAGAGATTGGAGACATCAAGATTATGGACGAATTTTTTGAGAATTTTCAAATTTTCAGAAAGGAGGTTCCATATAAGGTCAAAAACTACATACTCAGATCTTCACCAAACATTGCAGGGATACATTGGATGTCAAGACACGTGGAAAAAACGTACAAAACAAGAGATTGGAGACATCAAGATTTTCGACGAATTTTTGAAGAATTTTCAAATTTTCAGATAGGAGGTTCCAGATAAGGTCAAAAACTACATACTCAGATCTTCACCAAACGTTGCAGGGATACTTTGCATGTCAAGACACGTGGAAAAAACGTACAAAACAAGAGATTGGAGACATCAAGATTTTCGACGAATTTTTTAAGAATTTTCAAATTTTCAGATGGGAGGTTCCAGATAAGGTCAAAAACGACATACTCAGATCTTCACCAAACTTTGCATGGATACATTGGATGTCAAGACACGTGGAAAAAACGTACAAAACAAGAGATTGGGGTCATCAAGATTTTGCACGGATTTTTTAGGAATTTTCAAATTTTCAGAAAGGATTTTCCAGATAAGGTCAAAAACGACATACTCAGATCTTCACCAAACTTTGCAGGGATACATTGGATATCAAGACACGTGGAAAAAACGTACAAAACAAGAGATTGGAGACATCAAGATTTTGGACGAATTTTTTAAGAATTTTCAAATTTTCAGATAGGAGGTTCCAGATAAGGTCAAAAACTACATACTCAGATCTTCACCAAACTTTGCAGGGATACATTGGATGTCAAGACACGTGGAAAAAACGTACAAAACAAGAGATTGGGGTCATCAAGATTTTGGACGGATTTTTTAGGAATTTTCAAATTTTCAGATGGGAGGTTCCAGATAAGGTCAAAAACTACATACTCAGATCTTCACCAAACATTGCAGGGATACTTTGCATGTCAAGACACGTGGAAAAAACGTACAAAACAAGAGATCGGAGACATCAAGATTTTCGACGAATTTTTTAAGAATTTTCAAATTTTCAGATGGGAGGTTCCAGATAAGGTCAAAAACGACATACTCAGATCTTCACCAAACTTTGCAGGGATCCATTGGAGGTCGAGACACGTGGAAAAAACGTACAAAACAAGAGATTGGAGACATCAAGATTTTGGACGAATTTTTTAAGAATTTTCAAATTTTCAGATAGGAGGTTCCATATAAGGTCAAAAACTACATACTCAGATCTTCACCAAACTTTGCAGGGATACATTGGATGTCAAGACACGTGGAAAAAACGTACAAAACAAGAGATTGGAGACATCAAGATTTTCGACGAATTTTTTAAGAATTTTCAAATTTTCAGAAAGGATGTTCCAGATAAGGTCAAAAACGACATACTCAGATCTTCACCAAACTTTGCAGGGATCCATTGGAGTTCGAGACACGTGGAAAAAACGTACAAAACAAGAGATTGGAGACATCAAGATTTTGGACGAATTTTTGAAGAATTTTCAAATTTTCAGATAGGAGGTTCCAGATAAGGTCTAAAACTACATACTCAGATCTCCACCAAACATTGCAGGAATACATTGGATGTCAAGACACGTGGAAAAAACGTACAAAACAAGAGATTGGAGACATCAAGATTTTCGACGAATTTTTGAAGAATTTTCAAATTTTCAGATAGGAGGTTCCAGATAAGGTCAAAAACTACATACTCAGATCTTCACCAAACGTTGCAGGGATACTTTGCATGTCAAGACACGTGGAAAAAACGTACAAAACAAAAGATTGGAGACATCAAGATTTTCGACGAATTTTTTAAGAATTTTCAAATTTTCAGATGGGAGGTTCCAGATAAGGTCAAAAACGACATACTCAGATCTTCACCAAACTTTGCATGGATACATTGGATGTCAAGACACGTGGAAAAAACGTACAAAACAAGAGATTGGAGACATCAAGATTTTGGACGAATTTTTTAAGAATTCTCAAATTTTCAGAAAGGAGGTTCCATATAAGGTCAAAAACTACATACTCAGATCTTCACCAAACTTTGCAGGGATACTTTGGATGTCAAGACACGTGGAAAAAACGTACAAAACAAGAGATTGGGGTCATCAAGATTTTGGACGAATTTTTTAAGAATTTTCAAATTTTCAGATGGGAGGTTCAATATAAGGTCAAAAACTACATACTCAGATCTTCACCAAACTTTGCATGGATACATTGGATGTCAAGACACGTGGAAAAAACATACAAAACATAGGATTCGGAACATCAAGATTTTGGTCGAATTTTTTAAGAATTTTCAAATTTTCAGATAGGAGGTTCCATATAAGGTCAAAAACTACATACTCAGATCTTCACCAAACATTGCAGGAATACATTGGATGTCAAGACACGTGGAAAAAACGTACAAAACAAGAGATTGGGGTCATCAAGATTTTGCACGGATTTTTTAGGAATTTTCAAATTTTCAGATGGGAGGTTCCAGATAAGGTCAAAAACTACATACTCAGATCTTCACCAAACTTTGCATGGATACATTGGATGTCAAGACACGTGGAAAAAACGTACAAAACAAAAGATTGGAGACATCAAGATTTTGGTCGAATTTTTTAAGAATTTTCAAATTTTCAGATGGGAGGTTCCAGATAAGGTCAAAAACTACATACTCAGATCTTCACCAAACTTTGCAGGGATACATTGGATGTCAAGACACGTGGAAAAAACGTACAAAAAAGAGATTGGAGACATCAAGATTTTGGACGAATTTTTTAACAATTTTCAAATTTTCAGAAAGGATGTTCCAGATAAGGTCAAAAACGACATACTCAGATCTTCACCAAACTTTGCAGGGATACATTGGATATCAAGACACGTGGAAAAAACGTACAAAACAAGAGATTGGAGACATCAAGATTTTGGACGAATTTTTTAAGAATTTTCAAATTTTCAGATAGGAGGTTCCAGATAAGGTCAAAAACTACATACTCAGATCTTCACCAAACTTTGCAGGGATACATTGGATGTCAAGACACGTGGAAAAAACGTACAAAACAAGAGATTGGGGTCATCAAGATTTTGGACGGATTTTTTAGGAATTTTCAAATTTTCAGATGGGAGGTTCCAGATAAGGTCAAAAACTACATACTCAGATCTTCACCAAACATTGCAGGGATACATTGGATGTCAAGACACGTGGAAAAAACGTACAAAACAAGAGATTGGAGACATCAAAATTTTGGACGAATTTTTTAAGAATTTTCAAATTTTCAGATAGGAGGTTCCAGATGAGGTCAAAAACTACATACTCAGATCTTCACCAAACTTTGCAGGAATACTTTGCATGTCAAGACACGTGGAAAAAACGTACAAAACAAGAGATCGGAGACATCAAGATTTTCGACGATTTTTTTAAGAATATTCAAATTTTCAGATGGGAGGTTCCAGATAAGGTCAAAAACTACATACTCAGATCTTCACCAAACTTTGCATGGATACATTGGATGTCAAGACACGTGGAAAAAACGTACAAAACAAAAGATTGGAGACATCAAGATTTTGGTCGAATTTTTTAAGAATTTTCAAATTTTCAGATGGGAGGTTCCAGATAAGGTCAAAAACTACATACTCAGATCTTCACCAAACTTTGCAGGGATACATTGGATGTCAAGACACGTGGAAAAAACGTACAAAAAAGAGATTGGAGACATCAAGATTTTGGACGAATTTTTTAACAATTTTCAAATTTTCAGATGGGAGGTTCCAGATAAGGTCAAAAACGACATACTCAGATCTTCACCAAACTTTGCATGGATACATTGGATGTCAAGACACGTGGAAAAAACGTACAAAACAAGAGATTGGAGACATCAAGATTTTGGACGAATTTTTTAAGAATTCTCAAATTTTCAGAAAGGAGGTTCCATATAAGGTCAAAAACTACATACTCAGATCTTCACCAAACTTTGCAGGGATACTTTGGATGTCAAGACACGTGGAAAAAACGTACAAAACAAGAGATTGGGGTCATCAAGATTTTGGACGAATTTTTTAAGAATTTTCAAATTTTCAGATGGGAGGTTCAATATAAGGTCAAAAACTACATACTCAGATCTTCACCAAACTTTGCATGGATACATTGGATGTCAAGACACGTGGAAAAAACATACAAAACATAGGATTCGGAACATCAAGATTTTGGTCGAATTTTTTAAGAATTTTCAAATTTTCAGATAGGAGGTTCCATATAAGGTCAAAAACTACATACTCAGATCTTCACCAAACATTGCAGGAATACATTGGATGTCAAGACACGTGGAAAAAACGTACAAAACAAGAGATTGGGGTCATCAAGATTTTGCACGGATTTTTTAGGAATTTTCAAATTTTCAGATGGGAGGTTCCAGATAAGGTCAAAAACTACATACTCAGATCTTCACCAAACTTTGCATGGATACATTGGATTTCAAGACACGTGGAAAAAACGTACAAAACAAAAGATTGGAGACATCAAGATTTTGGTCGAATTTTTTAAGAATTTTCAAATTTTCAGATGGGAGGTTCCAGATAAGGTCAAAAACTACATACTCAGATCTTCACCAAACTTTGCAGGGATACATTGGATGTCAAGACACGTGGAAAAAACGTACAAAAAAGAGATTGGAGACATCAAGATTTTGGACGAATTTTTTAACAATTTTCAAATTTTCAGAAAGGATGTTCCAGATAAGGTCAAAAACGACATACTCAGATCTTCACCAAACTTGGCAGGGATACATTGGATATCAAGACACGTGGAAAAAACGTACAAAACAAGAGATTGGAGACATCAAGATTTTGGACGAATTTTTTAAGAATTTTCAAATTTTCAGATAGGAGGTTCCAGATAAGGTCAAAAACTACATACTCAGATCTTCACCAAACATTGCAGGGATACATTGGATGTCAAGACACGTGGAAAAAACGTACAAAACAAGAGATTGGAGACATCAAAATTTTGGACGAATTTTTTAAGAATTTTCAAATTTTCAGATAGGAGGTTCCAGATGAGGTCAAAAACTACATACTCAGATCTTCACCAAACTTTGCAGGAATACTTTGCATGTCAAGACACGTGGAAAAAACGTACAAAACAAGAGATTGGAGACATCAAAATTTTGGACGAATTTTTTAAGAATTTTCAAATTTTCAGATAGGAGGTTCCAGATGAGGTCAAAAACTACATACTCAGATCTTCACCAAACTTTGCAGGAATACTTTGCATGTCAAGACACGTGGAAAAAACGTACAAAACAAGAGATCGGAGACATCAAGATTTTCGACGAATTTTTTAAGAATTTTCAAATTTTCAGATGGGAGGTTCCAGATAAGGTCAAAAACGACATACTCAGATCTTCACCAAACTTTGCATGGATACATTGGATGCCAAGACACGTGGAAAAAACATACAAAACATAGGATTGGTGACATCAAGATTTTGGACGAATTTTTTAAGAATTTTCAAATTTTCAGATAGGAGGTTCCATATAAGGTCAAAAACTACATACTCAGATCTTCACCAAACTTTGCAGGGATACATTGGATGTCAAGACACGTGGAAAAAACGTACAAAACAAGAGATTGGAGACATCAAGATTATGGACGAATTTTTTAAGAATTTTCAAATTTTCAGATAGGAGGTTCCAGATAAGGTCAAAAACTACATACTCAGATCTTCACCAAACGTTGCAGGGATACTTTGCATGTCAAGACACGTGGAAAAAACGTACAAAACAAAAGATTGGAGACATCAAGATTTTCGACGAATTTTTTAAGAATTTTCAAATTTTCAGATGGGAGGTTCCAGATAAGGTCAAAAACGACATACTCAGATCTTCACCAAACTTTGCAGGGATACATTGGATGTCAAGACACGTGGGAAAAACGACCAAAACAAGAGATTGGAGACATCAAGATTTTGGACGAATTTTTTAAGAATTTTCAAATTTTCAGATAGGAGGTTCCAGATAAGGTCAAAAACTACATACTCAGATCTTCACCAAACGTTGCAGGGATACTTTGCATGTCAAGACACGTGGAAAAAACGTACAAAACAAAAGATTGGAGACATCAAGATTTTCGACGAATTTTTTAAGAATTTTCAAATTTTCAGATGGGAGGTTCCAGATAAGGTCAAAAACGACATACTCAGATCTTCACCAAACTTTGCATGGATACATTGGATGTCAAGACACGTGGAAAAAACGTACAAAACAAGAGATTGGAGACATCAAGATTTTGGACGAATTTTTTAAGAATTCTCAAATTTTCAGAAAGGAGGTTCCATATAAGGTCAAAAACTACATACTCAGATCTTCACCAAACTTTGCAGGGATACTTTGGATGTCAAGACACGTGGAAAAAACGTACAAAACAAGAGATTGGGGTCATCAAGATTTTGGACGAATTTTTTAAGAATTTTCAAATTTTCAGATGGGAGGTTCAATATAAGGTCAAAAACTACATACTCAGATCTTCACCAAACTTTGCATGGATACATTGGATGTCAAGACACGTGGAAAAAACATACAAAACATAGGATTCGGAACATCAAGATTTTGGTCGAATTTTTTAAGAATTTTCAAATTTTCAGATAGGAGGTTCCATATAAGGTCAAAAACTACATACTCAGATCTTCACCAAACATTGCAGGAATACATTGGATGTCAAGACACGTGGAAAAAACGTACAAAACAAGAGATTGGGGTCATCAAGATTTTGGACGGATTTTTTAGGAATTTTCAAATTTTCAGATGGGAGGTTCCAGATAAGGTCAAAAACTACATACTCAGATCTTCACCAAACTTTGCAGGGATACATTGGATGTCAAGACACGTGGAAAAAACGTACAAAACAAGAGATTGGAGACATCAAGATTTTGGACGAATTTTTTAAGAATTTTCAAATTTTCAGATAGGAGGTTCCATATAAGGTCAAAAACTACATACTCAGATCTTCACCAAACTTTGCATGGATACATTATGTGTCAAGACACGTGGAAAAAACGTACAAAACAAAAGATTGGAGACATCAAGATTTTGGTCGAATTTTTTAAGAATTTTCAAATTTTCAGATGGGAGGTTCCAGATAAGGTCAAAAACTACATACTCAGATCTTCACCAAACTTTGCAGGGATACATTGGATGTCAAGACACGTGGAAAAAACGTACAAAACAAGAGATTGGAGACATCAAGATTTTGGACGAATTTTTTAAGAATTTTTAAATTTTCAGATAGGAGGTTCCATATAAGGTCAAAAACTAGATACTCAGATCTTCACCAAACTTTGCATGGATACATTATGTGTCAAGACACGTGGAAAAAACGTACAAAACAAGAGATTGGAGACATCAAGATATTGGTCGAATTTTTTAAGAATTTTCAAATTTTCAGATGGGAGGTTCCAGATAAGGTCAAAAACTACATACTCAGATCTTCACCAAACTTTGCAGGGATACATTGGATGTCAAGACACGTGGAAAAAACGTACAAAACAAGAGATAGGAGACATCAAGATTTTGGACGAATTTTTTAACAATTTTCAAATTTTCAGAAAGGATGTTCCAGATAAGGTCAAAAACAACATACTCAGATCTTCACCAAACTTTGCAGGGATACATTGGATATCAAGACACGTGGAAAAAACGTACAAAACAAGAGATTGGAGACATCAAGATTTTGGACGAATTTTTTAAGAATTTTCAAATTTTCAGATAGGAGGTTCCAGATAAGATCAAAAACTACATACTCAGATCTTCACCAAACTTTGCAGGGATACATTGGATGTCAAGACACGTGGAAAAAAAGTACAAAACAAGAGATTGGGGTCATCAAGATTTTGGACGGATTTTTTAGGAATTTTCAAATTTTCAGATGGGAGGTTCCATATAAGGTCAAAAAATACATACTCAGATCTTCACCAAACTTTGCAGGGATACATTGGATGTCAAGACACGTGGAAAAAACGTACAAAACAAGAGATTGGAGACATCAAGATTTTCGACGAATTTTTTAAGAATTTTCAAATTTTCAGAAAGGATGTTCAAGATAAGGTCAAAAACGACATACTCAGATCTTCACCAAACTTTGCAGGGATACATTGGAGGTCGAGACACGTGGAAAAAACGTACAAAACAAGAGATTGGAGACATCAAGATTTTGGACGAATTTTTGAAGAATTTTCAAATTTTCTGATAGGAGGTCCCAGATAAGGTCAAAAACTACATACTCAGATCTCCACCAAACATTGCAGGGATACATTGGATGTCAAGACACGTGGAAAAAACGTACAAAACAAGAGATTGGAGACATCAAGATTTTCGACGAATTTTTGAAGAATTTTCAAATTTTCAGATAGGAGGTTCCAGATAAGGTCAAAAACTACATACTCAGATCTTCACCAAACGTTGCAGGGATACTTTGCATGTCAAGACACGTGGAAAAAACGTACAAAACAAGAGATTGGAGACATCAAGATTTTCGACGAATTTTTTAAGAATTTTCAAATTTTCAGATGGGAGGTTCCAGATAAGGTCAAAAACGACATACTCAGATCTTCACCAAACTTTGCAGGGATACATTGGATGTCAAGACACGTGGAAAAAACGTACAAAACAAGAGATTGGGGTCATCAAGATTTTGCACGGATTTTTTAGGAATTTTCAAATTTTCAGATGGGAGGTTCCAGATAAGGTCAAAAACTACATACTCAGATCTTCACCAAACTTTGCAGGGATACATTGGATGTCAAGACACGTGGAAAAAACGTACAAAACAAGAGATTGGAGACATCAAGATTTTGGACGAATTTTTTAAGAATTTTCAAATTTTCAGATAGGAGGTTCCATATAAGGTCAAAAACTACATACTCAGATCTTCACCAAACTTTGCATGGATACATTATGTGTCAAGACACGTGGAAAAAACGTACAAAACAAAAGATTGGAGACATCAAGATTTTGGTCGAATTTTTTAAGAATTTTCAAATTTTCAGATGGGAGGTTCCAGATAAGGTCAAAAACTACATACTCAGATCTTCACCAAACTTTGCAGGGATACATTGGATGTCAAGACACGTGGAAAAAACGTACAAAAAAGAGATTGGAGACATCAAGATTTTCGACGAATTTTTTAACAATTTTCAAATTTTCAGAAAGGATGTTCCAGATAAGGTCAAAAACGACATACTCAGATCTTCACCAAACTTTGCAGGGATACATTGGATGTCAAGACACGTGGAAAAAACGTACAAAACAAGAGATTGGAGACATCAAGATTTTGGACGAATTTTTTAAGAATTTTCAAATTTTCAGATAGGAGGTTCCAGATAAGGTCAAAAACGACATACTCAGATCTTCACCAAACTTTGCAGGGATACATTGGATGTCAAGACACGTGGAAAAAACGTACAAAACAAGAGATTGGGGTCATCAAGATTTTGGACGGATTTTTTAGGAATTTTCAAATTTTCAGATGGGAGGTTCCAGATAAGGTCAAAAACTACATACTCAGATCTTCACCAAACATTGCAGGGATACATTGGATGTCAAGACACGTGGAAAAAACGTACAAAACAAGAGATTGGAGACATCAAAATTTTGGACGAATTTTTTAAGAATTTTCAAATTTTCAGATAGGAGGTTCCAGATGAGGTCAAAAACTACATACTCAGATCTTCACCAAACTTTGCAGGAATACTTTGCATGTCAAGACACGTGGAAAAAACGTACAAAACAAGAGATCGGAGACATCAAGATTTTCGACGAATTTTTTAAGAATTTTCAAATTTTCAGATGGGAGGTTCCAGATAAGGTCAAAAACGACATACTCAGATCTTCACCAAACTTTGCATGGATACATTGGATGCCAAGACACGTGGAAAAAACATACAAAACATAGGATTGGTGACATCAAGATTTTGGACGAATTTTTTAAGAATTTTCAAATTTTCAGATAGGAGGTTCCATATAAGGTCAAAAACTACATACTCAGATCTTCACCAAACTTTGCAGGGATACATTGGATGTCAAGACACGTGGAAAAAACGTACAAAACAAGAGATTGGAGACATCAAGATTATGGACGAATTTTTTAAGAATTTTCAAATTTTCAGATAGGAGGTTCCAGATAAGGTCAAAAACTACATACTCAGATCTTCACCAAACGTTGCAGGGATACTTTGCATGTCAAGACACGTGGAAAAAACGTACAAAACAAAAGATTGGAGACATCAAGATTTTCGACGAATTTTTTAAGAATTTTCAAATTTTCAGATGGGAGGTTCCAGATAAGGTCAAAAACGACATACTCAGATCTTCACCAAACTTTGCAGGGATACATTGGATGTCAAGACACGTGGGAAAAACGACCAAAACAAGAGATTGGAGACATCAAGATTTTGGACGAATTTTTTAAGAATTTTCAAATTTTCAGATAGGAGGTTCCAGATAAGGTCAAAAACTACATACTCAGATCTTCACCAAACGTTGCAGGGATACTTTGCATGTCAAGACACGTGGAAAAAACGTACAAAACAAAAGATTGGAGACATCAAGATTTTCGACGAATTTTTTAAGAATTTTCAAATTTTCAGATGGGAGGTTCCAGATAAGGTCAAAAACGACATACTCAGATCTTCACCAAACTTTGCATGGATACATTGGATGTCAAGACACGTGGAAAAAACGTACAAAACAAGAGATTGGAGACATCAAGATTTTGGACGAATTTTTTAAGAATTCTCAAATTTTCAGAAAGGAGGTTCCATATAAGGTCAAAAACTACATACTCAGATCTTCACCAAACTTTGCAGGGATACTTTGGATGTCAAGACACGTGGAAAAAACGTACAAAACAAGAGATTGGGGTCATCAAGATTTTGGACGAATTTTTTAAGAATTTTCAAATTTTCAGATGGGAGGTTCAATATAAGGTCAAAAACTACATACTCAGATCTTCACCAAACTTTGCATGGATACATTAGATGTCAAGACACGTGGAAAAAACATACAAAACATAGGATTCGGAACATCAAGATTTTGGTCGAATTTTTTAAGAATTTTCAAATTTTCAGATAGGAGGTTCCATATAAGGTCAAAAACTACATACTCAGATCTTCACCAAACATTGCAGGAATACATTGGATGTCAAGACACGTGGAAAAAACGTACAAAACAAGAGATTGGGGTCATCAAGATTTTGGACGGATTTTTTAGGAATTTTCAAATTTTCAGATGGGAGGTTCCAGATAAGGTCAAAAACTACATACTCAGATCTTCACCAAACTTTGCAGGGATACATTGGATGTCAAGACACGTGGAAAAAACGTACAAAACAAGAGATTGGAGACATCAAGATTTTGGACGAATTTTTTAAGAATTTTCAAATTTTCAGATAGGAGGTTCCATATAAGGTCAAAAACTACATACTCAGATCTTCACCAAACTTTGCATGGATACATTATGTGTCAAGACACGTGGAAAAAACGTACAAAACAAAAGATTGGAGACATCAAGATTTTGGTCGAATTTTTTAAGAATTTTCAAATTTTCAGATGGGAGGTTCCAGATAAGGTCAAAAACTACATACTCAGATCTTCACCAAACTTTGCAGGGATACATTGGATGTCAAGACACGTGGAAAAAACGTACAAAACAAGAGATTGGAGACATCAAGATTTTGGACGAATTTTTTAAGAATTTTTAAATTTTCAGATAGGAGGTTCCATATAAGGTCAAAAACTACATACTCAGATCTTCACCAAACTTTGCATGGATACATTATGTGTCAAGACACGTGGAAAAAACGTACAAAACAAGAGATTGGAGACATCAAGATATTGGTCGAATTTTTTAAGAATTTTCAAATTTTCAGATGGGAGGTTCCAGATAAGGTCAAAAACTACATACTCAGATCTTCACCAAACTTTGCAGGGATACATTGGATGTCAAGACACGTGGAAAAAACGTACAAAACAAGAGATAGGAGACATCAAGATTTTGGACGAATTTTTTAACAATTTTCAAATTTTCAGAAAGGATGTTCCAGATAAGGTCAAAAACAACATACTCAGATCTTCACCAAACTTTGCAGGGATACATTGGATATCAAGACACGTGGAAAAAACGTACAAAACAAGAGATTGGAGACATCAAGATTTTGGACGAATTTTTTAAGAATTTTCAAATTTTCAGATAGGAGGTTCCAGATAAGATCAAAAACTACATACTCAGATCTTCACCAAACTTTGCAGGGATACATTGGATGTCAAGACACGTGGAAAAAAGTACAAAACAAGAGATTGGGGTCATCAAGATTTTGGACGGATTTTTTAGGAATTTTCAAATTTTCAGATGGGAGGTTCCATATAAGGTCAAAAAATACATACTCAGATCTTCACCAAACTTTGCAGGGATACATTGGATGTCAAGACACGTGGAAAAAACGTACAAAACAAGAGATTGGAGACATCAAGATTTTCGACGAATTTTTTAAGAATTTTCAAATTTTCAGAAAGGATGTTCCAGATAAGGTCAAAAACGACATACTCAGATCTTCACCAAACTTTGCAGGGATACATTGGAGGTCGAGACACGTGGAAAAAACGTACAAAACAAGAGATTGGAGACATCAAGATTTTGGACGAATTTTTGAAGAATTTTCAAATTTTCTGATAGGAGGTCCCAGATAAGGTCAAAAACTACATACTCAGATCTCCACCAAACATTGCAGGGATACATTGGATGTCAAGACACGTGGAAAAAACGTACAAAACAAGAGATTGGAGACATCAAGATTTTCGACGAATTTTTGAAGAATTTTCAAATTTTCAGATAGGAGGTTCCAGATAAGGTCAAAAACTACATACTCAGATCTTCACCAAACGTTGCAGGGATACTTTGCATGTCAAGACACGTGGAAAAAACGTACAAAACAAGAGATTGGAGACATCAAGATTTTCGACGAATTTTTTAAGAATTTTCAAATTTTCAGATGGGAGGTTCCAGATAAGGTCAAAAACGACATACTCAGATCTTCACCAAACTTTGCAGGGATACATTGGATGTCAAGACACGTGGAAAAAACGTACAAAACAAGAGATTGGGGTCATCAAGATTTTGCACGGATTTTTTAGGAATTTTCAAATTTTCAGATGGGAGGTTCCAGATAAGGTCAAAAACTACATACTCAGATCTTCACCAAACTTTGCAGGGATACATTGGATGTCAAGACACGTGGAAAAAACGTACAAAACAAGAGATTGGAGACATCAAGATTTTGGACGAATTTTTTAAGAATTTTCAAATTTTCAGATAGGAGGTTCCATATAAGGTCAAAAACTACATACTCAGATCTTCACCAAACTTTGCATGGATACATTATGTGTCAAGACACGTGGAAAAAACGTACAAAACAAAAGATTGGAGACATCAAGATTTTGGTCGAATTTTTTAAGAATTTTCAAATTTTCAGATGGGAGGTTCCAGATAAGGTCAAAAACTACATACTCAGATCTTCACCAAACTTTGCAGGGATACATTGGATGTCAAGACACGTGGAAAAAACGTACAAAAAAGAGATTGGAGACATCAAGATTTTGGACGAATTTTTTAACAATTTTCAAATTTTCAGAAAGGATGTTCCAGATAAGGTCAAAAACGACATACTCAGATCTTCACCAAACTTTGCAGGGATACATTGGATATCAAGACACGTGGAAAAAACGTACAAAACAAGAGATTGGAGACATCAAGATTTTGGACGAATTTTTTAAGAATTTTCAAATTTTCAGATAGGAGGTTCCAGATAAGGTCAAAAACTACATACTCAGATCTTCACCAAACTTTGCAGGGATACATTGGATGTCAAGACACGTGGAAAAAACGTACAAAACAAGAGATTGGGGTCATCAAGATTTTGGACGGATTTTTTTAGGAATTTTCAAATTTTCAGATGGGAGGTTCCAGATAAGGTCAAAAACTACATACTCAGATCTTCACCAAACATTGCAGGGATACATTGGATGTCAAGACACGTGGAAAAAACGTACAAAACAAGAGATTGGAGACATCAATATTTTGGACGAATTTTTAAAGAATTTTCAAATTTTCAGATAGGAGGTTCCAGATGAGGTCAAAAACTACATAGTCAGATCTTCACCAAACTTTGCAGGAATACTTTGCATGTCAAGACACGTGGAAAAAACGTACAAAACAAGAGATCGGAGACATCAAGATTTTCGACGAATTTTTTAAGAATTTTCAAATTTTCAGATGGGAGGTTCCAGATAAGGTCAAAAACGACATACTCAGATCTTCACCAAACTTTGCATGGATACATTGGATGTCAAGACACGTGGAAAAAACATACAAAACATAGGATTGGTGACATCAAGATTTTGGACGAATTTTTTAAGAATTTTCAAATTTTCAGATAGGAGGTTCCATATAAGGTCAAAAACTACATACTCAGATCTTCACCAAACTTTGCAGGGATACATTGGATGTCAAGACACGTGGAAAAAACGTACAAAACAAGAGATTGGAGACATCAAGATTTTGGACGAATTTTTGAAGAATTTTCAAATTTTCAGAAAGGATGTTCCAGATAAGGTCAAAAACGACATACTCAGATCTTGACCAAACTTTGCAGGGATACATTGGAGGTCGAGACACGTGGAAAAAACGTACAAAACAAGAGATTGGAGACATCAAGATTTTCGACGAATTTTTGAAGAATTTTCAAATTTTCAGATAGGAGGTTCCAGATAAGGTCAAAAACTACATACTCAGATCTTCACCAAACGTTGCAGGGATACTTTGCATGTCAAGACACGTGGAAAAAACGTACAAAACAAGAGATTGGAGACATCAAGATTTTCGACGAATTTTTTAAGAATTTTCAAATTTTCGGATGGGAGGTTCCAGATAAGGTCAAAAACGACATACTCAGATCTTCACCAAACTTTGCATGGATACATTGGATGTCAAGACACGTGGAAAAAACGTACGAAACAAGAGATTGGAGACATCAAGATTTTGGACGATTTTTTTAAGAATTCTCAAATTTTCAGAAAGGAGGTTCCATATAAGGTCAAAAACTACATACTCAGATCTTCACCAAACTTTGCAGGGATACATTGGATGTCAAGACACGTGGAAAAAACGTACAAAACAAGAGATTGGGGTCTTCAAGATTTTGGACGAATTTTTTAAGAATTTTCAAATTTTCAGAAAGGAGGTTCCATATAAGGTCAAAAACTACATACTCAGATCTTCACCAAACTTTGCAGGGATACATTGAATGTCAAGACACGTGGAAAAAACGTACAAAACAAGAGATTGTGGTCATCAAGATTTTGGACGGATTTTTTAGGAATTTTCAAATTTTCAGATGGGAGGTTCCAGATAAGGTCAAAAACTACATACTCAGATCTTCACCAAACTTTGCAGGGATACATTGGATGTCAAGACACGTGGAAAAAACGTACAAAACAAGAGATTGGAGACATAAAGTTTTTGGACGAATTTTTTAAGAATTTTCAAATTTTCAGATAGGAGGTTCCATATAAGGTCAAAAACTACATACTCAGATCTTCACCAAACTTTGCATGGATACATTATGTGTCAAGACACGTGGAAAAACGTACAAAACAAGAGATTGGAGACATCAAGATTTTGGTCGAATTTTTTAAGAATTTTCAAATTTTCAGATGGGAGGTTCCAGATAAGTGCAAAAACTACATACTCAGATCTTCACCAAACTTTGCAGGGATACATTGGATGTCAAGACACGTGGAAAAAACGTACAAAACAAGAGATTGGAGACATCAAGATTTTGGACGAATTTTTTAACAATTTTCAAATTTTCAGAAAGGATGTTCCAGATAAGGTCAAAAACGACATACTCAGATCTTCACCAAACTTTGCAGGGATACATTGGATATCAAGACACGTGGAAAAAACGTACAAAACAAGAGATTGGAGACATCAAGATTTTGGACGAATTTTTTAAGAATTTTCAAATTTTCAGATAGGAGGTTCCAGATAAGGTCAAAAACTACATACTCAGATCTTCACCAAACTTTGCAGGGATACATTGGATGTCAAGACACGTGGAAAAAACGTACAAAACAAGAGATTGGAGACATCAAGATTTTGGACGAATTTTTTAAGAATTTTCAAATTTTCAGATAGGAGGTTCCAGATGAGGTCAAAAACTACATACTCAGATCTTCACCAAACTTTGCAGGAATACTTTGCATGTCAAGACACGTGGAAAAAACGTACAAAACAAGAGATCGGAGACATCAAGATTTTCGACGAATTTTTTAGGAATTTTCAAATTTTCAGATGGGAGGTTCCAGATAAGGTCAAAAACGACATACTCAGATCTTCACCAAACTTTGCAGGGATCCATTGGAGGTCGAGACACGTGCAAAAAACGTACAAAACAAGAGATTGGAGACATCAAGATTTTGGACGAATTTTTTAAGAATTTTCAAATTTTCAGATAGGAGGTTCCATATAAGGTCAAAAACTACATACTCAGATCTTCACCAAACTTTGCAGGGATACATTGGATGTCAAGACACGTGGAAAAAACGTACAAAACAAGAGATTGGAGACATCAAGATTTTGGACGATTTTTTTAAAAATTTTCAAATTTTCAGAAATGCGGTTCCAGATAAGGTCAAAAACTACATACTCAGATCTTCACCAAACTTTGCAGGGATACATTGGATGTCAAGACACGTGGAAAAAACGTACAAAACAAGAGATTCGGGTCAACAAGATTTTGGACGGATTTTTTAGGAATTTTCAAATTTTCAGATGGGAGGTTCCAGATAAGGTCAAAAACTACATACTCAGATCTTCACCAAACTCTGCAGGGATACATTGTATGTCAAGACACGTGGAAAAAACATACAAAACATAGGATTGGGGACATCAAGATTTTGTTAAATTCTTTTAAGAATTTTCAAATTTTCAGATAGGAGGTTCCATATAAGGTCAAAAACTACATACTCAGATCTTCACCAAACATTGCAGGGATACATTGGATGTCAAGACACGTGGAAAGAACGTACAAAACAAGAGATTGGAGACATCAAGATTTTGGACGAATTTTTTAAGAATTTTCAAATTTTCAGATAGGAGGCTCCATATAAGGTCAAAAACTACATACTCAGATCTTCACCAAACATTGCAGGGATACATTGGATGTCAAGACACGTGGAAAAAACGTACAAAACAAGAGATTGGAGACATCAAGATTTTGGACGAATTTGTTAAGAATTTTCAAATTTTCAGATAGGAGGTTCCAGATAAGGTCAAAAACTACATACTCAGATCTTCACCAAACGTTGCAGGGATACTTTGCATGTCAAGACACGTGGAAAAAACGTACAAAACAAGAGATTGGAGACATCAAGATTTTCGACGAATTTTTTAAGAATTTTCAAATTTTCAGATGGGAGGTTCCAGATAAGGTCAAAAACTACATACTCAGATCTTCACCAAACTTTGCATGGATACATTGGATGTCAAGACACGTGGAAAAAACATACAAAACATAGGATTGGGGACATCAAGATTTTGGTCAAATTTTTTAAGAATTTTCAAATTTTCAGATAGGAGGTTCCATATAAGGTCAAAAACTACATACTCAGATCTTCACCAAACTTTGCATGGATACATTATGTGTCAAGACACGTGGAAAAAACGTACAAAACAAGAGATTGGAGACATCAAGATTTTGGTCGAATTTTTTAAGAATTTTCAAATTTTCAGATGGGAGGTTCCAGATAAGGTCAAAAACTACATACTCAGATCTTCACCAAACTTTGCAGGGATACATTGGATGTCAAGACACGTGGAAAAAACGTACAAAACAAGAGATAGGAGACATCAAGATTTTGGACGAATTTTTTAAGAATTTTCAAATTTTCAGATAGGAGGTTCCAGATAAGGTCAAAAATTACATACTCAGATCTTCACCAAACTTTGCAGGGATACATTGGATGTCAAGACACGTGGAAAAAACGTACAAAACAAGAGATTGGGGTCATCAAGATTTTGGACGGATTTTTTAGGAATTTTCAAATTTTCAGATGGGAGGTTCCAGATAAGGTCAAAAACTACATACTCAGATCTTCACCAAACATTGCAGGGATACATTGGATGTCAAGACACGTGGAAAAAACGTACAAAACAAGAGATTGGAGACATCAAAATTTTGGACGAATTTTTCAAGAATTTTCAAATTTTCAGATAGGAGGTTCCAGATGAGGTCAAAAACTACATACTCAGATCTTCACCAAACTTTGCAGGAATACTTTGCATGTCAAGACACGTGGAAAAAACGTACAAAACAAGAGATTGGAGACATCAAGATTTTGGACGAATTTTTTAACAATTTTCAAATTTTCAGAAAGGATGTTCCAGATAAGGTCAAAAACGACATACTCAGATCTTCACCAAACTTTGCAGGGATACATTGGATATCAAGACACGTGGAAAAAACGTACAAAACAAGAGATTGGAGACATCAAGATTTTGGACGAATTTTTTAAGAATTTTCAAATTTTCAGATAGGAGGTTCCAGATAAGGTCAAAAACTACATACTCAGATCTTCACCAAACTTTGCAGGGATACATTGGATGTCAAGACACGTGGAAAAAACGTACAAAACAAGAGATTGGAGACATCAAGATTTTGGACGAATTTTTTAAGAATTTTCAAATTTTCAGATAGGAGGTTCCAGATGAGGTCAAAAACTACATACTCAGATCTTCACCAAACTTTGCAGGAATACTTTGCATGTCAAGACACGTGGAAAAAACGTACAAAACAAGAGATCGGAGACATCAAGATTTTCGACGAATTTTTTAAGAATTTTCAAATTTTCAGATGGGAGGTTCCAGATAAGGTCAAAAACGACATACTCAGATCTTCACCAAACTTTGCAGGGATCCATTGGAGGTCGAGACACGTGCAAAAAACGTACAAAACAAGAGATTGGAGACATCAAGATTTTGGACGGATTTTTTAAGAATTTTCAAATTTTCAGATAGGAGGTTCCATATAAGGTCAAAAACTACATACTCAGATCTTCACCAAACTTTGCAGGGATACATTGGATGTCAAGACACGTGGAAAAAACGTACAAAACAAGAGATTGGAGACATCAAGATTTTGGACGATTTTTTAAAAATTTTCAAATTTTCAGAAATGCGGTTCCAGATAAGGTCAAAAACTACATACTCAGATCTTCACCAAACTTTGCAGGGATCCATTGGAGGTCGAGACACGTGCAAAAAACGTACAAAACAAGAGATTGGAGACATCAAGATTTTGGACGGATTTTTTAGGAATTTTCAAATTTTCAGATGGGAGGTTCCAGATAAGGTCAAAAACTACATACTCAGATCTTCACCAAACTCTGCAGGGATACATTGTATGTCAAGACACGTGGAAAAAACATACAAAACATAGGATTGGGGACATCAAGATTTTGTTAAATTCTTTTAAGAATTTTCAAATTTTCAGATAGGAGGTTCCATATAAGGTCAAAAACTACATACTCAGATCTTCACCAAACATTGCAGGGATACATTGGATGTCAAGACACGTGGAAAGAACGTACAAAACAAGAGATTGGAGACATCAAGATTTTGGACGAATTTTTTAAGAATTTTCAAATTTTCAGATAGGAGGCTCCATATAAGGTCAAAAACTACATACTCAGATCTTCACCAAACATTGCAGGGATACATTGGATGTCAAGACACGTGGAAAAAACGTACAAAACAAGAGATTGGAGACATCAAGATTTTGGACGAATTTTTTAAGAATTTTCAAATTTTCAGATAGGAGGTTCCAGATAAGGTCAAAAACTACATACTCAGATCTTCACCAAACGTTGCAGGGATACTTTGCATGTCAAGACACGTGGAAAAAACGTACAAAACAAGAGATTGGAGACATCAAGATTTTCGACGAATTTTTTAAGAATTTTCAAATTTTCAGATGGGAGGTTCCAGATAAGGTCAAAAACTACATACTCAGATCTTCACCAAACTTTGCATGGATACATTGGATGTCAAGACACGTGGAAAAAACATACAAAACATAGGATTGGGGACATCAAGATTTTGGTCAAATTTTTTAAGAATTTTCAAATTTTCAGATAGGAGGTTCCATATAAGGTCAAAAACTACATACTCAGATCTTCACCAAACTTTGCATGGATACATTATGTGTCAAGACACGTGGAAAAAACGTACAAAACAAGAGATTGGAGACATCAAGATTTTGGTCGAATTTTTTAAGAATTTTCAAATTTTCAGATGGGAGGTTCCAGATAAGGTCAAAAACTACATACTCAGATCTTCACCAAACTTTGCAGGGATACATTGGATGTCAAGACACGTGGAAAAAACGTACAAAACAAGAGATAGGAGACATCAAGATTTTGGACGAATTTTTTAAGAATTTTCAAATTTTCAGATAGGAGGTTCCAGATAAGGTCAAAAATTACATACTCAGATCTTCACCAAACTTTGCAGGGATACATTGGATGTCAAGACACGTGGAAAAAACGTACAAAACAAGAGATTGGGGTCATCAAGATTTTGGACGGATTTTTTAGGAATTTTCAAATTTTCAGATGGGAGGTTCCAGATAAGGTCAAAAACTACATACTCAGATCTTCACCAAACATTGCAGGGATACATTGGATGTCAAGACACGTGGAAAAAACGTACAAAACAAGAGATTGGAGACATCAAAATTTTGGACGAATTTTTCAAGAATTTTCAAATTTTCAGATAGGAGGTTCCAGATGAGGTCTAAAACTACATACTCAGATCTTCACCAAACTTTGCAGGAATACTTTGCATGTCAAGACACGTGGAAAAAACGTACAAAACAAGAGATCGGAGACATCAAGATTTTCGACGAATTTTTTAAGAATTTTCAAATTTTCAGATGGGAGGTTCCAGATAAGGTCAAAAACGACATACTCAGATCTTCACCAAACTTCGCATGGATACATTGGATGTCAAGACACGTGGAAAAAACATACAAAACATAGGATTGGTGACATCAAGATTTTGGACGATTTTTTTAAGAATTTTCAAATTTTCAGATAGGAGGTTCCATATAAAGTCAAAAACTACATACTCAGATCTTCACCAAACTTTGCAGGGATACATTGGATGTCAAGACACGTGGAAAAAACGTACAAAACAAGAGATTGGAGACATCAAGATTATGGACGAATTTTTTGAGAATTTTCAAATTTTCAGAAAGGAGGTTCCATATAAGGTCAAAAACTACATACTCAGATCTTCACCAAACTTTGCAGGGATACATTGGATGTCAAGACACGTGGAAAAAACGTACAAAACAAGAGATTGGAGACATCAAGATTTTCGACGAATTTTTTAAGGATTTTCAAATTTTCAGAAAGGATGTTCCAGATAAGGTCAAAAACGACATACTCAGATCTTCACCAAACTTTGCAGGGATACATTGGAGGTCGAGACACGTGGAAAAAACGTACAAAACAAGAGATTGGAGACATCAAGATTTTGGACGAATTTTTGAAGAATTTTCAAATTTTCTGATAGGAGGTCCCAGATAAGGTCAAAAACTACATACTCAGATCTCCACCAAACATTGCAGGGATACATTGGATGTCAAGACACGTGGAAAAAACGTACAAAACAAGAGATTGGAGACATCAAGATTTTCGACGAATTTTTGAAGAATTTTCAAATTTTCAGATAGGAGGTTCCAGATAAGGTCAAAAACTACATACTCAGATCTTCACCAAACGTTGCAGGGATACTTTGCATGTCAAGACACGTGGAAAAAACGTACAAAACAAGAGATTGGAGACATCAAGATTTTCGACGAATTTTTTAAGAATTTTCAAATTTTCAGATGGGAGGTTCCAGATAAGTTCAAAAACGACATACTCAGATCTTCACCAAACTTTGCATGGATACATTGGATGTCAAGACACGTGGAAAAAACGTACAAAACAAGAGATTGGGGTCATCAAGATTTTGCACGGATTTTTTAGGAATTTTCAAATTTTCAGATGGGAGGTTCCAGATAAGGTCAAAAACTACATACTCAGATCTTCACCAAACTTTGCAGGGATACATTGGATGTCAAGACACGTGGAAAAAACGTACAAAACAAGAGATTGGAGGCATCAAGATTTTGGACGAATTTTTTAAGAATTTTCAAATTTTCAGATAGGAGGTTCCATATAAGGTCAAAAACTACATACTCAGATCTTCACCAAACTTTGCAGGAATACATTGAATGTCAAGACACGTGGAATAAACGTACAAAACAAGAGATTGTGGTCATCAAGATTTTGGACGGATTTTTTAGGAATTTTCAAATTTTCAGATGGGAGGTTCCAGATAAGGTCAAAAACTACATACTCAGATCTTCACCAAACTTTGCAGGGATACATTGGATGTCAAGACACGTGGAAAAAACGTACAAAACAAGAGATTGGAGACATCAAGATTTTGGACGAATTTTTTAAGAATTTTCAAATTTTCAGATAGGAGGTTCCATATAAGGTCAAAAACTACATACTCAGATCTTCACCAAACTTTGCATGGATACATTATGTGTCAAGACACGTGGAAAAAACGTACAAAACAAGAGATTGGAGACATCAAGATTTTGGTCGAATGTTTTAAGAATTTTCAAATTTTCAGATGGGAGGTTCCAGATAAGGTCAAAAACTACATACTCAGATCTTGACCAAACTTTGCAGGGATACATTGGATGTCAAGACACGTGGAAAAAACGTACAAAACAAGAGATAGGAGACATCAAGATTTTGGACGAATTTTTTAACAATTTTCAAATTTTCAGAAAGGATGTTCCAGATAAGGTCAAAAACGACAAACTCAGATCTTCACCAAACTTTGCAGGGATACATTGGATATCAAGACACGTGGAAAAAACGTACAAAACAAGAGATTGGAGACATCAAGATTTTGGACGAATTTTTTAAGAATTTTCAAATTTTCAGATACGAGGTTCCAGATAAGGTCAAAAACTACATACTCAGATCTTCACCAAACTTTGCAGGGATACATTGGATGTCAAGACACGTGGAAAAAACGTACAAAACAAGAGATTGGAGACATCAAGATTTTGGACGAATTTTTTAAGAATTTTGAAATTTTCAGATAGGAGGTTCCAGATGAGGTCAAAAACTACATACTCAGATCTTCACCAAACTTTGCAGGAATACTTTGCATGTCAAGACACGTGGAAAAAACGTACAAAACAAGAGATCGGAGACATCAAGATTTTCGACGAATTTTTTAAGAATTTTCAAATTTTCAGATAGGAGGTTCCAGATAAGGTCAAAAACTACATACTCAGATCTTCACCAAACGTTGCAGGGATACTTTGCATGTCAAGACACGTGGAAAAAACGTACAAAACAAGAGATTGGAGACATCAAGATTTTCGACGAATTTTTTAAGAATTTTCAAATTTTCAGATGGGAGGTTCCAGATAAGGTCAAAAACTACATACTCAGATCTTCACCAAACTTTGCATGGATACATTGGATGTCAAGACACGTGGAAAAAACATACAAAACATAGGATTGGGGACATCAAGATTTTGGTCAAATTTTTTAAGAATTTTCAAATTTTCAGATAGGAGGTTCCATATAAGGTCAAAAACTACATACTCAGATCTTCACGAAACTTTGCATGGATACATTATGTGTCAAGACACGTGGAAAAAACGTACAAAACAAGAGATTGGAGACATCAAGATTTTGGTCGAATTTTTTAAGAATTTTCATATTTTCAGATGGGAGGTTCCAGATAAGGTCAAAAACTACATACTCAGATCTTCACCAAACTTTGCAGGGATACATTGGATGTCAAGACACGTGGAAAAAACGTACAAAACAAGAGATAGGAGACACCAAGATTTTGGACGAATTTTTTAAGAATTTTCAAATTTTCAGATAGGTTCCAGATAAGGTCAAAAACTACATACTCAGATCTTCACCAAACTTTGCAGGGATACATTGGATGTCAAGACACGTGGAAAAAACATACAAAACATAGGATTGGTGACATCAAGATTTTGGACGAATTTTTTAAGAATTTTCAAATTTTCAGATAGGAGGTTCCATATAAGGTCAAAAACTACATACTCAGATCTTCACCAAATTTTGCAGGGATACATTGGATGTCAAGACACGTGGAAAAAACGTACAAAACAAGAGATTGGAGACATCAAGATTATGGACGAATTTTTTGAGAATTTTCAAATTTTCAGAAAGGAGGTTCCATATAAGGTCAAAAACTACATACTCAGATCTTCACCAAACTTTGCAGGGATACATTGGATGTCAAGACACGTGGAAAAAACGTACAAAACAAGAGATTGGAGACATCAAGATTTTCGACGAATTTTTTAAGAATTTTCAAATTTTCAGAAAGGATGTTCCAGATAAGGTCAAAAACGACATACTCAGATCTTCACCAAACTTTGCAGGGATACATTGGAGGTCGAGACACGTGGAAAAAACGTACAAAACAAGAGATTGGAGACATCAAGATTTTGGACGAATTTTTGAAGAATTTTCAAATTTTCTGATAGGAGGTCCCAGATAAGGTCAAAAACTACATACTCAGATCTCCACCAAACATTGCAGGGATACATTGGATGTCAAGACACGTGGAAAAAACGTACAAAACAAGAGATTGGAGACATCAAGATTTTCGACGAATTTTTTAAGAATTTTCAAATTTTCAGATGGGAGGTTCCAGATAAGGTCAAAAACGACATACTCAGATCTTCACCAAACTTTGCAGGGATACATTGGAGGTCGAGACACGTGGAAAAAACGTACAAAACAAGAGATTGGAGACATCAAGATTTTGGACGAATTTTTGAAGAATTTTCAAATTTTCAGATAGGAGGTTCCAGATAAGGTCAAAAACTACATACTCAGATCTTCACCAAACGTTGCAGGGATACTTTGCATGTCAAGACACGTGGAAAAAACGTACAAAACAAGAGATTGGAGACATCAAGATTTTCGACGAATTTTTTAAGAATTTTCAAATTTTCAGATGGGAGGTTCCAGATAAGGTCAAAAACGACATACTCAGATCTTCACCAAACTTTGCATGGATACATTGGATGTCAAGACACGTGGAAAAAACGTACAAAACAAGAGATTGGGGTCATCAAGATTTTGCACGGATTTTTTAGGAATTTTCAAATTTTCAGATGGGAGGTTCCAGATAAGGTCAAAACTACATACTCAGATCTTCACCAAACTTTGCAGGGATACATTGGATGTCAAGACACGTGGAAAAAACGTACAAAACAAGAGATTGGAGACATCAAGATTTTGGACGAATTTTTTAAGAATTTTCAAATTTTCAGATAGGAGGTTCCATATAAGGTCAAAAACTACATACTCAGATCTTCACCAAACTTTGCAGGAATACATTGAATGTCAAGACACGTGGAAAAAACGTACAAAACAAGAGATTGTGGTCATCAAGATTTTGGACGGATTTTTTAGGAATTTTCAAATTTTCAGATGGGAGGTTCCAGATAAGGTCAAAAACTACATACTCAGATCTTCACCAAACTTTGCAGGGATACATTGGATGTCAAGACACGTGGAAAAAACGTACAAAACAAGAGATTGGAGACATCAAGATTTTGGACGATTTTTTTAAGAATTTTCAAATTTTCAGATAGGAGGTTCCATATAAGGTCAAAAACTACATACTCAGATCTTCACCAAACTTTGCATGGATACATTATGTGTCAAGACACGTGGAAAAAACGTACAAAACAAGAGATTGGAGACATCAAGATTTTGGTCGAATTTTTTAAGAATTTTCAAATTTTCAGATGGGAGGTTCCAGATAAGGTCAAAAACTACATACTCAGATCTTCACCAAACTTTGCAGGGATACATTGGATGTCAAGACACGTGGAAAAAACGTACAAAACAAGAGATAGGAGACATCAAGATTTTGGACGAATTTTTTAAGAATTTTCAAATTTTCAGAAAGGATGTTCCAGATAAGGTCAAAAACGACATACTCAGATCTTCACCAAACTTTGCAGGGATACATTGGATATCAAGACACGTGGAAAAAACGTACAAAACAAGAGATTGGAGACATCAAGATTTTGGACGAATTTTTTAAGAATTTTCAAATTTTCAGATAGGAGGTTCCAGATAAGGTCAAAAACTACATACTCAGATCTTCACCAAACTTTGCAGGGATACATTGGATGTCAAGACACGTGGAAGAAACGTACAAAACAAGAGATTGGAGACATCAAGATTTTGGACGAATTTTTTAAGAATTTTCAAATTTTCAGATAGGAGGTTCCAGATGAGGTCAAAAACTACATACTCAGATCTTCACCAAACTTTGCAGGAATACTTTGCATGTCAAGACACGTGGAAAAAACGTGGAAAAAACTACAAACGTACAAAACAAGAGATTGGAGACATCAAGATTTTGGACGAATTTTTTAAGAATTTTCAAATTTTCAGATAGGAGGTTCCAGATGAGGTCAAAAACTACATACTCAGATCTTCACCAAACTTTGCAGGAATACTTTGCATGTCAAGACACGTGGAAAAAACGTACAAAACAAGAGATCGGAGACATCAAGATTTTCGACGAATTTTTTAAGAATTTTCAAATTTTCAGATGGGAGGTTCCAGATAAGGTCAAAAACGACATACTCAGATCTTCACCAAACTTTGCAGGGATCCATTGGAGGTCGAGACACGTGGAAAAAACGTACAAAACAAGAGATTGGAGACATCAAGATTTTGGACGAATTTTTTAAGAATTTTCAAATTTTCAGATAGGAGGTATGGAATATAAGGTCAAAAACTACATACTCAGATCTTCACCAAACTTTGCAGGGATACATTGGATGTCAAGACACGTGGAAAAAACGTACAAAACAAGAGATTGGAGACATCAAGATTTTGGACGATTTTTTTAAAAATTTTCAAATTTTCAGAAATGCGGTTCCAGATAAGGTCAAAAACTACATACTCAGATCTTCACCAAACTTTGCAGGGATACATTGGATGTCAAGACACGTGGAAAAACGTACAAAACAAGAGATTCGGGTCAACAAGATTTTGGACGGATTTTTTAGGAATTTTCAAATTTTCAGATGGGAGGTTCCAGATAAGGTCAAAAACTACATACTCAGATCTTCACCAAACTCTGCAGGGATACTATGTATGTCAAGACACGTGGAAAAAACATACAAAACATAGGATTGGGGACATCAAGATTTTGTTAAATTCTTTTAAGAATTTTCAAATTTTCAGATAGGAGGTTCCATATAAGGTCAAAAACTACATACTCAGATCTTCACCAAACATTGCAGGGATACATTGGATGTCAAGACACGTGGAAAGAACGTACAAAACAAGAGATTGGAGACATCAAGATTTTGGACGAATTTTTTAAGAATTTTCAAATTTTCAGATAGGAGGTTCCAGATGAGGTCAAAAACTACATACTCAGATCTTCACCAAACTTTGCAGGAATACTTTGCATGTCAAGACACGTGGAAAAAACGTACAAAACAAGAGATCGGAGACATCAAGATTTTCGACGAATTTTTTAAGAATTTTCAAATTTTCAGATGGGAGGTTCCAGATAAGGTCAAAAACGACATACTCAGATCTTCACCAAACTTTGCATGGATACATTGGATGTCAAGACACGTGGAAAAAACATACAAAACAGAGGATTGGTGACATCAAGATTTTGGACGAATTTTTTAAGAATTTTCAAATTTTCAGATAGGAGGTTCCATATAAGGTCAAAAACTACATACTCAGATCTTCACCAAACTTTGCAGGGATACATTGGAGGTCGAGACACGTGGAAAAAAAGTACAAAACAAGAGATTGGGGTCATCAAGATTTTGGACGGATTTTTTAGGAATTTTCAAATTTTCAGATGGGAGGTTCCAGATAAGGTCAAAAACTACATACTCAGATCTTCACCAAACATTGCAGGGATACATTGGATGTCAAGACACGTGGAAAAAACGTACAAAACAAGAGATTGGAGACATCAAGATTTTGGACGAATTTTTTAAGAATTTTCAAATTTTCAGATAGGAGGTTCCAGATGAGGTCAAAAACTACATACTCAGATCTTCACCAAACTTTGCAGGAATACTTTGCATGTCAAGACACGTGGAAAAAACGTACAAAACAAGAGATCGGAGACATCAAGATTTTCGACGAATTTTTTAAGAATTTTCAAATTTTCAGATGGGAGGTTCCAGATAAGGTCAAAAACGACATACTCAGATCTTCACCAAACTTTGCAGGGATCCATTGGAGGTCGAGACACGTGGAAAAAACGTACAAAACAAGAGATTGGAGACATCAAGATTTTGGACGAATTTTTTAAGAATTTTCAAATTTTCAGATAGGAGGTTCCATATAAGGTCAAAAACTACATACTCAGATCTTCACCAAACTTTGCAGGGATACATTGGATGTCAAGACACGTGGAAAAAACGTACAAAACAAGAGATTGGAGACATCAAGATTTTCGACGAATTTTTTAAGAATTTTCAAATTTTCAGAAAGGATGTTCCAGATAAGGTCAAAAACGACATACTCAGATCTTCACCAAACTTTGCAGGGATCCATTGGAGGTCGAGACACGTGGAAAAAACGTACAAAACAAGAGATTGGAGACATCAAGATTTTGGACGAATTTTTGAAGAATTTTCAAATTTTCAGATAGGAGGTTCCAGATAAGGTCTAAAACTACATACTCAGATCTCCACCAAACATTGCAGGAATACATTGGATGTCAAGACACGTGGAAAAAACGTACAAAACAAGAGATTGGAGACATCAAGATTTTCGACGAATTTTTGAAGAATTTTCAAATTTTCAGATAGGAGGTTCCAGATAAGGTCAAAAACTACATACTCAGATCTTCACCAAACGTTGCAGGGATACTTTGCATGTCAAGACACGTGGAAAAAACGTACAAAACAAAAGATTGGAGACATCAAGATTTTCGACGAATTTTTTAAGAATTTTCAAATTTTCAGATGGGAGGTTCCAGATAAGGTCAAAAACGACATACTCAGATCTTCACCAAACTTTGCATGGATACATTGGATGTCAAGACACGTGGAAAAAACGTACAAAACAAGAGATTGGAGACATCAAGATTTTGGACGAATTTTTTAAGAATTCTCAAATTTTCAGAAAGGAGGTTCCATATAAGGTCAAAAACTACATACTCAGATCTTCACCAAACTTTGCAGGGATACTTTGGATGTCAAGACACGTGGAAAAAACGTACAAAACAAGAGATTGGGGTCATCAAGATTTTGGACGAATTTTTTAAGAATTTTCAAATTTTCAGATGGGGGGTTCAATATAAGGTCAAAAACTACATACTCAGATCTTCACCAAACTTTGCATGGATACATTGGATGTCAAGACACGTGGAAAAAAACATACAAAACATAGGATTCGGAACATCAAGATTTTGGTCGAATTTTTTAAGAATTTTCAAATTTTCAGATAGGAGGTTCCATATAAGGTCAAAAACTACATACTCAGATCTTCACCAAACATTGCAGGAATACATTGGATGTCAAGACACGTGGAAAAAACGTACAAAACAAGAGATTGGGGTCATCAAGATTTTGCACGGATTTTTTAGGAATTTTCAAATTTTCAGATAGGAGGTTCCATATAAGGTCAAAAACTACATACTCAGATCTTCACCAAACTTTGCATGGATACATTATGTGTCAAGCGACGTGGAAAAAACGTACAAAACAAAAGATTGGAGACATCAAGATTTTGGTCGAATTTTTTAAGAATTTTCAAATTTTCAGATGGGAGGTTCCAGATAAGGTCAAAAACTACATACTCAGATCTTCACCAAACTTTGCAGGGATACATTGGATGTCAAGACACGTGGAAAAAACGTACAAAACAAGAGATTGGAGACATCAAGATTTTGGACGAATTTTTTAAGAATTTTTAAATTTTCAGATAGGAGGTTCCATATAAGGTCAAAAACTACATACTCAGATCTTCACCAAACTTTGCATGGATACATTATGTGTCAAGACACGTGGAAAAAACGTACAAAACAAGAGATTGGAGACATCAAGATATTGGTCGAATTTTTTAAGAATTTTCAAATTTTCAGATGGGAAGTTCCAGATAAGGTCAAAAACTACATACTCAGATCTTCACCAAACTCTGCAGGGATACTATGTATGTCAAGACACGTGGAAAAAACATACAAAACATAGGATTGGGGACATCAAGATTTTGTTAAATTCTTTTAAGAATTTTCAAATTTTCAGATAGGAGGTTCCATATAAGGTCAAAAACTACATACTCAGATCTTCACCAAACATTGCAGGGATACATTGGATGTCAAGACACGTGGAAAGAACGTACAAAACAAGAGATTGGAGACATCAAGATTTTGGACGAATTTTTTAAGAATTTTCAAATTTTCAGATAGGAGGTTCCAGATGAGGTCAAAAACTACATACTCAGATCTTCACCAAACTTTGCAGGAATACTTTGCATGTCAAGACACGTGGAAAAAACGTACAAAACAAGAGATCGGAGACATCAAGATTTTCGACGAATTTTTTAAGAATTTTCAAATTTTCAGATGGGAGGTTCCAGATAAGGTCAAAAACGACATACTCAGATCTTCACCAAACTTTGCATGGATACATTGGATGTCAAGACACGTGGAAAAAACATACAAAACATAGGATTGGTGACATCAAGATTTTGGACGAATTTTTTAAGAATTTTCAAATTTTCAGATAGGAGGTTCCATATAAGGTCAAAAACTACATACTCAGATCTTCACCAAACTTTGCAGGGATACATTGGAGGTCGAGACACGTGGAAAAAAAGTACAAAACAAGAGATTGGGGTCATCAAGATTTTGGACGGATTTTTTAGGAATTTTCAAATTTTCAGATGGGAGGTTCCAGATAAGGTCAAAAACTACATACTCAGATCTTCACCAAACATTGCAGGGATACATTGGATGTCAAGACACGTGGAAAAAACGTACAAAACAAGAGATTGGAGACATCAAGATTTTGGACGAATTTTTTAAGAATTTTCAAATTTTCAGATAGGAGGTTCCAGATGAGGTCAAAAACTACATACTCAGATCTTCACCAAACTTTGCAGGAATACTTTGCATGTCAAGACACGTGGAAAAAACGTACAAAACAAGAGATCGGAGACATCAAGATTTTCGACGAATTTTTTAAGAATTTTCAAATTTTCAGATGGGAGGTTCCAGATAAGGTCAAAAACGACATACTCAGATCTTCACCAAACTTTGCAGGGATCCATTGGAGGTCGAGACACGTGGAAAAAACGTACAAAACAAGAGATTGGAGACATCAAGATTTTGGACGAATTTTTTAAGAATTTTCAAATTTTCAGATAGGAGGTTCCATATAAGGTCAAAAACTACATACTCAGATCTTCACCAAACTTTGCAGGGATACATTGGATGTCAAGACACGTGGAAAAAACGTACAAAACAAGAGATTGGAGACATCAAGATTTTGGACGAATTTTTTAAGAATTTTTAAATTTTCAGATAGGAGGTTCCATATAAGGTCAAAAACTACATACTCTGATCTTCACCAAACTTTGCATGGATACATTATGTGTCAAGACACGTGGAAAAAACGTACAAAACAAGAGATTGGAGACATCAAGATATTGGTCGAATTTTTTAAGAATTTTCAAATTTTCAGATGGGAGGTTCCAGATAAGATCAAAAACTACATACTCAGATCTTCACCAAACTCTGCAGGGATACTATGTATGTCAAGACACGTGGAAAAAACATACAAAACATAGGATTGGGGACATCAAGATTTTGTTAAATTCTTTTAAGAATTTTCAAATTTTCAGATAGGAGGTTCCATATAAGGTCAAAAACTACATACTCAGATCTTCACCAAACATTGCAGGGATACATTGGATGTCAAGACACGTGGAAAGAACGTACAAAACAAGAGATTGGAGACATCAAGATTTTGGACGAATTTTTTAAGAATTTTCAAATTTTCAGATAGGAGGTTCCAGATGAGGTCAAAAACTACATACTCAGATCTTCACCAAACTTTGCAGGAATACTTTGCATGTCAAGACACGTGGAAAAAACGTACAAAACAAGAGATCGGAGACATCAAGATTTTCGACGAATTTTTTAAGAATTTTCAAATTTTCAGATGGGAGGTTCCAGATAAGGTCAAAAACGACATACTCAGATCTTCACCAAACTTTGCATGGATACATTGGATGTCAAGACACGTGGAAAAAACATACAAAACATAGGATTGGTGACATCAAGATTTTGGACGAATTTTTTAAGAATTTTCAAATTTTCAGATAGGAGGTTCCATATAAGGTCAAAAACTACATACTCAGATCTTCACCAAACTTTGCAGGGATACATTGGAGGTCGAGACACGTGGAAAAAAAGTACAAAACAAGAGATTGGGGTCATCAAGATTTTGGACGGATTTTTTAGGAATTTTCAAATTTTCAGATGGGAGGTTCCAGATAAGGTCAAAAACTACATACTCAGATCTTCACCAAACATTGCAGGGATACATTGGATGTCAAGACACGTGGAAAAAACGTACAAAACAAGAGATTGGAGACATCAAGATTTTGGACGAATTTTTTAAGAATTTTCAAATTTTCAGATAGGAGGTTCCAGATGAGGTCAAAAACTACATACTCAGATCTTCACCAAACTTTGCAGGAATACTTTGCATGTCAAGACACGTGGAAAAAACGTACAAAACAAGAGATCGGAGACATCAAGATTTTCGACGAATTTTTTAAGAATTTTCAAATTTTCAGATGGGAGGTTCCAGATAAGGTCAAAAACGACATACTCAGATCTTCACCAAACTTTGCAGGGATCCATTGGAGGTCGAGACACGTGGAAAAAACGTACAAAACAAGAGATTGGAGACATCAAGATTTTGGACGAATTTTTTAAGAATTTTCAAATTTTCAGATAGGAGGTTCCATATAAGGTCAAAAACTACATACTCAGATCTTCACCAAACTTTGCAGGGATACATTGGATGTCAAGACACGTGGAAAAAACGTACAAAACAAGAGATTGGAGACATCAAGATTTTCGACGAATTTTTTAAGAATTTTCAAATTTTCAGAAAGGATGTTCCAGATAAGGTCAAAAACGACATACTCAGATCTTCACCAAACTTTGCAGGGATCTATTGGAGGTCGAGACACGTGGAAAAAACGTACAAAACAAGAGATTGGAGACATCAAGATTTTGGACGAATTTTTGAAGAATTTTCAAATTTTCAGATAGGAGGTTCCAGATAAGGTCTAAAACTACATACTCAGATCTCCACCAAACATTGCAGGAATACATTGGATGTCAAGACACGTGGAAAAAACGTACAAAACAAGAGATTGGAGACATCAAGATTTTCGACGAATTTTTGAAGAATTTTCAAATTTTCAGATAGGAGGTTCCAGATAAGGTCAAAAACTACATACTCAGATCTTCACCAAACGTTGCAGGGATACTTTGCATGTCAAGACACGTGGAAAAAACGTACAAAACAAAAGATTGGAGACATCAAGATTTTCGACGAATTTTTTAAGAATTTTCAAATTTTCAGATGGGAGGTTCCAGATAAGGTCAAAAACGACATACTCAGATCTTCACCAAACTTTGCATGGATACATTGGATGTCAAGACACGTGGAAAAAACGTACAAAACAAGAGATTGGAGACATCAAGATTTTGGACGAATTTTTTAAGAATTCTCAAATTTTCAGAAAGGAGGTTCCATATAAGGTCAAAAACTACATACTCAGATCTTCACCAAACTTTGCAGGGATACTTTGGATGTCAAGACACGTGGAAAAAACGTACAAAACAAGAGATTGGGGTCATCAAGATTTTGGACGAATTTTTTAAGAATTTTCAAATTTTCAGATGGGGGGTTCAATATAAGGTCAAAAACTACATACTCAGATCTTCACCAAACTTTGCATGGATACATTGGATGTCAAGACACGTGGAAAAAAACATACAAAACATAGGATTCGGAACATCAAGATTTTGGTCGAATTTTTTAAGAATTTTCAAATTTTCAGATAGGAGGTTCCATATAAGGTCAAAAACTACATACTCAGATCTTCACCAAACATTGCAGGAATACATTGGATGTCAAGACACGTGGAAAAAACGTACAAAACAAGAGATTGGGGTCATCAAGATTTTGCACGGATTTTTTAGGAATTTTCAAATTTTCAGATGGGAGGTTCCAGATAAGGTCAAAAACTACATACTCAGATCTTCACCAAACTTTGCAGGGATACATTGGATGTCAAGACACGTGGAAAAAACGTACAAAACAAGAGATTGGAGACATCAAGATTTTGGACGAATTTTTTAAGAATTTTCAAATTTTCAGATAGGAGGTTCCATATAAGGTCAAAAACTACATACTCAGATCTTCACCAAACTTTGCATGGATACATTATGTGTCAAGCGACGTGGAAAAAACGTACAAAACAAAAGATTGGAGACATCAAGATTTTGGTCGAATTTTTTAAGAATTTTCAAATTTTCAGATGGGAGGTTCCAGATAAGGTCAAAAACTACATACTCAGATCTTCACCAAACTTTGCAGGGATACATTGGATGTCAAGACACGTGGAAAAAACGTACAAAACAAGAGATTGGAGACATCAAGATTTTGGACGAATTTTTTAAGAATTTTTAAATTTTCAGATAGGAGGTTCCATATAAGGTCAAAAACTACATACTCAGATCTTCACCAAACTTTGCATGGATACATTATGTGTCAAGACACGTGGAAAAAACGTACAAAACAAGAGATTGGAGACATCAAGATATTGGTCGAATTTTTTAAGAATTTTCAAATTTTCAGATGGGAGGTTCCAGATAAGGTCAAAAACTACATACTCAGATCTTCACCAAACTTTGCAGGGATACATTGGATGTCAAGACACGTGGAAAAAACGTACAAAACAAGAGATAGGAGACATCAAGATTTTGGACGAATTTTTTAACAATTTTCAAATTTTCAGAAAGGATGTTCCAGATAAGGTCAAAAACAACATACTCAGATCTTCACCAAACTTTGCAGGGATACATTGGATATCAAGACACGTGGAAAAAACGTACAAAACAAGAGATTGGAGACATCAAGATTTTGGACGAATTTTTTAAGAATTTTCAAATTTTCAGATAGGAGGTTCCAGATAAGATCAAAAACTACATACTCAGATCTTCACCAAACTTTGCAGGGATACATTGGATGTCAAGACACGTGGAAAAAAAGTACAAAACAAGAGATTGGGGTCATCAAGATTTTGGACCGATTTTTTAGGAATTTTCAAATTTTCAGATGGGAGGTTCCATATAAGGTCAAAAACTACATACTCAGATCTTCACCAAACTTTGCAGGGATACATTGGATGTCAAGACACGTGGAAAAAACGTACAAAACAAGAGATTGGAGACATCAAGATTTTCGACGAATTTTTTAAGAATTTTCAAATTTTTAGAAAGGATGTTCCAGATAAGGTCAAAAACGACATACTCAGATCTTCACCAAACTTTGCAGGGATACATTGGAGGTCGAGACACGTGGAAAAAACGTACAAAACAAGAGATTGGAGACATCAAGATTTTGGACGAATTTTTGAAGAATTTTCAAATTTTCTGATAGGAGGTCCCAGATAAGGTCAAAAACTACATACTCAGATCTCCACCAAACATTGCAGGGATACATTGGATGTCAAGACACGTGGAAAAAACGTACAAAACAAGAGATTGGAGACATCAAGATTTTCGACGAATTTTTGAAGAATTTTCAAATTTTCAGATAGGAGGTTCCAGATAAGGTCAAAAACTACATACTCAGATCTTCACCAAACGTTGCAGGGATACTTTGCATGTCAAGACACGTGGAAAAAACGTACAAAACAAGAGATTGGAGACATCAAGATTTTCGACGAATTTTTTAAGAATTTTCAAATTTTCAGATGGGAGGTTCCAGATAAGGTCAAAAACGACATACTCAGATCTTCACCAAACTTTGCATGGATACATTGGATGTCAAGACACGTGGAAAAAACGTACAAAACAAGAGATTGGGGTCATCAAGATTTTGCACGGATTTTTTAGGAATTTTCAAATTTTCAGATGGGAGGTTACAGATAAGGTCAAAAACTACATACTCAGATCTTCACCAAACTTTGCAGGGATACATTGGATGTCAAGACACGTGGAAAAAACGTACAAAACAAGAGATTGGAGACATCAAGATTTTGGACGAATTTTTTAAGAATTTTCAAATTTTCAGATAGGAGGTTCCATATAAGGTCAAAAACTACATACTCAGATCTTCACCAAACTTTGCATGGATACATTATGTGTCAAGACACGTGGAAAAAACGTACAAAACAAAAGATTGGAGACATCAAGATTTTGGTCGAATTTTTTAAGAATTTTCAAATTTTCAGATGGGAGGTTCCAGATAAGGTCAAAAACTACATACTCAGATCTTCACCAAACTTTGCAGGGATACATTGGATGTCAAGACACGTGGAAAAAACGTACAAAAAAGAGATTGGAGACATCAAGATTTTGGACGAATTTTTTAACAATTTTCAAATTTTCAGAAAGGATGTTCCAGATAAGGTCAAAAACGACATACTCAGATCTTCACCAAACTTTGCAGGGATACATTGCATATCAAGACACGTGGAAAAAACGTACAAAACAAGAGATTGGAGACATCAAGATTTTGGAAGAATTTTTTAAGAATTTTCAAATTTTCAGATAGGAGGTTCCAGATAAGATCAAAAACTACATACTCAGATCTTCACCAAACTTTGCAGGGATACATTGGATGTCAAGACACGTGGAAAAAAGTACAAAACAAGAGATTGGGGTCATCAAGATTTTGGACGGATTTTTTAGGAATTTTCAAATTTTCAAATGGGAGGTTCCATATAAGGTCAAAAACTACATACTCAGATCTTCACCAAACTTTGCAGGGATACATTGGATGTCAAGACACGTGGAAAAAACGTACAAAACAAGAGATTGGAGACATCAAGATTTTCGACGAATTTTTTAAGAATTTTCAAATTTTCAGAAAGGATGTTCCAGATAAGGTCAAAAACGACATACTCAGATCTTCACCAAACTTTGCAGGGATACATTGGAGGTCGAGACACGTGGAAAAAACGTACAAAACAAGAGATTGGAGACATCAAGATTTTGGACGAATTTTTGAAGAATTTTCAAATTTTCTGATAGGAGGTCCCAGATAAGGTCAAAAACTACATACTCAGATCTCCACCAAACATTGCAGGGATACATTGGATGTCAAGACACGTGGAAAAAACGTACAAAACAAGAGATTGGAGACATCAAGATTTTCGACGAATTTTTGAAGAATTTTCAAATTTTCAGATAGGAGGTTCCAGATAAGGTCAAAAACTACATACTCAGATCTTCACCAAACGTTGCAGGGATACTTTGCATGTCAAGACACGTGGAAAAAACGTACAAAACAAGAGATTGGAAACATCAAGATTTTGGACGAATTTTTTAAGAATTTTCAAATTTTCAGAAAGGATGTTCCAGATAAGGTCAAAAACGACATACTCAGATCTTCACCAAACTTTGCAGGGATACATTGGAGGTCAAGACACGTGGAAAAAACGTACAAAACAAGAGATTGGAGACATCAAGATTTTCGACGAATTTTTGAAGAATTTTCAAATTTTCAGATAGGAGGTTCCAGATAAGGTCAAAAACTACATACTCAGATCTTCACCAAACGTTGCAGGGATACTTTGCATGTCAAGACACGTGGAAAAAACGTACAAAACAAGAGATTGGAGACATAAAGATTTTCGACGAATTTTTTAAGAATTTTCAAATTTTCAGATGGGAGGTTCCAGATAAGGTCAAAAACGACATACTCAGATCTTCACCAAACTTTGCATGGATACATTGGATGTCAAGACACGTGGAAAAAACGTACAAAACAAGAGATTGGAGACATCAAGATTTTGGACGAATTTTTTAAGAATTCTCAAATTTTCAGAAAGGAGGTTCCATATAAGGTCAAAAACTACAAACTCAGATCTTCACCAAACTTTGCAGGGATACATTGGATGTCAAGACACGTGGAAAAAACGTACAAAACAAGAGATTGGGGTCATCAAGATTTAAGACGAATTTTTTAAGAATTTTCAAATTTTCAGAAAGGAGGTTCCATATAAGGTCAAAAACTACATACTCAGATCTTCACCAAACTTTGCAGGGATACATTGAATGTCAAGACACGTGGAAAAAACGTACAAAACAAGAGATTGGGGTCATCAAGATTTTGGACGGATTTTTTAGGAATTTTCAAATTTTCAGATGGGAGGTTCCAGATAAGGTCAAAAACTACATACTCAGATCTTCACCAAACTTTGCAGGGATACATTGGATGTCAAGACACGTGGAAAAATCGTACAAAACAAGAGATTGGAGACATCAAGATTTTGGACGAATTTTTTAAGAATTTTTAAATTTTCAGATAGGAGGTTCTATATAAGGTCAAAAACTACATACTCAGATCTTCACCAAACTTTGCATGGATACATTATGTGTCAAGACACGTGGAAAAAACGTACAAAACAAGAGATTGGAGACATCAAGATATTGGTCGAATTTTTTAAGAATTTTCAAATTTTCAGATGGGAGGTTCCAGATAAGGTCAAAAACTACATACTCAGATCTTCACCAAACTTTGCAGGGATACATTGGATGTCAAGACACGTGGAAAAAACGTACAAAAAAGAGATTGGAGACATCAAGATTTTGGACGAATTTTTTAACAATTTTCAAATTTTCAGAAAGGATGTTCCAGATAAGGTCAAAAACGACATACTCAGATCTTCACCAAACTTTGCAGGGATACATTGGATATCAAGACACGTGGAAAAAACGTACAAAACAAGAGATTGGAGACATCAAGATTTTGGACGAATTTTTTAAGAATTTTCAAATTTTCAGATAGGAGGTTCCAGATAAGATCAAAAACTACATACTCAGATCTTCACCAAACTTTGCAGGGATACATTGGATGTCAAGACACGTGGAAAAAAAGTACAAAACAAGAGATTGGGGTCATCAAGATTTTGGACGGATTTTTTAGGAATTTTCAAATTTTCAGATGGGAGGTTCCATTTAAGGTCAAAAACTACATACTCAGATCTTCACCAAACTTTGCAGGGATACATTGGATGTCAAGACACGTGGAAAAAACGTACAAAACAAGAGATTGGAGACATCAAGATTTTCGACGAATTTTTTAAGAATTTTCAAATTTTCAGAAAGGATGTTCCAGATAAGGTCAAAAACGACATACTCAGATCTTCACCAAACTTTGCAGGGATACATTGGAGGTCGAGACACGTGGAAAAAACGTACAAAACAAGAGATTGGAGACATCAAGATTTTGGACGAATTTTTGAAGAATTTTCAAATTTTCTGATAGGAGGTCCCAGATAAGGTCAAAAACTACATACTCAGATCTCCACCAAACATTGCAGGGATACATTGGATGTCAAGACACGTGGAAAAAACGTACAAAACAAGAGATTGGAGACATCAAGATTTTCGACGAATTTTTGAAGAATTTTCAAATTTTCAGATAGGAGGTTCCAGATAAGGTCAAAAACTACATACTCAGATCTTCACCAAACGTTGCAGGGATACTTTGCATGTCAAGACACGTGGAAAAAACGTACAAAACAAGAGATTGGAGACATCAAGATTTTGGACGAATTTTTTAAGAATTTTCAAATTTTCAGAAAGGATGTTCCAGATAAGGTCAAAAACGACATACTCAGATCTTCACCAAACTTTGCAGGGATACATTGGATGTCAAGACACGTGGAAAAAACGTACAAAACAAGAGATTGGAGACATCAAATTTTGGACGAATTTTTTAAGAATTTTCAAATTTTCAGAAAGGATGTTCCAGAAAAGGTCAAAAACGACATACTCAGATCTTCACCAAACTTTGCAGGGATACATTGGAGGTCAAGACACGTGGAAAAAACGTACAAAACAAGAGATTGGAGACATCAAGATTTTCGACGAATTTTTGAAGAATTTTCAAATTTTCAGATAGGAGGTTCCAGATAAGGTCAAAAACTACATACTCAGATCTTCACCAAACGTTGCAGGGATACTTTGCATGTCAAGACACGTGGAAAAAACGTACAAAACAAGAGATTGGAGACATCAAGATTTTCGACGAATTTTTTAAGAATTTTCAAATTTTCAGATGGGAGGTTCCAGATAAGGTCAAAAACGACATACTCAGATCTTCACCAAACTTTGCGTGGATACATTGGATGTCAAGACACGTGGAAAAAACGTACAAAACAAGAGATTGGAGACATCAAGATTTTGGACGAATTTTTTAAGAATTCTCAAATTTTCAGAAAGGAGGTTCCATATAAGGTCAAAAACTACAAACTCAGATCTTCACCAAACTTTGCAGGGATACATTGGATGTCAAGACACGTGGAAAAAACGTACAAAACAAGAGATTGGGGTCATCAAGATTTTGGACGAATTTTTTAAGAATTTTCAAATTTTCAGATAGGAGGTTCCATATAAGGTCAAAAACTACATACTCAGATCTTCACCAAACTTTGCAGGGATACATTGAATGTCAAGACACGTGGAAAAAACGTACAAAACAAGAGATTGGGGTCATCAAGATTTTGGACGGATTTTTTAGGAATTTTCAAATTTTCAGATGGGAGGTTCCAGATAAGGTCAAAAACTACATACTCAGATCTTCACCAAACTTTGCAGGGATACATTGGATGTCAAGACACGTGGAAAAAACGTACAAAACAAGAGATTGGAGACATCAAGATTTTGGACGAATTTTTTAAGAATTTTTAAATTTTCAGATAGGAGGTTCTATATAAGGTCAAAAACTACATACTCAGATCTTCACCAAACTTTGCATGGATACATTATGTGTCAAGACACGTGGAAAAAACGTACAAAACAAGAGATTGGAGACATCAAGATATTGGTCGAATTTTTTAAGAATTTTCAAATTTTCAGATGGGAGGTTCCAGATAAGGTCAAAAACTACATACTCAGATCTTCACCAAACTTTGCAGGGATACATTGGATGTCAAGACACTTCAAAAAAACGTACAAAACAAGAGATAGGAGACATCAAGATTTTGGACGAATTTTTTAACAATTTTCAAATTTTCAGAAAGGATGTTCCAGATAAGGTCAAAAACGACATACTCAGATCTTCACCAAACTTTGCAGGGATACATTGGATATCAAGACACGTGGAAAAAACGTACAAAACAAGAGATTGGAGACATCAAGATTTTGGACGAATTTTTTAAGAATTTTCAAATTTTCAGATAGGAGGTTCCAGATAAGATCAAAAACTACATACTCAGATCTTCACCAAACTTTGCAGGGATACATTGGATGTCAAGACACGTGGAAAAAACGTACAAAACAAGAGATTGGGGTCATCAAGATTTTGGACGGATTTTTTAGGAATTTTCAAATTTTCAGATGGGAGGTTCCAGATAAGGTCAAAAACTACATACTCAGATCTTCACCAAACATTGCAGGGATACATTGGATGTCAAGACACGTGGAAAAAACGTACAAAACAAGAGATTGGAGACATCAAGATTTTGGACGAATTTTTTAAGAATTTTCAAATTTTCAGATAGGAGGTTCCAGATGAGGTCAAAAACTACATACTCAGATCTTCACCAAACTTTGCAGGAATACTTTGCATGTCAAGACACGTGGCAAAAACGTACAAAACAAGAGATCGGAGACATCAAGATTTTCGACGAATTTTTTAAGAATTTTCAAATTTTCAGATGGGAGGTTCCAGATAAGGTCAAAAACGACATACTCAGATCTTCACCAAACTTTGCAGGGATCCATTGGAGGTCGAGACACGTGGAAAAAACGTACAAAACAAGAGATTGGAGACATCAAGATTTTGGACGAATTTTTTAAGAATTTTCAAATTTTCAGATAGGAGGTTCCATATAAGGTCAAAAACTACATACTCAGATCTTCACCAAACTTTGCAGGGATACATTGGATGTCAAGACACGTGGAAAAAACGTACAAAACAAGAGATTGGAGACATCAAGATTTTCGACGAATTTTTTAAGAATTTTCAAATTTTCAGAAAGGATGTTCCAGAAAAGGTCAAAAACGACATACTCAGATCTTCACCAAACTTTGCAGGGATACATTGGAGGTCAAGACACGTGGAAAAAACGTACAAAACAAGAGATTGGAGACATCAAGATTTTCGACGAATTTTTGAAGAATTTTCAAATTTTCAGATAGGAGGTTCCAGATAAGGTCAAAAACTACATACTCAGATCTTCACCAAACGTTGCAGGGATACTTTGCATGTCAAGACACGTGGAAAAAACGTACAAAACAAGAGATTGGAGACATCAAGATTTTCGACGAATTTTTTAAGAATTTTCAAATTTTCAGATGGGAGGTTCCAGATAAGGTCAAAAACGACATACTCAGATCTTCACCAAACTTTGCGTGGATACATTGGATGTCAAGACACGTGGAAAAAACGTACAAAACAAGAGATTGGAGACATCAAGATTTTGGACGAATTTTTTAAGAATTCTCAAATTTTCAGAAAGGAGGTTCCATATAAGGTCAAAAACTACAAACTCAGATCTTCACCAAACTTTGCAGGGATACATTGGATGTCAAGACACGTGGAAAAAACGTACAAAACAAGAGATTGGGGTCATCAAGATTTTGGACGAATTTTTTAAGAATTTTCAAATTTTCAGATAGGAGGTTCCATATAAGGTCAAAAACTACATACTCAGATCTTCACCAAACTTTGCAGGGATACATTGAATGTCAAGACACGTGGAAAAAACGTACAAAACAAGAGATTGGGGTCATCAAGATTTTGGACGGATTTTTTAGGAATTTTCAAATTTTCAGATGGGAGGTTCCAGATAAGGTCAAAAACTACATACTCAGATCTTCACCAAACTTTGCAGGGATACATTGGATGTCAAGACACGTGGAAAAAACGTACAAAACAAGAGATTGGAGACATCAAGATTTTGGACGAATTTTTTAAGAATTTTTAAATTTTCAGATAGGAGGTTCTATATAAGGTCAAAAACTACATACTCAGATCTTCACCAAACTTTGCATGGATACATTATGTGTCAAGACACGTGGAAAAAACGTACAAAACAAGAGATTGGAGACATCAAGATATTGGTCGAATTTTTTAAGAATTTTCAAATTTTCAGATGGGAGGTTCCAGATAAGGTCAAAAACTACATACTCAGATCTTCACCAAACTTTGCAGGGATACATTGGATGTCAAGACACTTCAAAAAAACGTACAAAACAAGAGATAGGAGACATCAAGATTTTGGACGAATTTTTTAACAATTTTCAAATTTTCAGAAAGGATGTTCCAGATAAGGTCAAAAACGACATACTCAGATCTTCACCAAACTTTGCAGGGATACATTGGATATCAAGACACGTGGAAAAAACGTACAAAACAAGAGATTGGAGACATCAAGATTTTGGACGAATTTTTTAAGAATTTTCAAATTTTCAGATAGGAGGTTCCAGATAAGATCAAAAACTACATACTCAGATCTTCACCAAACTTTGCAGGGATACATTGGATGTCAAGACACGTGGAAAAAACGTACAAAACAAGAGATTGGGGTCATCAAGATTTTGGACGGATTTTTTAGGAATTTTCAAATTTTCAGATGGGAGGTTCCAGATAAGGTCAAAAACTACATACTCAGATCTTCACCAAACATTGCAGGGATACATTGGATGTCAAGACACGTGGAAAAAACGTACAAAACAAGAGATTGGAGACATCAAGATTTTGGACGAATTTTTTAAGAATTTTCAAATTTTCAGATAGGAGGTTCCAGATGAGGTCAAAAACTACATACTCAGATCTTCACCAAACTTTGCAGGAATACTTTGCATGTCAAGACACGTGGCAAAAACGTACAAAACAAGAGATCGGAGACATCAAGATTTTCGACGAATTTTTTAAGAATTTTCAAATTTTCAGATGGGAGGTTCCAGATAAGGTCAAAAACGACATACTCAGATCTTCACCAAACTTTGCAGGGATCCATTGGAGGTCGAGACACGTGGAAAAAACGTACAAAACAAGAGATTGGAGACATCAAGATTTTGGACGAATTTTTTAAGAATTTTCAAATTTTCAGATAGGAGGTTCCATATAAGGTCAAAAACTACATACTCAGATCTTCACCAAACTTTGCAGGGATACATTGGATGTCAAGACACGTGGAAAAAACGTACAAAACAAGAGATTGGAGACATCAAGATTTTCGACGAATTTTTTAAGAATTTTCAAATTTTCAGAAAGGATGTTCCAGATAAGGTCAAAAACGACATACTCAGATCTTCACCAAACTTTGCAGGGATCCATTGGAGGTCGAGACACGTGGAAAAAACGTACAAAACAAGAGATTGGAGACATCAAGATTTTGGACGAATTTTTGAAGAATTTTCAAATTTTCAGATAGGAGGTTCCAGATAAGGTCTAAAACTACATACTCAGATCTCCACCAAACATTGCAGGAATACATTGGATGTCAAGACACGTGGAAAAAACGTACAAAACAAGAGATTGGAGACATCAAGATTTTCGACGAATTTTTGAAGAATTTTCAAATTTTCAGATAGGAGGTTCCAGATAAGGTCAAAAACTACATACTCAGATCTTCACCAAACGTTGCAGGGATACTTTGCATGTCAAGACACGTGGAAAAAACGTACAAAACAAAAGATTGGAGACATCAAGATTTTCGACGAATTTTTTAAGAATTTTCAAATTTTCAGATGGGAGGTTCCAGATAAGGTCAAAAACGACATACTCAGATCTTCACCAAACTTTGCATGGATACATTGGATGTCAAGACACGTGGAAAAAACGTACAAAACAAGAGATTGGAGACATCAAGATTTTGGACGAATTTTTTAAGAATTCTCAAATTTTCAGAAAGGAGGTTCCATATAAGGTCAAAAACTACATACTCAGATCTTCACCAAACTTTGCAGGGATACTTTGGATGTCAAGACACGTGGAAAAAACGTACAAAACAAGAGATTGGGGTCATCAAGATTTCGGACGAATTTTTTAAGAATTTTCAAATTTTCAGATGGGAGGTTCAATATAAGGTCAAAAACTACATACTCAGATCTTCACCAAACTTTGCATGGATACATTGGATGTCAAGACACGTGGAAAAAACATACAAAACATAGGATTCGGAACATCAAGATTTTGGTCGAATTTTTTAAGAATTTTCAAATTTTCAGATAGGAGGTTCCATATAAGGTCAAAAACTACATACTCAGATCTTCACCAAACATTGCAGGAATACATTGGATGTCAAGACACGTGGAAAAAACGTACAAAACAAGAGATTGGGGTCATCAAGATTTTGCACGGATTTTTTAGGAATTTTCAAATTTTCAGATGGGAGGTTCCAGATAAGGTCAAAAACTACATACTCAGATCTTCACCAAACTTTGCAGGGATACATTGGATGTCAAGACACGTGGAAAAAACGTACAAAACAAGAGATTGGAGACATCAAGATTTTGGACGAATTTTTTAAGAATTTTCAAATTTTCAGATAGGAGGTTCCATATAAGGTCAAAAACTACATACTCAGATCTTCACCAAACTTTGCATGGATACATTATGTGTCAAGACACGTGGAAAAAACGTACAAAACAAAAGATTGGAGACATCAAGATTTTGGTCGAATTTTTTAAGAATTTTCAAATTTTCAGATGGGAGGTTCCAGATAAGGTCAAAAACTACATACTCAGATCTTCACCAAACTTTGCATGGATACATTGGATGTCAAGACACGTGGAAAAAACGTACAAAACAAGAGATTGGAGACATCAAGATTTTGGACGAATTTTTTAAGAATTCTCAAATTTTCAGAAAGGAGGTTCCATATAAGGTCAAAAACTACAAACTCAGATCTTCACCAAACTTTGCAGGGATACATTGGATGTCAAGACACGTGGAAAAAACGTACAAAACAAGAGATTGGGGTCATCAAGATTTTGGACGAATTTTTTAAGAATTTTCAAATTTTCAGAAAGGAGGTTCCATATAAGGTCAAAAACTACATACTCAGATCTTCACCAAACTTTGCAGGGATACATTGAATGTCAAGACACGTGGAAAAAACGTACAAAACAAGAGATTGGGGTCATCAAGATTTTGGACGGATTTTTTAGGAATTTTCAAATTTTCAGATGGGAGGTTCCAGATAAGGTCAAAAACTACATACTCAGATCTTCACCAAACTTTGCAGGGATACATTGGATGTCAAGACACGTGGAAAAAACGTACAAAACAAGAGATTGGAGACATCAAGATTTTGGACGAATTTTTTAAGAATTTTTAAATTTTCAGATAGGAGGTTCTATATAAGGTCAAAAACTACATACTCAGATCTTCACCAAACTTTGCATGGATACATTATGTGTCAAGACACGTGGAAAAAACGTACAAAACAAGAGATTGGAGACATCAAGATATTGGTCGAATTTTTTAAGAATTTTCAAATTTTCAGATGGGAGGTTCCAGATAAGGTCAAAAACTACATACTCAGATCTTCACCAAACTTTGCAGGGATACATTGGATGTCAAGACACGTGGAAAAAACGTACAAAAAAGAGATTGGAGACATCAAGATTTTGGACGAATTTTTTAACAATTTTCAAATTTTCAGAAAGGATGTTCCAGATAAGGTCAAAAACGACATACTCAGATCTTCACCAAACTTTGCAGGGATACATTGGATATCAAGACACGTGGAAAAAACGTACAAAACAAGAGATTGGAGACATCAAGATTTTGGACGAATTTTTTAAGAATTTTCAAATTTTCAGATAGGAGGTTCCAGATAAGATCAAAAACTACATACTCAGATCTTCACCAAACTTTGCAGGGATACATTGGATGTCAAGACACGTGGAAAAAAAGTACAAAACAAGAGATTGGGGTCATCAAGATTTTGGACGGATTTTTTAGGAATTTTCAAATTTTCAGATGGGAGGTTCCATATAAGGTCAAAAACTACATACTCAGATCTTCACCAAACTTTGCAGGGATACATTGGATGTCAAGACACGTGGAAAAAACGTACAAAACAAGAGATTGGAGACATCAAGATTTTCGACGAATTTTTTAAGAATTTTCAAATTTTCAGAAAGGATGTTCCAGATAAGGTCAAAAACAACATACTCAGATCTTCACCAAACTTTGCAGGGATACATTGGAGGTCTAGAAACGTGGAAAAAACGTACAAAACAAGTGATTGGAGACATCAAGATTTTGGACGAATTTTTGAAGAATTTTCAAATTTTCTGATAGGAGGTCCCAGATAAGGTCAAAAACTACATACTCAGATCTCCACCAAACATTGCAGGGATACATTGGATGTCAAGACACGTGGAAAAAACGTACAAAACAAGAGATTGGAGACATCAAGATTTTCGACGAATTTTTGAAGAATTTTCAAATTTTCAGATAGGAGGTTCCAGATAAGGTCAAAAACTACATACTCAGATCTTCACCAAACGTTGCAGGGATACTTTGCATGTCAAGACACGTGGAAAAAACGTACAAAACAAGAGATTGGAGACATCAAGATTTTGGACGAATTTTTTAAGAATTTTCAAATTTTCAGAAAGGATGTTCCAGATAAGGTCAAAAACGACATACTCAGATCTTCACCAAACTTTGCAGGGATACATTGGATGTCAAGACACGTGGAAAAAACGTACAAAACAAGAGATTGGAGACATCAAATTTTGGACGAATTTTTTAAGAATTTTCAAATTTTCAGAAAGGATGTTCCAGATAAGGTCAAAAACGACATACTCAGATCTTCACCAAACTTTGCAGGGATACATTGGAGGTCAAGACACGTGGAAAAAACGTACAAAACAAGAGATTGGAGACATCAAGATTTTCGACGAATTTTTGAAGAATTTTCAAATTTTCAGATAGGAGGTTCCAGATAAGGTCAAAAACTACATACTCAGATCTTCACCAAACGTTGCAGGGATACTTTGCATGTCAAGACACGTGGAAAAAACGTACAAAACAAGAGATTGGAGACATAAAGATTTTCGACGAATTTTTTAAGAATTTTCAAATTTTCAGATGGGAGGTTCCAGATAAGGTCAAAAACGACATACTCAGGTCTTCACCAAACTTTGCATGGATACATTGGATGTCAAGACACGTGGAAAAAACGTACAAAACAAGAGATTGGAGACATCAAGATTTTGGACGAATTTTTTAAGAATTCTCAAATTTTCAGAAAGGAGGTTCCATATAAGGTCAAAAACTACAAACTCAGATCTTCACCAAACTTTGCAGGGATACATTGGATGTCAAGACACGTGGAAAAAACGTACAAAACAAGAGATTGGGGTCATCAAGATTTTGGACGAATTTTTTAAGAATTTTCAAATTTTCAGAAAGGAGGTTCCATATAAGGTCAAAAACTACATACTCAGATCTTCACCAAACTTTGCAGGGATACATTGAATGTCAAGACACGTGGAAAAAACGTACAAAACAAGAGATTGGGGTCATCAAGATTTTGGACGGATTTTTTAGGAATTTTCAAATTTTCAGATGGGAGGTTCCAGATAAGGTCAAAAACTACATACTCAGATCTTCACCAAACTTTGCAGGGATACATTGGATGTCAAGACACGTGGAAAAAACGTACAAAACAAGAGATTGGAGACATCAAGATTTTGGACGAATTTTTTAAGAATTTTTAAATTTTCAGATAGGAGGTTCTATATAAGGTCAAAAACTACATACTCAGATCTTCACCAAACTTTGCATGGATACATTATGTGTCAAGACACGTGGAAAAAACGTACAAAACAAGAGATTGGAGACATCAAGATATTGGTCGAATTTTTTAAGAATTTTCAAATTTTCAGATGGGAGGTTCCAGATAAGGTCAAAAACTACATACTCAGATCTTCACCAAACTTTGCAGGGATACATTGGATGTCAAGACACGTGGAAAAAACGTACAAAACAAGAGATAGGAGACATCAAGATTTTGGACGAATTTTTTAACAATTTTCAAATTTTCAGAAAGGATGTTCCAGATAAGGTCAAAAACGACATACTCAGATCTTCACCAAACTTTGCAGGGATACATTGGATATCAAGACACGTGGAAAAAACGTACAAAACAAGAGATTGGAGACATCAAGATTTTGGACGAATTTTTTAAGAATTTTCAAATTTTCAGATAGGAGGTTCCAGATAAGATCAAAAACTACATACTCAGATCTTCACCAAACTTTGCAGGGATACATTGGATGTCAAGACACGTGGAAAAAACGTACAAAACAAGAGATTGGGGTCATCAAGATTTTGGACGGATTTTTTAGGAATTTTCAAATTTTCAGATGGGAGGTTCCAGATAAGGTCAAAAACTACATACTCAGATCTTCACCAAACATTGCAGGGATACATTGGATGTCAAGACACGTGGAAAAAACGTACAAAACAAGAGATTGGAGACATCAAGATTTTGGACGAATTTTTTAAGAATTTTCAAATTTTCAGATAGGAGGTTCCAGATGAGGTCAAAAACTACATACTCAGATCTTCACCAAACTTTGCAGGAATACTTTGCATGTCAAGACACGTGGAAAAAACGTACAAAACAAGAGATCGGAGACATCAAGATTTTCGACGAATATTTTAAGAATTTTCAAATTTTCAGATGGGAGGTTCCAGATAAGGTCAAAAACGACATACTCAGATCTTCACCAAACTTTGCAGGGATCCATTGGAGGTCGAGACACGTGGAAAAAACGTACAAAACAAGAGATTGGAGACATCAAGATTTTGGACGAATTTTTTAAGAATTTTCAAATTTTCAGATAGGAGGTTCCATATAAGGTCAAAAACTACATACTCAGATCTTCACCAAACTTTGCAGGGATACATTGGATGTCAAGACACGTGGAAAAAACGTACAAAACAAGAGATTGGAGACATCAAGATTTTCGACGAATTTTTTAAGAATTTTCAAATTTTCAGAAAGGATGTTCCAGATAAGGTCAAAAACGACATACTCAGATCTTCACCAAACTTTGCAGGGATCCATTGGAGGTCGAGACACCTGGAAAAAACGTACAAAACAAGAGATTTTAGACATCAAGATTTTGGACGAATTTTTGAAGAATTTTCAAATTTTCAGATAGGAGGTTCCAGATAAGTTCTAAAACTACATACTCAGATCTCCACCAAACATTGCAGGAATACATTGGATGTCAAGACACGTGGAAAAAACGTACAAAACAAGAGATTGGAGACATCAAGATTTTCGACGAATTTTTGAAGAATTTTCAAATTTTCAGATAGGAGGTTCCAGATAAGGTCAAAAACTACATACTCAGATCTTCACCAAACGTTGCAGGGATACTTTGCATGTCAAGACACGTGGAAAAAACGTACAAAACAAAAGATTGGAGACATCAAGATTTTCGACGAATTTTTTAAGAATTTTCAAATTTTCAGATGGGAGGTTCCAGATAAGGTCAAAAACGACATACTCAGATCTTCACCAAACTTTGCATGGATACATTGGATGTCAAGACACGTGGAAAAAACGTACAAAACAAGAGATTGGAGACATCAAGATTTTGGACGAATTTTTTAAGAATTCTCAAATTTTCAGAAAGGAGGTTCCATATAAGGTCAAAAACTACATACTCAGATCTTCACCAAACTTTGCAGGGATACTTTGGATGTCAAGACACGTGGAAAAAACGTACAAAACAAGAGATTGGGGTCATCAAGATTTTGGACGAATTTTTTAAGAATTTTCAAATTTTCAGATGGGAGGTTCAATATAAGGTCAAAAACTACATACTCAGATCTTCACCAAACTTTGCATGGATACATTGGATGTCAAGACACGTGGAAAAAACATACAAAACATAGGATTCGGAACATCAAGATTTTGGTCGAATTTTTTAAGAATTTTCAAATTTTCAGATAGGAGGTTCCATATAAGGTCAAAAACTACATACTCAGATCTTCACCAAACATTGCAGGAATACATTGGATGTCAAGACACGTGGAAAAAACGTACAAAACAAGAGATTGGGGTCATCAAGATTTTGCACGGATTTTTTAGGAATTTTCAAATTTTCAGATGGGAGGTTCCAGATAAGATCAAAAACTACATACTCAGATCTTCACCAAACTTTGCAGGGATACATTGGATGTCAAGACACGTGGAAAAAACGTACAAAACAAGAGATTGGAGACATCAAGATTTTGGACGAATTTTTTAAGAATTTTCAAATTTTCAGATAGGAGGTTCCATATAAGGTCAAAAACTACATACTCAGATCTTCACCAAACTTTGCATGGATACATTATGTGTCAAGACACGTGGAAAAAACGTACAAAACAAAAGATTGGAGACATCAAGATTTTGGTCGAATTTTTTAAGAATTTTCAAATTTTCAGATGGGAGGTTCCAGATAAGGTCAAAAACTACATACTCAGATCTTCACCAAACTTTGCAGGGATACATTGGATGTCAAGACACGTGGAAAAAACGTACAAAAAAGAGATTGGAGACATCAAGATTTTGGACGAATTTTTTAACAATTTTCAAATTTTCAGAAAGGATGTTCCAGATAAGGTCAAAAACGACATACTCAGATCTTCACCAAACTTTGCAGGGATACATTGGATATCAAGACACGTGGAAAAAACGTACAAAACAAGAGATTGGAGACATCAAGATTTTGGACGAATTTTTTAAGAATTTTCAAATTTTCAGATAGGAGGTTCCAGATAAGGTCAAAAACTACATACTCAGATCTTCACCAAACTTTGCAGGGATACATTGGAGGTCAAGACACGTGGAAAAAACGTACAAAACAAGAGATTGGAGACATCAAGATTTTGGACGAATTTTTTAAGAATTTTCAAATTTTCAGAAAGGATGTTCCAGATAAGGTCAAAAACGACATACTCAGATCTTCACCAAACTTTGCAGGGATACATTGGATGTCAAGACACGTGGAAAAAACGTACAAAACAAGAGATTGGAGACATCAAATTTTGGACGAATTTTTTAAGAATTTTCAAATTTTCAGAAAGGATGTTCCAGATAAGGTCAAAAACGACATACTCAGATCTTCACCAAACTTTGCAGGGATACATTGGAGGTCAAGACACGTGGAAAAAACGTACAAAACAAGAGATTGGAGACATCAAGATTTTCGACGAATTTTTGAAGAATTTTCAAATTTTCAGATAGGAGGTTCCAGATAAGGTCAAAAACTACATACTCAGATCTTCACCAAACGTTGCAGGGATACTTTGCATGTCAAGACACGTGGAAAAAACGTACAAAACAAGAGATTGGAGACATAAAGATTTTCGACGAATTTTTTAAGAATTTTCAAATTTTCAGATGGGAGGTTCCAGATAAGGTCAAAAACGACATACTCAGGTCTTCACCAAACTTTGCATGGATACATTGGATGTCAAGACACGTGGAAAAAACGTACAAAACAAGAGATTGGGGTCATCAAGATTTTGGACGAATTTTTTAAGAATTTTCAAATTTTCAGAAAGGAGGTTCCATATAAGGTCAAAAACTACATACTCAGATCTTCACCAAACTTTGCAGGGATACATTGAATGTCAAGACACGTGGAAAAAACGTACAAAACAAGAGATTGGGGTCATCAAGATTTTGGACGGATTTTTTAGGAATTTTCAAATTTTCAGATGGGAGGTTCCAGATAAGGTCAAAAACTACATACTCAGATCTTCACCAAACTTTGCAGGGATACATTGGATGTCAAGACACGTGGAAAAAACGTACAAAACAAGAGATTGGAGACATCAAGATTTTGGACGAATTTTTTAAGAATTTTTAAATTTTCAGATAGGAGGTTCTATATAAGGTCAAAAACTACATACTCAGATCTTCACCAAACTTTGCATGGATACATTATGTGTCAAGACACGTGGAAAAAACGTACAAAACAAGAGATTGGAGACATCAAGATATTGGTCGAATTTTTTAAGAATTTTCAAATTTTCAGATGGGAGGTTCCAGATAAGGTCAAAAACTACATACTCAGATCTTCACCAAACTTTGCAGGGATACATTGGATGTCAAGACACTTCAAAAAAACGTACAAAACAAGAGATAGGAGACATCAAGATTTTGGACGAATTTTTTAACAATTTTCAAATTTTCAGAAAGGATGTTCCAGATAAGGTCAAAAACGACATACTCAGATCTTCACCAAACTTTGCAGGGATACATTGGATATCAAGACACGTGGAAAAAACGTACAAAACAAGAGATTGGAGACATCAAGATTTTGGACGAATTTTTTAAGAATTTTCAAATTTTCAGATAGGAGGTTCCAGATAAGATCAAAAACTACATACTCAGATCTTCACCAAACTTTGCAGGGATACATTGGATGTCAAGACACGTGGAAAAAACGTACAAAACAAGAGATTGGGGTCATCAAGATTTTGGACGGATTTTTTAGGAATTTTCAAATTTTCAGATGGGAGGTTCCAGATAAGGTCAAAAACTACATACTCAGATCTTCACCAAACATTGCAGGGATACATTGGATGTCAAGACACGTGGAAAAAACGTACAAAACAAGAGATTGGAGACATCAAGATTTTGGACGAATTTTTTAAGAATTTTCAAATTTTCAGATAGGAGGTTCCAGATGAGGTCAAAAACTACATACTCAGATCTTCACCAAACTTTGCAGGAATACTTTGCATGTCAAGACACGTGGAAAAAACGTACAAAACAAGAGATCGGAGACATCAAGATTTTCGACGAATATTTTAAGAATTTTCAAATTTTCAGATGGGAGGTTCCAGATAAGGTCAAAAACGACATACTCAGATCTTCACCAAACTTTGCAGGGATCCATTGGAGGTCGAGACACGTGGAAAAAACGTACAAAACAAGAGATTGGAGACATCAAGATTTTGGACGAATTTTTTAAGAATTTTCAAATTTTCAGATAGGAGGTTCCATATAAGGTCAAAAACTACATACTCAGATCTTCACCAAACTTTGCAGGGATACATTGGATGTCAAGACACGTGGAAAAAACGTACAAAACAAGAGATTGGAGACATCAAGATTTTCGACGAATTTTTTAAGAATTTTCAAATTTTCAGAAAGGATGTTCCAGATAAGGTCAAAAACGACATACTCAGATCTTCACCAAACTTTGCAGGGATCCATTGGAGGTCGAGACACGTGGAAAAAACGTACAAAACAAGAGATTTTAGACATCAAGATTTTGGACGAATTTTTGAAGAATTTTCAAATTTTCAGATAGGAGGTTCCAGATAAGGTCTAAAACTACATACTCAGATCTCCACCAAACATTGCAGGAATACATTGGATGTCAAGACACGTGGAAAAAACGTACAAAACAAGAGATTGGAGACATCAAGATTTTCGACGAATTTTTGAAGAATTTTCAAATTTTCAGATAGGAGGTTCCAGATAAGGTCAAAAACTACATACTCAGATCTTCACCAAACGTTGCAGGGATACTTTGCATGTCAAGACACGTGGAAAAAACGTACAAAACAAAAGATTGGAGACATCAAGATTTTCGACGAATTTTTTAAGAATTTTCAAATTTTCAGATGGGAGGTTCCAGATAAGGTCAAAAACGACATACTCAGATCTTCACCAAACTTTGCATGGATACATTGGATGTCAAGACACGTGGAAAAAACGTACAAAACAAGAGATTGGAGACATCAAGATTTTGGACGAATTTTTTAAGAATTCTCAAATTTTCAGAAAGGAGGTTCCATATAAGGTCAAAAACTACATACTCAGATCTTCACCAAACTTTGCAGGGATACTTTGGATGTCAAGACACGTGGAAAAAACGTACAAAACAAGAGATTGGGGTCATCAAGATTTTGGACGAATTTTTTAAGAATTTTCAAATTTTCAGATGGGAGGTTCAATATAAGGTCAAAAACTACATACTCAGATCTTCACCAAACTTTGCATGGATACATTGGATGTCAAGACACGTGGAAAAAACATACAAAACATAGGATTCGGAACATCAAGATTTTGGTCGAATTTTTTAAGAATTTTCAAATTTTCAGATAGGAGGTTCCATATAAGGTCAAAAACTACATACTCAGATCTTCACCAAACATTGCAGGAATACATTGGATGTCAAGACACGTGGAAAAAACGTACAAAACAAGAGATTGGGGTCATCAAGATTTTGCACGGATTTTTTAGGAATTTTCAAATTTTCAGATGGGAGGTTCCAGATAAGATCAAAAACTACATACTCAGATCTTCACCAAACTTTGCAGGGATACATTGGATGTCAAGACACGTGGAAAAAACGTACAAAACAAGAGATTGGAGACATCAAGATTTTGGACGAATTTTTTAAGAATTTTCAAATTTTCAGATAGGAGGTTCCATATAAGGTCAAAAACTACATACTCAGATCTTCACCAAACTTTGCATGGATACATTATGTGTCAAGACACGTGGAAAAAACGTACAAAACAAAAGATTGGAGACATCAAGATTTTGGTCGAATTTCTTAAGAATTTTCAAATTTTCAGATGGGAGGTTCCAGATAAGGTCAAAAACTACATACTCAGATCTTCACCAAACTTTGCAGGGATACATTGGATGTCAAGACACGTGGAAAAAACGTACAAAAAAGAGATTGGAGACATCAAGATTTTGGACGAATTTTTTAACAATTTTCAAATTTTCAGAAAGGATGTTCCAGATAAGGTCAAAAACGACATACTCAGATCTTCACCAAACTTTGCAGGGATACATTGGATATCAAGACACGTGGAAAAAACGTACAAAACAAGAGATTGGAGACATCAAGATTTTGGACGAATTTTTTAAGAATTTTCAAATTTTCAGATAGGAGGTTCCAGATAAGGTCAAAAACTACATACTCAGATCTTCACCAAACTTTGCAGGGATACATTGGATGTCAAGACACGTGGAAAAAACGTACAAAACAAGAGATTGGGGTCATCAAGATTTTGGACGGATTTTTTTAGGAATTTTCAAATTTTCAGATGGGAGGTTCCAGATAAGGTCAAAAACTACATACTCAGATCTTCACCAAACATTGCAGGGATACATTGGATGTCAAGACACGTGGAAAAAACGTACAAAACAAGAGATTGGAGACATCAAAATTTTGGACGAATTTTTTAAGAATTTTCAAATTTTCAGATAGGAGGTTCCAGATGAGGTCAAAAACTACATACTCAGATCTTCACCAAACTTTGCAGGAATACTTTGCATGTCAAGACACGTGGAAAAAACGTACAAAACAAGAGATCGGAGACATCAAGATTTTCGACGAATTTTTTAAGAATTTTCAAATTTTCAGATGGGAGGTTCCAGATAAGGTCAAAAACGACATACTCAGATCTTCACCAAACTTTGCATGGATACATTGGATGTCAAGACACGTGGAAAAAACATACAAAACATAGGATTGGTGACATCAAGATTTTGGACGAATTTTTTAAGAATTTTCAAATTTTCAGATAGGAGGTTCCATATAAGGTCAAAAACTACATACTCAGATCTTCACCAAACTTTGCAGGGATACATTGGATGTCAAGACACGTGGAAAAAACGTACAAAACAAGAGATTGGAGACATCAAGATTATGGACGAATTTTTTGAGAATTTTCAAATTTTCAGAAAGGAGGTTCCATATAAGGTCAAAAACTACATACTCAGATCTTCACCAAACTTTGCAGGGATACATTGGATGTCAAGACACGTGGAAAAAACGTACAAAACAAGAGATTGGAGACATCAAGATTTTCGACGAATTTTTTAAGAATTTTCAAATTTTCAGAAAGGATGTTCCAGATAAGGTCAAAAACGACATACTCAGATCTTCACCAAACTTTGCAGGGATACATTGGAGGTCGAGACACGTGGAAAAAACGTACAAAACAAGAGATTGGAGACATCAAGATTTTGGACGAATTTTTGAAGAATTTTCAAATTTTCTGATAGGAGGTCCCAGATAAAGTCAAAAACTACATACTCAGATCTCCACCAAACATTGCAGGGATACATTGGATGTCAAGACACGTGGAAAAAACGTACAAAACAAGAGATTGGAGACATCAAGATTTTCGACGAATTTTTGAAGAATTTTCAAATTTTCAGATAGGAGGTTCCAGATAAGGTCAAAAACTACATACTCAGATCTTCACCAAACGTTGCAGGGATACTTTGCATGTCAAGACACGTGGAAAAAACGTACAAAACAAGAGATTGGAGACATCAAGATTTTCGACGAATTTTTTAAGAATTTTCAAATTTTCAGATGGGAGGTTCCAGATAAGGTCAAAAACGACATACTCAGATCTTCACCAAACTTTGCATGGATACATTGGATGTCAAGACACGTTGAAAAAACGTACAAAACAAGAGATTGGGGTCATCAAGATTTTGCACGGATTTTTTAAGAATTTTCAAATTTTCAGATGGGAGGTTCCAGATAAGGTCAAAAACTACATACTCAGATCTTCACCAAACATTGCAGGGATACATTGGATGTCAAGACACGTGGAAAAAACGTACAAAACAAGAGATTGGAGACATCAAGATTTTGGACGAATTTTCTAAGAATTTTTAAATTTTCAGATAGGAGGTTCCATATAAGGTCAAAAACTACATACTCAGATCTTCACCAAACTTTGCATGGATACATTGGATGTCAAGACACGTGGAAAAAACATACAAAACATAGGATTATGGACATCAAGATTTTGGTCGAATTTTTTAAGAATTTTCAAATTTTCAGATAGGAGGTTCCATATAAGGTCAAAAACTACATACTCAGATCTTCACCAAACTTAGCAGGGATACATTGGATGTCAAGACACGTGGAAAAAACATTCAAGACATAGGATTGGGGACATCAAGATTTTGGTCAAATTTTTTAAGAATTTTCAAATTTTCAGATAGGAGGTTCCATATAAGGTCATAAACTACATACTCAGATCTTCACCAAACATTGCAGGGATACATTGGATGTCAAGACACGTGGAAAAAATGTACAAAACAAGAGATTGGAGACATCAAGATTTTCGACGGATTTTTTAAGAATTTTCAAATTTTCAGAAAGGAGGTTCCATATAAGGTCAAAAACTACATACTCAGATCTTCACCAAACTTTGCAGGGATACATTGGATGTCAAGACACGTGGAAAAAACGTACAAAACAAGAGATTGGAGACATCAAGATTTTCGACGATTTTTTTAAGAATTTTCAAATTTTCAGAAAGGATGTTCCAGATAAGGTCAAAAACGACATACTCAGATCTTCACCAAACTTTGCAGGGATACATTGGAGGTCGAGACACGTGGAAAAAACGTACAAAACAAGAGATTGGAGACATCAAGATTTTGGACGAATTTTTGAAGAATTTTCAAATTTTCTGATAGGAGGTCCCAGATAAGGTCAAAAACTACATACTCAGATCTCCACCAAACATTGCAGGGATACATTGGATGTCAAGACACGTGGAAAAAACGTACAAAACAAGAGATTGGAGACATCAAGATTTTCGACGAATTTTTGAAGAATTTTCAAATTTTCAGATAGGAGGTTCCAGATAAGGTCAAAAACTACATACTCAGATCTTCACCAAACGTTGCAGGGATACTTTGCATGTCAAGACACGTGGAAAAAACGTACAAAACAAGAGATTGGAGACATCAAGATTTTCGACGAATTTTTTAAGAATTTTCAAATTTTCAGATGGGAAGTTCCAGATAAGGTCAAAAACGACATACTCAGATCTTCACCAAACTTTACATGGATACATTGGATGTCAAGACACGTGGAAAAAACGTACAAAACAAGAGATTGGGGTCATCAAGATTTTGCACGGATTTTTTAGGAATTTTCACATTTTCAGATGGGAGGTTCCAGATAAGGTCAAAAACTACATACTCAGATCTTCACCAAACTTTGCAGGGATACATTGGATGTCAAGACACGTGGAAAAAACGTACAAAACAAGAGATTGGAGACATCAAGATTTTGGACGAATTTTTTAAGAATTCTCAAATTTTCAGAAAGGAGGTTCCATATAAGGTCAAAAACTACAAACTCAGATCTTCACCAAACTTTGCAGGGATACATTGGATGTCAAGACACGTGGAAAAAACGTACAAAACAAGAGATTGGGGTCATCAAGATTTTGGACGAATTTTTTAAGAATTTTCAAATTTTCAGAAAGGATGTTCCATATAAGGTCAAAAACTACATACTCAGATCTTCACCAAACTTTGCAGGGATACATTGAATGTCAAGACACGTGGAAAAAACGTACAAAACAAGAGATTGGGGTCATCAAGATTTTGGACGGATTTTTTAGGAATTTTCAAATTTTCAGATGGGAGGTTCCAGATAAGGTCAAAAACTACATACTCAGATCTTCACCAAACTTTGCAGGGATACATTGGATGTCAAGACACGTGGAAAAAACGTACAAAACAAGAGATTGGAGACATCAAGATTTTGGACGAATTTTTTAAGAATTTTTAAATTTTCAGATAGGAGGTTCTATATAAGGTCAAAAACTACATACTCAGATCTTCACCAAACTTTGCATGGATACATTATGTGTCAAGACACGTGGAAAAAACGTACAAAACAAGAGATTGGAGACATCAAGATATTGGTCGAATTTTTTAAGAATTTTCAAATTTTCAGATGGGAGGTTCCAGATAAGGTCAAAAACTACATACTCAGATCTTCACCAAACTTTGCAGGGATACATTGGATGTCAAGACACGTGGAAAAAACGTACAAAACAAGAGATAGGAGACATCAAGATTTTGGACGAATTTTTTAACAATTTTCAAATTTTCAGAAAGGATGTTCCAGATAAGGTCAAAAACGACATACTCAGATCTTCACCAAACTTTGCAGGGATACATTGGATATCAAGACACGTGGAAAAAACGTACAAAACAAGAGATTGGAGACATCAAGATTTTGGACGAATTTTTTAAGAATTTTCAAATTTTCAGATAGGAGGTTCCAGATAAGATCAAAAACTACATACTCAGATCTTCACCAAACTTTGCAGGGATACATTGGATGTCAAGACACGTGGAAAAAACGTACAAAACAAGAGATTGGGGTCATCAAGATTTTGGACGGATTTTTTAGGAATTTTCAAATTTTCAGATGGGTGGTTCCAGATAAGGTCAAAAACTACATACTCAGATCTTCACCAAACATTGCAGGGATACATTGGATGTCAAGACACGTGGAAAAAACGTACAAAACAAGAGATTGGAGACATCAAGATTTTGGACGAATTTTTTAAGAATTTTCAAATTTTCAGATAGGAGGTTCCAGATGAGGTCAAAAACTACATACTCAGATCTTCACCAAACTTTGCAGGAATACTTTGCATGTCAAGACACGTGGAAAAAACGTACAAAACAAGAGATCGGAGACATCAAGATTTTCGACGAATTTTTTAAGAATTTTCAAATTTTCAGATGGGAGGTTCCAGATAAGGTCAAAAACGACATACTCAGATCTTCACCAAACTTTGCAGGGATCCATTGGAGGTCGAGACACGTGGAAAAAACGTACAAAACAAGAGATTGGAGACATCAAGATTTTGGACGAATTTTTTAAGAATTTTCAAATTTTCAGATAGGAGGTTCCATATAAGGTCAAAAACTACATACTCAGATCTTCACCAAACTTTGCAGGGATACATTGGATGTCAAGACACGTGGAAAAAACGTACAAAACAAGAGATTGGAGACATCAAGATTTTCGACGAATTTTTTAAGAATTTTCAAATTTTCAGAAAGGATGTTCCAGATAAGGTCAAAAACGACATACTCAGATCTTCACCAAACTTTGCAGGGATCCATTGGAGGTCGAGACACGTGGAAAAAACGTACAAAACAAGAGATTGGAGACATCAAGATTTTGGACGAATTTTTGAAGAATTTTCAAATTTTCAGATAGGAGGTTCCAGATAAGGTCTAAAACTACATACTCAGATCTCCACCAAACATTGCAGGAATACATTGGATGTCAAGACACGTGGAAAAAACGTACAAAACAAGAGATTGGAGACATCAAGGTTTTGGACGAATTTTTTAAGAATTCTCAAATTTTCAGAAAGGAGGTTCCATATAAGGTCAAAAACTACATACTCAGATCTTCACCAAACTTTGCAGGGATACTTTGGATGTCAAGACACGTGGAAAAAACGTACAAAACAAGAGATTGGGGTCATCAAGATTTTGGACGAATTTTTTAAGAATTTTCAAATTTTCAGATGGGAGGTTCAATATAAGGTCAAAAACTACATACTCAGATCTTCACCAAACTTTGCATGGATACATTGGATGTCAAGACACGTGGAAAAAACATACAAAACATAGGATTCGGAACATCAAGATTTTGGTCGAATTTTTTAAGAATTTTCAAACTTTCAGATAGGAGGTTCCATATAAGGTCAAAAACTACATACTCAGATCTTCACCAAACATTGCAGGAATACATTGGATGTCAAGACACGTGGAAAAAACGTACAAAACAAGAGATTGGGGTCATCAAGATTTTGCACGGATTTTTTAGGAATTTTCAAATTTTCAGATGGGAGGTTCCAGATAAGGTCAAAAACTACATACTCAGATCTTCACCAAACTTTGCATGGATACATTATGTGTCAAGACACGTGGAAAAAACGTACAAAACAAAAGATTGGAGACATCAAGATTTTGGTCGAATTTTTTAAGAATTTTCAAATTTTCAGATGGGAGGTTCCAGATAAGGTCAAAAACTACATACTCAGATCTTCACCAAACTTTGCAGGGATACATTGGATGTCAAGACACGTGGAAAAAACGTACAAAAAAGAGATTGGAGACATCAAGATTTTGGACGAATTTTTTAACAATTTTCAAATTTTCAGAAAGGATGTTCCAGATAAGGTCAAAAACGACATACTCAGATCTTCACCAAACTTTGCAGGGATACATTGGATATCAAGACACGTGGAAAAAACGTACAAAACAAGAGATTGGAGACATCAAGATTTTGGACGAATTTTTTAAGAATTTTCAAATTTTCAGATAGGAGGTTCCAGATAAGGTCAAAAACGACATACTCAGATCTTCACCAAACTTTGCATGGATACATTGGATGTCAAGACACGTGGAAAAAACATACAAAACATAGGATTGGTGACATCAAGATTTTGGACGAATTTTTTAAGAATTTTCAAATTTTCAGATAGGAGGTTCCATATAAGGTCAAAAACTACATACTCAGATCTTCACCAAACTTTGCAGCGATACATTGGATGTCAAGACACGTGGAAAAAACGTACAAAACAAGAGATTGGAGACATCAAGATTATGGACGAATTTTTTGAGAATTTTCAAATTTTCAGAAAGGAGGTTCCATATAAGGTCAAAAACTACATACTCAGATCTTCACCAAACTTTGCAGGGATACATTGGATGTCAAGACACGTGGAAAAAACGTACAAAACAAGAGATTGGAGACATCAAGATTTTCGACGAATTTTTTAAGAATTTTCAAATTTTCAGAAAGGATGTTCCAGATAAGGTCAAAAACGACATACTCAGATCTTCACCAAACTTTGCAGGGATACATTGGAGGTCGAGACACGTGGAAAAAACGTACAAAACAAGAGATTGGAGACATCAAGATTTTGGACGAATTTTTGAAGAATTTTCAAATTTTCTGATAGGAGGTCCCAGATAAAGTCAAAAACTACATACTCAGATCTCCACCAAACATTGCAGGGATACATTGGATGTCAAGACACGTGGAAAAAACGTACAAAACAAGAGATTGGAGACATCAAGATTTTCGACGAATTTTTGAAGAATTTTCAAATTTTCAGATAGGAGGTTCCAGATAAGGTCAAAAACTACATACTCAGATCTTCACCAAACGTTGCAGGGATACTTTGCATGTCAAGACACGTGGAAAAAACGTACAAAACAAGAGATTGGAGACATCAAGATTTTCGACGAATTTTTTAAGAATTTTCAAATTTTCAGATGGGAGGTTCAATATAAGGTCAAAAACTACATACTCAGATCTTCACCAAACTTTGCATGGATACATTGGATGTCAAGACACGTGGAAAAAACATACAAAACATAGGATTCGGAACATCAAGATTTTGGTCGAATTTTTTAAGAATTTTCAAATTTTCAGATAGGAGGTTCCATATAAGGTCAAAAACTACATACTCAGATCTTCACCAAACATTGCAGGAATACATTGGATGTCAAGACACGTGGAAAAAACGTACAAAACAAGAGATTGGGGTCATCAAGATTTTGCACGGATTTTTTAGGAATTTTCAAATTTTCAGATGGGAGGTTCCAGATAAGGTCAAAAACTACATACTCAGATCTTCACCAAACTTTGCAGGGATACATTGGATGTCAAGACACGTGGAAAAAACGTACAAAACAAGAGATTGGAGACATCAAGATTTTGGACGAATTTTTTAAGAATTTTCAAATTTTCAGATAGGAGGTTCCATATAAGGTCAAAAACGACATACTCAGATCTTCACCAAACTTTGCAGGGATACATTGGATATCAAGACACGTGGAAAAAACGTACAAAACAAGAGATTGGAGACATCAAGATTTTGGACGAATTTTTTAAGAATTTTCAAATTTTCAGATAGGAGGTTCCAGATAAGGTCAAAAACTACATACTCAGATCTTCACCAAACTTTGCAGGGATACATTGGATGTCAAGACACGTGGAAAAAACGTACAAAACAAGAGATTGGGGTCATCAAGATTTTGGACGGATTTTTTAGGAATTTTCAAATTTTCAGATGGGAGGTTCCAGATAAGGTCAAAAACTACATACTCAGATCTTCACCAAACATTGCAGGGATACATTGGATGTCAAGACACGTGGAAAAAACGTACAAAACAAGAGATTGGAGACATCAAAATTTTGGACGAATTTTTTAAGAATTTTCAAATTTTCAGATAGGAGGTTCCAGATGAGGTCAAAAACTACATACTCAGATCTTCACCAAACTTTGCAGGAATACTTTGCATGTCAAGACACGTGGAAAAAACGTACAAAACAAGAGATCGGAGACATCAAGATTTTCGACGATTTTTTTAAGAATTTTCAAATTTTCAGATGGGAGGTTCCAGATAAGGTCAAAAACGACATACTCAGATCTTCACCAAACTTTGCATGGATACATTGGATGTCAAGACACGTGGAAAAAACATACAAAACATAGGATTGGTGACATCAAGATTTTGGACGAATTTTTTAAGAATTTTCAAATTTTCAGATAGGAGGTTCCATATAAGGTCAAAAACTACATACTCAGATCTTCACCAAACTTTGCAGGGATACATTGGATGTCAAGACACGTGGAAAAAACGTACAAAACAAGAGATTGGAGACATCAAGATTATGGACGAATTTTTTGAGAATTTTCAAATTTTCAGAAAGGAGGTTCCATATAAGGTCAAAAACTACATACTCAGATCTTCACCAAACTTTGCAGGGATACATTGGATGTCAAGACACGTGGAAAAAACGTACAAAACAAGAGATTGGAGACATCAAGATTTTCGACGAATTTTTTAAGAATTTTCAAATTTTCAGAAAGGATGTTCCAGATAAGGTCAAAAACGACATACTCAGATCTTCACCAAACTTTGCAGGGATACATTGGAGGTCGAGACACGTGGAAAAAACGTACAAAACAAGAGATTGGAGACATCAAGATTTTGGACGAATTTTTGAAGAATTTTCAAATTTTCTGATAGGAGGTCCCAGATAAAGTCAAAAACTACATACTCAGATCTCCACCAAACATTGCAGGGATACATTGGATGTCAAGACACGTGGAAAAAACGTACAAAACAAGAGATTGGAGACATCAAGATTTTCGACGAATTTTTGAAGAATTTTCAAATTTTCAGATAGGAGGTTCCAGATAAGGTCAAAAACTACATACTCAGATCTTCACCAAACGTTGCAGGGATACTTTGCATGTCAAGACACGTGGAAAAAACGTACAAAACAAGAGATTGGAGACATCAAGATTTTCGACGAATTTTTTAAGAATTTTCAAATTTTCAGATGGGAGGTTCCAGATAAGGTCAAAAACGACATACTCAGATCTTCACCAAACTTTGCATGGATACATTGGATGTCAAGACACGTTGAAAAAACGTACAAAACAAGAGATTGGGGTCATCAAGATTTTGCACGGATTTTTTAAGAATTTTCAAATTTTCAGATGGGAGGTTCCAGATAAGGTCAAAAACTACATACTCAGATCTTCACCAAACATTGCAGGGATACATTGGATGTCAAGACACGTGGAAAAAACGTACAAAACAAGAGATTGGAGACATCAAGATTTTGGACGAATTTTCTAAGAATTTTTAAATTTTCAGATAGGAGGTTCCATATAAGGTCAAAAACTACATACTCAGATCTTCACCAAACTTTGCATGGATACATTGGATGTCAAGACACGTGGAAAAAACATACAAAACATAGGATTATGGACATCAAGATTTTGGTCGAATTTTTTAAGAATTTTCAAATTTTCAGATAGGAGGTTCCATATAAGGTCAAAAACTACATACTCAGATCTTCACCAAACTTAGCAGGGATACATTGGATGTCAAGACACGTGGAAAAAACATTCAAGACATAGGATTGGGGACATCAAGATTTTGGTCAAATTTTTTAAGAATTTTCAAATTTTCAGATAGGAGGTTCCATATAAGGTCAAAAACTACATACTCAGATCTTCACCAAACATTGCAGGGATACATTGGATGTCAAGACACGTGGAAAAAATGTACAAAACAAGAGATTGGAGACATCAAGATTTTCGACGGATTTTTTAAGAATTTTCAAATTTTCAGAAAGGAGGTTCCATATAAGGTCAAAAACTACATACTCAGATCTTCACCAAACTTTGCAGGGATACATTGGATGTCAAGACACGTGGAAAAAACGTACAAAACAAGAGATTGGAGACATCAAGATTTTCGACGAATTTTTTAAGAATTTTCAAATTTTCAGAAAGGATGTTCCAGATAAGGTCAAAAACGACATACTCAGATCTTCACCAAACTTTGCAGGGATACATTGGAGGTCGAGACACGTGGAAAAAACGTACAAAACAAGAGATTGGAGACATCAAGATTTTGGACGAATTTTTGAAGAATTTTCAAATTTTCTGATAGGAGGTCCCAGATAAGGTCAAAAACTACATACTCAGATCTCCACCAAACATTGCAGGGATACATTGGATGTCAAGACACGTGGAAAAAACGTACAAAACAAGAGATTGGAGACATCAAGATTTTCGACGAATTTTTGAAGAATTTTCAAATTTTCAGATAGGAGGTTCCAGATAAGGTCAAAAACTACATACTCAGATCTTCACCAAACGTTGCAGGGATACTTTGCATGTCAAGACACGTGGAAAAAACGTACAAAACAAGAGATTGGAGACATCAAGATTTTCGACGAATTTTTTAAGAATTTTCAAATTTTCAGATGGGAGGTTCCAGATAAGGTCAAAAACGACATACTCAGATCTTCACCAAACTTTACATGGATACATTGGATGTCAAGACACGTGGAAAAAACGTACAAAACAAGAGATTGGGGTCATCAAGATTTTGCACGGATTTTTTAGGAATTTTCACATTTTCAGATGGGAGGTTCCAGATAAGGTCAAAAACTACATACTCAGATCTTCACCAAACTTTGCAGGGATACATTGGATGTCAAGACACGTGGAAAAAACGTACAAAACAAGAGATTGGAGACATCAAGATTTTGGACGAATTTTTTAAGAATTCTCAAATTTTCAGAAAGGAGGTTCCATATAAGGTCAAAAACTACAAACTCAGATCTTCACCAAACTTTGCAGGGATACATTGGATGTCAAGACACGTGGAAAAAACGTACAAAACAAGAGATTGGGGTCATCAAGATTTTGGACGAATTTTTTAAGAATTTTCAAATTTTCAGAAAGGATGTTCCATATAAGGTCAAAAACTACATACTCAGATCTTCACCAAACTTTGCAGGGATACATTGAATGTCAAGACACGTGGAAAAAACGTACAAAACAAGAGATTGGGGTCATCAAGATTTTGGACGGATTTTTTAGGAATTTTCAAATTTTCAGATGGGAGGTTCCAGATAAGGTCAAAAACTACATACTCAGATCTTCACCAAACTTTGCAGGGATACATTGGATGTCAAGACACGTGGAAAAAACGTACAAAACAAGAGATTGGAGACATCAAGATTTTGGACGAATTTTTTAAGAATTTTTAAATTTTCAGATAGGAGGTTCTATATAAGGTCAAAAACTACATACTCAGATCTTCACCAAACTTTGCATGGATACATTATGTGTCAAGACACGTGGAAAAAACGTACAAAACAAGAGATTGGAGACATCAAGATATTGGTCGAATTTTTTAAGAATTTTCAAATTTTCAGATGGGAGGTTCCAGATAAGGTCAAAAACTACATACTCAGATCTTCACCAAACTTTGCAGGGATACATTGGATGTCAAGACACGTGGAAAAAACGTACAAAACAAGAGATAGGAGACATCAAGATTTTGGACGAATTTTTTAACAATTTTCAAATTTTCAGAAAGGATGTTCCAGATAAGGTCAAAAACGACATACTCAGATCTTCACCAAACTTTGCAGGGATACATTGGATATCAAGACACGTGGAAAAAACGTACAAAACAAGAGATTGGAGACATCAAGATTTTGGACGAATTTTTTAAGAATTTTCAAATTTTCAGATAGGATGTTCCAGATAAGATCAAAAACTACATACTCAGATCTTCACCAAACTTTGCAGGGATACATTGGATGTCAAGACACGTGGAAAAAACGTACAAAACAAGAGATTGGGGTCATCAAGATTTTGGACGGATTTTTTAGGAATTTTCAAATTTTCAGATGGGTGGTTCCAGATAAGGTCAAAAACTACATACTCAGATCTTCACCAAACATTGCAGGGATACATTGGATGTCAAGACACGTGGAAAAAACGTACAAAACAAGAGATTGGAGACATCAAGATTTTGGACGAATTTTTTAAGAATTTTCAAATTTTCAGATAGGAGGTTCCAGATGAGGTCAAAAACTACATACTCAGATCTTCACCAAACTTTGCAGGAATACTTTGCATGTCAAGACACGTGGAAAAAACGTACAAAACAAGAGATCGGAGACATCAAGATTTTCGACGAATTTTTTAAGAATTTTCAAATTTTCAGATGGGAGGTTCCAGATAAGGTCAAAAACTACATACTCAGATCTTCACCAAACTTTGCAGGGATCCATTGGAGGTCGAGACACGTGGAAAAAACGTACAAAACAAGAGATTGGAGACATCAAGATTTTGGACGAATTTTTTAAGAATTTTCAAATTTCAGATAGGAGGTTCCATATAAGGTCAAAAACTACATACTCAGATCTTCACCAAACTTTGCAGGGATACATTGGATGTCAAGACACGTGGAAAAAACGTACAAAACAAGAGATTGGAGACATCAAGATTTTCGACGAATTTTTTAAGAATTTTCAAATTTTCAGAAAGGATGTTCCAGATAAGGTCAAAAACGACATACTCAGATCTTCACCAAACTTTGCAGGGATCCATTGGAGGTCGAGACACGTGGAAAAAACGTACAAAACAAGAGATTGGAGACATCAAGATTTTGGACGAATTTTTGAAGAATTTTCAAATTTTCAGATAGGAGATTCCAGATAAGGTCTAAAACTACATACTCAGATCTCCACCAAACATTGCAGGAATACATTGGATGTCAAGACACGTGGAAAAAACGTACAAAACAAGAGATTGGAGACATCAAGATTTTCGACGAATTTTTGAAGAATTTTCAAATTTTCAGATAGGAGGTTCCAGATAAGGTCAAAAACTACATACTCAGATCTTCACCAAACGTTGCAGGGATACTTTGCATGTCAAGACACGTGGAAAAAACGTACAAAACAAAAGATTGGAGACATCAAGATTTTCGACGAATTTTTTAAGAATTTTCAAATTTTCAGATGGGAGGTTCCAGATAAGGTCAAAAACTACATACTCAGATCTTCACCAAACTTTGCATGGATACATTGGATGTCAAGACACGTGGAAAAAACGTACAAAACAAGAGATTGGAGACATCAAGATTTTGGACGAATTTTTTAAGAATTCTCAAATTTTCAGAAAGGAGGTTCCATATAAGGTCAAAAACTACATACTCAGATCTTCACCAAACTTTGCAGGGATACTTTGGAAGTCAAGACACGTGGAAAAAACGTACAAAACAAGAGATTGGGGTCATCAAGATTTTGGACGAATTTTTTAAGAATTTTCAAATTTTCAGATGGGAGGTTCAATATAAGGTCAAAAACTACATACTCAGATCTTCACCAAACTTTGCATGGATACATTGGATGTCAAGACACGTGGAAAAAACATACAAAACATAGGATTCGGAACATCAAGATTTTGGTCGAATTTTTTAAGAATTTTCAAACTTTCAGATAGGAGGTTCCATATAAGGTCAAAAACTACATACTCAGATCTTCACCAAACATTGCAGGAATACATTGGATGTCAAGACACGTGGAAAAAACGTACAAAACAAGAGATTGGGGTCATCAAGATTTTGCACGGATTTTTTAGGAATTTTCAAATTTTCAGATGGGAGGTTCCAGATAAGGTCAAAAACTACATACTCAGATCTTCACCAAACTTTGCAGGGATACATTGGATGTCAAGACACGTGGAAAAAACGTACAAAACAAGAGATTGGAGACATCAAGATTTTGGACGAATTTTTTAAGAATTTTCAAATTTTCAGATAGGAGGTTCCATATAAGGTCAAAAACTACATACTCAGATCTTCACCAAACTTTGCATGGATACATTATGTGTCAAGACACGTGGAAAAAACGTACAAAACAAAAGATTGGAGACATCAAGATTTTGGTCGAATTTTTTAAGAATTTTCAAATTTTCAGATGGGAGGTTCCAGATAAGGTCAAAAACTACATACTCAGATCTTCACCAAACTTTGCATGGATACATTGGATGTCAAGACACGTGGAAAAAACGTACAAAACAAGAGATTGGAGACATCAAGATTTTGGACGAATTTTTTAAGAATTCTCAAATTTTCAGAAGGAGGTTCCATATAAGGTCAAAAACTACAAACTCAGATCTTCACCAAACTTTGCAGGGATACATTGGATGTCAAGACACGTGGAAAAAACGTACAAAACAAGAGATTGGGGTCATCAAGATTTTGGACGAATTTTTTAAGAATTTTCAAATTTTCAGAAAGGAGGTTCCATATAAGGTCAAAAACTACATACTCAGATCTTCACCAAACTTTGCAGGGATACATTGAATGTCAAGACACGTGGAAAAAACGTACAAAACAAGAGATTGGGGTCATCAAGATTTTGGACGGATTTTTTAGGAATTTTCAAATTTTCAGATGGGAGGTTCCAGATAAGGTCAAAAACTACATACTCAGATCTTCACCAAACTTTGCAGGGATACATTGGATGTCAAGACACGTGGAAAAAACGTACAAAACAAGAGATTGGAGACATCAAGATTTTGGACGAATTTTTTAAGAATTTTTAAATTTTCAGATAGGAGGTTCTATATAAGGTCAAAAACTACATACTCAGATCTTCACCAAACTTTGCATGGATACATTATGTGTCAAGACACGTGGAAAAAACGTACAAAACAAGAGATTGGAGACATCAAGATATTGGTCGAATTTTTTAAGAATTTTCAAATTTTCAGATGGGAGGTTCCAGATAAGGTCAAAAACTACATACTCAGATCTTCACCAAACTTTGCAGGGATACATTGGATGTCAAGACACGTGGAAAAAACGTACAAAACAAGAGATTGGAGACATCAAGATTTTGGACGAATTTTCTAAGAATTTTTAAATTTTCAGATAGGAGGTTCCATATAAGGTCAAAAACTACATACTCAGATCTTCACCAAACTTTGCATGGATACATTGGATGTCAAGACACGTGGAAAAAACATACAAAACATAGGATTATGGACATCAAGATTTTGGTCGAATTTTTTAAGAATTTTCAAATTTTCAGATAGGAGGTTCCATATAAGGTCAAAAACTACATACTCAGATCTTCACCAAACTTAGCAGGGATACATTGGATGTCAAGACACGTGGAAAAAACATTCAAGACATAGGATTGGGGACATCAAGATTTTGGTCAAATTTTTTAAGAATTTTCAAATTTTCAGATAGGAGGTTCCATATAAGGTCATAAACTACATACTCAGATCTTCACCAAACATTGCAGGGATACATTGGATGTCAAGACACGTGGAAAAAATGTACAAAACAAGAGATTGGAGACATCAAGATTTTCGACGGATTTTTTAAGAATTTTCAAATTTTCAGAAAGGAGGTTCCATATAAGGTCAAAAACTACATACTCAGATCTTCACCAAACTTTGCAGGGATACATTGGATGTCAAGACACGTGGAAAAAACGTACAAAACAAGAGATTGGAGACATCAAGATTTTCGACGATTTTTTTAAGAATTTTCAAATTTTCAGAAAGGATGTTCCAGATAAGGTCAAAAACGACATACTCAGATCTTCACCAAACTTTGCAGGGATACATTGGAGGTCGAGACACGTGGAAAAAACGTACAAAACAAGAGATTGGAGACATCAAGATTTTGGACGAATTTTTGAAGAATTTTCAAATTTTCTGATAGGAGGTCCCAGATAAGGTCAAAAACTACATACTCAGATCTCCACCAAACATTGCAGGGATACATTGGATGTCAAGACACGTGGAAAAAACGTACAAAACAAGAGATTGGAGACATCAAGATTTTCGACGAATTTTTGAAGAATTTTCAAATTTTCAGATAGGAGGTTCCAGATAAGGTCAAAAACTACATACTCAGATCTTCACCAAACGTTGCAGGGATACTTTGCATGTCAAGACACGTGGAAAAAACGTACAAAACAAGAGATTGGAGACATCAAGATTTTCGACGAATTTTTTAAGAATTTTCAAATTTTCAGATGGGAAGTTCCAGATAAGGTCAAAAACGACATACTCAGATCTTCACCAAACTTTACATGGATACATTGGATGTCAAGACACGTGGAAAAAACGTACAAAACAAGAGATTGGGGTCATCAAGATTTTGCACGGATTTTTTAGGAATTTTCACATTTTCAGATGGGAGGTTCCAGATAAGGTCAAAAACTACATACTCAGATCTTCACCAAACTTTGCAGGGATACATTGGATGTCAAGACACGTGGAAAAAACGTACAAAACAAGAGATTGGAGACATCAAGATTTTGGACGAATTTTTTAAGAATTCTCAAATTTTCAGAAAGGAGGTTCCATATAAGGTCAAAAACTACAAACTCAGATCTTCACCAAACTTTGCAGGGATACATTGGATGTCAAGACACGTGGAAAAAACGTACAAAACAAGAGATTGGGGTCATCAAGATTTTGGACGAATTTTTTAAGAATTTTCAAATTTTCAGAAAGGATGTTCCATATAAGGTCAAAAACTACATACTCAGATCTTCACCAAACTTTGCAGGGATACATTGAATGTCAAGACACGTGGAAAAAACGTACAAAACAAGAGATTGGGGTCATCAAGATTTTGGACGGATTTTTTAGGAATTTTCAAATTTTCAGATGGGAGGTTCCAGATAAGGTCAAAAACTACATACTCAGATCTTCACCAAACTTTGCAGGGATACATTGGATGTCAAGACACGTGGAAAAAACGTACAAAACAAGAGATTGGAGACATCAAGATTTTGGACGAATTTTTTAAGAATTTTTAAATTTTCAGATAGGAGGTTCTATATAAGGTCAAAAACTACATACTCAGATCTTCACCAAACTTTGCATGGATACATTATGTGTCAAGACACGTGGAAAAAACGTACAAAACAAGAGATTGGAGACATCAAGATATTGGTCGAATTTTTTAAGAATTTTCAAATTTTCAGATGGGAGGTTCCAGATAAGGTCAAAAACTACATACTCAGATCTTCACCAAACTTTGCAGGGATACATTGGATGTCAAGACACGTGGAAAAAACGTACAAAACAAGAGATAGGAGACATCAAGATTTTGGACGAATTTTTTAACAATTTTCAAATTTTCAGAAAGGATGTTCCAGATAAGGTCAAAAACGACATACTCAGATCTTCACCAAACTTTGCAGGGATACATTGGATATCAAGACACGTGGAAAAAACGTACAAAACAAGAGATTGGAGACATCAAGATTTTGGACGAATTTTTTAAGAATTTTCAAATTTTCAGATAGGAGGTTCCAGATAAGATCAAAAACTACATACTCAGATCTTCACCAAACTTTGCAGGGATACATTGGATGTCAAGACACGTGGAAAAAACGTACAAAACAAGAGATTGGGGTCATCAAGATTTTGGACGGATTTTTTAGGAATTTTCAAATTTTCAGATGGGTGGTTCCAGATAAGGTCAAAAACTACATACTCAGATCTTCACCAAACATTGCAGGGATACATTGGATGTCAAGACACGTGGAAAAAACGTACAAAACAAGAGATTGGAGACATCAAGATTTTGGACGAATTTTTTAAGAATTTTCAAATTTTCAGATAGGAGGTTCCAGATGAGGTCAAAAACTACATACTCAGATCTTCACCAAACTTTGCAGGAATACTTTGCATGTCAAGACACGTGGAAAAAACGTACAAAACAAGAGATCGGAGACATCAAGATTTTCGACGAATTTTTTAAGAATTTTCAAATTTTCAGATGGGAGGTTCCAGATAAGGTCAAAAACGACATACTCAGATCTTCACCAAACTTTGCAGGGATCCATTGGAGGTCGAGACACGTGGAAAAAACGTACAAAACAAGAGATTGGAGACATCAAGATTTTGGACGAATTTTTTAAGAATTTTCAAATTTTCAGATAGGAGGTTCCATATAAGGTCAAAAACTACATACTCAGATCTTCACCAAACTTTGCAGGGATACATTGGATGTCAAGACACGTGGAAAAAACGTACAAAACAAGAGATTGGAGACATCAAGATTTTCGACGAATTTTTTAAGAATTTTCAAATTTTCAGAAAGGATGTTCCAGATAAGGTCAAAAACGACATACTCAGATCTTCACCAAACTTTGCAGGGATCCATTGGAGGTCGAGACACGTGGAAAAAACGTACAAAACAAGAGATTGGAGACATCAAGATTTTGGACGAATTTTTGAAGAATTTTCAAATTTTCAGATAGGAGGTTCCAGATAAGGTCTAAAACTACATACTCAGATCTCCACCAAACATTGCAGGAATACATTGGATGTCAAGACACGTGGAAAAAACGTACAAAACAAGAGATTGGAGACATCAAGGTTTTGGACGAATTTTTTAAGAATTCTCAAATTTTCAGAAAGGAGGTTCCATATAAGGTCAAAAACTACATACTCAGATCTTCACCAAACTTTGCAGGGATACTTTGGATGTCAAGACACGTGGAAAAAACGTACAAAACAAGAGATTGGGGTCATCAAGATTTTGGACGAATTTTTTAAGAATTTTCAAATTTTCAGATGGGAGGTTCAATATAAGGTCAAAAACTACATACTCAGATCTTCACCAAACTTTGCATGGATACATTGGATGTCAAGACACGTGGAAAAAACATACAAAACATAGGATTCGGAACATCAAGATTTTGGTCGAATTTTTTAAGAATTTTCAAACTTTCAGATAGGAGGTTCCATATAAGGTCAAAAACTACATACTCAGATCTTCACCAAACATTGCAGGAATACATTGGATGTCAAGACACGTGGAAAAAACGTACAAAACAAGAGATTGGGGTCATCAAGATTTTGCACGGATTTTTTAGGAATTTTCAAATTTTCAGATGGGAGGTTCCAGATAAGGTCAAAAACTACATACTCAGATCTTCACCAAACTTTGCATGGATACATTATGTGTCAAGACACGTGGAAAAAACGTACAAAACAAAAGATTGGAGACATCAAGATTTTGGTCGAATTTTTTAAGAATTTTCAAATTTTCAGATGGGAGGTTCCAGATAAGGTCAAAAACTACATACTCAGATCTTCACCAAACTTTGCAGGGATACATTGGATGTCAAGACACGTGGAAAAAACGTACAAAAAAGAGATTGGAGACATCAAGATTTTGGACGAATTTTTTAACAATTTTCAAATTTTCAGAAAGGATGTTCCAGATAAGGTCAAAAACGACATACTCAGATCTTCACCAAACTTTGCAGGGATACATTGGATATCAAGACACGTGGAAAAAACGTACAAAACAAGAGATTGGAGACATCAAGATTTTGGACGAATTTTTTAAGAATTTTCAAATTTTCAGATAGGAGGTTCCAGATAAGGTCAAAAACGACATACTCAGATCTTCACCAAACTTTGCATGGATACATTGGATGTCAAGACACGTGGAAAAAACATACAAAACATAGGATTGGTGACATCAAGATTTTGGACGAATTTTTTAAGAATTTTCAAATTTTCAGATAGGAGGTTCCATATAAGGTCAAAAACTACATACTCAGATCTTCACCAAACTTTGCAGGGATACATTGGATGTCAAGACACGTGGAAAAAACGTACAAAACAAGAGATTGGAGACATCAAGATTATGGACGAATTTTTTGAGAATTTTCAAATTTTCAGAAAGGAGGTTCCATATAAGGTCAAAAACTACATACTCAGATCTTCACCAAACTTTGCAGGGATACATTGGATGTCAAGACACGTGGAAAAAACGTACAAAACAAGAGATTGGAGACATCAAGATTTTCGACGAATTTTTTAAGAATTTTCAAATTTTCAGAAAGGATGTTCCAGATAAGGTCAAAAACGACATACTCAGATCTTCACCAAACTTTGCAGGGATACATTGGAGGTCGAGACACGTGGAAAAAACGTACAAAACAAGAGATTGGAGACATCAAGATTTTGGACGAATTTTTGAAGAATTTTCAAATTTTCTGATAGGAGGTCCCAGATAAAGTCAAAAACTACATACTCAGATCTCCACCAAACATTGCAGGGATACATTGGATGTCAAGACACGTGGAAAAAACGTACAAAACAAGAGATTGGAGACATCAAGATTTTCGACGAATTTTTGAAGAATTTTCAAATTTTCAGATAGGAGGTTCCAGATAAGGTCAAAAACTACATACTCAGATCTTCACCAAACGTTGCAGGGATACTTTGCATGTCAAGACACGTGGAAAAAACGTACAAAACAAGAGATTGGAGACATCAAGATTTTCGACGAATTTTTTAAGAATTTTCAAATTTTCAGATGGGAGGTTCAATATAAGGTCAAAAACTACATACTCAGATCTTCACCAAACTTTGCATGGATACATTGGATGTCAAGACACGTGGAAAAAACATACAAAACATAGGATTCGGAACATCAAGATTTTGGTCGAATTTTTTAAGAATTTTCAAACTTTCAGATAGGAGGTTCCATATAAGGTCAAAAACTACATACTCAGATCTTCACCAAACATTGCAGGAATACATTGGATGTCAAGACACGTGGAAAAAACGTACAAAACAAGAGATTGGGGTCATCAAGATTTTGCACGGATTTTTTAGGAATTTTCAAATTTTCAGATGGGAGGTTCCAGATAAGGTCAAAAACTACATACTCAGATCTTCACCAAACTTTGCAGGGATACATTGGATGTCAAGACACGTGGAAAAAACGTACAAAACAAGAGATTGGAGACATCAAGATTTTGGACGAATTTTTTAAGAATTTTCAAATTTTCAGATAGGAGGTTCCATATAAGGTCAAAAACGACATACTCAGATCTTCACCAAACTTTGCAGGGATACATTGGATATCAAGACACGTGGAAAAAACGTACAAAACAAGAGATTGGAGACATCAAGATTTTGGACGAATTTTTTAAGAATTTTCAAATTTTCAGATAGGAGGTTCCAGATAAGGTCAAAAACTACATACTCAGATCTTCACCAAACTTTGCAGGGATACATTGGATGTCAAGACACGTGGAAAAAACGTACAAAACAAGAGATTGGGGTCATCAAGATTTTGGACGGATTTTTTAGGAATTTTCAAATTTTCAGATGGGAGGTTCCAGATAAGGTCAAAAACTACATACTCAGATCTTCACCAAACATTGCAGGGATACATTGGATGTCAAGACACGTGGAAAAAACGTACAAAACAAGAGATTGGAGACATCAAAATTTTGGACGAATTTTTTAAGAATTTTCAAATTTTCAGATAGGAGGTTCCAGATGAGGTCAAAAACTACATACTCAGATCTTCACCAAACTTTGCAGGAATACTTTGCATGTCAAGACACGTGGAAAAAACGTACAAAACAAGAGATCGGAGACATCAAGATTTTCGACGATTTTTTTAAGAATTTTCAAATTTTCAGATGGGAGGTTCCAGATAAGGTCAAAAACGACATACTCAGATCTTCACCAAACTTTGCATGGATACATTGGATGTCAAGACACGTGGAAAAAACATACAAAACATAGGATTGGTGACATCAAGATTTTGGACGAATTTTTTAAGAATTTTCAAATTTTCAGATAGGAGGTTCCATATAAGGTCAAAAACTACATACTCAGATCTTCACCAAACTTTGCAGGGATACATTGGATGTCAAGACACGTGGAAAAAACGTACAAAACAAGAGATTGGAGACATCAAGATTATGGACGAATTTTTTGAGAATTTTCAAATTTTCAGAAAGGAGGTTCCATATAAGGTCAAAAACTACATACTCAGATCTTCACCAAACTTTGCAGGGATACATTGGATGTCAAGACACGTGGAAAAAACGTACAAAACAAGAGATTGGAGACATCAAGATTTTCGACGAATTTTTTAAGAATTTTCAAATTTTCAGAAAGGATGTTCCAGATAAGGTCAAAAACGACATACTCAGATCTTCACCAAACTTTGCAGGGATACATTGGAGGTCGAGACACGTGGAAAAAACGTACAAAACAAGAGATTGGAGACATCAAGATTTTGGACGAATTTTTGAAGAATTTTCAAATTTTCTGATAGGAGGTCCCAGATAAAGTCAAAAACTACATACTCAGATCTCCACCAAACATTGCAGGGATACATTGGATGTCAAGACACGTGGAAAAAACGTACAAAACAAGAGATTGGAGACATCAAGATTTTCGACGAATTTTTGAAGAATTTTCAAATTTTCAGATAGGAGGTTCCAGATAAGGTCAAAAACTACATACTCAGATCTTCACCAAACGTTGCAGGGATACTTTGCATGTCAAGACACGTGGAAAAAACGTACAAAACAAGAGATTGGAGACATCAAGATTTTCGACGAATTTTTTAAGAATTTTCAAATTTTCAGATGGGAGGTTCCAGATAAGGTCAAAAACGACATACTCAGATCTTCACCAAACTTTGCATGGATACATTGGATGTCAAGACACGTTGAAAAAACGTACAAAACAAGAGATTGGGGTCATCAAGATTTTGCACGGATTTTTTAAGAATTTTCAAATTTTCAGATGGGAGGTTCCAGATAAGGTCAAAAACTACATACTCAGATCTTCACCAAACATTGCAGGGATACATTGGATGTCAAGACACGTGGAAAAAACGTACAAAACAAGAGATTGGAGACATCAAGATTTTGGACGAATTTTCTAAGAATTTTTAAATTTTCAGATAGGAGGTTCCATATAAGGTCAAAAACTACATACTCAGATCTTCACCAAACTTTGCATGGATACATTGGATGTCAAGACACGTGGAAAAAACATACAAAACATAGGATTATGGACATCAAGATTTTGGTCGAATTTTTTAAGAATTTTCAAATTTTCAGATAGGAGGTTCCATATAAGGTCAAAAACTACATACTCAGATCTTCACCAAACTTAGCAGGGATACATTGGATGTCAAGACACGTGGAAAAAACATTCAAGACATAGGATTGGGGACATCAAGATTTTGGTCAAATTTTTTAAGAATTTTCAAATTTTCAGATAGGAGGTTCCATATAAGGTCAAAAACTACATACTCAGATCTTCACCAAACATTGCAGGGATACATTGGATGTCAAGACACGTGGAAAAAATGTACAAAACAAGAGATTGGAGACATCAAGATTTTCGACGGATTTTTTAAGAATTTTCAAATTTTCAGAAAGGAGGTTCCATATAAGGTCAAAAACTACATACTCAGATCTTCACCAAACTTTGCAGGGATACATTGGATGTCAAGACACGTGGAAAAAACGTACAAAACAAGAGATTGGAGACATCAAGATTTTCGACGAATTTTTTAAGAATTTTCAAATTTTCAGAAAGGATGTTCCAGATAAGGTCAAAAACGACATACTCAGATCTTCACCAAACTTTGCAGGGATACATTGGAGGTCGAGACACGTGGAAAAAACGTACAAAACAAGAGATTGGAGACATCAAGATTTTGGACGAATTTTTGAAGAATTTTCAAATTTTCTGATAGGAGGTCCCAGATAAGGTCAAAAACTACATACTCAGATCTCCACCAAACATTGCAGGGATACATTGGATGTCAAGACACGTGGAAAAAACGTACAAAACAAGAGATTGGAGACATCAAGATTTTCGACGAATTTTTGAAGAATTTTCAAATTTTCAGATAGGAGGTTCCAGATAAGGTCAAAAACTACATACTCAGATCTTCACCAAACGTTGCAGGGATACTTTGCATGTCAAGACACGTGGAAAAAACGTACAAAACAAGAGATTGGAGACATCAAGATTTTCGACGAATTTTTTAAGAATTTTCAAATTTTCAGATGGGAGGTTCCAGATAAGGTCAAAAACGACATACTCAGATCTTCACCAAACTTTACATGGATACATTGGATGTCAAGACACGTGGAAAAAACGTACAAAACAAGAGATTGGGGTCATCAAGATTTTGCACGGATTTTTTAGGAATTTTCACATTTTCAGATGGGAGGTTCCAGATAAGGTCAAAAACTACATACTCAGATCTTCACCAAACTTTGCAGGGATACATTGGATGTCAAGACACGTGGAAAAAACGTACAAAACAAGAGATTGGAGACATCAAGATTTTGGACGAATTTTTTAAGAATTCTCAAATTTTCAGAAAGGAGGTTCCATATAAGGTCAAAAACTACAAACTCAGATCTTCACCAAACTTTGCAGGGATACATTGGATGTCAAGACACGTGGAAAAAACGTACAAAACAAGAGATTGGGGTCATCAAGATTTTGGACGAATTTTTTAAGAATTTTCAAATTTTCAGAAAGGATGTTCCATATAAGGTCAAAAACTACATACTCAGATCTTCACCAAACTTTGCAGGGATACATTGAATGTCAAGACACGTGGAAAAAACGTACAAAACAAGAGATTGGGGTCATCAAGATTTTGGACGGATTTTTTAGGAATTTTCAAATTTTCAGATGGGAGGTTCCAGATAAGGTCAAAAACTACATACTCAGATCTTCACCAAACTTTGCAGGGATACATTGGATGTCAAGACACGTGGAAAAAACGTACAAAACAAGAGATTGGAGACATCAAGATTTTGGACGAATTTTTTAAGAATTTTTAAATTTTCAGATAGGAGGTTCTATATAAGGTCAAAAACTACATACTCAGATCTTCACCAAACTTTGCATGGATACATTATGTGTCAAGACACGTGGAAAAAACGTACAAAACAAGAGATTGGAGACATCAAGATATTGGTCGAATTTTTTAAGAATTTTCAAATTTTCAGATGGGAGGTTCCAGATAAGGTCAAAAACTACATACTCAGATCTTCACCAAACTTTGCAGGGATACATTGGATGTCAAGACACGTGGAAAAAACGTACAAAACAAGAGATAGGAGACATCAAGATTTTGGACGAATTTTTTAACAATTTTCAAATTTTCAGAAAGGATGTTCCAGATAAGGTCAAAAACGACATACTCAGATCTTCACCAAACTTTGCAGGGATACATTGGATATCAAGACACGTGGAAAAAACGTACAAAACAAGAGATTGGAGACATCAAGATTTTGGACGAATTTTTTAAGAATTTTCAAATTTTCAGATAGGATGTTCCAGATAAGATCAAAAACTACATACTCAGATCTTCACCAAACTTTGCAGGGATACATTGGATGTCAAGACACGTGGAAAAAACGTACAAAACAAGAGATTGGGGTCATCAAGATTTTGGACGGATTTTTTAGGAATTTTCAAATTTTCAGATGGGTGGTTCCAGATAAGGTCAAAAACTACATACTCAGATCTTCACCAAACATTGCAGGGATACATTGGATGTCAAGACACGTGGAAAAAACGTACAAAACAAGAGATTGGAGACATCAAGATTTTGGACGAATTTTTTAAGAATTTTCAAATTTTCAGATAGGAGGTTCCAGATGAGGTCAAAAACTACATACTCAGATCTTCACCAAACTTTGCAGGAATACTTTGCATGTCAAGACACGTGGAAAAAACGTACAAAACAAGAGATCGGAGACATCAAGATTTTCGACGAATTTTTTAAGAATTTTCAAATTTTCAGATGGGAGGTTCCAGATAAGGTCAAAAACTACATACTCAGATCTTCACCAAACTTTGCAGGGATCCATTGGAGGTCGAGACACGTGGAAAAAACGTACAAAACAAGAGATTGGAGACATCAAGATTTTGGACGAATTTTTTAAGAATTTTCAAATTTCAGATAGGAGGTTCCATATAAGGTCAAAAACTACATACTCAGATCTTCACCAAACTTTGCAGGGATACATTGGATGTCAAGACACGTGGAAAAAACGTACAAAACAAGAGATTGGAGACATCAAGATTTTCGACGAATTTTTTAAGAATTTTCAAATTTTCAGAAAGGATGTTCCAGATAAGGTCAAAAACGACATACTCAGATCTTCACCAAACTTTGCAGGGATCCATTGGAGGTCGAGACACGTGGAAAAAACGTACAAAACAAGAGATTGGAGACATCAAGATTTTGGACGAATTTTTGAAGAATTTTCAAATTTTCAGATAGGAGATTCCAGATAAGGTCTAAAACTACATACTCAGATCTCCACCAAACATTGCAGGAATACATTGGATGTCAAGACACGTGGAAAAAACGTACAAAACAAGAGATTGGAGACATCAAGATTTTCGACGAATTTTTGAAGAATTTTCAAATTTTCAGATAGGAGGTTCCAGATAAGGTCAAAAACTACATACTCAGATCTTCACCAAACGTTGCAGGGATACTTTGCATGTCAAGACACGTGGAAAAAACGTACAAAACAAAAGATTGGAGACATCAAGATTTTCGACGAATTTTTTAAGAATTTTCAAATTTTCAGATGGGAGGTTCCAGATAAGGTCAAAAACTACATACTCAGATCTTCACCAAACTTTGCATGGATACATTGGATGTCAAGACACGTGGAAAAAACGTACAAAACAAGAGATTGGAGACATCAAGATTTTGGACGAATTTTTTAAGAATTCTCAAATTTTCAGAAAGGAGGTTCCATATAAGGTCAAAAACTACATACTCAGATCTTCACCAAACTTTGCAGGGATACTTTGGAAGTCAAGACACGTGGAAAAAACGTACAAAACAAGAGATTGGGGTCATCAAGATTTTGGACGAATTTTTTAAGAATTTTCAAATTTTCAGATGGGAGGTTCAATATAAGGTCAAAAACTACATACTCAGATCTTCACCAAACTTTGCATGGATACATTGGATGTCAAGACACGTGGAAAAAACATACAAAACATAGGATTCGGAACATCAAGATTTTGGTCGAATTTTTTAAGAATTTTCAAACTTTCAGATAGGAGGTTCCATATAAGGTCAAAAACTACATACTCAGATCTTCACCAAACATTGCAGGAATACATTGGATGTCAAGACACGTGGAAAAAACGTACAAAACAAGAGATTGGGGTCATCAAGATTTTGCACGGATTTTTTAGGAATTTTCAAATTTTCAGATGGGAGGTTCCAGATAAGGTCAAAAACTACATACTCAGATCTTCACCAAACTTTGCAGGGATACATTGGATGTCAAGACACGTGGAAAAAACGTACAAAACAAGAGATTGGAGACATCAAGATTTTGGACGAATTTTTTAAGAATTTTCAAATTTTCAGATAGGAGGTTCCATATAAGGTCAAAAACTACATACTCAGATCTTCACCAAACTTTGCATGGATACATTATGTGTCAAGACACGTGGAAAAAACGTACAAAACAAAAGATTGGAGACATCAAGATTTTGGTCGAATTTTTTAAGAATTTTCAAATTTTCAGATGGGAGGTTCCAGATAAGGTCAAAAACTACATACTCAGATCTTCACCAAACTTTGCATGGATACATTGGATGTCAAGACACGTGGAAAAAACGTACAAAACAAGAGATTGGAGACATCAAGATTTTGGACGAATTTTTTAAGAATTCTCAAATTTTCAGAAGGAGGTTCCATATAAGGTCAAAAACTACAAACTCAGATCTTCACCAAACTTTGCAGGGATACATTGGATGTCAAGACACGTGGAAAAAACGTACAAAACAAGAGATTGGGGTCATCAAGATTTTGGACGAATTTTTTAAGAATTTTCAAATTTTCAGAAAGGAGGTTCCATATAAGGTCAAAAACTACATACTCAGATCTTCACCAAACTTTGCAGGGATACATTGAATGTCAAGACACGTGGAAAAAACGTACAAAACAAGAGATTGGGGTCATCAAGATTTTGGACGGATTTTTTAGGAATTTTCAAATTTTCAGATGGGAGGTTCCAGATAAGGTCAAAAACTACATACTCAGATCTTCACCAAACTTTGCAGGGATACATTGGATGTCAAGACACGTGGAAAAAACGTACAAAACAAGAGATTGGAGACATCAAGATTTTGGACGAATTTTTTAAGAATTTTTAAATTTTCAGATAGGAGGTTCTATATAAGGTCAAAAACTACATACTCAGATCTTCACCAAACTTTGCATGGATACATTATGTGTCAAGACACGTGGAAAAAACGTACAAAACAAGAGATTGGAGACATCAAGATATTGGTCGAATTTTTTAAGAATTTTCAAATTTTCAGATGGGAGGTTCCAGATAAGGTCAAAAACTACATACTCAGATCTTCACCAAACTTTGCAGGGATACATTGGATGTCAAGACACGTGGAAAAAACGTACAAAACAAGAGATTGGAGACATCAAGATTTTCGACGAATTTTTTAAGAATTTTCAAATTTTCAGAAAGGATGTTCCAGATAAGGTCAAAAACGACATACTCAGATCTTCACCAAACTTTGCAGGGATACATTGGAGGTCGAGACACGTGGAAAAAACGTACAAAACAAGAGATTGGAGACATCAAGATTTTGGACGAATTTTTGAAGAATTTTCAAATTTTCTGATAGGAGGTCCCAGATAAGGTCAAAAACTACATACTCAGATCTCCACCAAACATTGCAGGGATACATTGGATGTCAAGACACGTGGAAAAAACGTACAAAACAAGAGATTGGAGACATCAAGATTTTCGACGAATTTTTGAAGAATTTTCAAATTTTCAGATAGGAGGTTCCAGATAAGGTCAAAAACTACATACTCAGATCTTCACCAAACGTTGCAGGGATACTTTGCATGTCAAGACACGTGGAAAAAACGTACAAAACAAGAGATTGGAGACATCAAGATTTTCGACGAATTTTTTAAGAATTTTCAAATTTTCAGATGGGAGGTTCCAGATAAGGTCAAAAACGACATACTCAGATCTTCACCAAACTTTACATGGATACATTGGATGTCAAGACACGTGGAAAAAACGTACAAAACAAGAGATTGGGGTCATCAAGATTTTGCACGGATTTTTTAGGAATTTTCACATTTTCAGATGGGAGGTTCCAGATAAGGTCAAAAACTACATACTCAGATCTTCACCAAACTTTGCAGGGATACATTGGATGTCAAGACACGTGGAAAAAACGTACAAAACAAGAGATTGGAGACATCAAGATTTTGGACGAATTTTTTAAGAATTCTCAAATTTTCAGAAAGGAGGTTCCATATAAGGTCAAAAACTACAAACTCAGATCTTCACCAAACTTTGCAGGGATACATTGGATGTCAAGACACGTGGAAAAAACGTACAAAACAAGAGATTGGGGTCATCAAGATTTTGGACGAATTTTTTAAGAATTTTCAAATTTTCAGAAAGGAGGTTCCATATAAGGTCAAAAACTACATACTCAGATCTTCACCAAACTTTGCAGGGATACATTGAATGTCAAGACACGTGGAAAAAACGTACAAAACAAGAGATTGGGGTCATCAAGATTTTGGACGGATTTTTTAGGAATTTTCAAATTTTCAGATGGGAGGTTCCAGATAAGGTCAAAAACTACATACTCAGATCTTCACCAAACTTTGCAGGGATACATTGGATGTCAAGACACGTGGAAAAAACGTACAAAACAAGAGATTGGAGACATCAAGATTTTGGACGAATTTTTTAAGAATTTTTAAATTTTCAGATAGGAGGTTCTATATAAGGTCAAAAACTACATACTCAGATCTTCACCAAACTTTGCATGGATATATTATGTGTCAAGACACGTGGAAAAAACGTACAAAACAAGAGATTGGAGACATCAAGATATTGGTCGAATTTTTTAAGAATTTTCAAATTTTCAGATGGGAGGTTCCAGATAAGGTCAAAAACTACATACTCAGATCTTCACCAAACTTTGCAGGGATACATTGGATGTCAAGACACGTGGAAAAAACGTACAAAACAAGAGATAGGAGACATCAAGATTTTGGACGAATTTTTTAACAATTTTCAAATTTTCAGAAAGGATGTTCCAGATAAGGTCAAAAACGACATACTCAGATCTTCACCAAACTTTGCAGGGATACATTGGATATCAAGACACGTGGAAAAAACGTACAAAACAAGAGATTGGAGACATCAAGATTTTGGACGAATTTTTTAAGAATTTTCAAATTTTCAGATAGGAGGTTCCAGATAAGATCAAAAACTACATACTCAGATCTTCACCAAACTTTGCAGGGATACATTGGATGTCAAGACACGTGGAAAAAACGTACAAAACAAGAGATTGGGGTCATCAAGATTTTGGACGGATTTTTTAGGAATTTTCAAATTTTCAGATGGGAGGTTCCAGATAAGGTCAAAAACTACATACTCAGATCTTCACCAAACATTGCAGGGATACATTGGATGTCAAGACACGTGGAAAAAACGTACAAAACAAGAGATTGGAGACATCAAGATTTTGGACGAATTTTTTAAGAATTTTCAAATTTTCAGATAGGATGTTCCAGATGAGGTCAAAAACTACATACTCAGATCTTCACCAAACTTTGCAGGAATACTTTGCATGTCAAGACACGTGGAAAAAACGTACAAAACAAGAGATCGGAGACATCAAGATTTTCGACGAATTTTTTAAGAATTTTCAAATTTTCAGATGGGAGGTTCCAGATAAGGTCAAAAACGACATACTCAGATCTTCACCAAACTTTGCAGGGATCCATTGGAGGTCGAGACACGTGGAAAAAACGTACAAAACAAGAGATTGGAGACATCAAGATTTTGGACGAATTTTTTAAGAATTTTCAAATTTTCAGATAGGAGGTTCCATATAAGGTCAAAAACTACATACTCAGATCTTCACCAAACTTTGCAGGGATACATTGGATGTCAAGACACGTGGAAAAAACGTACAAAACAAGAGATTGGAGACATCAAGATTTTCGACGAATTTTTTAAGAATTTTCAAATTTTCAGAAAGGATGTTCCAGATAAGGTCAAAAACGACATACTCAGATCTTCACCAAACTTTGCAGGGATCCATTGGAGGTCGAGACACGTGGAAAAAACGTACAAAACAAGAGATTGGAGACATCAAGATTTTGGACGAATTTTTGAAGAATTTTCAAATTTTCAGATAGGAGGTTCCAGATAAGGTCTAAAACTACATACTCAGATCTCCACCAAACATTGCAGGAATACATTGGATGTCAAGACACGTGGAAAAAACGTACAAAACAAGAGATGGAGACATCAAGATTTTCGACGAATTTTTGAAGAATTTTCAAATTTTCAGATAGGAGGTTCCAGATAAGGTCAAAAACTACATACTCAGATCTTCACCAAACGTTGCAGGGATACTTTGCATGTCAAGACACGTGGAAAAAACGTACAAAACAAAAGATTGGAGACATCAAGATTTTCGACGAATTTTTTAAGAATTTTCAAATTTTCAGATGGGAGGTTCCAGATAAGGTCAAAAACGACATACTCAGATCTTCACCAAACTTTGCATGGATACATTGGATGTCAAGACACGTGGAAAAAACGTACAAAACAAGAGATTGGAGACATCAAGATTTTGGACGAATTTTTTAAGAATTCTCAAATTTTCAGAAAGGAGGTTCAATATAAGGTCAAAAACTACATACTCAGATCTTCACCAAACTTTGCAGGGATACTTTGGATGTCAAGACACGTGGAAAAAACATACAAAACAAAGAAATTGGGGTCATCAAGATTTTGGACGAATTTTTTAAGAATTTTCAAATTTTCAGATGGGAGGTTCAATATAAGGTCAAAAACTACATACTCAGATCTTCACCAAACTTTGCATGGATACATTGGATGTCAAGACACGTGGAAAAAACATACAAAACATAGGATTCGGAACATCAAGATTTTGGTCGAATTTTTTAAGAATTTTCAAATTTTCAGATAGGAGGTTCCATATAAGGTCAAAAACTACATACTCAGATCTTCACCAAACATTGCAGGAATACATTGGATGTCAAGACACGTGGAAAAAACGTACAAAACAAGAGATTGGGGTCATCAAGATTTTGCACGGATTTTTTAGGAATTTTCAAATTTTCAGATGGGAGGTTCCAGATAAGGTCAAAAACTACATACTCAGAACTTCACCAAACTTTGCAGGGATACATTGGATGTCAAGACACGTGGAAAAAACGTACAAAACAAGAGATTGGAGACATCAAGATTTTGGACGAATTTTTTAAGAATTTTCAAATTTTCAGATAGGAGGTTCCATATAAGGTCAAAAACTACATACTCAGATCTTCACCAAACTTTGCATGGATACATTATGTGTCAAGACACGTGGAAAAAACGTACAAAACAAAAGATTGGAGACATCAAGATTTTGGTCGAATTTTTTAAGAATTTTCAAATTTTCAGATGGGAGGTTCCAGATAAGGTCAAAAACTACATACTCAGATCTTCAGCAAACTTTGCATGGATACATTGGATGTCAAGACACGTGGAAAAAACGTACAAAACAAGAGATTGGAGACATCAAGATTTTGGACGAATTTTTTAAGAATTCTCAAATTTTCAGAAAGGAGGTTCCATATAAGGTCAAAAACTACAAACTCAGATCTTCACCAAACTTTGCAGGGATACATTGGATGTCAAGACACGTGGAAAAAACGTACAAAACAAGAGATTGGGGTCATCAAGATTTTGGACGAATTTTTTAAGAATTTTCAAATTTTCAGAAAGGAGGTTCCATATAAGGTCAAAAACTACATACTCAGATCTTCACCAAACTTTGCAGGGATACATTGAATGTCAAGACACGTGGAAAAAACGTACAAAACAAGAGATTGGGGTCATCAAGATTTTGGACGGATTTTTTAGGAATTTTCAAATTTTCAGATGGGAGGTTCCAGATAAGGTCAAAAACTACATACTCAGATCTTCACCAAACTTTGCAGGGATACATTGGATGTCAAGACACGTGGAAAAAACGTACTAAACAAGAGATTGGAGACATCAAGATTTTGGACGAATTTTTTAAGAATTTTTAAATTTTCAGATAGGAGGTTCTATATAAGGTCAAAAACTACATACTCAGATCTTCACCAAACTTTGCATGGATACATTATGTGTCAAGACACGTGGAAAAAACGTACAAAACAAGAGATTGGAGACATCAAGATATTGGTCGAATTTTTTAAGAATTTTCAAATTTTCAGATGGGAGGTTCCAGATAAGGTCAAAAACTACATACTCAGATCTTCACCAAACTTTGCAGGGATACATTGGATGTCAAGACACGTGGAAAAAACGTACAAAAAAGAGATTGGAGACATCAAGATTTTGGACGAATTTTTTAACAATTTTCAAATTTTCAGAAAGGATGTTCCAGATAAGGTCAAAAACGACATACTCAGATCTTCACCAAACTTTGCAGGGATACATTGGATATCAAGACACGTGGAAAAAACGTACAAAACAAGAGATTGGAGACATCAAGATTTTGGACGAATTTTTTAAGAATTTTCAAATTTTCAGATAGGAGGTTCCAGATAAGATCAAAAACTACATACTCAGATCTTCACCAAACTTTGCAGGGATACATTGGATGTCAAGACACGTGGAAAAAAAGTACAAAACAAGAGATTGGGGTCATCAAGATTTTGGACGGATTTTTTAGGAATTTTCAAATTTTCAGATGGGAGGTTCCATATAAGGTCAAAAACGACATACTCAGATCTTCACCAAACTTTGCAGGGATACATTGGATGTCAAGACACGTGGAAAAAACGTACAAAACAAGAGATTGGAGACATCAAATTTTGGACGAATTTTTTAAGAATTTTCAAATTTTCAGAAAGGATGTTCCAGATAAGGTCAAAAACGACATACTCAGATCTTCACCAAACTTTGCAGGGATACATTGGAGGTCAAGACACGTGGAAAAAACGTACAAAACAAGAGATTGGAGACATCAAGATTTTCGACGAATTTTTGAAGAATTTTCAAATTTTCAGATAGGAGGTTCCAGATAAGGTCAAAAACTACATACTCAGATCTTCACCAAACGTTGCAGGGATACTTTGCATGTCAAGACACGTGGAAAAAACGTACAAAACAAGAGATTGGAGACATCAAGATTTTCGACGAATTTTTTAAGAATTTTCAAATTTTCAGATGGGAGGTTCCAGATAAGGTCAAAAACGACATACTCAGATCTTCACCAAACTTTGCATGGATACATTGGATGTCAAGACACGTGGAAAAAACGTACAAAACAAGAGATTGGAGACATCAAGATTTTGGACGAATTTTTTAAGAATTCTCAAATTTTCAGAAAGGAGGTTCCATATAAGGTCAAAAACTACAAACTCAGATCTTCACCAAACTTTGCAGGGATACATTGGATGTCAAGACACGTGGAAAAAACGTACAAAACAAGAGATTGGGGTCATCAAGATTTTGGACGAATTTTTTAAGAATTTTCAAATTTTCAGAAAGGAGGTTCCATATAAGGTCAAAAACTACATACTCAGATCTTCACCAAACTTTGCAGGGATACATTGGATGTCAAGACACGTGGAAAAAACGTACAAAACAAGAGATTGGGGTCATCAAGATTTTGGACGAATTTTTTAAGAATTTTCGAATTTTCAGATGGGAGGTTCCATATAAGGTCAAAAACTACATACTCAGATATTCACCAAACTTTGCATGGATACATTATGTGTCAAGACACGTGGAAAAAACGTACAAAACAAAAGATTGGAGACATCAAGATTTTGGTCGAATTTTTTAAGAATTTTCAAATTTTCAGATGGGAGGTTCCAGATAAGGTCAAAAACTACATACTCAGAGCTTCACCAAACTTTGCATGGATACATTGGATGTCAAGACACGTGGAAAAAACGTACAAAACAAGAGATTGGAGACATCAAGATTTTGGACGAATTTTTTAAGAATTCTCAAATTTTCAGAAAGGAGGTTCCATATAAGGTCAAAAACTACAAACTCAGATCTTCACCAAACTTTGCAGGGATACATTGGATGTCAAGACACGTGGAAAAAACGTACAAAACAAGAGATTGGGGTCATCAAGATTTTGGACGAATTTTTTAAGAATTTTCAAATTTTCAGAAAGGAGGTTCCATATAAGGTCAAAAACTACATACTCAGATCTTCACCAAACTTTGCAGGGATACATTGAATGTCAAGACACGTGGAAAAAACGTACAAAACAAGAGATTGGGGTCATCAAGATTTTGGACGGGTTTTTTAGGAATTTTCAAATTTTCAGATGGGAGGTTCCAGATAAGGTCAAAAACTACATACTCAGATCTTCACCAAACTTTGCAGGGATACATTGGATGTCAAGACACGTGGAAAAAACGTACAAAACAAGAGATTGGAGACATCAAGATTTTGGACGAATTTTTTAAGAATTTTTAAATTTTCAGATAGGAGGTTCTATATAAGGTCAAAAACTACATACTCAGATCTTCACCAAACTTTGCATGGATACATTATGTGTCAAGACACGTGGAAAAAACGTACAAAACAAGAGATTGGAGACATCAAGATATTGGTCGAATTTTTTAAGAATTTTCAAATTTTCAGATGGGAGGTTCCAGATAAGGTCAAAAACTACATACTCAGATCTTCACCAAACTTTGCAGGGATACATTGGATGTCAAGACACGTGGAAAAAACGTACAAAAAAGAGATTGGAGACATCAAGATTTTGGACGAATTTTTTAACAATTTTCAAATTTTCAGAAAGGATGTTCCAGATAAGGTCAAAAACGACATACTCAGATCTTCACCAAACTTTGCAGGGATACATTGGATATCAAGACACGTGGAAAAAACGTACAAAACAAGAGATTGGAGACATCAAGATTTTGGACGAATTTTTTAAGAATTTTCAAATTTTCAGATAGGAGGTTCCAGATAAGATCAAAAACTACATACTCAGATCTTCACCAAACTTTGCAGGGATACATTGGATGTCAAGACACGTGGAAAAAAAGTACAAAACAAGAGATTGGGGTCATCAAGATTTTGGACGGATTTTTTAGGAATTTTCAAATTTTCAGATGGGAGGTTCCATATAAGGTCAAAAACTACATACTCAGATCTTCACCAAACTTTGCAGGGATACATTGGATGTCAAGACACGTGGAAAAAACGTACAAAACAAGAGATTGGAGACATCAAGATTTTCGACGAATTTTTTAAGAATTTTCAAATTTTCAGAAAGGATGTTCCAGATAAGGTCAAAAACGACATACTCAGATCTTCACCAAACTTTGCAGGGATACATTGGAGGTCGAGACACGTGGAAAAAACGTACAAAACAAGAGATTGGAGACATCAAGATTTTGGACGAATTTTTGAAGAATTTTCAAATTTTCTGATAGGAGGTCCCAGATAAGGTCAAAAACTACATACTCAGATCTCCACCAAACATTGCAGGGATACATTGGATGTCAAGACACGTGGAAAAAACGTACAAAACAAGAGATTGGAGACATCAAGATTTTCGACGAATTTTTGAAGAATTTTCAAATTTTCAGATAGGAGGTTCCAGATAAGGTCAAAAACTACATACTCAGATCTTCACCAAACGTTGCAGGGATACTTTGCATGTCAGGACACGTGGAAAAAACGTACAAAACAAGAGATTGGAGACATCAAGATTTTGGACGAATTTTTTAAGAATTTTCAAATTTTCAGAAAGGATGTTCCAGATAAGGTCAAAAACGACATACTCAGATCTTCACCAAACTTTGCAGGGATACATTGGATGTCAAGACACGTGGAAAAAACGTACAAAACAAGAGATTGGAGACATCAAATTTTGGACGAATTTTTTAAGAATTTTCAAATTTTCAGAAAGGATGTTCCAGATAAGGTCAAAAACGACATACTCAGATCTTCACCAAACTTTGCAGGGATACATTGGAGGTCAAGACACGTGGAAAAAACGTACAAAACAAGAGATTGGAGACATCAAGATTTTCGACGAATTTTTGAAGAATTTTCAAATTTTCAGATAGGAGGTTCCAGATAAGGTCAAAAACTACATACTCAGATCTTCACCAAACGTTGCAGGGATACTTTGCATGTCAAGACACGTGGAAAAAACGTACAAAACAAGAGATTGGAGACATCAAGATTTTCGACGAATTTTTTAAGAATTTTCAAATTTTCAGATGGGAGGTTCCAGATAAGGTCAAAAACGACATACTCAGATCTTCACCAAACTTTGCATGGATACATTGGATGTCAAGACACGTGGAAAAAACGTACAAAACAAGAGATTGGAGACATCAAGATTTTGGACGAATTTTTTAAGAATTCTCAAATTTTCAGAAAGGAGGTTCCATATAAGGTCAAAAACTACAAACTCAGATCTTCACCAAACTTTGCAGGGATACATTGGATGTCAAGACACGTGGAAAAAACGTACGAAACAAGAGATTGGGGTCATCAAGATTTTGGACGAATTTTTTAAGAATTTTCAAATTTTCAGAAAGGAGGTTCCATATAAGGTCAAAAACTACATACTCAGATCTTCACCAAACTTTGCAGGGATACATTGAATGTCAAGACACGTGGAAAAAACGTACAAAACAAGAGATTGGGGTCATCAAGATTTTGGACGGATTTTTTAGGAATTTTCAAATTTTCAGATGGGAGGTTCCAGATAAGGTCAAAAACTACATACTCAGATCTTCACCAAACTTTGCAGGGATACATTGGATGTCAAGACACGTGGAAAAAACGTACAAAACAAGAGATTGGAGACATCAAGATTTTGGACGAATTTTTTAAGAATTTTTAAATTTTCAGATAGGAGGTTCTATATAAGGTCAAAAACTACATACTCAGATCTTCACCAAACTTTGCATGGATACATTATGTGTCAAGACACGTGGAAAAAACGTACAAAACAAGAGATTGGAGACATCAAGATATTGGTCGATTTTTTTAAGAATTTTCAAATTTTCAGATGGGAGGTTCCAGATAAGGTCAAAAACTACATACTCAGATCTTCACCAAACTTTGCAGGGATACATTGGATGTCAAGACACGTGGAAAAAACGTACAAAACAAGAGATAGGAGACATCAAGATTTTGGACGAATTTTTTAACAATTTTCAAATTTTCAGAAAGGATGTTCCAGATAAGGTCAAAAACGACATACTCAGATCTTCACCAAACTTTGCAGGGATACATTGGATATCAAGACACGTGGAAAAAACGTACAAAACAAGAGATTGGAGACATCAAGATTTTGGACGAATTTTTTAAGAATTTTCAAATTTTCAGATAGGAGGTTCCAGATAAGATCAAAAACTACATACTCAGATCTTCACCAAACTTTGCAGGGATACATTGGATGTCAAGACACGTGGAAAAAACGTACAAAACAAGAGATTGGAGACATCAAGATTTTCGACGAATTTTTTAAGAATTTTCAAATTTTCAGAAAGGATGTTCCAGATAAGGTCAAAAACGACATACTCAGATCTTCACCAAACTTTGCAGGGATCCATTGGAGGTCGAGACACGTGGAAAAAACGTACAAAACAAGAGATTGGAGACATCAAGATTTTGGACGAATTTTTGAAGAATTTTCAAATTTTCAGATAGGAGGTTCCAGATAAGGTCAAAAACTACATACTCAGATCTTCACCAAACGTTGCAGGGATACTTTGCATGTCAAGACACGTGGAAAAAACGTACAAAACAAAAGATTGGAGACATCAAGATTTTGGACGAATTTTTTAAGAATTCTCAAATTTTCAGAAAGGAGGTTCCATATAAGGTCAAAAACTACATACTCAGATCTTCACCAAACTTTGCAGGGATACTTTGGATGTCAAGACACGTGGAAAAAACGTACAAAACAAGAGATTGGGGTCATCAAGATTTTGGACGAATTTTTTAAGAATTTTCAAATTTTCAGATGGGAGGTTCAATATAAGGTCAAAAACTACATACTCAGATCTTCACCAAACTTTGCATGGATACATTGGATGTCAAGACACGTGGAAAAAACATACAAAACATAGGATTCGGAACATCAAGATTTTGGTCGAATTTTTTAAGAATTTTCAAATTTTCAGATAGGAGGTTCCATATAAGGTCAAAAACTACATACTCAGATCTTCACCAAACATTGCAGGAATACATTGGATGTCAAGACACGTGGATAAAACGTACAAAACAAGAGATTGGGGTCATCAAGATTTTGCACGGATTTTTTAGGAATTTTCAAATTTTCAGATGGGAGGTTCCAGATAAGGTCAAAAACTACATACTCAGATCTTCACCAAACTTTGCAGGGATACATTGGATGTCAAGACACGTGGAAAAAACGTACAAAACAAGAGATTGGAGACATCAAGATTTTCGACGAATTTTTTAAGAATTTTCAAATTTTCAGATAGGAGGTTCCATATAAGGTCAAAAACTACATACTCAGATCTTCACCAAACTTTGCATGGATACATTATGTGTCAAGACACGTGGAAAAAACGTACAAAACAAAAGATTGGAGACATCAAGATTTTGGTCGAATTTTTTAAGAATTTTCAAATTTTCAGATGGGAGGTTCCAGATAAGGTCAAAAACTACATACTCAGATCTTCACCAAACTTTGCAGGGATACATTGGATGTCAAGACACGTGGAAAAAACGTACAAAAAAGAGATTGGAGACATCAAGATTTTCGACGAATTTTTTAACAATTTTCAAATTTTCAGAAAGGATGTTCCAGATAAGGTCAAAAACGACACACTCAGATCTTCACCAAACTTTGCAGGGATACATTGGATATCAAGACACGTGGAAAAAACGTACAAAACAAGAGATTGGAGACATCAAGATTTTGGACGAATTTTTTAAGAATTTTCAAATTTTCAGATAGGAGGTTCCAGATAAGGTCAAAAACTACATACTCAGATCTTCACCAAACTTTGCAGGGATACATTGGATGTCAAGACACGTGGAAAAAACGTACAAAACAAGAGATTGGGGTCATCAAGATTTTGGACGGATTTTTTAGGAATTTTCAAATTTTCAGATGGGAGGTTCCAGATAAGGTCAAAAACTACATACTCAGATCTTCACCAAACATTGCAGGGATACATTGGATGTCAAGACACGTGGAAAAAACGTACAAAACAAGAGATTGGAGACATCAAAATTTTGGACGAATTTTTTAAGAATTTTCAAATTTTCAGATAGGAGGTTCCAGATGAGGTCAAAAACTACATACTCAGATCTTCACCAAACTTTGCAGGAATACTTTGCATGTCAAGACACGTGGAAAAAACGTACAAAACAAGAGATCGGAGACATCAAGATTTTCGACGAATTTTTTAAGAATTTTCAAATTTTCAGATGGGAGGTTCCAGATAAGGTCAAAAACGACATACTCAGATCTTCACCAAACTTTGCATGGATACATTGGATGTCAAGACACGTAAAAAAAACATACAAAACATAGGATTGGTGACATCAAGATTTTGGACGAATTTTTTAAGAATTTTCAAATTTTCAGATAGGAGGTTCCATATAAGGTCAAAAACTACATACTCAGATCTTCACCAAACTTTGCAGGGATACATTGGATGTCAAGACACGTGGAAAAAACGTACAAAACAAGAGATTGGAGACATCAAGATTATGGACGAATTTTTTGAGAATTTTCAAATTTTCAGAAAGGAGGTTCCATATAAGGTCAAAAACTACATACTCAGATCTTCACCAAACTTTGCAGGGATACATTGGATGTCAAGACACGTGGAAAAAACGTACAAAACAAGAGATTGGAGACATCAAGATTTTCGACGAATTTTTTAAGAATTTTCAAATTTTCAGAAAGGATGTTCCAGATAAGGTCAAAAACGACATACTCAGATCTTCACCAAACTTTGCAGGGATACATTGGAGGTCGAGACACGTGGAAAAAACGTACAAAACAAGAGATTGGAGACATCAAGATTTTGGACGAATTTTTGAAGAATTTTCAAATTTTCTGATAGGAGGTCCCAGATAAAGTCAAAAACTACATACTCAGATCTCCACCAAACATTGCAGGGATACATTGGATGTCAAGACACGTGGAAAAAACGTACAAAACAAGAGATTGGAGACATCAAGATTTTCGACGAATTTTTGAAGAATTTTCAAATTTTCAGATAGGAGGTTCCAGATAAGGTCAAAAACTACATACTCAGATCTTCACCAAACGTTGCAGTTATACTTTGCATGTCAAGACACGTGGAAAAAACGTACAAAACAAGAGATTGGAGACATCAAGATTTTCGACGAATTTTTTAAGAATTTTCAAATTTTCAGATGGGAGGTTCCAGATAAGGTCAAAAACGACATACTCAGATCTTCACCAAACTTTGCATGGATACATTGGATGTCAAGACACGTTGAAAAAACGTACAAAACAAGAGATTAAGGTCATCAAGATTTTGCACGCATTTTTTAAGAATTTTCAAATTTTCAGATGGGAGGTTCCAGATAAGGTCAAAAACTACATACTCAGATCTTCACCAAACATTGCAGGGATACATTGGATGTCAAGACACGTGGAAAAAACGTACAAAACAAGAGATTGGAGACATCAAGATTTTGGACGATTTTTCTAAGAATTTTTAAATTTTCAGATAGGAGGTTCCATATAAGGTCAAAAACTACATACTCAGATCTTCACCAAACTTTGCATGGATACATTGGATGTCAAGACACGTGGAAAAAACATACAAAACATAGGATTATGGACATCAAGATTTTGGTCGAATTTTTTAAGAATTTTCAAATTTTCAGATAGGAGGTTCCATATAAGGTCAAAAACTACATACTCAGATCTTCACCAAACTTAGCAGGGATACATTGGATGTCAAGACACGTGGAAAAAACATTCAAGACATAGGATTGGGGACATCAAGATTTTGGTCAAATTTTTTAAGAATTTTCAAATTTTCAGATAGGAGGTTCCATATAAGGTCAAAAACTACATACTCAGATCTTCACCAAACATTGCAGGGATACATTGGATGTCAAGACACGTGGAAAAAATGTACAAAACAAGAGATTGGAGACATCTAGATTTTCGACGGATTTTTTAAGAATTTTCAAATTTTCAGAAAGGAGGTTCCATATAAGGTCAAAAACTACATACTCAGATCTTCACCAAACTTTGCAGGGATACATTGGATGTCAAGACACGTGGAAAAAACGTACAAAACAAGAGATTGGAGACATCAAGATTTTCGACGAATTTTTTAAGAATTTTCAAATTTTCAGAAAGGATGTTCCAGATAAGGTCAAAAACGACATACTCAGATCTTCACCAAACTTTGCAGGGATACATTGGAGGTCGAGACACGTGGAAAAAACGTACAAAACAAGAGATTGGAGACATCAAGATTTTGGACGAATTTTTGAAGAATTTTCAAATTTTCTGATAGGAGGTCCCAGATAAGGTCAAAAACTACATACTTAGATCTCCACCAAACATTGCAGGGATACATTGGATGTCAAGACACGTGGAAAAAACGTACAAAACAAGAGATTGGAGACATCAAGATTTTCGACGAATTTTTGAAGAATTTTCAAATTTTCAGATAGGAGGTTCCAGATAAGGTCAAAAACTACATACTCAGATCTTCACCAAACGTTGCAGGGATACTTTGCATGTCAAGACACGTGGAAAAAACGTACAAAACAAGAGATTGGAGACATCAAGATTTTCGACGAATTTTTTAAGAATTTTCAAATTTTCAGATGGGAGGTTCCAGATAAGGTCAAAAACGACATACTCAGATCTTCACCAAACTTTACATGGATACATTGGATGTCAAGACACGTGGAAAAAACGTACAAAACAAGAGATTGGGGTCATCAAGATTTTGCACGGATTTTTTAGGAATTTTCACATTTTCAGATGGGAGGTTCCAGATAAGGTCAAAAACTACATACTCAGATCTTCACCAAACTTTGCAGGGATACATTGGATGTCAAGACACGTGGAAAAAACGTACAAAACAAGAGATTGGAGACATCAAGATTTTGGACGAATTTTTTAAGAATTTTCAAATTTTCAGAAAGGAGGTTCCATATAAGGTCAAAAACTACATACTCAGATCTTCACCAAACTTTGCAGGAATACATTGAATGTCAAGACACGTGGAAAAAACGTACAAAACAAGAGATTGGGGTCATCAAGATTTTGGACGGATTTTTTAGGAATTTTCAAATTTTCAGATGGGAGGTTCCAGATAAGGTCAAAAACTACATACTCAGATCTTCACCAAACTTTGCAGGGATACATTGGATGTCAAGACACGTGGAAAAAACGTACAAAACAAGAGATTGGAGACATCAAGATTTTGGACGAATTTTTTAAGAATTTTCAAATTTTCAGATAGGAGGTTCCATATAAGGTCAAAAACTACATACTCAGATCTTCACCAAACTTTGCATGGATACATTATGTGTCAAGACACGTGGAAAAAACGTACAAAACAAGAGATTGGAGACATCAAGATTTTGGTCGAATTTTTTAAGAATTTTCAAATTTTCAGATGGGAGGTTCCAGATAAGGTCAAAAACTACATACTCAGATCTTCACCAAACTTTGCAGGGATACATTGGATGTCAAGACACGTGGAAAAAACGTACAAAACAAGAGATAGGAGACATCAAGATTTTGGACGAATTTTTTAACAATTTTCAAATTTTCAGAAAGGATGTTCCAGATAAGGTCAAAAACGACATACTCAGATCTTCACCAAACTTTGCAGGGATACATTGGATATCAAGACACGTGGAAAAAACGTACAAAACAAGAGATTGGAGACATCAAGATTTTGGACGAATTTTTTAAGAATTTTCAAATTTTCAGATAGGAGGTTCCAGATAAGGTCAAAAACTACATACTCAGATCTTCACCAAACTTTGCAGGGATACATTGGATGTCAAGACACGTGGAAAAAACGTACAAAACAAGAGATTGGAGACATCAAGATTTTGGACGAATTTTTTAAGAATTTTCAAATTTTCAGATAGGAGGTTCCAGATGAGGTCAAAAACTACATACTCAGATCTTCACCAAACTTTGCAGGAATACTTTGCATGTCAAGACACGTGGAAAAAACGTACAAAACAAGAGATCGGAGACATCAAGATTTTCGACGAATTTTTTAAGAATTTTCAAATTTTCAGATGGGAGGTTCCAGATAAGGTCAAAAACGACATACTCAGATCTTCACCAAACTTTGCAGGGATCCATTGGAGGTCGAGACACGTGGAAAAAACGTACAAAACAAGAGATTGGAGACATCAAGATTTTGGACGAATTTTTTAAGAATTTTCAAATTTTCAGATAGGAGGTTCCATATAAGGTCAAAAACTACATACTCAGATCTTCACCAAACTTTGCAGGGATACATTGGATGTCAAGACACGTGGAAAAAACGTACAAAACAAGAGATTGGAGACATCAAGATTTTGGACGATTTTTTTAAAAATTTTCAAATTTTCAGAAATGCGGTTCCAGATAAGGTCAAAAACTACATACTCAGATCTTCACCGAACTTTGCAGGGATACATTGGATGTCAAGACACGTGGAAAAAACGTACAAAACAAGAGATTCGGGTCAACAAGATTTTGGACGGATTTTTTAGGAATTTTCAAATTTTCAGATGGGAGGTTCCAGATAAGGTCAAAAACTAGATACTCAGATCTTCACCAAACTCTGCAGGGATACATTGTATGTCAAGACACGTGGAAAAAACATACAAAACATAGGATTGGGGATATCAAGATTTTGTTAAATTCTTTTAAGAATTTTCAAATTTTCAGATAGGAGGTTCCATATAAGGTCAAAAACTACATACTCAGATCTTCACCAAACATTGCAGGGATACATTGGATGTCAAGACACGTGGAAAGAACGTACAAAACAAGAGATTGGAGACATCAAGATTTTGGACGAATTTTTTAAGAATTTTCAAATTTTCAGATAGGAGGTTCCAGATGAGGTCAAAAACTACATACTCAGATCTTCACCAAACTTTGCAGGAATACTTTGCATGTCAAGACACGTGGAAAAAACGTACAAAACAAGAGATCGGAGACATCAAGATTTTCGACGAATTTTTTAAGAATTTTCAAATTTTCAGATGGGAGGTTCCAGATAAGGTCAAAAACGACATACTCAGATCTTCACCAAATTTTGCATGGATACATTTTATGTCAAGACACGTGGAAAAAACATACAAAACATAGGATTGGTGACATCAAGATTTTGGACGAATTTTTTAAGAATTTTCAAATTTTCAGATAGGAGGTTCCATATAAGGTCAAAAACTACATACTCAGATCTTCACCAAACTTTGCAGGGATACATTGGAGGTCGAGACACGTGGAAAAAAAGTACAAAACAAGAGATTGGGGTCATCAAGATTTTGTACGGATTTTTTAGGAATTTTCAAATTTTCAGATGGGAGGTTCCAGATAAGGTCAAAAACTACATACTCAGATCTTCACCAAGCATTGCAGGGATACATTGGATGTCAAGACACGTGGAAAAAACGTACAAAACAAGAGATTGGAGACATCAAGATTTTGGACGAATTTTTTAAGAATTTTCAAATTTTCAGATAGGAGGTTCCAGATGAGGTCAAAAACTACATACTCAGATCTTCACCAAACTTTGCAGGAATACTTTGCATGTCAAGACACGTGGAAAAAACGTACAAAACAAGAGATCGGAGACATCAAGATTTTCGACGAATTTTTTAAGAATTTTCAAATTTTCAGATGGGAGGTTCCAGATAAGGTCAAAAACGACATACTCAGATCTTCACCAAACTTTGCAGGGATCCATTGGAGGTCGAGACACGTGGAAAAAACGTACAAAACAAGAGATTGGAGACATCAAGATTTTGGACGAATTTTTTAAGAATTTTCAAATTTTCAGATAGGAGGTTCCATATAAGGTCAAAAACTACATACTCAGATCTTCACCAAACTTTGCAGGGATACATTGGATGTCAAGACACGTGGAAAAAACGTACAAAACAAGAGATTGGAGACATCAAGATTTTCGACGAATTTTTTAAGAATTTTCAAATTTTCAGAAAGGATGTTCCAGATAAGGTCAAAAACGACATACTCAGATCTTCACCAAACTTTGCAGGGATCCATTGGAGGTCGAGACACGTGGAAAAAACGTACAAAACAAGAGATTGGAGACATCAAGATTTTGGACGAATTTTTGAAGAATTTTCAAATTTTCAGATAGGAGGTTCCAGATAAGGTCTAAAACTACATACTCAGATCTCCACCAAACATTGCAGGAATACATTGGATGTCAAGACACGTGGAAAAAACGTACAAAACAAGAGATTGGAGACATCAAGATTTTCGACGAATTTTTGAAGAATTTTCAAATTTTCAGATAGGAGGTTCCAGATAAGGTCAAAAACTACATACTCAGATCTTCACCAAACGTTGCAGGGATACTTTGCATGTCAAGACACGTGGAAAAAACGTACAAAACAAAAGATTGGAGACATCAAGATTTTCGACGAATTTTTTAAGAATTTTCAAATTTTCAGATGGGAGGTTCCAGATAAGGTCAAAAACGACATACTCAGATCTTCACCAAACTTTGCATGGATACATTGGATGTCAAGACACGTGGAAAAAACGTACAAAACAAGAGATTGGAGACATCAAGATTTTGGACGAATTTTTTAAGAATTCTCAAATTTTCAGAAAGGAGGTTCCATATAAGGTCAAAAACTACATACTCAGATCTTCACCAAACTTTGCAGGGATACTTTGGATGTCAAGACACGTGGAAAAAACGTACAAAACAAGAGATTGGGGTCATCAAGATTTTGGACGAATTTTTTAAGAATTTTCAAATTTTCAGATGGGAGGTTCAATATAAGGTCAAAAACTACATACTCAGATCTTCACCAAACTTTGCATGGATACATTGGATGTCAAGACACGTGGAAAAAACATACAAAACATAGGATTCGGAACATCAAGATTTTGGTCGAATTTTTTAAGAATTTTCAAATTTTCAGATAGGAGGTTCCATATAAGGTCAAAAACTACATACTCAGATCTTCACCAAACATTGCAGGAATACATTGGATGTCAAGACACGTGGAAAAAACGTACAAAACAAGAGATTGGAGTCATCAAGATTTTGCACGGATTTTTTAGGAATTTTCAAATTTTCAGATGGGAGGTTCCAGATAAGGTCAAAAACTACATACTCAGATCTTCACCAAACTTTGCAGGGATACATTGGATGTCAAGACACGTGGAAAAAACGTACAAAACAAGAGATTGGAGACATCAAGATTTTGGACGAATTTTTTAAGAATTTTCAAATTTTCAGATAGGAGGTTCCATATAAGGTCAAAAACTACATACTCAGATCTTCACCAAACTTTGCATGGATACATTATGTGTCAAGACACGTGGAAAAAACGTACAAAACAAAAGATTGGAGACATCAAGATTTTGGTCGAATTTTTTAAGAATTTTCAAATTTTCAGATGGGAGGTTCCAGATAAGGTCAAAAACTACATACTCAGATCTTCACCAAACTTTGCAGGGATACATTGGATGTCAAGACACGTGGAAAAAACGTACAAAACAAGAGATTGGAGACATCAAGATTTTGGACGAATTTTTTAAGAATTTTTAAATTTTCAGATAGGAGGTTCCATATAAGGTCAAAAACTACATACTCAGATCTTCACCAAACTTTGCATGGATACATTATGTGTCAAGACACGTGGAAAAAACGTACAAAACAAGAGATTGGAGACATCAAGATATTGGTCGAATTTTTTAAGAATTTTCAAATTTTCAGATGGGAAGTTCCAGATAAGGTCAAAAACTACATACTCAGATCTTCACCAAACTTTGCAGGGATACATTGGATGTCAAGACACGTGGAAAAAACGTACAAAACAAGAGATTGGAGACATCAAGATTTTGGACGAATTTTTTAAGAATTTTTAAATTTTCAGATAGGAGGTTCCATATAAGGTCAAAAACTACATACTCAGATCTTCACCAAACTTTGCATGGATACATTATGTGTCAAGACACGTGGAAAAAACGTACAAAACAAGAGATTGGAGACATCAAGATATTGGTCGAATTTTTTAAGAATTTTCAAATTTTCAGATGGGAAGTTCCAGATAAGGTCAAAAACTACATACTCAGATCTTCACCAAACTTTGCAGGGATACATTGGATGTCAAGACACGTGGAAAAAACGTACAAAACAAGAGATAGGAGACATCAAGATTTTGGACGAATTTTTTAACAATTTTCAAATTTTCAGAAAGGATGTTCCAGATAAGGTCAAAAACAACATACTCAGATCTTCACCAAACTTTGCAGGGATACATTGGATATCAAGACACGTGGAAAAAACGTACAAAACAAGAGATTGGAGACATCAAGATTTTGGACGAATTTTTTAAGAATTTTCAAATTTTCAGATAGGAGGTTCCATATAAGGTCAAAAACTACATACTTAGATCTTCACCAAACTTTGCAGGGATACATTGGATGTCAAGACACGTGGAAAAAACGTACAAAACAAGAGATTGGAGACATCAAGATTATGGACGAATTTTTTGAGAATTTTCAAATTTTCAGAAAGGAGGTTCCATATAAGGTCAAAAACTACATACTCAGATCTTCACCAAACTTTGCAGGGATACATTGGATGTCAAGACACGTGGAAAAAACGTACAAAACAAGAGATTGGAGACATCAAGATTTTCGACGAATTTTTTAAGAATTTTCAAATTTTCAGAAAGGATGTTCCAGATAAGGTCAAAAACGACATACTCAGATCTTCACCAAACTTTGCAGGGATACATTGGAGGTCGAGACACGTGGAAAAAACGTACAAAACAAGAGATTGGAGACATCAAGATTTTGGACGAATTTTTGAAGAATTTTCAAATTTTCTGATAGGAGGTCCCAGATAAGGTCAAAAACTACATACTCAGATCTCCACCAAACATTGCAGGGATACATTGGATGTCAAGACACGTGGAAAAAACGTACAAAACAAGAGATTGGAGACATCAAGATTTTGGACGGATTTTTTAGGAATTTTCAAATTTTCAGATGGGAGGTTCCAGATAAGGTCAAAAACTACATACTCAGATCTTCACCAAACGTTGCAGGGATACTTTGCATGTCAAGACACGTGGAAAAAACGTACAAAACAAGAGATTGGAGACATCAAGATTTTCGACGAATTTTTTAAGAATTTTCAAATTTTCAGATGGGAGGTTCCAGATAAGGTCAAAAACGACATACTCAGATCTTCACCAAACTTTGCATGGATACATTGGATGTCAAGACACGTGGAAAAAACGTACAAAACAAGAGATTGGGGTCATCAAGATTTTGCACGGATTTTTTAGGAATTTTCAAATTTTCAGATGGGAGGTTCCAGATAAGGTCAAAAACTACATACTCAGATCTTCACCAAACTTTGCAGGGATACATTGGATGTCAAGACACGTGGAAAAAACGTACAAAACAAGAGATTGGAGACATCAAGATTTTGGACGAATTTTTTAAGAATTTTCAAATTTTCAGATAGGAGGTTCCATATAAGGTCAAAAACTACATACTCAGATCTTCACCAAACTATGCATGGATACATTATGTGTCAAGACACGTGGAAAAAACGTACAAAACAAAAGATTGGAGACATCAAGATTTTGGTCGAATTTTTTAAGAATTTTCAAATTTTCAGATGGGAGGTTCCAGATAAGGTCAAAAACTACATACTCAGATCTTCACCAAACTTTGCAGGGATACATTGGATGTCAAGACACGTGGAAAAAACGTACAAAAAAGAGATTGGAGACATCAAGATTTTGGACGAATTTTTTAACAATTTTCAAATTTTCAGAAAGGATGTTCCAGATAAGGTCAAAAACGACATACTCAGATCTTCACCAAACTTTGCAGGGATACATTGGATATCAAGACACGTGGAAAAAACGTACAAAACAAGAGATTGGAGACATCAAGATTTTGGACGAATTTTTTAAGAATTTTCAAATTTTCAGATAGGAGGTTCCAGATAAGGTCAAAAACTACATACTCAGATCTTCACCAAACTTTGCAGGGATACATTGGATGTCAAGACACGTGGAAAAAACGTACAAAACAAGAGATTGGGGTCATCAAGATTTTGGACGGATTTTTTAGGAATTTTCAAATTTTCAGGTGGGAGGTTCCAGATAAGGTCAAAAACTACATACTCAGATCTTCACCAAACATTGCAGGGATACATTGGATGTCAAGACACGTGGAAAAAACGTACAAAACAAGAGATTGGAGACATCAAAATTTTGGACGAATTTTTTAAGAATTTTCAAATTTTCAGATAGGAGGTTCCAGATGAGGTCAAAAACTACATACTCAGATCTTCACCAAACTTTGCAGGAATACTTTGCATGTCAAGACACGTGGAAAAAACGTACAAAACAAGAGATCGGAGACATCAAGATTTTCGACGAATTTTTTAAGAATTTTCAAATTTTCAGATGGGAGGTTCCAGATAAGGTCAAAAACGACATACTCAGATCTTCACCAAACTTTGCATGGATACATTGGATGTCAAGACACGTGGAAAAAACATACAAAACATAGGATTGGTGACATCAAGATTTTGGACGAATTTTTTAAGAATTTTCAAATTTTCAGATAGGAGGTTCCATATAAGGTCAAAAACTACATACTCAGATATTCACCAAACTTTGCAGGGATACATTGGAGGTCGAGACACGTGGAAAAAAAGTACAAAACAAGAGATTGGGGTCATCAAGATTTTGGACGGATTTTTTAGGAATTTTCAAATTTTCAGATGGGAGGTTCCAGATAAGGTCAAAAACTACATACTCAGATCTTCACCAAACATTGCAGGGATACATTGGATGTCAAGACACGTGGAAAAAACGTACAAAACAAGAGATTGGAGACATCAAGATTTTGGACGAATTTTTTAAGAATTTTCAAATTTTCAGATAGGAGGTTCCAGATGAGGTCAAAAACTACATACTCAGATCTTCACCAAACTTTGCAGGAATACTTTGCATGTCAAGACACGTGGAAAAAACGTACAAAACAAGAGATCGGAGACATCAAGATTTTCGACGAATTTTTTAAGAATTTTCAAATTTTCAGATGGGAGGTTCCAGATAAGGTCAAAAACGACATACTCAGATCTTCACCAAACTTTGCAGGGATCCATTGGAGGTCGAGACACGTGGAAAAAACGTACAAAACAAGAGATTGGAGACATCAAGATTTTGGACGAATTTTTTAAGAATTTTCAAATTTTCAGATAGGAGGTTCCATATAAGGTCAAAAACTACATACTCAGATCTTCACCAAACTTTGCAGGGATACATTGGATGTCAAGACACGTGGAAAAAACGTACAAAACAAGAGATTGGAGACATCAAGATTTTCGACGAATTTTTTAAGAATTTTCAAATTTTCAGAAAGGATGTTCCAGATAAGGTCAAAAACGACATACTCAGATCTTCACCAAACTTTGCAGGGATCCATTGGAGGTCGAGACACGTGGAAAAAACGTACAAAACAAGAGATTGGAGACATCAAGATTTTGGACGAATTTTTGAAGAATTTTCAAATTTTCAGATAGGAGGTTCCAGATAAGGTCTAAAACTACATACTCAGATCTCCACCAAACATTGCAGGAATACATTGGATGTCAAGACACGTTAAAAAAACGTACAAAACAAGAGATTGGAGACATCAAGATTTTCGACGAATTTTTGAAGAATTTTCAAATTTTCAGATAGGAGGTTCCAGATAAGGTCAAAAACTACATACTCAGATCTTCACCAAACGTTGCAGGGATACTTTGCATGTCAAGACACGTGGAAAAAACGTACAAAACAAAAGATTGGAGACATCAAGATTTTCGACGAATTTTTTAAGAATTTTCAAATTTTCAGATGGGAGGTTCCAGATAAGGTCAAAAACGACATACTCAGATCTTCACCAAACTTTGCATGGATACATTGGATGTCAAGACAAGTGGAAAAAACGTACAAAACAAGAGATTGGAGACATCAAGATTTTGGACGAATTTTTTAAGAATTCTCAAATTTTCAGAAAGGAGGTTCCATATAAGGTCAAAAACTACATACTCAGATCTTCACCAAACTTTGCAGGGATACTTTGGATGTCAAGACACGTGGAAAAAACGTACAAAACAAGAGATTGGGGTCATCAAGATTTTGGACGAATTTTTTAAGAATTTTCAAATTTTCAGATGGGAGGTTCAATATAAGGTCAAAAACTACATACTCAGATCTTCACCAAACTTTGCATGGATACATTGGATGTCAAGACACGTGGAAAAAACATACAAAACATAGGATTCGGAACATCAAGATTTTGGTCGAATTTTTTAAGAATTTTCAAATTTTCAGATAGGAGGTTCCATATAAGGTCAAAAACTACATACTCAGATCTTCACCAAACATTGCAGGAATACATTGGATGTCAAGACACGTGGAAAAAACGTACAAAACAAGAGATTGGGGTCATCAAGATTTTGCACGGATTTTTTAGGAATTTTCAAATTTTCAGATGGGAGGTTCCAGATAAGGTCAAAAACTACATACTCAGATCTTCACCAAACTTTGCAGGGATACATTGGATGTCAAGACACGTGGAAAAAACGTACAAAACAAGAGATTGGAGACATCAAGATTTTGGACGAATTTTTTAAGAATTTTCAAATTTTCAGATAGGAGGTTCCATATAAGGTCAAAAACTACATACTCAGATCTTCACCAAACTTTGCATGGATACATTATGTGTCAAGACACGTGGAAAAAACGTACAAAACAAAAGATTGGAGACATCAAGATTTTGGTCGAATTTTTTAAGAATTTTCAAATTTTCAGATGGGAGGTTCCAGATAAGGTCAAAAACTACATACTCAGATCTTCACCAAACTTTGCAGGGATACATTGGATGTCAAGACACGTGGAAAAAACGTACAAAACAAGAGATTGGAGACATCAAGATTTTGGACGAATTTTTTAAGAATTTTTAAATTTTCAGATAGGAGGTTCCATATAAGGTCAAAAACTACATACTCAGATCTTCACCAAACTTTGCATGGATACATTATGTGTCAAGACACGTGAAAAAAACGTACAAAACAAGAGATTGGAGACATCAAGATATTGGTCGAATTTTTTAAGAATTTTCAAATTTTCAGATGGGAGGTTCCAGATAAGGTCAAAAACCACATACTCAGATCTTCACCAAACTTTGCAGGGATACATTGGATGTCAAGACACGTGGAAAAAACGTACAAAACAAGAGATAGGAGACATCAAGATTTTGGACGAATTTTTTAACAATTTTCAAATTTTCAGAAAGGATGTTCCAGATAAGGTCAAAAACAACATACTCAGATCTTCACCAAACTTTGCAGGGATACATTGGATATCAAGACACGTGGAAAAAACGTACAAAACAAGAGATTGGAGACATCAAGATTTTGGACGAATTTTTTAAGAATTTTCAAATTTTCAGATAGGAGGTTCCAGATAAGATCAAAAACTACATACTCAGATCTTCACCAAACTTTGCAGGGATACATTGGATGTCAAGACACGTGGAAAAAAAGTACAAAACAAGAGATTGGGGTCATCAAGATTTTGGACGGATTTTTTAGGAATTTTCAAATTTTCAGATGGGAGGTTCCATATAAGGTCAAAAACTACATACTCAGATCTTCACCAAACTTTGCAGGGATACATTGGATGTCAAGACACGTGGAAAAAACGTACAAAACAAGAGATTGGAGACATCAAGATTTTCGACGAATTTTTTAAGAATTTTCAAATTTTCAGAAAGGATGTTCCAGATAAGGTCAAAAACGACATACTCAGATCTTCACCAAACTTTGCAGGGATACATTGGAGGTCGAGACACGTGAAAAAACGTACAAAACAAGAGATTGGAGACATCAAGATTTTGGACGAATTTTTGAAGAATTTTCAAATTTTCTGATAGGAGGTCCCAGATAAGGTCAAAAACTACATACTCAGATCTCCACCAAACATTGCAGGGATACATTGGATGTCAAGACACGTGGAAAAAACGTACAAAACAAGAGATTGGAGACATCAAGATTTTCGACGAATTTTTGAAGAATTTTCAAATTTTCAGATAGGAGGTTCCAGATAAGGTCAAAAACTACATACTCAGATCTTCACCAAACGTTGCAGGGATACTTTGCATGTCAAGACACGTGGAAAAAACGTACAAAACAAGAGATTGGAGACATCAAGATTTTGGACGAATTTTTTAAGAATTTTCAAATTTTCAGAAAGGATGTTCCAGATAAGGTCAAAAACGACATACTCAGATCTTCACCAAACTTTGCAGGGATACATTGGATGTCAAGACACGTGGAAAAAACGTACAAAACAAGAGATTGGAGACATCAAATTTTGGACGAATTTTTTAAGAATTTTCAAATTTTCAGAAAGGATGTTCCAGATAAGGTCAAAAACGACATACTCAGATCTTCACCAAACTTTGCAGGGATACATTGGAGGTCAAGACACGTGGAAAAAACGTACAAAACAAGAGATTGGAGACATCAAGATTTTCGACGAATTTTTGAAGAATTTTCAAATTTTCAGATAGGAGGTTCCAGATAAGGTCAAAAACTACATACTCAGATCTTCACCAAACGTTGCAGGGATACTTTGCATGTCAAGACACGTGGAAAAAACGTACAAAACAAGAGATTGGAGACATCAAATTTTGGACGAATTTTTTAAGAATTTTCAAATTTTCAGAAAGGATGTTCCAGATAAGGTCAAAAACGACATACTCAGATCTTCACCAAACTTTGCAGGGATACATTGGAGGTCAAGACACGTGGAAAAAACGTACAAAACAAGAGATTGGAGACATCAAGATTTTCGACGAATTTTTTAAGAATTTTCAAATTTTCAGATGGGAGGTTCCAGATAAGGTCAAAAACGACATACTCAGATCTTCACCAAACTTTGCATGGATACATTGGATGTCAAGACACGTGGAAAAAACGTACAAAACAAGAGATTGGAGACATCAAGATTTTGGACGAATTTTTTAAGAATTCTCAAATTTTCAGAAAGGAGGTTCCATATAAGGTCAAAAACTACAAACTCAGATCTTCACCAAACTTTGCAGGGATACATTGGATGTCAAGACACGTGGAAAAAACGTACAAAACAAGAGATTGGGGTCATCAAGATTTTGGACGAATTTTTTAAGAATTTTCAAATTTTCAGAAAGGAGGTTCCATATAAGGTCAAAAACTACATACTCAGATCTTCACCAAACTTTGCAGGGATACATTGAATGTCAAGACACGTGGAAAAAACGTACAAAACAAGAGATTGGGGTCATCAAGATTTTGGACGGATTTTTTAGGAATTTTCAAATTTTCAGATGGGAGGTTCCAGATAAGGTCAAAAACGACATACTCAGATCTTCACCAAACTTTGCATGGATACATTGGATGTCAAGACACGTGGAAAAAACATACAAAACATAGGATTGGTGACATCAAGATTTTGGACGAATTTTTTAAGAATTTTCAAATTTTCAGATAGGAGGTTCCATATAAGGTCAAAAACTACATACTCAGATCTTCACCAAACTTTGCAGGGATACATTGGAGGTCGAGACACGTGGAAAAAAAGTACAAAACAAGAGATTGGGGTCATCAAGATTTTGGACGGATTTTTTAGGAATTTTCAAATTTTCAGATGGGAGGTTCCAGATAAGGTCAAAAACTACATACTCAGATCTTCACCAAGCATTGCAGGGATACATTGGATGTCAAGACACGTGGAAAAAACGTACAAAACAAGAGATTGGAGACATCAAGATTTTGGACGAATTTTTTAAGAATTTTCAAATTTTCAGATAGGAGGTTCCAGATGAGGTCAAAAACTACATACTCAGATCTTCACCAAACTTTGCAGGAATACTTTGCATGTCAAGACACGTGGAAAAAACGTACAAAACAAGAGATCGGAGACATCAAGATTTTCGACGAATTTTTTAAGAATTTTCAAATTTTCAGATGGGAGGTTCCAGATAAGGTCAAAAACTACATACTCAGATCTTCACCAAACTTTGCAGGGATACATTGGATGTCAAGACACGTGGAAAAAACGTACAAAACAAGAGATTGGAGACATCAAGATTTTCGACGAATTTTTTAAGAATTTTCAAATTTTCAGAAAGGATGTTCCAGATAAGGTCAAAAACGACATACTCAGATCTTCACCAAACTTTGCAGGGATCCATTGGAGGTCGAGACACGAGGAAAAAACGTACAAAACAAGAGATTGGAGACATCAAGATTTTGGACGAATTTTTGAAGAATTTTCAAATTTTCAGATAGGAGGTTCCAGATAAGGTCTAAAACTACATACTCAGATCTCCACCAAACATTGCAGGAATACATTGGATGTCAAGACACGTGGAAAAAACGTACAAAACAAGAGATTGGAGACATCAAGATTTTCGACGAATTTTTGAAGAATTTTCAAATTTTCAGATAGGAGGTTCCAGATAAGGTCAAAAACTACATACTCAGATCTTCACCAAACGTTGCAGGGATACTTTGCATGTCAAGACACGTGGAAAAAACGTACAAAACAAAAGATTGGAGACATCAAGATTTTCGACGAATTTTTTAAGAATTTTCAAATTTTCAGATGGGAGGTTCCAGATAAGGTCAAAAACGACATACTCAGATCTTCACCAAACTTTGCATGGATACATTGGATGTCAAGACACGTGGAAAAAACGTACAAAACAAGAGATTGGAGACATCAAGATTTTGGACGAATTTTTTAAGAATTCTCAAATTTTCAGAAAGGAGGTTCCATATAAGGTCAAAAACTACATACTCAGATCTTCACCAAACTTTGCAGGGATACTTTGGATGTCAAGACACGTGGAAAAAACGTACAAAACAAGAGATTGGGGTCATCAAGATTTTGGACGAATTTTTTAAGAATTTTCAAATTTTCAGATGGGAGGTTCAATATAAGGTCAAAAACTACATACTCAGATCTTCACCAAACTTTGCATGGATACATTGGATGTCAAGACACGTGGAAAAAACATACAAAACATAGGATTCGGAACATCAAGATTTTGGTCGAATTTTTTAAGAATTTTCAAATTTTCAGATAGGAGGTTCCATATAAGGTCAAAAACTACATACTCAGATCTTCACCAAACATTGCAGGAATACATTGGATGTCAAGACACGTGGAAAAAACGTACAAAACAAGAGATTGGAGTCATCAAGATTTTGCACGGATTTTTTAGGAATTTTCAAATTTTCAGATGGGAGGTTCCAGATAAGGTCAAAAACTACATACTCAGATCTTCACCAAACTTTGCAGGGATACATTGGATGTCAAGACACGTGGAAAAAACGTACAAAACAAGAGATTGGAGACATCAAGATTTTGGACGAATTTTTTAAGAATTTTCAAATTTTCAGATAGGAGGTTCCATATAAGGTCAAAAACTACATACTCAGATCTTCACCAAACTTTGCATGGATACATTATGTGTCAAGACACGTGGAAAAAACGTACAAAACAAAAGATTGGAGACATCAAGATTTTGGTCGAATTTTTTAAGAATTTTCAAATTTTCAGATGGGAGGTTCCAGATAAGGTCAAAAACTACATACTCAGATCTTCACCAAACTTTGCAGGGATGCATTGGATGTCAAGACACGTGGAAAAAACGTACAAAACAAGAGATTGGAGACATCAAGATTTTGGACGAATTTTTTAAGAATTTTTAAATTTTCAGATAGGAGGTTCCATATAAGGTCAAAAACTACATACTCAGATCTTCACCAAACTTTGCATGGATACATTATGTGTCAAGACACGTGGAAAAAACGTACAAAACAAGAGATTGGAGACATCAAGATATTGGTCGAATTTTTTAAGAATTTTCAAATTTTCAGATGGGAGGTTCCAGATAAGGTCAAAAACTACATACTCAGATCTTCACCAAACTTTGCAGGGATACATTGGATGTCAAGACACGTGGAAAAAACGTACAAAACAAGAGATAGGAGACATCAAGATTTTGGACGAATTTTTTAACAATTTTCAAATTTTCAGAAAGGATGTTCCAGATAAGGTCAAAAACAACATACTCAGATCTTCACCAAACTTTGCAGGGATACATTGGATATCAAGACACGTGGAAAAAACGTACAAAACAAGAGATTGGAGACATCAAGATTTTGGACGGATTTTTTAGGAATTTTCAAATTTTCAGATGGGAGGTTCCAGATAAGGTCAAAAACTACATACTCAGATCTTCACCAAACGTTGCAGGGATACTTTGCATGTCAAGACACGTGGAAAAAACGTACAAAACAAGAGATTGGAGACATCAAGATTTTCGACGAATTTTTTAAGAATTTTCAAATTTTCAGATGGGAGGTTCCAGATAAGGTCAAAAACGACATACTCAGATCTTCACCAAACTTTGCATGGATACATTGGATGTCAAGACACGTGGAAAAAACGTACAAAACAAGAGATTGGGGTCATCAAGATTTTGCACGGATTTTTTAGGAATTTTCAAATTTTCAGATGGGAGGTTCCAGATAAGGTCAAAAACTACATACTCAGATCTTCACCAAACTTTGCAGGGATACATTGGATGTCAAGACACGTGGAAAAAACGTACAAAACAAGAGATTGGAGACATCAAGATTTTGGACGAATTTTTTAAGAATTTTCAAATTTTCAGATAGGAGGTTCCATATAAGGTCAAAAACTACATACTCAGATCTTCACCAAACTTTGCATGGATACATTATGTGTCAAGACACGTGGAAAAAACGTACAAAACAAAAGATTGGAGACATCAAGATTTTGGTCGAATTTTTTAAGAATTTTCAAATTTTCAGATGGGAGGTTCCAGATAAGGTCAAAAACTACATACTCAGATCTTCACCAAACTTTGCAGGGATACATTGAATGTCAAGACACGTGGAAAAAACGTACAAAAAAGAGATTGGAGACATCAAGATTTTGGACGAATTTTTTAACAGTTTTCAAATTTTCAGATGGGATGTTCCAGATAAGGTCAAAAACGACATACTCAGATCTTCACCAAACTTTGCAGGGATACATTGGATATCAAGACACGTGGAAAAAACGTACAAAACAAGAGATTGGAGACATCAAGATTTTGGACGAATTTTTTAACAATTTTCAAATTTTCAGATAGGAGGTTCCAGATAAGGTCAAAAACTACATACTCAGATCTTCACCAAACTTTGCAGGGATACATTGGATGTCAAGACACGTGGAAAAAACGTACAAAACAAGAGATTGGGGTCATCAAGATTTTGGACGGATTTTTTAGGAATTTTCAAATTTTCAGATGGGAGGTTCCAGATAAAGTCAAAAACTACATACTCAGATCTTCACCAAACATTGCAGGGATACATTGGATGTCAAGACACGTGGAAAAAACGTACAAAACAAGAGATTGGAGACATCAAAATTTTGGACGAATTTTTTAAGAATTTTCAAATTTTCAGATAGGAGGTTCCAGATGAGGTCAAAAACGACATACTCAGATCTTCACCAAACTTTGCAGGAATACTTTGCATGTCAAGACACGTGGAAAAAACGTACAAAACAAGAGATCGGAGACATCAAGATTTTCGACGAATTTTTTAAGAATTTTCAAATTTTCAGATGGGAGGTTCCAGATAAGGTAAAAAACGACATACTCAGATCTTCACCAAACTTTGCATGGATACATTGGATGTCAAGACACGTGGAAAAAACATACAAAACATAGGATTGGTGACATCAAGAATTTGGACGAATTTTTTAAGAATTTTCAAATTTTCAGATAGGAGGTTCCATATAAGGTCAAAAACTACATACTCAGATCTTCACCAAACTTTGCAGGGATACATTGGAGGTCGAGACACGTGGAAAAAAAGTACAAAACAAGAGATTGGGGTCATCAAGATTTTGGACGGATTTTTTAGGAATTTTCAAATTTTCAGATGGGAGGTTCCAGATAAGGTCAAAAACTACATACTCAGATCTTCACCAAACATTGCAGGGATACATTGGATGTCAAGACACGTGGAAAAAACGTACAAAACAAGAGATTGGAGACATCAAGATTTTGGACGAATTTTTTAAGAATTTTCAAATTTTCAGATAGGAGGTTCCAGATGAGGTCAAAAACTACATACTCAGATCTTCACCAAACTTTGCAGGAATACTTTGCATGTCAAGACACGTGGAAAAAACGTACAAAACAAGAGATCGGAGACATCAAGATTTTCGACGAATTTTTTAAGAATTTTCAAATTTTCAGATGGGAGGTTCCAGATAAGGTCAAAAACGACATACTCAGATCTTCACCAAACTTTGCAGGGATCCATTGGAGGTCGAGACACGTGGAAAAAACGTACAAAACAAGAGATTGGAGACATCAAGATTTTGGACGAATTTTTTAAGAATTTTCAAATTTTCAGATAGGAGGTTCCATATAAGGTCAAAAACTACATACTCAGATCTTCACCAAACTTTGCAGGGATACATTGGATGTCAAGACACGTGGAAAAAACGTACAAAACAAGAGATTGGAGACATCAAGATTTTCGACGAATTTTTTAAGAATTTTCAAATTTTCAGAAAGGATGTTCCAGATAAGGTCAAAAACGACATACTCAGATCTTCACCAAACTTTGCAGGGATCCATTGGAGGTCGAGACACGTGGAAAAAACGTACAAAACAAGAGATTGGAGACATCAAGATTTTGGACGAATTTTTGAAGAATTTTCAAATTTTCAGATAGGAGGTTCCAGATAAGGTCTAAAACTACATACTCAGATCTCCACCAAACATTGCAGGAATACATTGGATGTCAAGACACGTTAAAAAAACGTACAAAACAAGAGATTGGAGACATCAAGATTTTCGACGAATTTTTGAAGAATTTTCAAATTTTCAGATAGGAGGTTCCAGATAAGGTCAAAAACTACATACTCAGATCTTCACCAAACGTTGCAGGGATACTTTGCATGTCAAGACACGTGGAAAAAACGTACAAAACAAAAGATTGGAGACATCAAGATTTTCGACGAATTTTTTAAGAATTTTCAAATTTTCAGATGGGAGGTTCCAGATAAGGTCAAAAACGACATACTCAGATCTTCACCAAACTTTGCATGGATACATTGGATGTCAAGACACGTGGAAAAAACGTACAAAACAAGAGATTGGAGACATCAAGATTTTGGACGAATTTTTTAAGAATTCTCAAATTTTCAGAAAGGAGGTTCCATATAAGGTCAAAAACTACATACTCAGATCTTCACCAAACTTTGCAGGGATACTTTGGATGTCAAGACACGTGGAAAAAACGTACAAAACAAGAGATTGGGGTCATCAAGATTTTGGACGAATTTTTTAAGAATTTTCAAATTTTCAGATCGGAGGTTCAATATAAGGTCAAAAACTACATACTCAGATCTTCACCAAACTTTGCATGGATACATTGGATGTCAAGACACGTGGAAAAAACATACAAAACATAGGATTCGGAACATCAAGATTTTGGTCGAATTTTTTAAGAATTTTCAAATTTTCAGATAGGAGGTTCCATATAAGGTCAAAAACTACATACTCAGATCTTCACCAAACATTGCAGGAATACATTGGATGTCAAGACACGTGGAAAAAACGTACAAAACAAGAGATTGGGGTCATCAAGATTTTGCACGGATTTTTTAGGAATTTTCAAATTTTCAGATGGGAGGTTCCAGATAAGGTCAAAAACTACATACTCAGATCTTCACCAAACTTTGCAGGGATACATTGGATGTCAAGACACGTGGAAAAAACGTACAAAACAAGAGATTGGAGACATCAAGATTTTGGACGAATTTTTTAAGAATTTTCAAATTTTCAGATAGGAGGTTCCATATAAGGTCAAAAACTACATACTCAGATCTTCACCAAACTTTGCATGGATACATTATGTGTCAAGACACGTGGAAAAAACGTACAAAACAAAAGATTGGAGACATCAAGATTTTGGTCGAATTTTTTAAGAATTTTCAAATTTTCAGAAGGGAGGTTCCAGATAAGGTCAAAAACTACATACTCAGATCTTCACCAAACTTTGCAGGGATACATTGGATGTCAAGACACGTGGAAAAAACGTACAAAACAAGAGATTGGAGACATCAAGATTTTGGACGAATTTTTTAAGAATTTTTAAATTTTCAGATAGGAGGTTCCATATAAGGTCAAAAACTACATACTCAGATCTTCACCAAACTTTGCATGGATACATTATGTGTCAAGACACGTGGAAAAAACGTACAAAACAAGAGATTGGAGACATCAAGATATTGGTCGAATTTTTTAAGAATTTTCAAATTTTCAGATGGGAGGTTCCAGATAAGGTCAAAAACTACATACTCAGATCTTCACCAAACTTTGCAGGGATACATTGGATGTCAAGACACGTGGAAAAAACGTACAAAACAAGAGATAGGAGACATCAAGATTTTGGACGAATTTTTTAACAATTTTCAAATTTTCAGAAAGGATGTTCCAGATAAGGTCAAAAACAACATACTCAGATCTTCACCAAACTTTGCAGGGATACATTGGATATCAAGACACGTGGAAAAAACGTACAAAACAAGAGATTGGAGACATCAAGATTTTGGACGAATTTTTTAAGAATTTTCAAATTTTCAGATAGGAGGTTCCAGATAAGATCAAAAACTACATACTCAGATCTTCACCAAACTTTGCAGGGATACATTGGATGTCAAGACACGTGGAAAAAAAGTACAAAACAAGAGATTGGGGTCATCAAGATTTTGGACGGATTTTTTAGGAATTTTCAAATTTTCAGATGGGAGGTTCCATATAAGGTCAAAAACTACATACTCAGATCTACACCAAACTTTGCAGGGATACATTGGATGTCAAGACACGTGGAAAAAACGTACAAAACAAGAGATTGGAGACATCAAGATTTTCGACGAATTTTTTAAGAATTTTCAAATTTTCAGAAAGGATGTTCCAGATAAGGTCAAAAACGACATACTCAGATCTTCACCAAACTTTGCAGGGATACATTGGAGGTCGAGACACGTGGAAAAAACGTACAAAACAAGAGATTGGAGACATCAAGATTTTGGACGAATTTTTGAAGAATTTTCAAATTTTCTGATAGGAGGTCCCAGATAAGGTCAAAAACTACATACTCAGATCTCCACCAAACATTGCAGGGATACATTGGATGTCAAGACACGTGGAAAAAACGTACAAAACAAGAGATTGGAGACATCAAGATTTTCGACGAATTTTTGAAGAATTTTCAAATTTTCAGATAGGAGGTTCCAGATAAGGTCAAAAACTACATACTCAGATCTTCACCAAACGTTGCAGGGATACTTTGCATGTCAAGACACGTGGAAAAAACGTACAAAACAAGAGATTGGAGACATCAAGATTTTGGACGAATTTTTTAAGAATTTTCAAATTTTCAGAAAGGATGTTCCAGATAAGGTCAAAAACGACATACTCAGATCTTCACCAAACTTTGCAGGGATACATTGGATGTCAAGACACGTGGAAAAAACGTACAAAACAAGAGATTGGAGACATCAAATTTTGGACGAATTTTTTAAGAATTTTCAAATTTTCAGAAAGGATGTTCCAGATAAGGTCAAAAACGACATACTCAGATCTTCACCAAACTTTGCAGGGATACATTGGAGGTCAAGACACGTGGAAAAAAACGTACAAAACAAGAGATTGGAGACATCAAGATTTTCGACGAATTTTTGAAGAATTTTCAAATTTTCAGATAGGAGGTTCCAGATAAGGTCAAAAACTACATACTCAGATCTTCACCAAACGTTGCAGGGATACTTTGCATGTCAAGACACGTGGAAAAAACGTACAAAACAAGAGATTGGAGACATCAAGATTTTCGACGAATTTTTTAAGAATTTTCAAATTTTCAGATGGGAGGTTCCAGATAAGGTCAAAAACGACATACTCAGATCTTCACCAAACTTTGCATGGATACATTGGATGTCAAGACACGTGGAAAAAACGTACAAAACAAGAGATTGGAGACATCAAGATTTTGGACGAATTTTTTAAGAATTCTCAAATTTTCAGAAAGGAGGTTCCATATAAGGTCAAAAACTACAAACTCAGATCTTCACCAAACTTTGCAGGGATACATTGGATGTCAAGACACGTGGAAAAAACGTACAAAACAAGAGATTGGGGTCATCAAGATTTTGGACGAATTTTTTAAGAATTTTCAAATTTTCAGAAAGGAGGTTCCATATAAGGTCAAAAACTACATACTCAGATCTTCACCAAACTTTGCAGGGATACATTGAATGTCAAGACACGTGGAAAAAACGTACAAAACAAGAGATTGGGGTCATCAAGATTTTGGACGGATATTTAGGAATTTTCAAATTTTCAGATGGGAGGTTCCAGATAAGGTCAAAAACTACATACTCAGATCTTCACCAAACTTTGCAGGGATACATTGGATGTCAAGACACGTGGAAAAAACGTACAAAACAAGAGATTGGAGACATCAAGATTTTGGACGAATTTTTTAAGAATTTTTAAATTTTCAGATAGGAGGTTCCATATAAGGTCAAAAACTACATACTCAGATCTTCACCAAACTTTGCATGGATACATTATGTGTCAAGACACGTGGAAAAAACGTACAAAACAAGAGATTGGAGACATCAAGATATTGGTCGAATTTTTTAAGAATTTTCAAATTTTCAGATGGGAGGTTCCAGATAAGGTCAAAAACTACATACTCAGATCTTCACCAAACTTTGCAGGGATACATTGGATGTCAAGACACGTGGAAAAAACGTACAAAACAAGAGATAGGAGACATCAAGATTTTGGACGAATTTTTTAACAATTTTCAAATTTTCAGAAAGGATGTTCCAGATAAGGTCAAAAACGACATACTCAGATCTTCACCAAACTTTGCAGGGATACATTGGATATCAAGACACGTGGAAAAAACGTACAAAACAAGAGATTGGAGACATCAAGATTTTGGAAGAATTTTTTAAGAATTTTCAAATTTTCAGAAAGGAGGTTCCAGATAAGATCAAAAACTACATACTCAGATCTTCACCAAACTTTGCAGGGATACATTGGATGTCAAGACACGTGGAAAAAACGTACAAAACAAGAGATTGGGGTCATCAAGATTTTGGACGGATTTTTTAGGAATTTTCAAATTTTCAGATGGGAGGTTCCAGATAAGGTCAAAAACTACATACTCAGATCTTCACCAAACATTGCAGGGATACATTGGATGTCAAGACACGTGGAAAAAACGTACAAAACAAGAGATTGGAGACATCAAGATTTTGGACGAATTTTTTAAGAATTTTCAAATTTTCAGATAAAAGGTTCCAGATGAGGTCAAAAACTACATACTCAGATCTTCACCAAACTTTGCAGGAATACTTTGCATGTCAAGACACGTGGAAAAAACGTACAAAACAAGAGATCGGAGACATCAAGATTTTCGACGAATTTTTTAAGAATTTTCAAATTTTCAGATGGGAGGTTCCAGATAAGGTCAAAAACGACATACTCAGATCTTCACCAAACTTTGCAGGGATCCATTGGAGGTCGAGACACGTGGAAAAAACGTACAAAACAAGAGATTGGAGACATCAAGATTTTGGACGAATTTTTTAAGAATTTTCAAATTTTCAGATAGGAGGTTCCATATAAGGTCAAAAACTACATACTCAGATCTTCACCAAACTTTGCAGGGATACATTGGATGTCAAGACACGTGGAAAAAACGTACAAAACAAGAGATTGGAGACATCAAGATTTTCGACGAATTTTTTAAGAATTTTCAAATTTTCAGAAAGGATGTTCCAGATAAGGTCAAAAACGACAGACTCAGATCTTCACCAAACTTTGCAGGGATCCATTGGAGGTCGAGACACGTGGAAAAAACGTACAAAACAAGAGATTGGAGACATCAAGATTTCGGACGAATTTTTGAAGAATTTTCAAATTTTCAGATAGGAGGTTCCAGATAAGGTCTAAAACTACATACTCAGATCTCCACCAAACATTGCAGGAATACATTGGATGTCAAGACACGTGGAAAAAACGTACAAAACAAGAGATTGGAGACATCAAGATTTTCGACGAATTTTTGAAGAATTTTCAAATTTTCAGATAGGAGGTTCCAGATAAGGTCAAAAACTACATACTCAGATCTTCACCAAACGTTGCAGGGATACTTTGCATGTCAAGACACGTGGAAAAAACGTACAAAACAAAAGATTGGAGACATCAAGATTTTCGACGAATTTTTTAAGAATTTTCAAATTTTCAGATGGGAGGTTCCAGATAAGGTCAAAAACGACATACTCAGATCTTCACCAAACTTTGCATGGATACATTGGATGTCAAGACACGTGGAAAAAACGTACAAAACAAGAGATTGGAGACATCAAGATTTTGGACGAATTTTTTAAGAATTCTCAAATTTTCAGAAAGGAGGTTCCATATAAGGTCAAAAACTACATACTCAGATCTTCACCAAACTTTGCAGGGATACTTTGGATGTCAAGACACGTGGAAAAAACGTACAAAACAAGAGATTGGGGTCATCAAGATTTTGGACGAATTTTTTAAGAATTTTCAAATTTTCAGATGGGAGGTTCAATATAAGGTCAAAAACTACATACTCAGATCTTCACCAAACTTTGCATGGATACATTGGATGTCAAGACACGTGGAAAAAACATACAAAACATAGGATTCGGAACATCAAGATTTTGGTCGAATTTTTTAAGAATTTTCAAATTTTCAGATAGGAGGTTCCATATAAGGTCAAAAACTACATACTCAGATCTTCACCAAACATTGCAGGAATACATTGGATGTCAAGACACGTGGAAAAAACGTACAAAACAAGAGATTGGGGTCATCAAGATTTTGGACGGATTTTTTAGGAATTTTCAAATTTTCAGATGGGAGGTTCCAGATAAGGTCAAAAACTACATACTCAGATCTTCACCAAACTTTGCAGGGATACATTGGATGTCAAGACACGTGGAAAAAACGTACAAAACAAGAGATTGGAGACATCAAGATTTTGGACGAATTTTTTAAGAATTTTCAAATTTTCAGATAGGAGGTTCCATATAAGGTCAAAAACTACATACTCAGATCTTCACCAAACTTTGCATGGATACATTATGTGTCAAGACACGTGGAAAAAACGTACAAAACAAAAGATTGGAGACATCAAGATTTTGGTCGAATTTTTTAAGAATTTTCAAATTTTCAGATGGGAGGTTCCAGATAAGGTCAAAAACTACATACTCAGATCTTCACCAAACTTTGCAGGGATACATTGGATGTCAAGACACGTGGAAAAAACGTACAAAAAAGAGATTGGAGACATCAAGATTTTGGACGAATTTTTTAACAATTTTCAAATTTTCAGAAAGGATGTTCCAGATAAGGTCAAAAACTACATACTCAGATCTTCACCAAACGTTGCAGGGATACTTTGCATGTCAAGACACGTGGAAAAAACGTACAAAACAAGAGATTGGAGACATCAAGATTTTGGACGAATTTTTTAAGAATTTTCAAATTTTCAGAAAGGATGTTCCAGATAAGGTCAAAAACGACATACTCAGATCTTCACCAAACTTTGCAGGGATACATTGGATGTCAAGACACGTGGAAAAAACGTACAAAACAAGAGATTGGAGACATCAAATTTTGGACGAATTTTTTAAGAATTTTCAAATTTTCAGAAAGGATGTTCCAGATAAGGTCAAAAACGACATACTCAGATCTTCACCAAACTTTGCAGGGATACATTGGAGGTCAAGACACGTGGAAAAAAACGTACAAAACAAGAGATTGGAGACATCAAGATTTTCGACGAATTTTTGAAGAATTTTCAAATTTTCAGATAGGAGGTTCCAGATAAGGTCAAAAACTACATACTCAGATCTTCACCAAACGTTGCAGGGATACTTTGCATGTCAAGACACGTGGAAAAAACGTACAAAACAAGAGATTGGAGACATCAAGATTTTCGACGAATTTTTTAAGAATTTTCAAATTTTCAGATGGGAGGTTCCAGATAAGGTCAAAAACGACATACTCAGATCTTCACCAAACTTTGCATGGATACATTGGATGTCAAGACACGTGGAAAAAACGTACAAAACAAGAGATTGGAGACATCAAGATTTTGGACGAATTTTTTAAGAATTCTCAAATTTTCAGAAAGGAGGTTCCATATAAGGTCAAAAACTACAAACTCAGATCTTCACCAAACTTTGCAGGGATACATTGGATGTCAAGACACGTGGAAAAAACGTACAAAACAAGAGATTGGGGTCATCAAGATTTTGGACGAATTTTTTAAGAATTTTCAAATTTTCAGAAAGGAGGTTCCATATAAGGTCAAAAACTACATACTCAGATCTTCACCAAACTTTGCAGGGATACATTGAATGTCAAGACACGTGGAAAAAACGTACAAAACAAGAGATTGGGGTCATCAAGATTTTGGACGGATATTTAGGAATTTTCAAATTTTCAGATGGGAGGTTCCAGATAAGGTCAAAAACTACATACTCAGATCTTCACCAAACTTTGCAGGGATACATTGGATGTCAAGACACGTGGAAAAAACGTACAAAACAAGAGATTGGAGACATCAAGATTTTGGACGAATTTTTTAAGAATTTTTAAATTTTCAGATAGGAGGTTCCATATAAGGTCAAAAACTACATACTCAGATCTTCACCAAACTTTGCATGGATACATTATGTGTCAAGACACGTGGAAAAAACGTACAAAACAAGAGATTGGAGACATCAAGATATTGGTCGAATTTTTTAAGAATTTTCAAATTTTCAGATGGGAGGTTCCAGATAAGGTCAAAAACTACATACTCAGATCTTCACCAAACTTTGCAGGGATACATTGGATGTCAAGACACGTGGAAAAAACGTACAAAACAAGAGATAGGAGACATCAAGATTTTGGACGAATTTTTTAACAATTTTCAAATTTTCAGAAAGGATGTTCCAGATAAGGTCAAAAACGACATACTCAGATCTTCACCAAACTTTGCAGGGATACATTGGATATCAAGACACGTGGAAAAAACGTACAAAACAAGAGATTGGAGACATCAAGATTTTGGAAGAATTTTTTAAGAATTTTCAAATTTTCAGAAAGGAGGTTCCAGATAAGATCAAAAACTACATACTCAGATCTTCACCAAACTTTGCAGGGATACATTGGATGTCAAGACACGTGGAAAAAACGTACAAAACAAGAGATTGGGGTCATCAAGATTTTGGACGGATTTTTTAGGAATTTTCAAATTTTCAGATGGGAGGTTCCAGATAAGGTCAAAAACTACATACTCAGATCTTCACCAAACATTGCAGGGATACATTGGATGTCAAGACACGTGGAAAAAACGTACAAAACAAGAGATTGGAGACATCAAGATTTTGGACGAATTTTTTAAGAATTTTCAAATTTTCAGATAAAAGGTTCCAGATGAGGTCAAAAACTACATACTCAGATCTTCACCAAACTTTGCAGGAATACTTTGCATGTCAAGACACGTGGAAAAAACGTACAAAACAAGAGATCGGAGACATCAAGATTTTCGACGAATTTTTTAAGAATTTTCAAATTTTCAGATGGGAGGTTCCAGATAAGGTCAAAAACGACATACTCAGATCTTCACCAAACTTTGCAGGGATCCATTGGAGGTCGAGACACGTGGAAAAAACGTACAAAACAAGAGATTGGAGACATCAAGATTTTGGACGAATTTTTTAAGAATTTTCAAATTTTCAGATAGGAGGTTCCATATAAGGTCAAAAACTACATACTCAGATCTTCACCAAACTTTGCAGGGATACATTGGATGTCAAGACACGTGGAAAAAACGTACAAAACAAGAGATTGGAGACATCAAGATTTTCGACGAATTTTTTAAGAATTTTCAAATTTTCAGAAAGGATGTTCCAGATAAGGTCAAAAACGACAGACTCAGATCTTCACCAAACTTTGCAGGGATCCATTGGAGGTCGAGACACGTGGAAAAAACGTACAAAACAAGAGATTGGAGACATCAAGATTTCGGACGAATTTTTGAAGAATTTTCAAATTTTCAGATAGGAGGTTCCAGATAAGGTCTAAAACTACATACTCAGATCTCCACCAAACATTGCAGGAATACATTGGATGTCAAGACACGTGGAAAAAACGTACAAAACAAGAGATTGGAGACATCAAGATTTTCGACGAATTTTTGAAGAATTTTCAAATTTTCAGATAGGAGGTTCCAGATAAGGTCAAAAACTACATACTCAGATCTTCACCAAACGTTGCAGGGATACTTTGCATGTCAAGACACGTGGAAAAAACGTACAAAACAAAAGATTGGAGACATCAAGATTTTCGACGAATTTTTTAAGAATTTTCAAATTTTCAGATGGGAGGTTCCAGATAAGGTCAAAAACGACATACTCAGATCTTCACCAAACTTTGCATGGATACATTGGATGTCAAGACACGTGGAAAAAACGTACAAAACAAGAGATTGGAGACATCAAGATTTTGGACGAATTTTTTAAGAATTCTCAAATTTTCAGAAAGGAGGTTCCATATAAGGTCAAAAACTACATACTCAGATCTTCACCAAACTTTGCAGGGATACTTTGGATGTCAAGACACGTGGAAAAAACGTACAAAACAAGAGATTGGGGTCATCAAGATTTTGGACGAATTTTTTAAGAATTTTCAAATTTTCAGATGGGAGGTTCAATATAAGGTCAAAAACTACATACTCAGATCTTCACCAAACTTTGCATGGATACATTGGATGTCAAGACACGTGGAAAAAACATACAAAACATAGGATTCGGAACATCAAGATTTTGGTCGAATTTTTTAAGAATTTTCAAATTTTCAGATAGGAGGTTCCATATAAGGTCAAAAACTACATACTCAGATCTTCACCAAACATTGCAGGAATACATTGGATGTCAAGACACGTGGAAAAAACGTACAAAACAAGAGATTGGGGTCATCAAGATTTTGGACGGATTTTTTAGGAATTTTCAAATTTTCAGATGGGAGGTTCCAGATAAGGTCAAAAACTACATACTCAGATCTTCACCAAACTTTGCAGGGATACATTGGATGTCAAGACACGTGGAAAAAACGTACAAAACAAGAGATTGGAGACATCAAGATTTTGGACGAATTTTTTAAGAATTTTCAAATTTTCAGATAGGAGGTTCCATATAAGGTCAAAAACTACATACTCAGATCTTCACCAAACTTTGCATGGATACATTATGTGTCAAGACACGTGGAAAAAACGTACAAAACAAAAGATTGGAGACATCAAGATTTTGGTCGAATTTTTTAAGAATTTTCAAATTTTCAGATGGGAGGTTCCAGATAAGGTCAAAAACTACATACTCAGATCTTCACCAAACTTTGCAGGGATACATTGGATGTCAAGACACGTGGAAAAAACGTACAAAAAAGAGATTGGAGACATCAAGATTTTGGACGAATTTTTTAACAATTTTCAAATTTTCAGAAAGGATGTTCCAGATAAGGTCAAAAACGACATACTCAGATCTTCACCAAACTTTGCAGGGATACATTGGATATCAAGACACGTGGAAAAAACGTACAAAACAAGAGATTGGAGACATCAAGATTTTGGACGAATTTTTTAAGAATTTTCAAATTTTCAGATAGGAGGTTCCAGATAAGGTCAAAAACTACATACTCAGATCTTCACCAAACTTTGCAGGGATACATTGGATGTCAAGACACGTGGAAAAAACGTACAAAACAAGAGATTGGGGTCATCAAGATTTTGGACGGATTTTTTAGGAATTTTCAAATTTTCAGATGGGAGGTTCCAGATAAGGTCAAAAACTACATACTCAGATCTTCACCAAACATTGCAGGGATACATTGGATGTCAAGACACGTGGAAAAAACGTACAAAACAAGAGATTGGAGACATCAAAATTTTGGACGAATTTTTTAAGAATTTTCAAATTTTCAGATAGGAGGTTCCAGATGAGGTCAAAAACTACATACTCAGATCTTCACCAAACTTTGCAGGAATACTTTGCATGTCAAGACACGTGGAAAAAACGTACAAAACAAGAGATCGGAGACATCAAGATTTTCGACGAATTTTTTAAGAATTTTCAAATTTTCAGATGGGAGGTTCCAGATAAGGTCAAAAACGACATACTCAGATCTTCACCAAACTTTGCATGGATACATTGGATGTCAAGACACGTGGAAAAAACATACAAAACATAGGATTGGTGACATCAAGATTTTGGACGAATTTTTTAAGAATTTTCAAATTTTCAGATAGGAGGTTCCAGATAAGGTCAAAAACTACATACTCAGATCTTCACCAAACTTTGCAGGGATACATTGGATGTCAAGACACGTGGAAAAAACGTACAAAACAAGAGATTGGAGACATCAAGATTATGGACGAATTTTTTGAGAATTTTCAAATTTTCAGAAAGGAGGTTCCATATAAGGTCAAAAACTACATACTCAGATCTTCACCAAACTTTGCAGGGATACATTGGATGTCAAGACACGTGGAAAAAACGTACAAAACAAGAGATTGGAGACATCAAGATTTTCGACGAATTTTTTAAGAATTTTCAAATTTTCAGAAAGGATGTTCCAGATAAGGTCAAAAACGACATACTCAGATCTTCACCAAACTTTGCAGGGATACATTGGAGGTCGAGACACGTGGAAAAAACGTACAAAACAAGAGATTGGAGACATCAAGATTTTCGACGAATTTTTGAAGAATTTTCAAATTTTCTGATAGGAGGTCCCAGATAAGGTCAAAAACTACATACTCAGATCTCCACCAAACATTGCAGGGATACATTGGATGTCAAGACACGTGGAAAAAACGTACAAAACAAGAGATTGGAGACATCAAGATTTTCGACGAATTTTTGAAGAATTTTCAAATTTTCAGATAGGAGGTTCCAGATAAGGTCAAAAACTACATACTCAGATCTTCACCAAACGTTGCAGGGATACTTTGCATGTCAAGACACGTGGAAAAAACGTACAAAACAAGAGATTGGAGACATCAAGATTTTCGACGAATTTTTTAAGAATTTTCAAATTTTCAGATGGGAGGTTCCAGATAAGGTCAAAAACGACATACTCAGATCTTCACCAAACTTTGCATGGATACATTGGATGTCAAGACACGTGGAAAAAACGTACAAAACAAGAGATTGGGGTCATCAAGATTTTGCACGGATTTTTTAGGAATTTTCAAATTTTCAGATGGGAGGTTCCAGATAAGGTCAAAAACTACATACTCAGATCTTCACCAAACTTTGCAGGGATACATTGGATGTCAAGACACGTGGAAAAAACGTACAAAACAAGAGATTGGAGACATCAAGATTTTGGACGAATTTTTTAAGAATTTTCAAATTTTCAGATAGGAGGTTCCATATAAGGTCAAAAACTACATACTCAGATCTTCACCAAACTTTGCATGGATACATTATGTGTCAAGACACGTGGAAAAAACGTACAAAACAAAAGATTGGAGACATCAAGATTTTGGTCGAATTTTTTAAGAATTTTCAAATTTTCAGATGGGAGGTTCCAGATAAGGTCAAAAACTACATACTCAGATTTTCACCACACTTTGCAGGGATACATTGGATGTCAAGACACGTGGAAAAAACGTACAAAAAAGAGATTGGAGACATCAAGATTTTGGACGAATTTTTTAACAATTTTCAAATTTTCAGAAATGCGGTTCCAGATAAGGTCAAAAACGACATACTCAGATCTTCACCAAACTTTGCAGGGATACATTGGATATCAAGACACGTGGAAAAAACGTACAAAACAAGAGATTGGAGACATCAAGATTTTGGACGAATTTTTTAAGAATTTTCAAATTTTCAGATAGGAGGTTCCAGATAAGGTCAAAAACGACATACTCAGATCTTCACCAAACTTTGCAGGGATACATTGGATGTCAAGACACGTGGAAAAAACGTACAAAACAAGAGATTGGGGTCATCAAGATTTTGGACGGATTTTTTAGGAATTTTCAAATTTTCAGATGGGAGGTTCCAGATAAGGTCAAAAACTACATACTCAGATCTTCACCAAACATTGCAGGGATACATTGGATGTCAAGACACGTGGAAAAAACGTACAAAACAAGAGATTGGAGACATCAAAATTTTGGACGAATTTTTTAAGAATTTTCAAATTTTCAGATAGGAGGTTCCAGATGAGGTCAAAAACTACATACTCAGATCTTCACCAAACTTTGCAGGAATACTTTGCATGTCAAGACACATGGAAAAAACGTACAAAACAAGAGATCGGAGACATCAAGATTTTCGACGAATTTTTTATGAATTTTCAAATTTTCAGATGGGAGGTTCCAGATAAGGTCAAAAACGACATACTCAGATCTTCACCAAACTTTGCATGGATACATTGGATGTCAAGACACGTGGAAAAAACATACAAAACATAGGATTGGTGACATCAAGATTTTGGACGAATTTTTTAAGAATTTTCAAATTTTCAGATAGGAGGTTCCATATAAGGTCAAAAACTACATACTCAGATCTTCACCAAACTTTGCAGGGATACATTGGATGTCAAGACACGTGGAAAAAACGTACAAAACAAGAGATTGGAGACATCAAGATTATGGACGAATTTTTTAAGAATTTTCAAATTTTCAGATAGGAGGTTCCAGATAAGGTCAAAAACTACATACTCAGATTTTCACCAAACGTTGCAGGGATACTTTGCATGTCAAGACACGTGGAAAAAACGTACAAAACAAAAGATTGGAGACATCAAGATTTTCGACGAATTTTTTAAGAATTTTCAAATTTTCAGATGGGAGGTTCCAGATAAGGTCAAAAACGACATACTCAGATCTTCACCAAACTTTGCAGGGATACATTGGATGTCAAGACACGTGGGAAAAACGTACAAAACAAGAGATTGGAGACATCAAGATTTTGGACGAATTTTTTAAGAATTTTCAAATTTTCAGATAGGAGGTTCCAGATAAGGTCAAAAACTACATACTCAGATCTTCACCAAACGTTGCAGGGATACTTTGCATGTCAAGACACGTGGAAAAAACGTACAAAACAAAAGATTGGAGACATCAAGATTTTCGACGAATTTTTTAAGAATTTTCAAATTTTCAGATGGGAGGTTCCAGATAAGGTCAAAAACGACATACTCAGATCTTCACCAAACTTTGCATGGATACATTGGATGTCAAGACACGTGGAAAAAACGTACAAAACAAGAGATTGGAGACATCAAGATTTTGGACGAATTTTTTAAGAATTCTCAAATTTTCAGAAAGGAGGTTCCATATAAGGTCAAAAACTACATACTCAGATCTTCACCAAACTTTGCAGGGATACTTTGGATGTCAAGACACGTGGAAAAAACGTACAAAACAAGAGATTGGGGTCATCAAGATTTTGGACGAATTTTTTAAGAATTTTCAAATTTTCAGATGGGAGGTTCAATATAAGGTCAAAAACTACATACTCAGATCTTCACCAAACTTTGCATGGATACATTGGATGTCAAGACAAGTGGAAAAAACATACAAAACATAGGATTCGGAACATCAAGATTTTGGTCGAATTTTTTAAGAATTTTCAAATTTTCAGATAGGAGGTTCCATATAAGGTCAAAAACTACATACTCAGATCTTCACCAAACATTGCAGGAATACATTGGATGTCAAGACACGTGGAAAAAACGTACAAAACAAGAGATTGGGGTCATCAAGATTTTGCACGGATTTTTTAAGAATTTTCAAATTTTCAGATGGGAGGTTCCAGATAAGGTCAAAAACTACATACTCAGATCTTCACCAAACTTTGCAGGGATACATTGGATGTCAAGACACGTGGAAAAAACGTACAAAACAAGAGATTGGAGACACCAAGATTTTGGACGAATTTTTTAAGAATTTTCAAATTTTCAGATAGGAGGTTCCATATAAGGTCAAAAACTACATACTCAGATCTTCACCAAACTTTGCATGGATACATTATGTGTCAAGACACGTGGAAAAAACGTACAAAACAAAAGATTGGAGACATCAAGATTTTGGTCGAATTTTTTAAGAATTTTCAAATTTTCAGATGGGAGGTTCCAGATAAGGTCAAAAACTACATACTCAGATCTTCACCAAACTTTGCAGGGATACATTGGATGTCAAGACACGTGGAAAAAACGTACAAAACAAGAGATTGGAGACATCAAGATTTTGGACGAATTTTTTAAGAATTTTTAAATTTTCAGATAGGAGGTTCCATATAAGGTCAAAAACTACATACTCAGATCTTCAGCAAACTTTGCATGGATACATTATGTGTCAAGACACGTGGAAAAAACGTACAAAACAAGAGATTGGAGACATCAAGATATTGGTCGAATTTTTTAAGAATTTTCAAATTTTCAGATGGGAGGTTCCAGATAAGGTCAAAAACTACATACTCAGATCTTCACCAAACTTTGCAGGGATACATTGGATGTCAAGACACGTGGAAAAAACGTACAAAACAAGAGATAGGAGACATCAAGATTTTGGACGAATTTTTTAACAATTTTCAAATTTTCAGAAAGGATGTTCCAGATAAGGTCAAAAACAACAAACTCAGATCTTCACCAAACTTTGCAGGGATACATTGGATATCAAGACACGTGGAAAAAACGTACAAAACAAGAGATTGGAGACATCAAGATTTTGGACGAATTTTTTAAGAATTTTCAAATTTTCAGATAGGAGGTTCCAAATAAGATCAAAAACTACATACTCAGATCTTCACCAAACTTTGCAGGGATACATTGGATGTCAAGACACGTGGAAAAAAAGTACAAAACAAGAGATTGGGGTCATCAAGATTTTGGACGGATTTTTTAGGAATTTTCAAATTTTCAGATGGGAGGTTCCATATAAGGTCAAAAACTACATACTCAGATCTTCACCAAACTTTGCAGGGATACATTGGATGTCAAGACACGTGGAAAAAACGTACAAAACAAGAGATTGGAGACATCAAGATTTTCGACGAATTTTTTAAGAATTTTCAAATTTTCAGAAAGGATGTTCCAGATAAGGTCAAAAACGACATACTCAGATCTTCACCAAACTTTGCAGGGATACATTGGAGGTCGAGACACGTGGAAAAAACGTACAAAACAAGAGATTGGAGACATCAAGATTTTGGACGAATTTTTGAAGAATTTTCAAATTTTCTGATAGGAGGTCCCAGATAAGGTCAAAAACTACATACTCAGATCTTAACCAAACATTGCAGGGATACATTGGATGTCAAGACACGTGGAAAAAACGTACAAAACAAGAGATTGGAGACATCAAGATTTTCGACGAATTTTTGAAGAATTTTCAAATTTTCAGATAGGAGGTTCCATAAAAGGTCAAAAACTACATACTCAGATCTTCACCAAACTTTGCATGGATACATTATGTGTCAAGACACGTGGAAAAAACGTACAAAACAAGAGATTGGAGACATCAAGATTTTGGTTGAATTTTTTAAGAATTTTCAAATTTTCAGATGGGAGGTTCCAGATAAGGTCAAAAACTACATACTCAGATTTTCACCAAACTTTGCAGGGATACATTGGATGTCAAGACACGTGGAAAAAACGTACAAAACAAGAGATAGGAGACATCAAGATTTTGGACGAATTTTTTAACAATTTTCAAATTTTCAGAAAGGATGCTCCAGATAAGGTCAAAAACGACATACTCAGATCTTCACCAAACTTTGCAGGGATACATTGGATGTCAAGACACGTGGAAAAAACGTACAAAACAAGAGATTGGAGACATCAAGATTTTGGACGAATTTTTTAAGAATTTTCAAATTTTCAGATAGGAGGTTCCATATAAGGTCAAAAACTACATACTCAGATCTTCACCAAACTTTGCATGGATACATTATGTGTCAAGACACGTGGAAAAAACGTACAAAACAAAAGATTGGAGACATCAAGATTTTGGTCGAATTTTTTAAGAATTTTCAAATTTTCAGATGGGAGGTTCCAGATAAGGTCAAAAACTACATACTCAGATCTTCACCAAACTTTGCAGGGATACATTGGATGTCAAGACACGTGGAAAAAACGTACAAAAAAGAGATTGGAGACATCAAGATTTTGGACGAATTTTTTAACAATTTTCAAATTTTCAGAAAGGATGTTCCAGATAAGGTCAAAAACGACATACTCAGATCTTCACCAAACTTTGCAGGGATACATTGGATATCAAGACACGTGGAAAAAACGTACAAAACAAGAGATTGGAGACATCAAGATTTTGGACGAATTTTTTAAGAATTTTCAAATTTTCAGATAGGAGGTTCCAGATAAGGTCAAAAACTACATACTCAGATCTTCACCAAACTTTGCAGGGATACATTGGATGTCAAGACACGTGGAAAAAAAGTACAAAACAAGAGATTGGGGTCATCAAGATTTTGGACGGATTTTTTAGGAATTTTCAAATTTTCAGATGGGAGGTTCCAGATAAGGTCAAAAACTACATACTCAGATCTTCACCAAACATTGCAGGGATACATTGGATGTCAAGACACGTGGAAAAAACGTACAAAACAAGAGATTGGAGACATCAATATTTTGGACGAATTTTTAAAGAATTTTCAAATTTTCAGATAGGAGGTTCCAGATGAGGTCAAAAACTACATAGTCAGATCTTCACCAAACTTTGCAGGAATACTTTGCATGTCAAGACACGTGGAAAAAACGTACAAAACAAGAGATCGGAGACATCAAGATTTTCGACGAATTTTTTAAGAATTTTCAAATTTTCAGATGGGAGGTTCCAGATAAGGTCAAAAACGACATACTCAGATCTTCACCAAACTTTGCATGGATACATTGGATGTCAAGACACGTGGAAAAAACATACAAAACATAGGATTGGTGACATCAAGATTTTGGACGAATTTTTTAAGAATTTTCAAATTTTCAGATAGGAGATTCCATATAAGGTCAAAAACTACATACTCAGATCTTCACCAAACTTTGCAGGGATACATTGGATGTCAAGACACGTGGAAAAAACGTACAAAACAAGAGATTGGAGACATCAAGATTTTCGACGAATTTTTTAAGAATTTTCAAATTTTCAGAAAGGATGTTCCAGATAAGGTCAAAAACGACATACTCAGATCTTCACCAAACTTTGCAGGGATACATTGGAGGTCGAGACACGTGGAAAAAACGTACAAAACAAGAGATTGGAGACATCAAGATTTTGGACGAATTTTTGAAGAATTTTCAAATTTTCAGATAGGAGGTTCCAGATAAGGTCAAAAACTACATACTCAGATCTCAACCAAACATTGCAGGGATACATTGGATGTCAAGACACGTGGAAAAAACGTACAAAACAAGAGATTGGAGACATCAAGATTTTCGACGAATTTTTGAAGAATTTTCAAATTTTCAGATAGGAGGTTCCAGATAAGGTCAAAAACTACATACTCAGATCTTCACCAAACGTTGCAGGGATACTTTGCATGTCAAGACACGTGGAAAAAACGTACAAAACAAGAGATTGGAGACATCAAGATTTTGGACGAATTTTTTAAGAATTCTCAAATTTTCAGAAAGGAGGTTCCATATAAGGTCAAAAACTACAAACTCAGATCTTCACCAAACTTTGCAGGGATACATTGGATGTCAAGACACGTGGAAAAAACGTACAAAACAAGAGATTGTGGTCATCAAGATTTTGGACGAATTTTTTAAGAATTTTCAAATTTTCAGATAGGAGGTTCCAGATGAGGTCAAAAACTACATACTCAGATCTTCACCAAACTTTGCAGGAATACTTTGCATGTCAAGACACGTGGAAAAAACGTACAAAACAAGAGATCGGAGACATCAAGATTTTCGACGAATTTTTTAAGAATTTTCAAATTTTCAGATAAGGTCAAAAACGACATACTCAGATCTTCACCAAACTTTGCATGGATACATTGGATGTCAAGACACGTGGAAAAAACATACAAAACATAGGATTGATGACATCAAGATTTTGGACGAATTTTTTAAGAATTTTCAAATTTTCTGATAGGAGGTTCCATATAAGGTCAAAAACTACATACTCAGATCTTCACCAAACTTTGCAGGGATACATTGGATGTCAAGACACGTGGAAAAAACGTACAAAACAAGAGATTGGAGACATCAAGATTATGGACGAATTTTTTGAGAATTTTCAAATTTTCAGAAAGGAGGTTCCATATAAGGTCAAAAACTACATACTCAGATCTTCACCAAACTTTGCAGGGATACATTGGATGTCAAGACACGTGGAAAAAACGTACAAAACAAGAGATTGGAGACATCAAGATTTTCGACGAATTTTTTAAGAATTTTCAAATTTTCAGATGGGAGGTTCCAGATAAGGTCAAAAACGACATACTCAGATCTTCACCAAACTTTGCATGGATACATTGGATGTCAAGACACGTGGAAAAAACATACAAAACATAGGATTGGTGACATCAAGATTTTGGACGAATTTTTTAAGAATTTTCAAATTTTCAGATAGGAGGTTCCATATAAGGTCAAAAACTACATACTCAGATCTTCACCAAACTTTGCAGGGATACATTGGATGTCAAGACACGTGGAAAAAACGTACAAAACAAGAGATTGGAGACATCAAGATTATGGACGAATTTTTTGAGAATTTTCAAATTTTCAGAAAGGAGGTTCCATATAAGGTCAAAAACTACATACTCAGATCTTCACCAAACTTTGCAGGGATACATTGGATGTCAAGACACGTGGAAAAAACGTACAAAACAAGAGATTGGAGACATCAAGATTTTCGACGAATTTTTTAAGAATTTTCAAATTTTCAGAAAGGATGTTCCAGATAAGGTCAAAAACGACATACTCAGATCTTCACCAAACTTTGCAGGGATACATTGGAGGTCGAGACACGTGGAAAAAACGTACAAAACAAGAGATTGGAGACATCAAGATTTTGGACGAATTTTTGAAGAATTTTCAAATTTTCTGATAGGAGGTCCCAGATAAGGTCAAAAACTACATACTCAGATCTCCACCAAACATTGCAGGCATACATTGGATGTCAAGACACGTGGAAAAAACGTACAAAACAAGAGATTGGAGACATCAAGATTTTCGACGAATTTTTGAAGAATTTTCAAATTTTCAGATAGGAGGTTCCAGATAAGGTCAAAAACTACATACTCAGATCTTCACCAAACGTTGCAGGGATACTTTGCATGTCAAGACACGTGGAAAAAACGTACAAAACAAGAGATTGGAGACATCAAGATTTTCGACGAATTTTTTAAGAATTTTCAAATTTTCAGATGGGAGGTTCCAGATAAGGTCAAAAACGACATACTCAGATCTTCACCAAACTTTGCATGGATACATTGGATGTCAAGACACGTGGAAAAAACGTACAAAACAAGAGATTGGGGTCATCAAGATTTTGCACGGATTTTTTAGGAATTTTCAAATTTTCAGATAGGAGGTTCCATATAAGGTCAAAAACTACATACTCAGATCTTCACCAAACTTTGCATGGATACATTATGTGTCAAGACACGTGGAAAAAACGTACAAAACAAAAGATTGGAGACATCAAGATTTTGGTCGAATTTTTTAAGAATTTTCAAATTTTCAGATGGGAGGTTCCAGATAAGGTCAAAAACTACATACTCAGATCTTCACCAAACTTTGCAGGGATACATTGGATGTCAAGACACGTGGAAAAAACGTACAAAAAAGAGATTGGAGACATCAAGATTTTGGACGAATTTTTTAACAATTTTCAAATTTTCAGAAAGGATGTTCCAGATAAGGTCAAAAACGACATACTCAGATCTTCACCAAACTTTGCAGGGATACATTGGATATCAAGACACGTGGAAAAAACGTACAAAACAAGAGATTGGAGACATCAAGATTTTGGACGAATTTTTTAAGAATTTTCAAATTTTCAGATAGGAGGTTCCAGATAAGGTCAAAAACTACATACTCAGATCTTCACCAAACTTTGCAGGGATACATTGGATGTCAAGACACGTGGAAAAAACGTACAAAACAAGAGATTGGGGTCATCAAGATTTTGGACGGATTTTTTAGGAATTTTCAAATTTTCAGATGGGAGGTTCCAGATAAGGTCAAAAACTACATACTCAGATCTTCACCAAACATTGCAGGGATACATTGGATGTCAAGACACGTGGAAAAAACGTACAAAACAAGAGATTGGAGACATCAAAATTTTGGACGAATTTTTTAAGAATTTTCAAATTTTCAGATAGGAGGTTCCAGATGAGGTCAAAAACTACATACTCAGATCTTCACCAAACTTTGCAGGAATACATTGCATGTCAAGACACGTGGAAAAAACGTACAAAACAAGAGATCGGAGACATCAAGATTTTCGACGAATTTTTTAAGAATTTTCAAATTTTCAGATGGGAGGTTCCAGATAAGGTCAAAAACGACATACTCAGATCTTCACCAAACGTTGCAGGGATACTTTGCATGTCAAGACACGTGGAAAAAACGTACAAAACAAGAGATTGGAGACATCAAGATTTTCGACGAATTTTTTAAGAATTTTCAAATTTTCAGATGGGAGGTTCCAGATAAGGTCAAAAACGACATACTCAGATCTTCACCAAACTTTGCATGGATACATTGGATGTCAAGACACGTGGAAAAAACGTACAAAACAAGAGATTGGGGTCATCAAGATTTTGCACGGATTTTTTAGGAATTTTCAAATTTTCAGATAGGAGGTTCCATATAAGGTCAAAAACTACATACTCAGATCTTCACCAAACTTTGCATGGATACATTATGTGTCAAGACACGTGGAAAAAACGTACAAAACAAAAGATTGGAGACATCAAGATTTTGGTCGAATTTTTTAAGAATTTTCAAATTTTCAGATGGGAGGTTCCAGATAAGGTCAAAAACTACATACTCAGATCTTCACCAAACTTTGCAGGGATACATTGGATGTCAAGACACGTGGAAAAAACGTACAAAAAAGAGATTGGAGACATCAAGATTTTGGACGAATTTTTTAACAATTTTCAAATTTTCAGAAAGGATGTTCCAGATAAGGTCAAAAACGACATACTCAGATCTTCACCAAACTTTGCAGGGATACATTGGATATCAAGACACGTGGAAAAAACGTACAAAACAAGAGATTGGAGACATCAAGATTTTGGACGAATTTTTTAAGAATTTTCAAATTTTCAGATAGGAGGTTCCAGATAAGGTCAAAAACTACATACTCAGATCTTCACCAAACTTTGCAGGGATACATTGGATGTCAAGACACGTGGAAAAAACGTACAAAACAAGAGATTGGGGTCATCAAGATTTTGGACGGATTTTTTAGGAATTTTCAAATTTTCAGATGGGAGGTTCCAGATAAGGTCAAAAACTACATACTCAGATCTTCACCAAACATTGCAGGGATACATTGGATGTCAAGACACGTGGAAAAAACGTACAAAACAAGAGATTGGAGACATCAAAATTTTGGACGAATTTTTTAAGAATTTTCAAATTTTCAGATAGGAGGTTCCAGATGAGGTCAAAAACTACATACTCAGATCTTCACCAAACTTTGCAGGAATACATTGCATGTCAAGACACGTGGAAAAAACGTACAAAACAAGAGATCGGAGACATCAAGATTTTCGACGAATTTTTTAAGAATTTTCAAATTTTCAGATGGGAGGTTCCAGATAAGGTCAAAAACGACATACTCAGATCTTCACCAAACGTTGCAGGGATACTTTGCATGTCAAGACACGTGGAAAAAACGTACAAAACAAGAGATTGGAGACATCAAGATTTTCGACGAATTTTTTAAGAATTTTCAAATTTTCAGATGGGAGGTTCCAGATAAGGTCAAAAACGACATACTCAGATCTTCACCAAACTTTGCATGGATACATTGGATGTCAAGACACGTGGAAAAAACGTACAAAACAAGAGATTGGGGTCATCAAGATTTTGCACGGATTTTTTAGGAATTTTCAAATTTTCAGATGGGAGGTTCCAGATAAGGTCAAAAACTACATACTCAGATCTTCACCAAACTTTGCAGGGATACATTGGATGTCAAGACACGTGGAAAAAACGTACAAAACAAGAGATTGGAGACATCAAGATTTTGGACGAATTTTTTAAGAATTTTCAAATTTTCAGATAGGAGGTTCCATATAAGGTCAAAAACTACATACTCAGATCTTCACCAAACTTTGCATGGATACATTATGTGTCAAGACACGTGGAAAAAACGTACAAAACAAAAGATTGGAGACATCAAGATTTTGGTCGAATTTTTTAAGAATTTTCAAATTTTCAGATGGGAGGTTCCAGATAAGGTCAAAAACTACATACTCAGATTTTCACCACACTTTGCAGGGATACATTGGATGTCAAGACACGTGGAAAAAACGTACAAAAAAGAGATTGGAGACATCAAGATTTTGGACGAATTTTTTAACAATTTTCAAATTTTCAGAAATGCGGTTCCAGATAAGGTCAAAAACGACATACTCAGATCTTCACCAAACTTTGCAGGGATACATTGGATATCAAGACACGTGGAAAAAACGTACAAAACAAGAGATTGGAGACATCAAGATTTTGGACGAATTTTTTAAGAATTTTCAAATTTTCAGATAGGAGGTTCCAGATAAGGTCAAAAACGACATACTCAGATCTTCACCAAACTTTGCAGGGATACATTGGATGTCAAGACACGTGGAAAAAACGTACAAAACAAGAGATTGGGGTCATCAAGATTTTGGACGGATTTTTTAGGAATTTTCAAATTTTCAGATGGGAGGTTCCAGATAAGGTCAAAAACTACATACTCAGATCTTCACCAAACATTGCAGGGATACATTGGATGTCAAGACACGTGGAAAAAACGTACAAAACAAGAGATTGGAGACATCAAAATTTTGGACGAATTTTTTAAGAATTTTCAAATTTTCAGATAGGAGGTTCCAGATGAGGTCAAAAACTACATACTCAGATCTTCACCAAACTTTGCAGGAATACTTTGCATGTCAAGACACATGGAAAAAACGTACAAAACAAGAGATCGGAGACATCAAGATTTTCGACGAATTTTTTATGAATTTTCAAATTTTCAGATGGGAGGTTCCAGATAAGGTCAAAAACGACATACTCAGATCTTCACCAAACTTTGCATGGATACATTGGATGTCAAGACACGTGGAAAAAACATACAAAACATAGGATTGGTGACATCAAGATTTTGGACGAATTTTTTAAGAATTTTCAAATTTTCAGATAGGAGGTTCCATATAAGGTCAAAAACTACATACTCAGATCTTCACCAAACTTTGCAGGGATACATTGGATGTCAAGACACGTGGAAAAAACGTACAAAACAAGAGATTGGAGACATCAAGATTATGGACGAATTTTTTAAGAATTTTCAAATTTTCAGATAGGAGGTTCCAGATAAGGTCAAAAACTACATACTCAGATTTTCACCAAACGTTGCAGGGATACTTTGCATGTCAAGACACGTGGAAAAAACGTACAAAACAAAAGATTGGAGACATCAAGATTTTCGACGAATTTTTTAAGAATTTTCAAATTTTCAGATGGGAGGTTCCAGATAAGGTCAAAAACGACATACTCAGATCTTCACCAAACTTTGCAGGGATACATTGGATGTCAAGACACGTGGGAAAAACGTACAAAACAAGAGATTGGAGACATCAAGATTTTGGACGAATTTTTTAAGAATTTTCAAATTTTCAGATAGGAGGTTCCAGATAAGGTCAAAAACTACATACTCAGATCTTCACCAAACGTTGCAGGGATACTTTGCATGTCAAGACACGTGGAAAAAACGTACAAAACAAAAGATTGGAGACATCAAGATTTTCGACGAATTTTTTAAGAATTTTCAAATTTTCAGATGGGAGGTTCCAGATAAGGTCAAAAACGACATACTCAGATCTTCACCAAACTTTGCATGGATACATTGGATGTCAAGACACGTGGAAAAAACGTACAAAACAAGAGATTGGAGACATCAAGATTTTGGACGAATTTTTTAAGAATTCTCAAATTTTCAGAAAGGAGGTTCCATATAAGGTCAAAAACTACATACTCAGATCTTCACCAAACTTTGCAGGGATACTTTGGATGTCAAGACACGTGGAAAAAACGTACAAAACAAGAGATTGGGGTCATCAAGATTTTGGACGAATTTTTTAAGAATTTTCAAATTTTCAGATGGGAGGTTCAATATAAGGTCAAAAACTACATACTCAGATCTTCACCAAACTTTGCATGGATACATTGGATGTCAAGACAAGTGGAAAAAACATACAAAACATAGGATTCGGAACATCAAGATTTTGGTCGAATTTTTTAAGAATTTTCAAATTTTCAGATAGGAGGTTCCATATAAGGTCAAAAACTACATACTCAGATCTTCACCAAACATTGCAGGAATACATTGGATGTCAAGACACGTGGAAAAAACGTACAAAACAAGAGATTGGGGTCATCAAGATTTTGCACGGATTTTTTAAGAATTTTCAAATTTTCAGATGGGAGGTTCCAGATAAGGTCAAAAACTACATACTCAGATCTTCACCAAACTTTGCAGGGATACATTGGATGTCAAGACACGTGGAAAAAACGTACAAAACAAGAGATTGGAGACACCAAGATTTTGGACGAATTTTTTAAGAATTTTCAAATTTTCAGATAGGAGGTTCCATATAAGGTCAAAAACTACATACTCAGATCTTCACCAAACTTTGCATGGATACATTATGTGTCAAGACACGTGGAAAAAACGTACAAAACAAAAGATTGGAGACATCAAGATTTTGGTCGAATTTTTTAAGAATTTTCAAATTTTCAGATGGGAGGTTCCAGATAAGGTCAAAAACTACATACTCAGATCTTCACCAAACTTTGCAGGGATACATTGGATGTCAAGACACGTGGAAAAAACGTACAAAACAAGAGATTGGAGACATCAAGATTTTGGACGAATTTTTTAAGAATTTTTAAATTTTCAGATAGGAGGTTCCATATAAGGTCAAAAACTACATACTCAGATCTTCAGCAAACTTTGCATGGATACATTATGTGTCAAGACACGTGGAAAAAACGTACAAAACAAGAGATTGGAGACATCAAGATATTGGTCGAATTTTTTAAGAATTTTCAAATTTTCAGATGGGAGGTTCCAGATAAGGTCAAAAACTACATACTCAGATCTTCACCAAACTTTGCAGGGATACATTGGATGTCAAGACACGTGGAAAAAACGTACAAAACAAGAGATAGGAGACATCAAGATTTTGGACGAATTTTTTAACAATTTTCAAATTTTCAGAAAGGATGTTCCAGATAAGGTCAAAAACAACAAACTCAGATCTTCACCAAACTTTGCAGGGATACATTGGATATCAAGACACGTGGAAAAAACGTACAAAACAAGAGATTGGAGACATCAAGATTTTGGACGAATTTTTTAAGAATTTTCAAATTTTCAGATAGGAGGTTCCAAATAAGATCAAAAACTACATACTCAGATCTTCACCAAACTTTGCAGGGATACATTGGATGTCAAGACACGTGGAAAAAAAGTACAAAACAAGAGATTGGGGTCATCAAGATTTTGGACGGATTTTTTAGGAATTTTCAAATTTTCAGATGGGAGGTTCCATATAAGGTCAAAAACTACATACTCAGATCTTCACCAAACTTTGCAGGGATACATTGGATGTCAAGACACGTGGAAAAAACGTACAAAACAAGAGATTGGAGACATCAAGATTTTCGACGAATTTTTTAAGAATTTTCAAATTTTCAGAAAGGATGTTCCAGATAAGGTCAAAAACGACATACTCAGATCTTCACCAAACTTTGCAGGGATACATTGGAGGTCGAGACACGTGGAAAAAACGTACAAAACAAGAGATTGGAGACATCAAGATTTTGGACGAATTTTTGAAGAATTTTCAAATTTTCTGATAGGAGGTCCCAGATAAGGTCAAAAACTACATACTCAGATCTTAACCAAACATTGCAGGGATACATTGGATGTCAAGACACGTGGAAAAAACGTACAAAACAAGAGATTGGAGACATCAAGATTTTCGACGAATTTTTGAAGAATTTTCAAATTTTCAGATAGGAGGTTCCATAAAAGGTCAAAAACTACATACTCAGATCTTCACCAAACTTTGCATGGATACATTATGTGTCAAGACACGTGGAAAAACGTACAAAACAAGAGATTGGAGACATCAAGATTTTGGTTGAATTTTTTAAGAATTTTCAAATTTTCAGATGGGAGGTTCCAGATAAGGTCAAAAACTACATACTCAGATTTTCACCAAACTTTGCAGGGATACATTGGATGTCAAGACACGTGGAAAAAACGTACAAAACAAGAGATAGGAGACATCAAGATTTTGGACGAATTTTTTAACAATTTTCAAATTTTCAGAAAGGATGCTCCAGATAAGGTCAAAAACGACATACTCAGATCTTCACCAAACTTTGCAGGGATACATTGGATGTCAAGACACGTGGAAAAAACGTACAAAACAAGAGATTGGAGACATCAAGATTTTGGACGAATTTTTTAAGAATTTTCAAATTTTCAGATAGGAGGTTCCATATAAGGTCAAAAACTACATACTCAGATCTTCACCAAACTTTGCATGGATACATTATGTGTCAAGACACGTGGAAAAAACGTACAAAACAAAAGATTGGAGACATCAAGATTTTGGTCGAATTTTTTAAGAATTTTCAAATTTTCAGATGGGAGGTTCCAGATAAGGTCAAAAACTACATACTCAGATCTTCACCAAACTTTGCAGGGATACATTGGATGTCAAGACACGTGGAAAAAACGTACAAAAAAGAGATTGGAGACATCAAGATTTTGGACGAATTTTTTAACAATTTTCAAATTTTCAGAAAGGATGTTCCAGATAAGGTCAAAAACGACATACTCAGATCTTCACCAAACTTTGCAGGGATACATTGGATATCAAGACACGTGGAAAAAACGTACAAAACAAGAGATTGGAGACATCAAGATTTTGGACGAATTTTTTAAGAATTTTCAAATTTTCAGATAGGAGGTTCCAGATAAGGTCAAAAACTACATACTCAGATCTTCACCAAACTTTGCAGGGATACATTGGATGTCAAGACACGTGGAAAAAAAGTACAAAACAAGAGATTGGGGTCATCAAGATTTTGGACGGATTTTTTAGGAATTTTCAAATTTTCAGATGGGAGGTTCCAGATAAGGTCAAAAACTACATACTCAGATCTTCACCAAACATTGCACGGATACATTGGATGTCAAGACACGTGGAAAAAACGTACAAAACAAGAGATTGGAGACATCAATATTTTGGACGAATTTTTAAAGAATTTTCAAATTTTCAGATAGGAGGTTCCAGATGAGGTCAAAAACTACATAGTCAGATCTTCACCAAACTTTGCAGGAATACTTTGCATGTCAAGACACGTGGAAAAAACGTACAAAACAAGAGATCGGAGACATCAAGATTTTCGACGAATTTTTTAAGAATTTTCAAATTTTCAGATGGGAGGTTCCAGATAAGGTCAAAAACGACATACTCAGATCTTCACCAAACTTTGCATGGATACATTGGATGTCAAGACACGTGGAAAAAACATACAAAACATAGGATTGGTGACATCAAGATTTTGGACGAATTTTTTAAGAATTTTCAAATTTTCAGATAGGAGATTCCATATAAGGTCAAAAACTACATACTCAGATCTTCACCAAACTTTGCAGGGATACATTGGATGTCAAGACACGTGGAAAAAACGTACAAAACAAGAGATTGGAGACATCAAGATTTTCGACGAATTTTTTAAGAATTTTCAAATTTTCAGAAAGGATGTTCCAGATAAGGTCAAAAACGACATACTCAGATCTTCACCAAACTTTGCAGGGATACATTGGAGGTCGAGACACGTGGAAAAAACGTACAAAACAAGAGATTGGAGACATCAAGATTTTGGACGAATTTTTGAAGAATTTTCAAATTTTCAGATAGGAGGTTCCAGATAAGGTCAAAAACTACATACTCAGATCTCAACCAAACATTGCAGGGATACATTGGATGTCAAGACACGTGGAAAAAACGTACAAAACAAGAGATTGGAGACATCAAGATTTTCGACGAATTTTTGAAGAATTTTCAAATTTTCAGATAGGAGGTTCCAGATAAGGTCAAAAACTACATACTCAGATCTTCACCAAACGTTGCAGGGATACTTTGCATGTCAAGACACGTGGAAAAAACGTACAAAACAAGAGATTGGAGACATCAAGATTTTGGACGAATTTTTTAAGAATTCTCAAATTTTCAGAAAGGAGGTTCCATATAAGGTCAAAAACTACAAACTCAGATCTTCACCAAACTTTGCAGGGATACATTGGATGTCAAGACACGTGGAAAAAACGTACAAAACAAGAGATTGTGGTCATCAAGATTTTGGACGAATTTTTTAAGAATTTTCAAATTTTCAGATAGGAGGTTCCAGATGAGGTCAAAAACTACATACTCAGATCTTCACCAAACTTTGCAGGAATACTTTGCATGTCAAGACACGTGGAAAAAACGTACAAAACAAGAGATCGGAGACATCAAGATTTTCGACGAATTTTTTAAGAATTTTCAAATTTTCAGATAAGGTCAAAAACGACATACTCAGATCTTCACCAAACTTTGCATGGATACATTGGATGTCAAGACACGTGGAAAAAACATACAAAACATAGGATTGGTGACATCAAGATTTTGGACGAATTTTTTAAGAATTTTCAAATTTTCAGATAGGAGGTTCCATATAAGGTCAAAAACTACATACTCAGATCTTCACCAAACTTTGCAGGGATACATTGGATGTCAAGACACGTGGAAAAAACGTACAAAACAAGAGATTGGAGACATCAAGATTATGGACGAATTTTTTGAGAATTTTCAAATTTTCAGAAAGGAGGTTCCATATAAGGTCAAAAACTACATACTCAGATCTTCACCAAACTTTGCAGGGATACATTGGATGTCAAGACACGTGGAAAAAACGTACAAAACAAGAGATTGGAGACATCAAGATTTTCGACGAATTTTTTAAGAATTTTCAAATTTTCAGATGGGAGGTTCCAGATAAGGTCAAAAACGACATACTCAGATCTTCACCAAACTTTGCATGGATACATTGGATGTCAAGACACGTGGAAAAAACATACAAAACATAGGATTGGTGACATCAAGATTTTGGACGAATTTTTTAAGAATTTTCAAATTTTCAGATAGGAGGTTCCATATAAGGTCAAAAACTACATACTCAGATCTTCACCAAACTTTGCAGGGATACATTGGATGTCAAGACACGTGGAAAAAACGTACAAAACAAGAGATTGGAGACATCAAGATTATGGACGAATTTTTTGAGAATTTTCAAATTTTCAGAAAGGAGGTTCCATATAAGGTCAAAAACTACATACTCAGATCTTCACCAAACTTTGCAGGGATACATTGGATGTCAAGACACGTGGAAAAAACGTACAAAACAAGAGATTGGAGACATCAAGATTTTCGACGAATTTTTTAAGAATTTTCAAATTTTCAGAAAGGATGTTCCAGATAAGGTCAAAAACGACATACTCAGATCTTCACCAAACTTTGCAGGGATACATTGGAGGTCGAGACACGTGGAAAAAACGTACAAAACAAGAGATTGGAGACATCAAGATTTTGGACGAATTTTTGAAGAATTTTCAAATTTTCTGATAGGAGGTCCCAGATAAGGTCAAAAACTACATACTCAGATCTCCACCAAACATTGCAGGCATACATTGGATGTCAAGACACGTGGAAAAAACGTACAAAACAAGAGATTGGAGACATCAAGATTTTCGACGAATTTTTGAAGAATTTTCAAATTTTCAGATAGGAGGTTCCAGATAAGGTCAAAAACTACATACTCAGATCTTCACCAAACGTTGCAGGGATACTTTGCATGTCAAGACACGTGGAAAAAACGTACAAAACAAGAGATTGGAGACATCAAGATTTTCGACGAATTTTTTAAGAATTTTCAAATTTTCAGATGGGAGGTTCCAGATAAGGTCAAAAACGACATACTCAGATCTTCACCAAACTTTGCATGGATACATTGGATGTCAAGACACGTGGAAAAAACGTACAAAACAAGATATTGGGGTCATCAAGATTTTGCACGGATTTTTTAGGAATTTTCAAATTTTCAGATAGGAGGTTCCATATAAGGTCAAAAACTACATACTCAGATCTTCACCAAACTTTGCATGGATACATTATGTGTCAAGACACGTGGAAAAAACGTACAAAACAAAAGATTGGAGACATCAAGATTTTGGTCGAATTTTTTAAGAATTTTCAAATTTTCAGATGGGAGGTTCCAGATAAGGTCAAAAACTACATACTCAGATCTTCACCAAACTTTGCAGGGATACATTGGATGTCAAGACACGTGGAAAAAACGTACAAAAAAGAGATTGGAGACATCAAGATTTTGGACGAATTTTTTAACAATTTTCAAATTTTCAGAAAGGATGTTCCAGATAAGGTCAAAAACGACATACTCAGATCTTCACCAAACTTTGCAGGGATACATTGGATATCAAGACACGTGGAAAAAACGTACAAAACAAGAGATTGGAGACATCAAGATTTTGGACGAATTTTTTAAGAATTTTCAAATTTTCAGATAGGAGGTTCCAGATAAGGTCAAAAACTACATACTCAGATCTTCACCAAACTTTGCAGGGATACATTGGATGTCAAGACACGTGGAAAAAACGTACAAAACAAGAGATTGGGGTCATCAAGATTTTGGACGGATTTTTTAGGAATTTTCAAATTTTCAGATGGGAGGTTCCAGATAAGGTCAAAAACTACATACTCAGATCTTCACCAAACATTGCAGGGATACATTGGATGTCAAGACACGTGGAAAAAACGTACAAAACAAGAGATTGGAGACATCAAAATTTTGGACGAATTTTTTAAGAATTTTCAAATTTTCAGATAGGAGGTTCCAGATGAGGTCAAAAACTACATACTCAGATCTTCACCAAACTTTGCAGGAATACATTGCATGTCAAGACACGTGGAAAAAACGTACAAAACAAGAGATCGGAGACATCAAGATTTTCGACGAATTTTTTAAGAATTTTCAAATTTTCAGATGGGAGGTTCCAGATAAGGTCAAAAACGACATACTCAGATCTTCACCAAACTTTGCATGGATACATTGGATGTCAAGACACGTGGAAAAAACATACAAAACATAGGATTGGTGACATCAAGATTTTGGACGAATTTTTTAAGAATTTTCAAATTTTCAGATAGGAGGTTCCATATAAGGTCAAAAACTACATACTCAGATCTTCACCAAACTTTGCAGGGATACATTGGAGGTCGAGACACGTGGAAAAAAAGTACAAAACAAGAGATTGGGGTCATCAAGATTTTGGACGGATTTTTTAGGAATTTTCAAATTTTCAGATGGGAGGTTCCAGATAAGGTCAAAAACTACATACTCAGATCTTCACCAAACATTGCAGGGATACATTGGATGTCAAGACACGTGGAAAAAACGTACAAAACAAGAGATTGGAGACATCAAGATTTTGGACGAATTTTTTAAGAATTTTCAAATTTTCAGATAGGAGGTTCCAGATGAGGTCAAAAACTACATACTCAGATCTTCACCAAACTTTGCAGGAATACTTTGCATGTCAAGACACGTGGAAAAAACGTACAAAACAAGAGATCGGAGACATCAAGATTTTCGACGAATTTTTTAAGAATTTTCAAATTTTCAGATGGGAGGTTCCAGATAAGGTCAAAAACGACATACTCAGATCTTCACCAAACTTTGCAGGGATCCATTGGAGGTCGAGACACGTGGAAAAAACGTACAAAACAAGAGATTGGAGACATCAAGATTTTGGACGAATTTTTTAAGAATTTTCAAATTTTCAGATAGGAGGTTCCATATAAGGTCAAAAACTACATACTCAGATCTTCACCAAACTTTGCAGGGATACATTGGATGTCAAGACACGTGGAAAAAACGTACAAAACAAGAGATTGGAGACATCAAGATTTTCGACGAATTTTTTAAGAATTTTCAAATTTTCAGAAAGGATGTTCCAGATAAGGTCAAAAACGACATACTCAGATCTTCACCAAACTTTGCAGGGATCCATTGGAGGTCGAGACACGTGGAAAAAACGTACAAAACAAGAGATTGGAGACATCAAGATTTTGGACGAATTTTTGAAGAATTTTCAAATTTTCAGATAGGAGGTTCCAGATAAGGTCTAAAACTACATACTCAGATCTCCACCAAACATTGCAGGAATACATTGGATGTCAAGACACGTGGAAAAAACGTACAAAACAAGAGATTGGAGACATCAAGATTTTCGACGAATTTTTGAAGAATTTTCAAATTTTCAGATAGGAGGTTCCAGATAAGGTCAAAAACTACATACTCAGATCTTCACCAAACGTTGCAGGGATACTTTGCATGTCAAGACACGTGGAAAAAACGTACAAAACAAAAGATTGGAGACATCAAGATTTTCGACGAATTTTTTAAGAATTTTCAAATTTTCAGATGGGAGGTTCCAGATAAGGTCAAAAACGACATACTCAGATCTTCACCAAACTTTGCATGGATACATTGGATGTCAAGACACGTGGAAAAAACGTACAAAACAAGAGATTGGAGACATCAAGATTTTGGACGAATTTTTTAAGAATTCTCAAATTTTCAGAAAGGAGGTTCCATATAAGGTCAAAAACTACATACTCAGATCTTCACCAAACTTTGCAGGGATACTTTGGATGTCAAGACACGTGGAAAAAACGTACAAAACAAGAGATTGGGGTCATCAAGATTTTGGACGAATTTTTTAAGAATTTTCAAATTTTCAGATGGGAGGTTCAATATAAGGTCAAAAACTACATACTCAGATCTTCACCAAACTTTGCATGGATACATTGGATGTCAAGACACGTGGAAAAAACATACAAAACATAGGATTCGGAACATCAAGATTTTGGTCGAATTTTTTAAGAATTTTCAAATTTTCAGATAGGAGGTTCCATATAAGGTCAAAAACTACATACTCAGATCTTCACCAAACATTGCAGGAATACATTGGATGTCAAGACACGTGGAAAAAACGTACAAAACAAGAGATTGGGGTCATCAAGATTTTGCACGGATTTTTTAGGAATTTTCAAATTTTCAGATGGGAGGTTCCAGATAAGGTCAAAAACTACATACTCAGATCTTCACCAAACTTTGCAGGGATACATTGGATGTCAAGACACGTGGAAAAAACGTACAAAACAAGAGATTGGAGACATCAAGATTTTGGACGAATTTTTTAAGAATTTTCAAATTTTCAGATAGGAGGTTCCATATAAGGTCAAAAACTACATACTCAGATCTTCACCAAACTTTGCATGGATACATTATGTGTCAAGACACGTGGAAAAAACGTACAAAACAAAAGATTGGAGACATCAAGATATTGGTCGAATTTTTTAAGAATTTTCAAATTTTCAGATGGGAGGTTCCAGATAAGGTCAAAAACTACATACTCAGATCTTCACCAAACTTTGCAGGGATACATTGGATGTCAAGACACGTGGAAAAAACGTACAAAACAAGAGATAGGAGACATCAAGATTTTGGACGAATTTTTTAACAATTTTCAAATTTTCAGAAAGGATGTTCCAGATAAGGTCAAAAACAACAGACTCAGATCTTCACCAAACTTTGCAGGGATACATTGGATGTCAAGACACGTGGAAAAAACGTACAAAACAAGAGATCGGAGACATCAAGATTTTCGACGAATTTTTTAAGAATTTTCAAATTTTCAGATGGGAGGTTCCAGATAAGGTCAAAAACTACATACTCAGATCTTCACCAAACTTTGCAGGGATACATTGGATGTCAAGACACGTGGAAAAAACGTACAAAACAAGAGATTGGGGTCATCAAGATTTTGGACGGATTTTTTAGGAATTTTCAAATTTTCAGATGGGAGGTTCCAGATAAGGTCAAAAACTACATACTCAGATCTTCACCAAACATTGCAGGGATACATTGGATGTCAAGACACGTGGAAAAAACGTACAAAACAAGAGATTGGAGACATCAAAATTTTGGACGAATTTTTTAAGAATTTTCAAATTTTCAGATAGGAGGTTCCAGATGAGGTCAAAAACTACATACTCAGATCTTCACCAAACTTTGCAGGAATACTTTGCATGTCAAGACACATGGAAAAAACGTACAAAACAAGAGATCGGAGACATCAAGATTTTCGACGAATTTTTTATGAATTTTCAAATTTTCAGATGGGAGGTTCCAGATAAGGTCAAAAACGACATACTCAGATCTTCACCAAACTTTGCATGGATACATTGGATGTCAAGACACGTGGAAAAAACATACAAAACATAGGATTGGTGACATCAAGATTTTGGACGAATTTTTTAAGAATTTTCAAATTTTCAGATAGGAGGTTCCATATAAGGTCAAAAACTACATACTCAGATCTTCACCAAACTTTGCAGGGATACATTGGATGTCAAGACACGTGGAAAAAACGTACAAAACAAGAGATTGGAGACATCAAGATTATGGACGAATTTTTTAAGAATTTTCAAATTTTCAGATAGGAGGTTCCAGATAAGGTCAAAAACTACATACTCAGATTTTCACCAAACGTTGCAGGGATACTTTGCATGTCAAGACACGTGGAAAAAACGTACAAAACAAAAGATTGGAGACATCAAGATTTTCGACGAATTTTTTAAGAATTTTCAAATTTTCAGATGGGAGGTTCCAGATAAGGTCAAAAACGACATACTCAGATCTTCACCAAACTTTGCAGGGATACATTGGATGTCAAGACACGTGGGAAAAACGTACAAAACAAGAGATTGGAGACATCAAGATTTTGGACGAATTTTTTAAGAATTTTCAAATTTTCAGATAGGAGGTTCCAGATAAGGTCAAAAACTACATACTCAGATCTTCACCAAACGTTGCAGGGATACTTTGCATGTCAAGACACGTGGAAAAAACGTACAAAACAAAAGATTGGAGACATCAAGATTTTCGACGAATTTTTTAAGAATTTTCAAATTTTCAGATGGGAGGTTCCAGATAAGGTCAAAAACGACATACTCAGATCTTCACCAAACTTTGCATGGATACATTGGATGTCAAGACACGTGGAAAAAACGTACAAAACAAGAGATTGGAGACATCAAGATTTTGGACGAATTTTTTAAGAATTCTCAAATTTTCAGAAAGGAGGTTCCATATAAGGTCAAAAACTACATACTCAGATCTTCACCAAACTTTGCAGGGATACTTTGGATGTCAAGACACGTGGAAAAAACGTACAAAACAAGAGATTGGGGTCATCAAGATTTTGGACGAATTTTTTAAGAATTTTCTAATTTTCAGATGGGAGGTTCAATATAAGGTCAAAAACTACATACTCAGATCTTCACCAAACTTTGCATGGATACATTGGATGTCAAGACAAGTGGAAAAAACATACAAAACATAGGATTCGGAACATCAAGATTTTGGTCGAATTTTTTAAGAATTTTCAAATTTTCAGATAGGAGGTTCCATATAAGGTCAAAAACTACATACTCAGATCTTCACCAAACATTGCAGGAATACATTGGATGTCAAGACACGTGGAAAAAACGTACAAAACAAGAGATTGGGGTCATCAAGATTTTGCACGGATTTTTTAAGAATTTTCAAATTTTCAGATGGGAGGTTCCAGATAAGGTCAAAAACTACATACTCAGATCTTCACCAAACTTTGCAGGGATACATTGGATGTCAAGACACGTGGAAAAAACGTACAAAACAAGAGATTGGAGACACCAAGATTTTGGACGAATTTTTTAAGAATTTTCAAATTTTCAGATAGGAGGTTCCATATAAGGTCAAAAACTACATACTCAGATCTTCACCAAACTTTGCATGGATACATTATGTGTCAAGACACGTGGAAAAAACGTACAAAACAAAAGATTGGAGACATCAAGATTTTGGTCGAATTTTTTAAGAATTTTCAAATTTTCAGATGGGAGGTTCCAGATAAGGTCAAAAACTACATACTCAGATCTTCACCAAACTTTGCAGGGATACATTGGATGTCAAGACACGTGGAAAAAACGTACAAAACAAGAGATTGGAGACATCAAGATTTTGGACGAATTTTTTAAGAATTTTTAAATTTTCAGATAGGAGGTTCCATATAAGGTCAAAAACTACATACTCAGATCTTCAGCAAACTTTGCATGGATACATTATGTGTCAAGACACGTGGAAAAAACGTACAAAACAAGAGATTGGAGACATCAAGATATTGGTCGAATTTTTTAAGAATTTTCAAATTTTCAGATGGGAGGTTCCAGATAAGGTCAAAAACTACATACTCAGATCTTCACCAAACTTTGCAGGGATACATTGGATGTCAAGACACGTGGAAAAAACGTACAAAACAAGAGATAGGAGACATCAAGATTTTGGACGAATTTTTTAACAATTTTCAAATTTTCAGAAAGGATGTTCCAGATAAGGTCAAAAACAACAAACTCAGATCTTCACCAAACTTTGCAGGGATACATTGGATATCAAGACACGTGGAAAAAACGTACAAAACAAGAGATTGGAGACATCAAGATTTTGGACGAATTTTTTAAGAATTTTCAAATTTTCAGATAGGAGGTTCCAAATAAGATCAAAAACTACATACTCAGATCTTCACCAAACTTTGCAGGGATACATTGGATGTCAAGACACGTGGAAAAAAAGTACAAAACAAGAGATTGGGGTCATCAAGATTTTGGACGGATTTTTTAGGAATTTTCAAATTTTCAGATGGGAGGTTCCATATAAGGTCAAAAACTACATACTCAGATCTTCACCAAACTTTGCAGGGATACATTGGATGTCAAGACACGTGGAAAAAACGTACAAAACAAGAGATTGGAGACATCAAGATTTTCGACGAATTTTTTAAGAATTTTCAAATTTTCAGAAAGGATGTTCCAGATAAGGTCAAAAACGACATACTCAGATCTTCACCAAACTTTGCAGGGATACATTGGAGGTCGAGACACGTGGAAAAAACGTACAAAACAAGAGATTGGAGACATCAAGATTTTGGACGAATTTTTGAAGAATTTTCAAATTTTCTGATAGGAGGTCCCAGATAAGGTCAAAAACTACATACTCAGATCTTAACCAAACATTGCAGGGATACATTGGATGTCAAGACACGTGGAAAAAACGTACAAAACAAGAGATTGGAGACATCAAGATTTTCGACGAATTTTTGAAGAATTTTCAAATTTTCAGATAGGAGGTTCCATAAAAGGTCAAAAACTACATACTCAGATCTTCACCAAACTTTGCATGGATACATTATGTGTCAAGACACGTGGAAAAAACGTACAAAACAAGAGATTGGAGACATCAAGATTTTGGTTGAATTTTTTAAGAATTTTCAAATTTTCAGATGGGAGGTTCCAGATAAGGTCAAAAACTACATACTCAGATTTTCACCAAACTTTGCAGGGATACATTGGATGTCAAGACACGTGGAAAAAACGTACAAAACAAGAGATAGGAGACATCAAGATTTTGGACGAATTTTTTAACAATTTTCAAATTTTCAGAAAGGATGCTCCAGATAAGGTCAAAAACGACATACTCAGATCTTCACCAAACTTTGCAGGGATACATTGGATGTCAAGACACGTGGAAAAAACGTACAAAACAAGAGATTGGAGACATCAAGATTTTGGACGAATTTTTTAAGAATTTTCAAATTTTCAGATAGGAGGTTCCATATAAGGTCAAAAACTACATACTCAGATCTTCACCAAACTTTGCATGGATACATTATGTGTCAAGACACGTGGAAAAAACGTACAAAACAAAAGATTGGAGACATCAAGATTTTGGTCGAATTTTTTAAGAATTTTCAAATTTTCAGATGGGAGGTTCCAGATAAGGTCAAAAACTACATACTCAGATCTTCACCAAACTTTGCAGGGATACATTGGATGTCAAGACACGTGGAAAAAACGTACAAAAAAGAGATTGGAGACATCAAGATTTTGGACGAATTTTTTAACAATTTTCAAATTTTCAGAAAGGATGTTCCAGATAAGGTCAAAAACGACATACTCAGATCTTCACCAAACTTTGCAGGGATACATTGGATATCAAGACACGTGGAAAAAACGTACAAAACAAGAGATTGGAGACATCAAGATTTTGGACGAATTTTTTAAGAATTTTCAAATTTTCAGATAGGAGGTTCCAGATAAGGTCAAAAACTACATACTCAGATCTTCACCAAACTTTGCAGGGATACATTGGATGTCAAGACACGTGGAAAAAAAGTACAAAACAAGAGATTGGGGTCATCAAGATTTTGGACGGATTTTTTAGGAATTTTCAAATTTTCAGATGGGAGGTTCCAGATAAGGTCAAAAACTACATACTCAGATCTTCACCAAACATTGCAGGGATACATTGGATGTCAAGACACGTGGAAAAAACGTACAAAACAAGAGATTGGAGACATCAATATTTTGGACGAATTTTTAAAGAATTTTCAAATTTTCAGATAGGAGGTTCCAGATGAGGTCAAAAACTACATAGTCAGATCTTCACCAAACTTTGCAGGAATACTTTGCATGTCAAGACACGTGGAAAAAACGTACAAAACAAGAGATCGGAGACATCAAGATTTTCGACGAATTTTTTAAGAATTTTCAAATTTTCAGATGGGAGGTTCCAGATAAGGTCAAAAACGACATACTCAGATCTTCACCAAACTTTGCATGGATACATTGGATGTCAAGACACGTGGAAAAAACATACAAAACATAGGATTGGTGACATCAAGATTTTGGACGAATTTTTTAAGAATTTTCAAATTTTCAGATAGGAGATTCCATATAAGGTCAAAAACTACATACTCAGATCTTCACCAAACTTTGCAGGGATACATTGGATGTCAAGACACGTGGAAAAAACGTACAAAACAAGAGATTGGAGACATCAAGATTTTCGACGAATTTTTTAAGAATTTTCAAATTTTCAGAAAGGATGTTCCAGATAAGGTCAAAAACGACATACTCAGATCTTCACCAAACTTTGCAGGGATACATTGGAGGTCGAGACACGTGGAAAAAACGTACAAAACAAGAGATTGGAGACATCAAGATTTTGGACGAATTTTTGAAGAATTTTCAAATTTTCAGATAGGAGGTTCCAGATAAGGTCAAAAACTACATACTCAGATCTCAACCAAACATTGCAGGGATACATTGGATGTCAAGACACGTGGAAAAAACGTACAAAACAAGAGATTGGAGACATCAAGATTTTCGACGAATTTTTGAAGAATTTTCAAATTTTCAGATAGGAGGTTCCAGATAAGGTCAAAAACTACATACTCAGATCTTCACCAAACGTTGCAGGGATACTTTGCATGTCAAGACACGTGGAAAAAACGTACAAAACAAGAGATTGGAGACATCAAGATTTTGGACGAATTTTTTAAGAATTCTCAAATTTTCAGAAAGGAGGTTCCATATAAGGTCAAAAACTACAAACTCAGATCTTCACCAAACTTTGCAGGGATACATTGGATGTCAAGACACGTGGAAAAAACGTACAAAACAAGAGATTGTGGTCATCAAGATTTTGGACGAATTTTTTAAGAATTTTCAAATTTTCAGATAGGAGGTTCCAGATGAGGTCAAAAACTACATACTCAGATCTTCACCAAACTTTGCAGGAATACTTTGCATGTCAAGACACGTGGAAAAAACGTACAAAACAAGAGATCGGAGACATCAAGATTTTCGACGAATTTTTTAAGAATTTTCAAATTTTCAGATAAGGTCAAAAACGACATACTCAGATCTTCACCAAACTTTGCATGGATACATTGGATGTCAAGACACGTGGAAAAAACATACAAAACATAGGATTGGTGACATCAAGATTTTGGACGAATTTTTTAAGAATTTTCAAATTTTCAGATAGGAGGTTCCATATAAGGTCAAAAACTACATACTCAGATCTTCACCAAACTTTGCAGGGATACATTGGATGTCAAGACACGTGGAAAAAACGTACAAAACAAGAGATTGGAGACATCAAGATTATGGACGAATTTTTTGAGAATTTTCAAATTTTCAGAAAGGAGGTTCCATATAAGGTCAAAAACTACATACTCAGATCTTCACCAAACTTTGCAGGGATACATTGGATGTCAAGACACGTGGAAAAAACGTACAAAACAAGAGATTGGAGACATCAAGATTTTCGACGAATTTTTTAAGAATTTTCAAATTTTCAGATGGGAGGTTCCAGATAAGGTCAAAAACGACATACTCAGATCTTCACCAAACTTTGCATGGATACATTGGATGTCAAGACACGTGGAAAAAACATACAAAACATAGGATTGGTGACATCAAGATTTTGGACGAATTTTTTAAGAATTTTCAAATTTTCAGATAGGAGGTTCCATATAAGGTCAAAAACTACATACTCAGATCTTCACCAAACTTTGCAGGGATACATTGGATGTCAAGACACGTGGAAAAAACGTACAAAACAAGAGATTGGAGACATCAAGATTATGGACGAATTTTTTGAGAATTTTCAAATTTTCAGAAAGGAGGTTCCATATAAGGTCAAAAACTACATACTCAGATCTTCACCAAACTTTGCAGGGATACATTGGATGTCAAGACACGTGGAAAAAACGTACAAAACAAGAGATTGGAGACATCAAGATTTTCGACGAATTTTTTAAGAATTTTCAAATTTTCAGAAAGGATGTTCCAGATAAGGTCAAAAACGACATACTCAGATCTTCACCAAACTTTGCAGGGATACATTGGAGGTCGAGACACGTGGAAAAACGTACAAAACAAGAGATTGGAGACATCAAGATTTTGGACGAATTTTTGAAGAATTTTCAAATTTTCTGATAGGAGGTCCCAGATAAGGTCAAAAACTACATACTCAGATCTCCACCAAACATTGCAGGCATACATTGGATGTCAAGACACGTGGAAAAAACGTACAAAACAAGAGATTGGAGACATCAAGATTTTCGACGAATTTTTGAAGAATTTTCAAATTTTCAGATAGGAGGTTCCAGATAAGGTCAAAAACTACATACTCAGATCTTCACCAAACGTTGCAGGGATACTTTGCATGTCAAGACACGTGGAAAAAACGTACAAAACAAGAGATTGGAGACATCAAGATTTTCGACGAATTTTTTAAGAATTTTCAAATTTTCAGATGGGAGGTTCCAGATAAGGTCAAAAACGACATACTCAGATCTTCACCAAACTTTGCATGGATACATTGGATGTCAAGACACGTGGAAAAAACGTACAAAACAAGAGATTGGGGTCATCAAGATTTTGCACGGATTTTTTAGGAATTTTCAAATTTTCAGATAGGAGGTTCCATATAAGGTCAAAAACTACATACTCAGATCTTCACCAAACTTTGCATGGATACATTATGTGTCAAGACACGTGGAAAAAACGTACAAAACAAAAGATTGGAGACATCAAGATTTTGGTCGAATTTTTTAAGAATTTTCAAATTTTCAGATGGGAGGTTCCAGATAAGGTCAAAAACTACATACTCAGATCTTCACCAAACTTTGCAGGGATACATTGGATGTCAAGACACGTGGAAAAAACGTACAAAAAAGAGATTGGAGACATCAAGATTTTGGACGAATTTTTTAACAATTTTCAAATTTTCAGAAAGGATGTTCCAGATAAGGTCAAAAACGACATACTCAGATCTTCACCAAACTTTGCAGGGATACATTGGATATCAAGACACGTGGAAAAAACGTACAAAACAAGAGATTGGAGACATCAAGATTTTGGACGAATTTTTTAAGAATTTTCAAATTTTCAGATAGGAGGTTCCAGATAAGGTCAAAAACTACATACTCAGATCTTCACCAAACTTTGCAGGGATACATTGGATGTCAAGACACGTGGAAAAAACGTACAAAACAAGAGATTGGGGTCATCAAGATTTTGGACGGATTTTTTAGGAATTTTCAAATTTTCAGATGGGAGGTTCCAGATAAGGTCAAAAACTACATACTCAGATCTTCACCAAACATTGCAGGGATACATTGGATGTCAAGACACGTGGAAAAAACGTACAAAACAAGAGATTGGAGACATCAAAATTTTGGACGAATTTTTTAAGAATTTTCAAATTTTCAGATAGGAGGTTCCAGATGAGGTCAAAAACTACATACTCAGATCTTCACCAAACTTTGCAGGAATACATTGCATGTCAAGACACGTGGAAAAAACGTACAAAACAAGAGATCGGAGACATCAAGATTTTCGACGAATTTTTTAAGAATTTTCAAATTTTCAGATGGGAGGTTCCAGATAAGGTCAAAAACGACATACTCAGATCTTCACCAAACTTTGCATGGATACATTGGATGTCAAGACACGTGGAAAAAACATACAAAACATAGGATTGGTGACATCAAGATTTTGGACGAATTTTTTAAGAATTTTCAAATTTTCAGATAGGAGGTTCCATATAAGGTCAAAAACTACATACTCAGATCTTCACCAAACTTTGCAGGGATACATTGGAGGTCGAGACACGTGGAAAAAAAGTACAAAACAAGAGATTGGGGTCATCAAGATTTTGGACGGATTTTTTAGGAATTTTCAAATTTTCAGATGGGAGGTTCCAGATAAGGTCAAAAACTACATACTCAGATCTTCACCAAACATTGCAGGGATACATTGGATGTCAAGACACGTGGAAAAAACGTACAAAACAAGAGATTGGAGACATCAAGATTTTGGACGAATTTTTTAAGAATTTTCAAATTTTCAGATAGGAGGTTCCAGATGAGGTCAAAAACTACATACTCAGATCTTCACCAAACTTTGCAGGAATACTTTGCATGTCAAGACACGTGGAAAAAACGTACAAAACAAGAGATCGGAGACATCAAGATTTTCGACGAATTTTTTAAGAATTTTCAAATTTTCAGATGGGAGGTTCCAGATAAGGTCAAAAACGACATACTCAGATCTTCACCAAACTTTGCAGGGATCCATTGGAGGTCGAGACACGTGGAAAAAACGTACAAAACAAGAGATTGGAGACATCAAGATTTTGGACGAATTTTTTAAGAATTTTCAAATTTTCAGATAGGAGGTTCCATATAAGGTCAAAAACTACATACTCAGATCTTCACCAAACTTTGCAGGGATACATTGGATGTCAAGACACGTGGAAAAAACGTACAAAACAAGAGATTGGAGACATCAAGATTTTCGACGAATTTTTTAAGAATTTTCAAATTTTCAGAAAGGATGTTCCAGATAAGGTCAAAAACGACATACTCAGATCTTCACCAAACTTTGCAGGGATCCATTGGAGGTCGAGACACGTGGAAAAAACGTACAAAACAAGAGATTGGAGACATCAAGATTTTGGACGAATTTTTGAAGAATTTTCAAATTTTCAGATAGGAGGTTCCAGATAAGGTCTAAAACTACATACTCAGATCTCCACCAAACATTGCAGGAATACATTGGATGTCAAGACACGTGGAAAAAACGTACAAAACAAGAGATTGGAGACATCAAGATTTTCGACGAATTTTTGAAGAATTTTCAAATTTTCAGATAGGAGGTTCCAGATAAGGTCAAAAACTACATACTCAGATCTTCACCAAACGTTGCAGGGATACTTTGCATGTCAAGACACGTGGAAAAAACGTACAAAACAAAAGATTGGAGACATCAAGATTTTCGACGAATTTTTTAAGAATTTTCAAATTTTCAGATGGGAGGTTCCAGATAAGGTCAAAAACGACATACTCAGATCTTCACCAAACTTTGCATGGATACATTGGATGTCAAGACACGTGGAAAAAACGTACAAAACAAGAGATTGGAGACATCAAGATTTTGGACGAATTTTTTAAGAATTCTCAAATTTTCAGAAAGGAGGTTCCATATAAGGTCAAAAACTACATACTCAGATCTTCACCAAACTTTGCAGGGATACTTTGGATGTCAAGACACGTGGAAAAAACGTACAAAACAAGAGATTGGGGTCATCAAGATTTTGGACGAATTTTTTAAGAATTTTCAAATTTTCAGATGGGAGGTTCAATATAAGGTCAAAAACTACATACTCAGATCTTCACCAAACTTTGCATGGATACATTGGATGTCAAGACACGTGGAAAAAACATACAAAACATAGGATTCGGAACATCAAGATTTTGGTCGAATTTTTTAAGAATTTTCAAATTTTCAGATAGGAGGTTCCATATAAGGTCAAAAACTACATACTCAGATCTTCACCAAACATTGCAGGAATACATTGGACGTCAAGACACGTGGAAAAAACGTACAAAACAAGAGATTGGGGTCATCAAGATTTTGCACGGATTTTTTAGGAATTTTCAAATTTTCAGATGGGAGGTTTCAGATAAGGTCAAAAACTACATACTCAGATCTTCACCAAACTTTGCAGGGATACATTGGATGTCAAGACACGTGGAAAAAACGTACAAAACAAGAGATTGGAGACATCAAGATTTTGGACGAATTTTTTAAGAATTTTCAAATTTTCAGATAGGAGGTTCCATATAAGGTCAAAAACTACATACTCAGATCTTCACCAAACTTTGCATGGATACATTATGTGTCAAGACACGTGGAAAAAACGTACAAAACAAAAGATTGGAGACATCAAGATATTGGTCGAATTTTTTAAGAATTTTCAAATTTTCAGATGGGAGGTTCCAGATAAGGTCAAAAACTACATACTCAGATCTTCACCAAACTTTGCAGGGATACATTGGATGTCAAGACACGTGGAAAAAACGTACAAAACAAGAGATAGGAGACATCAAGATTTTGGACGAATTTTTTAACAATTTTCAAATTTTCAGAAAGGATGTTCCAGATAAGGTCAAAAACAACAGACTCAGATCTTCACCAAACTTTGCAGGGATACATTGGATGTCAAGACACGTGGAAAAAACGTACAAAACAAGAGATCGGAGACATCAAGATTTTCGACGAATTTTTTAAGAATTTTCAAATTTTCAGATGGGAGGTTCCAGATAAGGTCAAAAACTACATACTCAGATCTTCACCAAACTTTGCAGGGATACATTGGATGTCAAGACACCTGGAAAAAACGTACAAAACAAGAGATTGGAGACATCAAAATTTTGGACGAATTTTTTAAGAATTTTCAAATTTTCAGATAGGAGGTTCCAGATGAGGTCAAAAACTACATACTCAGATCTTCACCAAACTTTGCAGGAATACTTTGCATGTCAAGACACGTGGAAAAAACGTACAAAACAAGAGATCGGAGACATCAAGATTTTCGACGAATTTTTTAAGAATTTTCAAATTTTCAGATAGGAGGTTCCATATAAGGTCAAAAACTACATACTCAGATCTTCACCAAACTTTGCATGGATACATTATGTGTCAAGACACGTGGAAAAAACGTACAAAACAAAAGATTGGAGACATCAAGATTTTGGTCGAATTTTTTAAGAATTTTCAAATTTTCAGATGGGAGGTTCCAGATAAGGTCAAAAACTACATACTCAGATCTTCACCAAACTTTGCAGGGATACATTAGATGTCAAGACACGTGGAAAAAACGTACAAAACAAGAGATTGGAGACATCAAGATTATGGACGAATTTTTTGAGAATTTTCAAATTTTCAGAAAGGAGGTTCCATATAAGGTCAAAAACTACATACTCAGATCTTCACCAAACTTTGCAGGGATACATTGGATGTCAAGACACGTGGAAAAAACGTACAAAACAAGAGATTGGAGACATCAAGATTTTCGACGAATTTTTTAAGAATTTTCAAATTTTCAGAAAGGATGTTCCAGATAAGGTCAAAAACGACATACTCAGATCTTCACCAAACTTTGCAGGGATACATTGGAGGTCGAGACACGTGGAAAAAACGTACAAAACAAGAGATTGGAGACATCAAGATTTTGGACGAATTTTTGAAGAATTTTCAAATTTTCTGATAGGAGGTCCCAGATAAGGTCAAAAACTACATACTCAGATCTCCACCAAACATTGCAGGGATACATTGGATGTCAAGACACGTGGAAAAAACGTACAAAACAAGAGATTGGAGACATCAAGATTTTCGACGAATTTTTGAAGAATTTTCAAATTTTCAGATAGGAGGTTCCAGATAAGGTCAAAAACTACATACTCAGATCTTCACCAAACGTTGCAGGGATACTTTGCATGTCAAGACACGTGGAAAAAACGTACAAAACAAGAGATTGGAGACATCAAGATTTTCGACGAATTTTTTAAGAATTTTCAAATTTTCAGATGGGAGGTTCCAGATAAGGTCAAAAACGACATACTCAGATCTTCACCAAACTTTGCATGGATACATTGGATGTCAAGACACGTGGAAAAAACGTACAAAACAAGAGATTGGGGTCATCAAGATTTTGCACGGATTTTTTAGGAATTTTCAAATTTTCAGATAGGAGGTTCCATATAAGGTCAAAAACTACATACTCAGATCTTCACCAAACTTTGCAGGGATACATTGGATGTCAAGACACGTGGAAAAAACGTACAAAACAAGAGATTGGAGACATCAAGATTATGGACGAATTTTTTGAGAATTTTCAAATTTTCAGAAAGGAGGTTCCATATAAGGTCAAAAACTACATACTCAGATCTTCACCAAACTTTGCAGGGATACATTGGATGTCAAGACACGTGGAAAAAACGTACAAAACAAGAGATTGGAGACATCAAGATTTTCGACGAATTTTTTAAGAATTTTCAAATTTTCAGAAAGGATGTTCCAGATAAGGTCAAAAACGACATACTCAGATCTTCACCAAACTTTGCAGGGATACATTGGAGGTCGAGACACGTGGAAAAAACGTACAAAACAAGAGATTGGAGACATCAAGATTTTGGACGAATTTTTGAAGAATTTTCAAATTTTCTGATAGGAGGTCCCAGATAAGGTCAAAAACTACATACTCAGATCTCCACCAAACATTGCAGGGATACATTGGATGTCAAGACACGTGGAAAAAACGTACAAAACAAGAGATTGGAGACATCAAGATTTTCGACGAATTTTTGAAGAATTTTCAAATTTTCAGATAGGAGGTTCCAGATAAGGTCAAAAACTACATACTCAGATCTTCACCAAACGTTGCAGGGATACTTTGCATGTCAAGACACGTGGAAAAAACGTACAAAACAAGAGATTGGAGACATCAAGATTTTCGACGAATTTTTTAAGAATTTTCAAATTTTCAGATGGGAGGTTCCAGATAAGGTCAAAAACGACATACTCAGATCTTCACCAAACTTTGCATGGATACATTGGATGTCAAGACACGTGGAAAACACGTACAAAACAAGAGATTGGGGTCATCAAGATTTTGCACGGATTTTTTAGGAATTTTCAAATTTTCAGATGGGAGGTTCCAGATAAGGTCAAAAACTACATACTCAGATCTTCACCAAACTTTGCAGGGATACATTGGATGTCAAGACACGTGGAAAAAACGTACAAAACAAGAGATTGGAGACATCAAGATTTTGGACGAATTTTTTAAGCATTTTCAAATTTTCAGATAGGAGGTTCCATATAAGGTCAAAAACTACATACTCAGATCTTCACCAAACTTTGCATGGATACATTATGTGTCAAGACACGTGGAAAAAACGTACAAAACAAAAGATTGGAGACATCAAGATTTTGGTCGAATTTTTTAAGAATTTTCAAATTTTCAGATGGGAGGTTCCAGATAAGGTCAAAAACTACATACTCAGATCTTCACCAAACTTTGCAGGGATACATTGGATATCAAGACACGTGGAAAAAACGTACAAAACAAGAGATTGGAGACATCAAGATTTTGGACGATTTTTTTAAGAATTTTCAAATTTTCAGATAGGAGGTTCCATATAAGGTCAAAAACTACATACTCAGATCTTCACCAAACTTTGCAGGGATACATTGGATGTCAAGACACGTGGAAAAAACGTACAAAACAAGAGATTGGGGTCATCAAGATTTTGGACGGATTTTTTAGGAATTTTCAAATTTTCAGATGGGAGGTTCCAGATAAGGTCAAAAACTACATACTCAGATCTTCACCAAACATTGCAGGGATACATTGGATGTCAAGACACGTGGAAAAAACGTACAAAACAAGAGATTGGAGACATCAAAATTTTGGACGAATTTTTTAAGAATTTTCAAATTTTCAGATAGGAGGTTCCAGATGAGGTCAAAAACTACATACTCAGATCTTCACCAAACTTTGCAGGAATACTTTGCATGTCAAGACACGTGGAAAAAACGTACAAAACAAGAGATCGGAGACATCAAGATTTTCGACGAATTTTTTAAGAATTTTCAAATTTTCAGATGGGAGGTTCCAGATAAGGTCAAAAACGACATACTCAGATCTTCACCAAACTTTGCATGGATACATTGGATGTCAAGACACGTGGAAAAAACATACAAAACATAGGATTGGTGACATCAAGATTTTGGACGAATTTTTTAAGAATTTTCAAATTTTCAGATAGGAGGTTCCATATAAGGTCAAAAACTACATACTCAGATCTTCACCAAACTTTGCAGGGATACATTGGAGGTCGAGACACGTGGAAAAAAAGTACAAAACAAGAGATTGGGGTCATCAAGATTTTGGACGGATTTTTTAGGAATTTTCAAATTTTCAGATGGGAGGTTCCAGATAAGGTCAAAAACTACATACTCAGATCTTCACCAAACATTGCAGGGATACATTGGATGTCAAGACACGTGGAAAAAACGTACAAAACAAGAGATTGGAGACATCAAGATTTTGGACGAATTTTTTAAGAATTTTCAAATTTTCAGATAGGAGGTTCCAGATGAGGTCAAAAACTACATACTCAGATCTTCACCAAACTTTGCAGGAATACTTTGCATGTCAAGACACGTGGAAAAAACGTACAAAACAAGAGATTGGAGACATCAAGATTTTGGTCGAATTTTTTAAGAATTTTCAAATTTTCAGATGGAAGGTTCCAGATAAGGTCAAAAACTACATACTCAGATCTTCACCAAACTTTGCAGGGATACATTGGATGTCAAGACACGTGGAAAAAACGTACAAAACAAGAGATTGGGGTCATCAAGATTTTGGACGAATTTTTTAACAATTTTCAAATTTTCAGAAAGGATGTTCCAGATAAGGTCAAAAACGACATACTCAGATCTTCACCAAACTTTGCAGGGATACATTGGATATCAAGACACGTGGAAAAAACGTACAAAACAAGAGATTGGAGACATCAAGATTTTGGACGAATTTTTTAAGAATTTTCAAATTTTCAGAAAGGATGTTCCATATAAGGTCAAAAACTACATACTCAGATCTTCACCAAACTTTGCAGGGATACTTTGGATGTCAAGACACGTGGAAAAAACGTACAAAACAAGAGATTGGAGACATCAAGATTTTCGACGAATTTTTTAAGAATTTTCAAATTTTCAGAAAGGATGTTCCAGATAAGGTCAAAAACTACATACTCAGATCTTCACCAAACTTTGCAGGGATACTTTGGATGTCAAGACACGTGGAAAAAACGTACAAAACAAGAGATTGGGGTCATCAAGATTTTGGACGAATTTTTTAAGAATTTTCAAATTTTCAGATGGGAGGTTCAATATAAGGTCAAAAACTACATACTCAGATCTTCACCAAACTTTGCATGGATACATTGGATGTCAAGACACGTGGAAAAAACATACAAAACATAGGATTCGGAACATCAAGATTTTGGTCGAATTTTTTAAGAATTTTCAAATTTTCAGATAGGAGGTTCCATATAAGGTCAAAAACTACATACTCAGATCTTCACCAAACATTGCAGGAATACATTGGATGTCAAGACACGTGGAAAAAACGTACAAAACAAGAGATTGGGGTCATCAAGATTTTGCACGGATTTTTTAGGAATTTTCAAATTTTCAGATGGGAGGTTCCAGATAAGGTCAAAAACTACATACTCAGATCTTCACCAAACTTTGCAGGGATACATTGGATGTCAAGACACGTGGAAAAAACGTACAAAACAAGAGATTGGAGACATCAAGATTTTGGACGAATTTTTTAAGAATTTTCAAATTTTCAGATAGGAGGTTCCATATAAGGTCAAAAACTACATACTCAGATCTTCACCAAACTTTGCATGGATACATTATGTGTCAAGACACGTGGAAAAAACGTACAAAACAAAAGATTGGAGACATCAAGATTTTGGTCGAATTTTTTAAGAATTTTCAAATTTTCAGATGGGAGGTTCCAGATAAGGTCAAAAACTACATACTCAGATCTTCACCAAACTTTGCAGGGATACATTGGATGTCAAGACACGTGGAAAAAACGTACAAAAAAGAGATTGGAGACATCAAGATTTTGGACGAATTTTTCAACAATTTTCAAATTTTCAGAAAGGATGTTCCAGATAAGGTCAAAAACGACATACTCAGATCTTCACCAAACTTTGCAGGGATACATTGGATATCAAGACACGTGGAAAAAACGTACAAAACAAGAGATTGGAGACATCAAGATTTTGGACGAATTTTTTAAGAATTTTCAAATTTTCAGAAAGGATGTTCCAGATAAGGTCAAAAACGACATACTCAGATCTTCACCAAACTTTGCAGGGATCCATTGGAGGTCGAGACACGTGGAAAAAACGTACAAAACAAGAGATTGGAGACATCAAGATTTTGGACGAATTTTTGAAGAATTTTCAAATTTTCAGATAGGAGGTTCCAGATAAGGTCTAAAACTACATACTCAGATCTCCACCAAACATTGCAGGAATACATTGGATGTCAAGACACGTGGAAAAAACGTACAAAACAAGAGATTGGAGACATCAAAATTTTGGACGAATTTTTTAAGAATTTTCAAATTTTCAGATAGGAGGTTCCAGATGAGGTCAAAAACTACATACTCAGATCTTCACCAAACTTTGCAGGAATACTTTGCATGTCAAGACACGTGGAAAAAACGTACAAAACAAGAGATCGGAGACATCAAGATTTTCGACGAATTTTTTAAGAATTTTCAAATTTTCAGATGGGAGGTTCCAGATAAGGTCAAAAACGACATACTCAGATCTTCACCAAACTTTGCATGGATACATTGGATGTCAAGACACGTGGAAAAAACATACAAAACATAGGATTGGTGATATCAAGATTTTGGACGAATTTTTTAAGAATTTTCAAATTTTCAGATAGGAGGTTCCATATAAGGTCAAAAACTACATACTCAGATCTTCACCAAACTTTGCAGGGTTACATTGGAGGTCGAGACACGTGGAAAAAAAGTACAAAACAAGAGATTGGGGTCATCAAGATTTTGGACGGATTTTTTAGGAATTTTCAAATTTTCAGATGGGAGGTTCCAGATAAGGTCAAAAACTACATACTCAGATCTTCACCAAACATTGCAGGGATACATTGGATGTCAAGACACGTGGAAAAAACGTACAAAACAAGAGATTGGAGACATCAAGATTTTGGACGAATTTTTTAAGAATTTTCAAATTTTCAGATAGGAGGTTCCAGATGAGGTCAAAAACTACATACTCAGATCTTCACCAAACTTTGCAGGAATACTTTGCATGTCAAGACACGTGGAAAAAACGTACAAAACAAGAGATCGGAGACATCAAGATTTTCGACGAATTTTTTAAGAATTTTCAAATTTTCAGATGGGAGGTTCCAGATAAGGTCAAAAACGACATACTCAGATCTTCACCAAACTTTGCAGGGATCCATTGGAGGTCGAGACACGTGGAAAAAACGTACAAAACAAGAGATTGGAGACATCAAGATTTTGGACGAATTTTTTAAGAATTTTCAAATTTTCAGATAGGAGGTTCCATATAAGGTCAAAAACTACATACTCAGATCTTCACCAAACTTTGCAGGTATGACGAACTGTCATAAGGTATTCTGGAAACTTAAGTTTCGTGTGTGTTTTGCTGGGGTAAAATAACCCAACTCAGGTCCAAAGACGATGAACTCGTCTAGTGCAGAGAATTCACGATAGGTGGAATGCCTATGCAATATGAAAACTTTGTTGCTTTAATAGTTACGCGAAGAATCGCTAGATGGCTCTGACCGTTATGCGCGTTTGAATGGTAAATTCCTTTGTTTGAGACCCGATTTTCTCGCGGTTTCCTTATGCACAAGGACATTTTGATGTGTCGGTCACTGCACGCATGGGCAATTCGCTGTTATGGCGCAAAATCATAAAATATACAGCGTTTTGGTCTAGATGCCTTTGGTTAATTATCAGCAAAAAGTTTATCTTATTGAGCATTACACTGGGTTCTTTAACGCATATACATATCTGTTATCGTGTGGTATTTAAATCATAAAAAATTGTTGTTTGGTAAAGACAAATGTGCTCTGCAAAAATGACGAACAGTGATCGATAGGGGTGTGCAGCGGTGGAGAAAGACTTCCGGAAAAAAGAACATGGAGTGAACAAAGCAATGTCACTACAGTGGAGGAAATCAGAATTGTTTCCGTGCTTTAGGGAGGAATCTTACATCTGCAGTTAGGACAAAACGGCAGTTAATAGCATGAAGTGAAAGCACATCGCAAAAATAAGTGTTGGAAAGGAATGGAGCTCTCGGGAAGAGAGAGGTAAGAGTGGACTCGTGCGTACTGGACTCGTCGTTCCCGACACACCAGGTGAGGAAATTAATTATCTTAAGTGACTTTGAGAGAAAGAAAATTCTCGAAGATCGTGTTTACAACGTTTAAGCAAAGTTGTTTATGAGATAGCTATCTCGCGTGTGTTGAATTTTACGGGAAACGGTACTAGTACACGTCACAGACCATGCGTTATTTACAAAATGGCCATCGACGCCATGTCTGATAAGGGCTCTGTGCACACGTAAAACGATTTATTTTCGTGCAAGAAACGCACAGCTCTAGTCAAAATATACTAGGAACATGTTCCAAAATTGGTTCAATGTCAAAATAGGAAGTAATTAGGACTTTTGTAATTCCTTATATGGTATTAATGGTGCATGTTAAATGACTTTGATGGGTAAATTTTCGTTCATGTATCGACAGTTTTTATTTTATGTCTCTTAACTTAATAAGGACAAATTGTCGATGCTTTCATACGCAGGAAATATGTGTTAAATTGAAAACAATAAACAAGTTTACTGTTTCTGGTGTTCATATTTACGTGCTAAAACATTTTCTTCCATTTGTATTTGATGTTTATGAAAATGTTTAAATGATTAATTCTTCTCTTTCAGAAGGGGGGAACTTCGCATGTGTAATTTGGGTTAATGCTGTTGCTATGGAAAGGGGTTATTGTTAGTTGTAAATTATTTGAAATCCTATTTGAAATCTGAAGGTATAAAATTTTAATCTCCAGCGATCTGTACGCGTCACCAGCGTTACTAGGCAAAGTGTATCAAAATAAATAATTCGAACTATTGACATATTCGACGTTTCAGGATCGTCGAGACTCAGTTATTGAGTCGTAGTTGTTGGGTTCAATCTAATAAATTTAATCTAATTGTATTTAGTCCGTCGCAAGATTACGAGGACTCAAGTGCAGAGGGGCTGCGTTATTGAATTTTTTGTTGGGTTTCAAGTAGGTTAATCTTTAGTTGGTTAATTGCTGTTGTTAAAGCTAATATTAATAATGGCAACAGAGCAGGAACCGGTCACGTTAGATTCCTTGTTCGCCTTTATTAAACAAAGTCAGGAAAGGTACAAGGAATGCACTGAGTCACTCAAATCAGAACTCAGAGACAGCAATCAGTTGCTCAAATCAGAACTCAATGAAAGCAATCAGTTGCTCAAATCAGAACTCAGAGACAGCAATCAGTTGCTCAAATCAGAACTCAATGAAAGCAATCAGTTGCTCAAAACAGAACTTGCAGCTCATACAAGTAAGGTAGTGGGGAAACTGCAGTCTGATCTAGAGGGCACCAGTAAATGCTTATTAGAGCTGCAGCAAGATGTTATTAAAACAAGTGAGGGTCTGCACGATCTCACGTTTTCAGTATCACAATACAGGGCTGAGTTGGTAGAAAAAAGGCATGAGTCTTTGACGAAGGAGTTTGATTTGTCAGGGAGTAAAGTTGAACTGATGAATGGTGTTGTAACTTCTTCTGCGGTCACCAATTGCATGTGTACTTCACATTCGGTCGAACATGACCACTGCACAGGCACTCTGACTTCCTGGTCGGAAAGTTATGCACAGAGTACCAGCGAACTGAACCGAAACAGAACATTAGAGCAAAAACACCACAAGGGTAATAAAGGAAAATATTTGATAAGCGAGGAGTGGTCTTTTGGGGTGTCTGGTAACAGAGACGAGTCTTTCCCTGTCGGCTTCTGCACAAAAGATGCATCTTTCCCAAAACCGAGCTTGCAAATTCCTTTACTGGGTGTTGGTTGTAAACAAAGTGGTTCTCTAGGTTCATCTTCGTTGAGTAAGCGTGTCCACACGGTGCAAGTTGATACAGGGTGTCCGGAAAGTAAGGTGGATTCTCAGTGTCTACACTCAAATTCAGTATCATCTCAGAACAAATCTATCCTGTCTGTTGTGTCTGTTGGGAAAAATAGTATTGACTTACCTTTAGTGTCCATAGTTCAAGATCATTCGGTACACAACGTAGTCATACCAGTAGTTGGTTATCCATTGCAGACTGGTGTGAGGAATTCAGTAATCGAACCCAGAAGTTGCATTAGGTGTGGTCCTATGCGTGTTCTTATGCCCAAAAGAATTGCCAGTATGGCATGTGTCGTTTCTTTCATGAAATTAGGCACTGGTTATTCAGTCAGATATGGGAGGCGCATCAGAGTTAAAATGAAGTCACCTACTGACTCACTTCCCAAGAAAACTTTGGTAGTAAGTCGAACTGTTGCTGGAGGAAGAGTGTCCCTCCATCCAAGCTATATTAGGAAGAGAAGAACAAAAAGGTCTACTCGGAAAAGTACCAGCACAAAAGTTTTGGGGGAAATTTTGAGTATTTGTCTTCTCTTGGCTTTGTCTCTTTGGTACAGGGTTAGAATGATCTGGCATCGCACTCATGTCAGAAGAAAATGGCATGGGATGCATATGGTTGAGTATGATTGCTCAAAGATGAAGCCTGTTGAGATCATCGGCGCGATCATCACTCTTTAATCATTGATAGTAACTTCGCTTTGTACAAAATGTAAATATTAAAGATAATATATTTAGTTTGACGGATTTAATAACGTATGTATCTTTGGGAAGTTTAAAATAAATTTGAATTTAATTATCATTTGAATACTAACTTTTGTTTATTTTCAATCGTCAGTTCAGTTGGGGCTAGTGTCAAGTTTATAGCTCAGAAAAGATATCTGATGGACAGTCTGGTGCGGGAAATTTAAAATGGGAGCATTTAACAAGTCAAGCAGCCTCACTATCATTTTGGAGCCAACAGCTTTTAAGTGGGCAGTATCATTTTGAATTTGTTGTTACATGTGCTTGCAAGTTTCATTGTAAAATTTTGTGCGAATTTCTCGGGTAGAATCGTGTTGATTGGCGTTCTAAAGAAACACAAGGGAACATCAGGGACACTAGATGTTGTATTTGTTCGTCCTTGGGAAAATACGTCTCCACACATAGGAAATGTGAGAACGATAAAGTGTTGAGG